>NC_137332.1:50933238-51534593 GCF_965287045.1 Carcharhinus amblyrhynchos
TCCAGGGCACGTTCCAGAAAGCAGCAAGAACCACCCCACCATTCAGTGATGGCTGTCTGGAGACTCTCCAACAGTCATAATGTGCAGATGCCGGTGTTGGACTGGGGTAAACACAATAAGAATTCTCACAATAAGAAGTGGCATTTGCTACCAAATAAACCTGTTGGGCTTTAACCTGGTGTTGTGAGACTGCTCACTGACTCTCCAACAGGCCAGAGCTGGGGGCAGGAAGTTCACCACATTCAAAGGTAGGTGGTGGCAAAGTGCAATTGCTGCTGGACTAGTAATCCACAGACCCAGGTGACATTCTGGGGACCCAGGTTTGAAACCCACCATGGAATAAAAATCTGTAATTAAAAGGTGACCATGAAACCATTTTCAAATGTCCAAAAAACCCTTATAATTCAGTAATGTCCTTCAGGGAAGGAAATCTGCCATCTTTTCCTGCTCTGACTCCAGATCTCGTTGCACATCCCATTGTCCCCTCTAACAATTGCAGCGCCTTCCCAACACCAGTACCCTTAAGATTCTAACAGACTCATCCCTCTGAACATTCCCAACCCCTTCAAGGCTCCCTGGGTTCCCAGCCCCATCCCATCTTTGTCTTCCAGCTGGAGGATAAAGTGGGGGGCTGGTTACTGGCAAGTGAAGCCGGATGAAAGCAGCAGCTTTCTAATTAAATTCTGGATGCTGTGCAGGAGATGCACATGGTTACACATGCCGGAAGAGTATCATAGCAGACAGCATGAGTCAGTGATGTTCCTGGAGTGGAAACCAGAGTGGATGACCCTGGATGTGGAAACACAATAAAAGAAGCCACAACTAACCAGGATCAGAATTTAATATAACTGTTAGCAAGAGCTTGCCTACGAACCTGAAGCTAAAGAAGAAGAAATTACAATTAAAGAAGCTTTAAGTCAAGTACAAAGGCAATGTACTGGCAGCAAAAAGTTTTTGCCTGAATCCCGACAAGGTAAGAGCTGTGGCAGCAATGCAGTGACCAAACGGTGTAAAAGCAGTGCAACAATTTGTTGGATTCGTGAATTATTTGGCAAAATTTCTGTCTAATTTGTTGAAGTGTGAACCATTATGCAAGCTCACTGCCAAGAGTGTGCAGTGATATTGGGGAACACAATAAGAAGCTGCAAATCAGATCAAACAACTAGTGAAAATGCCTATACTGAAATACCATGATGTTAATGATGAAGTCACCTTGCAGCAGGATGCCAGCGAGACAGGTTTTGGAGCAACCCTAATGCTGCGAGGGTAACCAGTCTCATTTGTATTCAGGGCACCAATGCAAGCTAACAACACAACACTCAGGTTGAGAAGGGGCAAACCCTGAAAGCTTGTGAGTTTACTATCAAATAAATTAGTTGGACTTTAACCTGGTGTTGTGAGACTTCTTACAGTTATCAATCCAGCAGGGACATTGAATCCAACAGACAAGCTCAAATTAAACTACTCAACAAGATGCAACTCTCCAACTGCTACAACAGGTAGTGCTGAAAAGATGGTCTGAGAGCATCAAAGAATTGCTTACGATCACAAGAGCACTTTGGGCATATTGAGATGAACTAATAGCCCAAGATGGATATATAAAAGGGAATATTTGCATGTCCAAAGGCATTTGATATGGTGCCCTATAAAAGGTTACCACATTATGATGTTGGAAGTAATATATTAGCATGGATAGAAGATTATCTAACTAATAAAAAAGAGAATAAGAACATAAGAACATAAGAAATAGGAGCAGGAGTAGGCCATCTAGCCCCTCAAGCCTGCCCCGCCATTCAATAAGATCATGGCTGATCTGTCGTGGCTCAGTTCCACATTCCCGCCCTCTCCCCATAACCCTTAATCCCCTTGCCTATCAAAAACCTATCAACCCGCGTCTTAAAAATATTGAGCGAGGCAGCCTCCACCACTTCAACAGGCAGAGAATTCCAGAGATTCACCACCCTTCGAGTGAAGAAGTTCCTCCTCAACTCCATTCTAAACCACCCCCCCTTTATCTTGAGGCTGTGCCCCCTAGTCCTACTGTCCTTTCTGAGCGGGAAGAGCCTCTCCGCCTCTATCCTATCCATCCCATTCAACATCTTATATGTCTCAATGAGATCCCCCCTCATTCTTCTAAACTCTAACGAGTACAAGCCTAGTTTATTCAGCCTCTCCTCATAGTTCAACCCCCTCAAGTCCGGAATCAGCCTAGTAAACCTCCTCTGCACTCCCTCCAAGGCCAAATTATCCTTGCATAAGTGCGGCGACCAAAACCGCACACAGTACTCCAGCTGCAGCCTCACCAGTGCCCTATACAGCTGCAGCAAGACCTCCCTACTTTTATATTCAATCCCCCTCGCTATGAAGGCCAGCATCCCATTCGCCTTCCTGACCACCTGCTGCACCTGCAGGCTGGGTTTTTGCGACTCATGCACAAGGACCCCGAGGTCCCTCTGCACCGTCTCATGCTGCAGTTTTTCGCCATGTAAGTAATAATCCTTCCTACCATTATTCCTACCAAAGTGGACAACCTCACATTTGCCAACATTAAATTCCATTTGCCAGTTCCTGGCCCATTCACCCAGCCTATCTAGATCCTTCTGCAGACTCTCCACACCCTCTGCACAATTTGCCTTTCCACCAATCTTGGTGTCATCAGCAAATTTCGACACCATACACTCGGTTCCCTCCTCCAGACCGTCTATATAAATGGTAAATAGCTGAATCAAAATAAATGTGTCATTTTCAGGTTGGCAAAATGTAACTAGTGGGATCTGTAACTGTCGCAGGGACCAGTGCTGGAACCTTAATTATTAACAATTTACATTAATAACTTGGGTGAAGGGACCAAGAGCATTGTAACCAAGTGTTCTGATGAATCAAAGACAGTTAGGAAAGTAAGTTGAGGAGGACACATAAGGCCCGCAAGAGATGTAGATAGGTTAAGGGAGCTGACAAAAATTTGGCAGATGGAATATAATGTGGGAAACTGTGAGGTTGTCTGCTTCGATGGGAAAGATGAAAAGCATATTACTCAAATGGAGAGAGACTGCAGAATGCTGTGGTGCAGAGGGATCAGGATGTCTTCATAAATGAATCATTAAAAAGTTGGCATGCAGTTACAGCAAGTAATACAGAAGGCAAATTGAATGTTAGCATTTATTGCAAGAGGGATTCAGTGTAAAGAGGGATGGTATGATACTGTACTTAGAGTACTGTGTACAGGTTTGGTCTCCTTATTTCATGAGATATACTTGCATTGGATGCAGCTCAGAGAAGCTTCATAAGATTGATTCCTGGGATGAAAGATTGAGCAGATTATGCTTATACTCACTGGAGTTTAGAAGAACGTGAGGTGATCTTATTGAATTATCAAATTCTGGGAGGGTTTCACAGGGTAGAATCACAAGGATGCATCCTTTGTGGGAGAATCAAGAAGTGGTAGGCAAGGTCAGAGTTTCAAAATAAGGGGTTTCCTATTAAGATGGAGATGAGGATGAATTTCCTCTCTAGTAGTTGTTTGGTAGCACAGAACTGGAGTATTGCTGAAAGACACATACTATTACAATTTATACTTTATGAGGAGATAGTGTTGACTGCTTGGAATGTGAACTCTGTGACTGGGTGGAGGTGTTGCCATAGAGAATGCAGCAGAGAACAGTTAACTGCTAATTGCTAGTTTTTGTTTCAAATTCAAATCAGGCAGCTTAACTCAAATTCATTAAGTTATTGTTGTGCAGAGACTGTGTCATCCCACTGAGAACCCCTCCCCCACAACCTCCTCTGCCCCCCCCCCAACGCACACACACACACACACACACACACACACACACACACACACACACACACACACACACACACACACACACACACACACACACACACACATACACAGGATGTCACAAGTGTGCCTGCTGCATGGAAATAAAGTGCCAATGACACTTTCAATGCAACAGGCATCAGCTAGCCCCTAAGTCAGTGGATGTGATTTCACTTGCAAGCAACTCACAGTCATGTCATAGTCACCCACGAAAACGTAAGTTTTCTTCTGCACGCAGTCTCATTGTAATACACTCCACAAAATGGGAAACACTTCAGATCTCAAAATGTAAAACTTCAGCTCATTAACCCTGTTTCTCTCTCCACAGATGCTGCCAGACTTTCCAGCATTTTTATTTTTATTTGGTTTTAACAAATCTATGTGGCCTTTCCTTTTACACCCAGAGGGTGGTAAGTCTGTGGAATTTGCTACCACAGAAAGCAGTTGAAGCCAAAACATTGTTTGTTTCCAAGAAGGAGTTAGATATAGTTCTTGGCATGAAAAGGATCGAAGAATTTGGGAGGAAAGATGGGATTAGGCTATTGAGTTGAATGATGGGTCATGATCATGATGAATGGTGAAGCAGGCTCAAAGGGCCGAATGACCTCCTCCTATGTTCTATGTTTCTACATTTGCTTGCCAGACTATCCAAACCTCACTCATTTCTCTTCTTGTCCTTTTCTTCTTTTAACTTTCTTTGCAGCAGATCTAACCCGTTACCTAGTCCTTCCTATCTCTAAAATAGGACTTTACAAACATTTCGTTACTTATTTTTTTCTTACCCATTGTTTCCATCTTCAATTTGGAATTACAAACAAGTATTTTTAATAGGTTTTTAATTAGTTAAAAACTAACTTAGTACTTGCCAGAGCCTGACAATTCTTGGGCAAATAAACACAGCCAAGATGTTGGAAAATTAAATTAACTCCACATAATATTTTTAAAATCTTTTTTCAGGATTGTGCACAATTATAGTTCTGTAACTGATGCCAAGAAATATCTAGACCAGAGAGCCCAAAAAGAGTAACTGGATCCTTCCACTGAACCCATGTTAAAGCAGGGAAATAAATTCTACACAATATGTACAACAAAATCATGAACCCATTTCTACGGAATAGATTTTGCCATTGTGTTACATATATTTGGGAAGGAAATCTTTCTCATCAAAACCTTGGAGAAAGGGGAATGACTGAGAACGAGTACTTTGCATCTGTCTTCACAAAAGAGGGCAACGTAGCATCAAAGGAAGGTACTATAATGCATTTGGATAGGATAAAATAGATAAAGAGGATGTACTTAATACGTTGCCAGTCCCTGAAATACACAAGTCATCAGCTTTGAATGCACTGCACCCTATTCAGGGATATAAGACTGGAAATTGAGGAACCTCCAGCCACAATCTGTTATTTCTCTTTGGATCCAGGGATAGGCAACTATTTAACAAATGGAGACAGATGAAAACCTGGCAACACTAGTCAATCAATCTGGTGACAGTATTGGGGAGCATTTAGAGACAACAAAATGGGTCAACGTCATTGACTATTGGGCAAATAAATGAAAGTTAGCATGGATTTAGCTAACTTACTAAAGTTCTTTGATGTCGTAACAAAGAGAGTTGATTAGGGTAATGCAGTTGATGTGGCATTTATCAATTTCCGAAAGTATACAAAATAGACTTGCTAACAAAATTAGAGCCTCTGGAATTAGATACAGACTGAAGGTGCAGACCTTGTAGATGAGCATTTTGGTCCTGTGGATCAATTTGTTGTTTTTGTGTGCCTGTTGTTGGTTGGCCAAAGTTAGTAGCTGTCATTTCAAGGCATATGTTGAATTCTCTATCAAGATCAAGGTTGTCTGTCACAATGGATCCAAGGTAGCAAGATTTACTGACTGTTTTGATCACAATCTTGTTCTATAACTAGTTTTCTTGATGCTGATGGTGAGGGAGAACATGACACAAGCAGGGGACAGATAACCCATGAGTTTTGGGTCAGACCTTCTGTCTAGATAACTAGTGCAGCATCATGAACACACAGAAGCCCTCTGATCAGGACATGCTTGCACTTTGTCTTGGCTTTCAGTCTTGATAGGTTGAAAACTTTCCCATCTAATCATGTGCAGAGGTGTACTCATTTCATGTCAGCAGGGGAAGCTTACATCAGGGTGAGAGAGAGAAAGATACAAAACAGAATAGGGGTAAAGATGCAACATCCGCCACCCCCACCAAACTCCACCTCCGGCCATCAGTAAGCACTTCCCCATCTGCATTTTTCAAAGTAGCAGCCTTGAGGATAGTGGGGCTGAGTACCCTTCTGAAACTGTCAAATATAGCGTGAAGATTACCATTGCCTCTAGCAGTTTGTATTTCTTCGTATAGATTGTTCCAACACTTGTTGGCACATACCTTGCTGTCATCTGCCCAAGTGCCTTGGCTAGCATGAGAATGTCATGTGGTTTCGGGTTGGCAGACAGGTTGTAACCAGGTGAGCTGTGCTCTTCTCTACAATGATGTGGATGTGCCGGCGTTGGACTGGGGTAAACACAGTAAAAAGCCTGACAACACCAGGTTTTAGTCCAACCGATTTATTTGATAGTAAACTCACAAGCTTTCGAGGGGACTCCCTCTTCATCAGGTGAATGGAGAGTTCTTCGTCAGGTGAATGGAGAGTACAACTCTCCATTCACCTGACGAAGAGGGAGTCCCCTCGAAAGCTTGTGAGTTTACTATCAAATAGATCAGTTGGACTAAAACCTGGTGTTGTCAGACTTTTTACTTCTCTGCAATGACAGGAATAACGTCTGCAAGATGGGTCTTGAACCAATCTTTATTTCTGTTTCTTCCTTTACCAAACGAGGTTATTCCTGATTCATAGATGATTGACAACAAGGTTTCCATTGTCTCATCAGCATTGTCAGATAAATGTTCAGGTGGAAAGGGCAACCCAAGAGTTAGGATTTTTTGACCTTTCTCATCAGCCCTTGTGCATGAAATGTTGATATGTAGCTTGCCATTGTGTTTGGACATTTGTATTTTCTGCGGTTGCAATTTCATCCTGCTATTGACAAGCAAATGAGTGGTGCTGCAATCTTCACTCTGAAAATCTATATAGGCAGAATTTCCATTTTTCCAATCTGAGGTACAAATGCTGTCCTCATAGGCTGAAACCCCATTTCCTTTTAAGGACAGAGAGCATAGGCACAAGTTGTCAGTAGCATGGTTTAGTAGCCCCAAAAGTGCACAGAGGCACTGTTGGAATTTAACCATCTGAAACCAGGCAACTTAGGAAAGTGAACTGCTAACAAAACTTCCATTGCTTGTCCCATCCATTCGAACATTGTAGTGCATGTTTACTTGAAGTCAAGTGAGGAGAATATTAATGTTAATTGTCTGATACAGTTAGGCCAGCTTGTCTCGGTTTTATCAGTGAGCCAGGTTAACTATGCCCTGGGTATTATATTTCTGCCTGTCTCAGGTTATTCGTTATGTGGAAAACTGCTTTATAACTCTGTGGTGGCACCCCAACCTTCGAGTACAAATATATGCCTATTTTGTTTTGAAGAATTGGGTTTGAAGAATTTGGGCAGCACAGTGGTTAGCACTGCTGCCTCACAGCGCCAAGGACCTGAGTTCGATTCACTGTCTGTGTGGAGTTTGCACATTCTCCCCATGTCTGCATGGGTTTCCTCCCACAGTCCAAAAATGTGCAGGTTAGCTGGATTGGCCATGCTAAATTGTGCCTTAGTGTCAGGGGGACTAGCTAGGGTAAATACATCAGGGATAGGGCCTGATGGGATTGTGGTCGGTGCAGACTGGATGGGCTGAATGGCCTCTTCCTACACTGTAGGATTCTATGATTCTATGAATTTGAGATTTTATTGCTAATTAGAGTGCAAATCAATAGCTGGCAGGAGATATTCAGATACATCAAAAATCCTCTTGCACAAGACACTGATGTGATATTATGCCACACAGATCTAAAGGTCTAAACGTTGGCCTGTGGTTTGTACTGAGTTCCCTAATTTCAACTAGTCAGCAATTAGATCAGTAAAATAATCTCAGCAACTCTTCCTGTTCAATATTTATTTAAAAAACACTTAAAATAGCCAACGTTTCTACTCCTGATTATGTCATCAGAGATTGTTACTGAACATTAGGTAAGATTAGGATCAGACTTAACTCTTGATGACTGAACAGATGAAACAGGAGTAATAGTAGGCCATTCAGCCCCTTGAACCTGCTCTGGGATTCAACACTATCATGGATGATCTATTTGTGTTGAGTTCAACATTGCCATTTGTTCCTAATAACCTTCGATTCCCTGGCTTAACAAGAATCTATCTCTGCCTTAAAAATATTCAGCAACTTCACTCCCACTGCCTTTTGAAGCAGGGAGTTCCGAAGTCATATAATCCTCAGAGCTAAAAATTCTCCTCATCTCAGTCCTATAATGATGACCCCTAATTTTAAAACAGCATCCGTTAGTTGGTCTCAGCCACAAAAGGAAACATCCTTTCAACATCCACCTTATCAATACCATTCAGGTGTAGTCACACTGGTGACAAGGATAAATCTGATTGATGCTGTGTACTTCACCCTGGTTGCTGAGTACCTGGATGTTCAAAAACATAAGAACATAAGAAATAGGAGCAGGAGTAGGCCATCTAGCCCTTCGAGCCTGCCCCGCCATTCAATAAGATCATGGCTGATCTGTCGTGGCTCAGTTCCACATTCCCGCCCTCTCCCCATAACCCTTAATCCCCTCTCTTATCAAAAACCCATCAACCCGCGTCTTAAAAATATTTAGCGAGGCAGCCTCCACCACTTCAACGGGCAGAGAATTCCAGAGATTCACCACCCTTTGAGTGAAGAAGTTCCTCCTCAACTCCGTTCTAAACCGCCCCCCCTTTATCTTGAGGCTGTGCCCCCTAGTCCTTCTATCCTTTCTGAGCGGGAAGAGTCTCTCCACCTCTATCCTATCCATCCCATTCATCATCTTATACGTCTCAATGAGATCTCCCCTCATTCTTCTAAACTCTAACGAGTACACAGTTGGGATGTTTTAAAACATTGGCAGGCTTGAAGGGTGCAGATTTGCAAAACCAGAACAAAGAATTGCCCTCAAGTCCAATAAGTCACTGTGGTGTTCTAAAACAGAAGATAGTTTTAAAAGTTTTTTTTTAAAAAGGGCATTGCTACAGGGTTGACAACTTGCAACATTGAAGAAAGCACAGTTGCTGAGATTTCAAAAGCGCAGGAAAGTCAAGGACAGAGAAAGTTGATAGAACTCAAAATAGACTGGACCTGCAGAAAGAGAAAAAAAAATCAACATTCTTACCTTAAAAGTTTGGCAAGGAATGCCCATGGTTGCTGGGGAATGTGCCTAAGTTAGAAAAGAGCAGGAAAAACATAGGGACCCAACCAACAAGCTGCAGAGACAGCTGAGTGACTGTACCAATGCTCTTAAAGCAGCAATGCTATCAAAGCAATAGTAAGAAGTCTCACAATAGGTGACCTGATGAAGAAGCAATGCTCCGAAAGCTTGTGATTCCAAATAAACCTGGTGAACTTTAATCTGGTGTTCTGAGACTTCTTACTGTGCCCACCCCAGTCCAACGCTGGCATCTCCACATCATCAAAGCAATAAATACACAAAAGTACACAGCCAGCAACTGCAGAAACAATAGAAAAAGATTTACCGATCTTGCTGGTGTTTAGGAGGTCAATGCATGCAATGTAAATCCTGAGGATTGGGGTCAGTATGTTGAGATGTTCAGTTTCTGCTTCACAGTGAATGAAATTACTAACGAAAGTTAAAGGTAGAGCTAACCTGCTGAACATGTATGAAAGTAAAAACGTATAACCTTATCAGGAATCTCACTGCTCCGGATGCATCATGTATTAAGTCATACAACAACTTACTGGAACTTGTGATGTCCCGTTTTCAACCAAATTTTGCCAAATCCATTTGTAATTATGCAGCATTTCAAGTTCAAGTCAAAAGTTCATGCTCGAGGAGGATTTAATGCTACAGTTATGGTGAATCATTCCCATTTGATGTCTGCTGGAATTCCAGGGTTTTTGAAGAAATATGACATTATTTTTCAGGATGAAAAAAAGTTTATTTATTGGTCACAACCCAGGCTTACATTAAGACTTCAATGAACTTACTGTTCGGGTACACTAAGGAAGAATTTAGCATGGCCAATACACTTAACCAGCACATCTTTTGGACTGTGGGAGGAAACCAGAGCACCGAAAGGAAACTCACACAGACACAGGGAGAACATACAAACTCCGCACAGACAGTAACCCTAGCCAGTAATCGAACCTGGGTCCTTGGCCCAATTGGAAAAACTGAAAGGCATGCGAGCTAAAGTACACAAACTGAAGAGATGTTGTTGCCAGGGGATCAGCTAGACTGATGCATTACTCCCTAAGAGAAAAAGTGGAAGCAGAATTGTGTAGGTTTGAAAACTTGGGAATAATTCAGCCTGTCCAGTTTTCTGAGTGGACCGCAGCCATCGTCCTAGTGAGACCAGACAATACATCTATGTGGTGACAACAAACCGATGGTCAACAGAAAAGCAAAAATAGACAAGATCTCAAAATCAAAGGGACTCCAAGTTAGCGGGAAGCAAGTACTTTACCAGCTAGATATAAGTCATACCAATGGTTGGAGTTGGACAGCATGTCAAGACAGGATGTGACAATCAATGCTCACAGAGGTCTCTACCACTACACCCAGATCTCTTCTGGAGCTTAATCCACATGTGCCCTTTCTCAGTGAACCACGGAGTCTCCTGGTGAGACTTCCACGTGTGACCATGGTCCTGAAACTGAAAGGTTAACCAACCTTGAGGAAGTGCTTAAAAGATTTATGGAAGCTGGTGTATGTTTGAAATGATTGAAATGCATATTCAAGGACTTTGACATAAGCTACCTGGGCCACAGAGTGGATACTATGAAGTCGAATCCTGTTGAAGACAAGGTTCAAGCCATTAAAGATGCACCATCACCCTGTGATCTGACAAACTTTAAGTCATTCTTAGGAATGATAAATTACTACAGCGGTTTATTAATTAACCTGTCCACTGCGCATGCACACTCTAGCTGTTACTGAGGAAGAAGCACCACTGGTCATGGGGTTCACAGCAAGAAAAGGCCTTCACAGCAGTGAAGAAACTTTCAGTCATTGTGTTTGGTGGTACGTTATAAGCCAGCTAAAGAGCTAGTGCTGACATGTGACACTTCTCCCTATGGCATAGAAGCTGTACTGTACCATTGAAGGAAGGATGGATCAGAAAAGTTCAGTGGCTATGTTTCAAGAACATTCTCCAGGCTGAAAAGAACTATTGCCAGCTGGAGAAAGAAGTGCTGTTGGTTGTGTTTTGTGTCAAGGAGTTTCACCAATACCAGCATGGGTGAGATTTTACACTTGTGTGTGACCATAAGCTGCTGACAGTGAATTATTCAGTGAAGACAAAACTATTTCACCTATAGCTTCAACAAGAATCCAGTATTGAGCACTGATGCTAATTCTTATGAAGACACATTCATTACCATCTGGCTCATATATAACCAATGCAGACATATTTAGTTGTCTTCTATTGTCAGGTAGTCCTGCCAACACAGCCATTCTTGGATTCATCGCCCATATACGCTAAAGGGAGCAAGAATTGGATGAACAGAGACCCAGTACAGTTGAAAGTTAAAGACTTTGTTTTACAAGGTTAGCCAGATATTGTTGCGTCTGAGGCCTGTGCCCTTTTTATTCCAGAAGCAGTGAACAGAGTTACAAAGATGGCATCTTGCTGTGGGGTTCCAGAGTCATAGTCTTGTCCCAGGAGAGGGATACTCTTGGCAGAGCTCCACAGCACATCAAAGATGTTAGCACATAGTTATATCTGGTGGCCAGGGTTGGACACTGACATTGAGAACATGGTTATATGCTCTCCTCTTTACCAGAAGCAGCCTCCTTCAGCTCCCCTTAACCATGGGAATGGCCTGGACATCCTTGGGTCAGGCTGCATATTGACTATATGGGACAGCTTCTAGGCACATATTCCTGTTGGTCATTGAAGCACATTCAAAGTGCCTTATGAGTTAAAGATGTCAACCTCAGCTGCAACTATTGAGAAGCTGCATCATTCTTTTAGTATACATGGGTTGCCTGAGATTATTGTCTCTGACAATGAGACAGCTTTTACCAGGGTAGAGTTGTTTCAGAGACTCACAGAACATGAATGGCATCCAGCAAATAAAGACTGCCCCCTGGCATGAATAAGTTGTCTGGAGGTACTTTGAAGTCTTGTCTTTCCAGATTCCTTCTGAGTTATTACACAGCACCACAGACTACTACTGGCTCCATGCCATCAGAGCCTCTGATGAAACATCACTTACCTACATGTCTGGGTTTGGTGTTTCGTAATTTGAGGGGGGGGAAGGTAAGATGGGAAAAACGTGATCAGAAACTAAACCACTACATGCGCAGCAAGGCATCTACATTCAAAGTAGCCAACTCTGGATCTTGACTGGTAGTCTGTTCTTTGGTTTTTTTTCCTCTGTCCCTTCCTGCCAATCTCTGACCTTCATTTCTCATGTTACTGTTTTGCTCTCCTGCCATAACTAACTGTAACACTAGTTTACACAACTGGACACTTGGATGAAATGTCAGACGCCACAGAAATGTTCTGCTTACAAAGGAGAAGAGAGAAAACTGGAAAGTAACAGGAATCTTTCTGCCAACTGATCACATGGTGGCATTACTTTACTGAAGGACGCCTCCCTGTGATGATCACCTTCTTCTCCCCAATAAAGTTGGAATTACAAAGAGGACCGTCATGACTAACATCCTAAACTGCAACAAATAAATCAATAAAATGCAAACAATGACAATTCAATCATCCATCTTATTTTAACACCAATTAACTTGGAAAATCCGAAAGCCGTGAAGAGAAAAATATTACATAAATATTTAAATATAACAATACCTTCAAAATATGTTTGATAATGAAAAGCATTGAAGTTTTTAAAATTTTAATTTCATTGAAGACATTGACTAGGGGTAACTGACATCTTTTAAATATGCATTAAGCCACCTGAAAACAAATATTGCTTTAACTTTAACTCAATTATATCTGGTCTCAATATCCCTAAGGATCCAGTTATACAAGAGACATGTGGCCAAAGAAAATGGAACAGTTCAAAAGGGTACTTCATACAGACATAGAGAACCTGACAAGTTAACCTGTGGCAGAATTAAAATAAATGAACATTGTTTCACACATCCTTACAGTGGCCTCACACTTATTACATAAGTTTGAATGAAATAACCTCTCACTTGAACTCACTAACAAATCTGTGTCAGAAAGAAAAGCAGAGATGATTCATACTATCCTTTTGTAGAAACTACATGATCCCCTATTGCTGCGCAACCATCTTTCCAGAGCTTTTGTTTTCAGTATCCTACCTGGAACACCATTCTAGATATTAATTTTCTCTCCTTCTGGGAAAATGTGATTCCTAATATAATCCTGAATTTACCTTTCACCAGTTTGCATTTATATTCTCTGTGCTGCTGTCACAATCTAACCTGAAATAGGATTAGCTCTTTTTTAACTTTTATTTACCTGTATACCTTTTAAAGTTTATTCTCTTTCATACCCTTTCAACATTAGAAACCGCTCAATCTGAAACTGAAATCACTTCACATTGTTGGGAAATATGTAATACAGTTAGCATTAGCACCTTAATCTCTTCTTTCTTATCTATAGACTGAGAAATGTTTAAAATGGCCACTACCATCTAGAGCAGGCTTATTTATTAAACTTCTCAGTTGCAGTCCAGTAATAAAAAATGATGCAATTTCAGCTTCTTCACAAACTCACTTTATTCTCTTTTACAACTCTGCATACCAGTGCCATCTGTCTATATCCTGATGAGTACTATTAAACAATTAACATACAAATTAAATCTAAAGTAAAAGATTGCAGTTAACCCATTCTTAACATTGTTCAACCTTTTCACATGGGACCACATTTCAGAACTTTTCTTACTCAAGGTGTTGAGCAAATTTCAGAAACATAAAAGTTTGGCACAACATTAGACATGAATTTCAAAAACAACCTTGAGGTATGAAAAGAAACTTGCTGAGCAAAAATAACCAATGAATAGTAAGTATAGATGAATGTTAGAGTATGATAGGGTGAGAGTCGTGTTTCCAGCTCACTCCCAGATTCAGAGTGCTCACTCAGTCACCCTCATCCACTGTGAGAGTGCATAATGGTGTGTATGGGTGAGAGCACGTGAGAATATTTCTCTCATAGAGTCTCCAGTCACTCCCTCACTCAGTTTTGGATGCTTTTGAGGGGATAGCTGTCAGGGGCAGAAGCCAGACCTGTGGTACCACAGCTGGTTCTGCTGTAGAGCAAGGTTGGGCAAATAGCAAGTGTTCAGTAGAATAGGGGATTCGCCAGGTAGAGGAACAGATGGGCATTTCTGTGGTCACGATCAAGACTCCAAGACGGTGTGTTGCCTCCCTGATGCCAGGGCCAAGGACATCTCTGAGCAGTTGCAGGATATTCTTAAGGGGAATGGTGAACAGCCAGAGATTGCTGTACATATTGGTACCAACGACATAGGTAGGAAAAGGGGTGAGGTCTTGAAGTGTGAATATAGAGAGTTAGGTAGAAGGCTAAAGTGTAGGACCTCGAAGGTAATAATCTCTGGACTATTACCGGTGCCACATGCCAGTGACAGCGGGAATAGGAAGATTAGGCAGATGAATACATGGCTTCAGAGCTAGTGCAGGGGGCAGGGATTTAGATTTTTGAATCATTGGGATCTCTTTTGGGGAAGGGATGACCTGTTCAAGAGGGAGGGTACACCTGAACTGAAGGAGAACTAATATCCTGGCGGAGAGATTTGCTAGAGCCTCTCGGGAGGGTTTAAACAAGTTTGGCGGGGGGTGGGAACCAAAGAAGTAGGGAGACAGAAAGGAAGGTTTTGAGGACAGCATAGAAGTTAAAGAAAGCACATTAAGTAGTAAAGGCAGTGTCAGTAATCCTATTACCAGACAGAGCAGGCAAAAGTAGAACAGAGAGCGAGGGAAGTCCAGATTAAATTGCATTTATTTCAATGCAAGAGGCCTGACGGGCAAGGCAGATGAACTCAGGGCATGGATGGGTACATGGGACTGGGATATTAAAGCAATTATTGAAACATAGCTAAGAGGGGGACAGGACTGGCAGCTCAATGTTCCAGGGAAAAGATACTGATAGGAGGTAAGAGAGGAAGGGGAGTTGCATTTTTGATTAGAGAAAACATCACGTCAGTACTGAGAGGTAATGTATCCGAGGGTTCCGCCACTGAGTCTATATGGGAAGAACTGAGAAATAAGAAAGGGGAAATCACTTTGATAGGGTTGTACTATAGGCCCCCAAATAGTCAGTAGGAAATTGAGGAGCAAATATGTAAGGAAGCTCCAACAAAAATAGAGTGGTAATAGTAGAGGATTTTAACTTTCCCAACATTGATTGGGACAGCCATAGTATTAGAGGGTTTATGGAGAGCAATTTGTTGAGTGTATTCAAGAGGAATTTCTCAGTTGGTATTGGGTGGCTCGAGAGGGGGCAAAACTTGACCTCCTCTTGTGAAATAAGGAAGCGCGGGTGACGGAAGTGTTAGTGAGGGATCACTTTGGGACTAGTGACCATAATTCTATTAGTTTTAAGATAGCTATGGAGAATGATAGATCTGGCCCAAAAGTTAAAATTCTAAACTGGGGCAAAGCCAATTTTGATGGTATCAGGCAGGAACTTTCAAAACTTAATTGGAGGAATCTGTGGGAGGGCAAAGGGACGTCTTGTAAGTGGGAGGCTTTCAAAAGTGTGTTAACCAAGGTTCAGGGTAAGCACATTCCTCTTAGAGTGAAGAGTAAGGTTGGCAGAAGTAGGGAACCCTGGATGATTCAGGATATTGAGATCCTGGTCAAGAAGAAGGAGGCACATGCCATGCATAGGCAGCTAGGATCAAGTGAATCCCTTGAAGAGTGTAGGGGGTGTAAGAATGGAGTTGAGAGAAATCAGAAGGGCAAAAAGGGGATATGAGAATGTTTTGGCTGATAAGACAAAGGAGAATCCAAAGAACTTCTACAAATACATAAAGGACAAAATGGTAACAAGGAAGAGAGTAGGGCATCTTAAAGATCAACAAAGTCATCTATGTGTGGATCCACAAGAGATGGATGAGATCCTAAATGAATATTTCTCATCAGTATTTACTGTTGAGAAAAGCATGGATGTTAGGGAACTTGGGAAAATAAATAGTGGTGTCTTGAGGAATGTACATATTACGGAGAAGAAGATGCTGGAAGTCTTAAAGCGCATCAAGGTAGATAAATCCCCGGGACCTGATGAAGTGTATCCCAGGACATTCTGTGAGGCTAGAGAAGAAATTGCAGGTCTTCTAGCAGAGATATTTGAATCATCAATAATCACAGGTGAGGTGCCAGAAGATTGGAGGGTGGCAAATGTTGTGTCTTTGTTTAAAAAGGACTGCTGGAAAAAGCTGGGAAATGTAGGCCAATGAGCCTCACTTCTGTGGTGGGTAAGTTGTTGGAAAGTATTTTGAGAGACAGGATCTACAGGCCTTTAGAGACACAGAGACTAATCAGGAACAGTCAGCCTGGCTTTGTGAGTGGAAAATCATATCTCACAAATTTGATTGAGTTTTTTGAAGGAGAACCAAAATGAGGGCAGTGCAGTTGATGTTGTCTACATGGACTTTAGCAAGCTTTTGACAAGATATCACATGGTAGATTGTTGCATAAGATTAAATTTCACAGAATCCAGGATAAGGTAGTAAATGGATACAAAATTGACTTGATGATAGAAACCAAAGGGTATTTGTAGAGGGTTGTTTTTCAAACTGGAGGCCTGCGACCAGTGGTGTGCCTCAGGGGTCGGTGCTGGGTCCACTGTTATTTGTCATTCATATTAATGATTTGAATGAGAAAATAGGAGGCATGGTTAATAAGTTTGTAGATGACACCAAGTTTGATGGCATAGTGGAAAGTGAAGAAGGTTATCTCGGTGGCAACAGGACCTTGATCAATTGGGCCAGTGGGCTGGCGAATGGCAGATGGAGTTGAGGCATTTTGGTAGATTGAACCAGGGCAGGACTTATTCCACTAATGCTAGTGTGTTGGGGAAAGTTACAGGACAAAGAGTTCTAGGGGTACAGGTTCATAGCTTCTTGAAAGTGAAGTCACAGGTGGACAGAGTGACGAAGAAGGCATTCAGCATGCTTGGTTTCATAGGTCAGAACATTGAATACAAGAGTTGGGACATATTGTTGAAGTTGTACAAGACATTGGTAAGGTTGCATTAGGATTCTGTGTACAATCCTGGTCACGCTTTTGGGTTCCGCTCATGCTGTTTTGTGCTCTGCAATTGTTGAGGTCTAGTGAGAGGTTTGCAAGGTTGAGCAGCACTGAGGGAACATGGTGCTGCAGAACAACTAGTAACTGGAAGTTCAAATTTCTTTTTTAAAGTTATCGGTCTCTACAAGAATGGTATCACTTTTTAAAATGGGGAATGGAAAACAGTGAGGGCTATAATCAAATCTTTAAATTCCCTGGTCCGACCAGGCTGAAACAGGAGCAAGTGCAGGTCAAGGATAGCAACTCCCTGTGAATTTGACAATTTTTGTTAGTTGGAGGAGACTGGGACTGACGAGGAACAAGTGTTAGTGCCAGCTTTTAGGGGATGAGTGATATCTCCAGTTGAAAACAGACCCAAGAGAATTTCTGGTTGCTAGAGTGTACCACTTGGCGGAGTGCTGATTAACAGTTATTTTACAGTAATAGATTAGATAAAAGATAACCAACAGGTGCAGTACATTTAGATTTGCAAAAGGTATTCGATAAGGTGCTACACAAAAGGTCAATGCACAAGAAATGAGCTCATGGAATTCTGAGTAGTATGTTAGCATGCATGGAGGCTTGATTCATAGATAGGAAGCAACAGGTCAGAAGGAATGGGCGTTTTCGTGTTGGCAAGTTGTGACTAATGGACTGCCACAAGGATCAGTGTTATTGATGACTTAAATGAAGAGACCAAGAGTAATGTTTCTAAATTTGCTAATGATACAAAGCTAGGTGGGAATATAAACTTTGCGGGTGATGCAGAGAGGCTGCAAAGATATAAGCAGATTAACTGAGTGAGCAACAAGGAGGTCAATGGAGTAAAATATAGGGAAGTGTGAGGCTATTCACTTTAAGAAGGGTAGACCATGCATCGAGTCTGCTCTACCATTCAATACAATCATGGCTGATCTGAGACTTCAACTCTACTTTCCCACCTGCTCCTGATGCCCCTGTTTTCCTGAGTAAACAAAAATCTATTACAGTCTTATCTCTGTTCAACAATAGAGAACCATCAACCTTCTGGAGGTAGAGAATTCCAATGATTCTGTCAGAACTAAAATGATATTTGGACACAGCATTATGAGTGATGGATCCTTAATTGCCTTCTTATCGATAATGAGAGGAGAACCGAAGAATTCCTAAGGCTTTTTCAGTCTGTTCTGCACAATCGTGAATGGTCAGCTTCTTTTATAGGGCACAACTTCTAGTTAAGATAATTGTTTCTAGTCACACACGCACACACCAAAAAATTATTTACATATGACACATAGAGGTTGGCCTGAGGCAATACTGTTTAATTGCATCCAATCGGTAATGCCATAATCTTTAGTGGTTGATGGATGGAAGGTCCATTCAGGCAATAGTCATTTAATCATGTCTTTTATTACAGTTACCATGCTGTTAACAAGGATATTCAGCTGTGCCCTCTTGATAGATATAGTAAAACATCCTTTTTGTCTGTGCTAACTACTTCATGTATATGCAGAAACAGCCAGTCTACAATGAAGGTGCTGCTAATTTTTCTGGCCCATTGTCTGACCCCCTGCCAAGCTCAGTTCTCCTCTCCCACAATTCACAGCCCTTTGAATGACTACTCAGCTCAGTTCTAATCAGCCTCTTATCCTGATGCTCTGTTCCTGTGTTTTAGATCTCCAGTCATTGAAAACAACTACTCAGCCCTCTAGAGATAGACTGGGAGGCAGGAGACTTAGTAAAATGGTGTCAGAAGGAAAGCCAGAGGGTGGGTGTTCACGTAAGATACTAAGTTGGCTTATTGACGATCACTTAGTACCCTTGCCAACATTTTGTTAATGTCAGGTAAAATTCTGACTGTTAACTCTGTTTCTCTTGACAGATGCTGGTATTTATTCTCAATACCATAGGACATGCAGCATTCACTCACTAAGACACTGGCAGAATTGTTGGCAATTTATTCTGTCAAGTGAGGAGTTGTTGCATTTTGCCATGATTTATGTCCTCATCTGTTTGTAAAGAAAAAATAAAGTTTGTCAAAAACTTTGATGAACCATATGTTACTTAAAATTATCAATTTGAATCCACTTGGGATACATTAACAAAAATTTATAACAGAAAAGTGTATTTGCTAAAATCTTTGATAGAGACATTAAGATAATAATTGTTAGTGAAATGAACTGTCAATATGTCAGAAGGCTATCTAAGGATCAAGTTTTTAATTCAAATGTTTAGATGGGATGTGATTACTACTTCTATTGTAAAACCTAGGTAAAGAGGTCCAGGCATCTAATATAATGGAACATTAGCAATATTGAGGCGAGAAAGAGGAAACAAAGAAGCTCTGTTTGGGTGGTTTTGGCTTTTAAAAACATGTTGTTGTCAAAGGAAAGAATAACTGAAGAAGATGAAGAGTTCCACAGAATGAAATCCAGATAATTACAAAGAATGAGTCAGAGTGTGGGAAGATGTGAAAGGCCTTCATTTCAACATGCATAGAAATGGCTGAGTATGTGTGACAGGCTAGAATCACAGAATGGTTACGCATCGAAGGACACCATTTGATCCATTGTGTCTACACTGGCTTTCCAAACAAACATCCTGGGCAGGATTTTCTGGCCGCGTTCACCCCCAGACCGAAAATCACGCCCAAAGGGTCTGATTTTACCAATCAGAGCCTAAGGGCCAGATCCAGGCGTAATAAGGAAGCAAGCCCAGAATTCTCTGCGCAGCGCTCCCATATGCTTCTTGCTGGCTCCGATCTGATTTGTGCTGTGGGCGAGGCTTAGCGCTGCCGGAACGATTGGAGCTCTGAACTGCGCACACGCAGTTAGAAAAAAAGTCTGAAGCAGTGTGCCTGAGCACAAATGAGAAAAACAGCAGGGGGGCGGGGTGGGGGGAGAGGGGGTGGATGGACTTGGGAGATTCTTGCAAATGGAAAATAATGTAGCATCTTCTTTGTGCTGCCTAATTATCTATGGGAAAGCTAATTACACTACAGTGCCCTAGTGAACAATTAATGATCTGTATAATACACTTGTGATCTGTAACTGGATTGTTGATGTCCCTGTAGCCATGAGCCAGGTGCTCAAATGTTCAGAGTTTGTGGCGAACTTGGAAGAATTGTCCCCGTGGTGGAACTTGGTTTTAAATAAGATTCAAGGAAATTACTAAATCTGGGAAATCAACCATAGTGTAAAGAAGTTTGTATTGGCAACTCTTCTCCCACATTCCATGGCAGATGTGCCCCTACTTATGAATATGATTTGTATGGGCAATGTCGGGTGCAGCTAATCTGCCTCTGGAGCAGCCTTGGATCCTTTCTTTCATTTTGTTTTCATCTGAACATTGCACAGAATTAGAGGTATTGCCTTTGGAAGATAATGTCAAAATTATAATCGCAGGAACTAAAAACCTGATAGTCAAAAAATTTGGGAAAATATTTCAAAATATGAATAACGGACCAGAAGAAGTAAAAGTGGGATTTGGCAGTCGGGTTGGGTGTGCAGTTCATTAAGTCACGCCACCTGATTGGAGTGCGGACCAGATCAGCGCCCAAATCGGTTGTCGGGAAACCCGCGATATGCTCGAATTTGGCTGCAGATCACATTAAAGGTCCCACACCCGAAGTTACCATGATTTCACGCCATTTTTGGTAAAATCAGACCCGAAGTCAACAGACCTTTGCATGGTCCATGTCCCAGATGCTACAATTCCTGTGGTGGGTGGGGTGGAAAATTCGACCACATGACTTAGTGCCATTCCTCTGCCTTTTCCCCACACCTCTGCACATTGTTTAAATTCAAATAATCATCTAATACCCTTTTGAATGCCTTGATTAAACCTGCCTCCCCACACTTCCAGACAGTGCATTCCACACCTAAACTAGTCTTTGTGCGAAAAGATTTTTCTCATGTCATTTTTGCTTGTTTTCTAAATCACATTAAATCTGTGCCCTTTCTTTGATCCCTTTCTGACAATAGTTGAAGCTCTGAAAGCAGGAAGCAAAGTATGAAAGACCAGCAGGTATAAGTGGATACGAATGAATTTATGGCTCTACACTTTGGGCTCGCTTTCACCATCATGCTGTACGAAAACTTGGTAAAGTCGGCCATGAGATGAATAGCGTGATCCGCGCCCACCTCCACATCATTCCCCCTTTACCAAGGCCCGAAAATGGCCACGATTGGGATTGTGACCAAAATGAGTACAACGGCCATTTAAATGCATTTGCATGCATTTAAATTTACTTAATGGGCTAAACGCTCAACCTTACCGGCACTTTCTCCTTTACCACCCCATTTGCCCATGGAGCCAGAATGGGGAGGGGACAGATATGCTCCATAGAAGTCCAATTCGGGTGCTCCAGTTAGTGAGGAGGTAAGTGCCGAGCATCTGATGGCTCTCTCTGCCTAAGGTCAGTGAGGAGAAGGGAAGGGGAGTCTGCTGCCACTCTGCCTAAGATCAGTGAGGGGGAAGGCATGGTTCGCTGCCACTCTGCCTGAGATCAGTGGGGAGGAAGGAGAGGGACTGCTGCCACTCTGTCTGAGATCAGCGGAGGGGAAGGGGGAATCTGTTGACACATTGCCTGAGATTAGTGGAGGGAAAAGTGGGGGTTGGCTGCTGTTCTGCCTGAGATTGGGGGGGTCTGCTGCCACTCTGCCTGAGATCGCTGGGAGGGAAGGAATGGTCCACTGCCACTATGCCTGGGGTTGGTAGTGGGAAGGGGGGATGTGCTTGCAGTTGGTCTGGGTGGCAGGGGATGGGGTGATAAGGGGATCAGTAATGTTGTGGAGGTGGGGCAATGTCTTTGAGGGCTAGAGGAATGCATTATCTGGCCCAGAGGGATGTGGCAGGGGAGCAGCATTCTATCTTTTTTTCTGCACATGTGCAGTTGGAGGCACCAATCAGAGCTGCAGGATTCTGAGTGCTTTAAGCCTCGCCCACAGGCTTGTGCAGCACGATTCAGAGTTGCTGATATTTTTTCAGGCATGAGCGCTTATGGGTGCATATGAGAGTGGGTCTAAAAGTCAGATCTGAAACACTCCCAGTTTCAAGTCAGTCCAACACTCAGAATCAAAATGGTAAAATAGGGCTCTTTGAGTGCACGTCACACACTCCATACTACAAAATAATAAACATTCATTTACTTGTAACACATTCTTAACACATGCTAACTGACTTCTAATCCCTGTAGTCCAATCCGCTCAATATAAAGCCTTATATTCTATTTGTATTTTCATTACTTTTTGTGCTACAACATTTTAATGAGGCATGTATATTGATCTCTAAGTCTTTTTGGACTGCTATTTTTCTAGCTTTCACTATGCAGAAATTGTTCTGATCTTTCCATTTTTGGTCCAAAGTGGGTGGTCTCATACTTGCCCACATTGAAATAAATTTGCCTAACAATTTTGCCTATTCCCATATCCTATTCCTCTCTCATGTAATTTGCTGATTTATGATTTACTGCTTGCAATGTTGTCTAACCTGTGTCATTGGCAAACTGGCTTATAACTATTTGTACAGTGACTGAGAATGCAAATTATGGAAAAGTCAGAAAGATGAAGGGAGAATTTTCCACTCCTGTTTTGGGGGGACAGAAAAGGGATGAAGAATAGTGTGGGAGTCCCAAAATGGCTTTTGCACCAGTGGGATTTTCCTGATCAATTGTCTCTGTATCCCACCAATGACATAACTGGAATCCCAACATTTGCATTCATTTAAATCTCATTATTAGGCTTTCACACCTGATAGTTAACCCATGTGACTGCACACTGACATGAATCACAACAGGTTCCCCATGAGATGTACTTTGTCAGCAGAACATGTCAGAGATGTACAGATGAGTACAATCCCTGGGGGAGAGGGTCAGACCCAAGAAGTAAGCTGGCAGTGCCCGGGCCCCAATTTTTCGAAAACCAAAGTAATTGGTGGGGCGACTCATTCATAGGCTGTCCCATCAGCATGGCATCAGGGAACCCACCTCTTTACTTCTTTCTGGCAAAGTGTTCAAAAATACAGCGGGAAAACCAGATAGCACAGCCAGCAGGCTATCCCTCGCCTGAGATGACACTTTGCCAAAAAAGTGGCAAAATCCACCTAAAGGGATATAAGCAACAATATTTAAAGACATATAAGTGATGAAAATCACTCCCAATGAGCTTTCTCACCTCTGAATGAAAAGGTTCCATTTGTCTTGCTTTTTTTTACTCCCCATCAAACAACAAATTGCTATTGCTTTGCCCAAATCATATACTTCTGCCAATTGTGATAATTCCCTCCAGAATCTTGAAATTTTTAAGTTCCCTCTTTTCAGACAGAGCTTTATTCTTGGAAGTCCTGCCTACTAGGACACAGGTTAAGGCTACCTAAAGGATGATTTCATTTTAGGATGTCTCTACACAAAATAGAAAGGAAGATTTTACCTTATTACTGTGATCTGGATTCAAACCCAAGTTCAGAAATTGAAAGGATAAGAAGCCTACTTCTCATGAAACATCACAAGTGAGATCAGAGCATTCGCTGTATTCTACAGTTAATGATTAAACACAATTTTTTAAAAATCTAAAATTGATCATCAATGCTGAAAGTAACAGCCTGCTGCATAAAGTCTATTTTTGGAATTAGTGTTTTTGTTGGCATTTGTAATTGGCACATTGGTCTAAAGGAAATTCTTTGTGAATAAAATGATTGGGAAAGGTGGAAAAGAGTCTAAGAATTTGGAGAAATATGCATAACAATATAAAAGTTATTCATGCATATCTCTAGTTCCGTTGTTCTTTAAGCCACAAAGATTAAAAGCATTATCTTCTTAAAATCTTTCTGCAACTCTCAGTACAATTGTTAGATTTACTTTTATGGCCTTAACAAAAAAGCTAAATGAATCAAACTGCATAAAGAACATTGCAATTGCTAGCTAAAAAAAATTTAGTTCAACATCTGTTCTCCTGATGCAATGTTAATGGAGTTGTTGACTAATCGTAGCATATCAATGAATCTACAACAGGCCTAGAAATGACACAAGAAAAATCCCAGTGGTGGAAAGATTTGGAAACCAGAAATCTAAGATCATCATTACCTCCCAAGCATGGAGCACTTATTATATGCCACATCTCATGTTCAGGAATATTATTTTCTGAAGTATTCAATTCATTTGCATTTAAATTAATCTACAATTATTGCTTGCATTGATTCTGTAGGGAATCAGCTCAATGGATTCATCTGAATACCAGGGCAGATTTTGCTGTATTATGGTGAGGCTAACCACGCTCACTGTGTTAATGCAAAACTTCCAATGGGCAGCAAAATACAGAAACCTATAAGTTGCTTTCCAAAACCTTCCTGAAAATGGTATCTTGCTGTTTGACTCACTATTCAAATGCAATGAATAGTATAAAGTTGATTCAAATTTTCAAACCATTGGAAAACTACTAGTTTCTCTTTAACTTTTCAAATTTTGCTGTTCTTCTTATCTCATAAATGTAGACTAACTTGCCAGATGAAATAGGGATTGTAAATACCATCTTTAAAAATAGTCCTCCATGGGGTGTGGGCACTGTTGGCTTGGCCAGTGTTTTAGTGGTGCTGTAAGTGTTAATTACTGCCAAACAACCTATCTGGTATTTTATCTTTCCGAACCTTTCATCTCTCTTCCTTAATCTCACATTTCTTTCCCTCTATTTTTTTAATGTACCTGATTTAAGATTGAATTTAATATTCCAACATAAATGTTCTCATTTAGACTCAACTGTTCATTAAAAAACCTCCAATCTGATTGGTTAATGAGGTACACATTGTCCGCCCTGTTCACACAGATCCTAGATGGTCTGGAGAGCAGCATTTTCCAAGCAATTTTCCATTACAATCCCATTCTAACATTTGAAAATTAATATGATCCCAGATACCATCAAAATCAAAACAACAATAAAGTAGCATTGTAACATTCAGTATATACTGAGTAAAATTCACATACTATAGATCACTATATAAGGCAAGGAAATATGAAAATTTGTGTTTTTAAAGTACTTTGTAAAAATGTAATTATTTTATGTACTCACCAGATCATTACTTCATTTGAGCCATTTTAGCTTATGGACTTCAGTCGGGAAATAGCAGAAGTGCAAGTTATGGGTCTTAACATGGCTGATGTGGGAGCTCTGTTTATTTTGCAGTGCTAGATTATGGGGTGAGGCTAAGATAGGCAGCAGCTCAGTACCAGAGGCATTGCCACTGGGTTCTTTCTCAGGACCAGCTTTGACAGTCAGTGAGCCAGCCATGGACAGGACTCCATGGTGTGGAGAGAGACCAAGAGAAGGGCAGACAAGGTCAAATGAAACATCGCTTGAGCCTCTGTCCAGGGCACAGTTTTGGAAGAGGAAGGGGGAACTTATGACTCCAAATGCTTTTTCTGCAATTTGAGGTCATGACCCACAGTCTAAGAACTGCTAAATGTCCTGAACTTTTTGGCTGACTGCAACCTGCCCCACGAAAGCCCAGACAAAAAGTCCATAAACAAGCAAATATCTGATCAACATCTATGCCCTTGATTCTGCTCAAAGTAAAATCTAGCCTAAGGTTAGTTTTGTATGTATCCTGCTTTATGCTTAGACAGAGTTCTCTTGTTCTACCAATGTGGACAAGTTACAATAGATTTTATGGTCTACATTATCTTAGTCCCTTTGGATTTCTAAAACCCAGTGAGAACCTGTCCAATTTACATAATTGCTCCTCATAATCCAATCCCACCATTTTGCTGGCTCTCTTTCCTATCCTTTCAATCACTACAATATGCTTTTTGTACTGTGGCAGCCAAAACTGCACTAGTTTTCCAAGTGTGTTTGCATCAGCGATTAAAAGTTACATGATTACTTTGCTTTTTCATTTTTTTATTCATTCGTGGGACATGGGCGTTGCTGGCTGGTCAGCATTTATTGCCCATCCCTAGTTGCCCTTGAGAAGGTGCTAGTGAGCTGCCTTCTTGAAATGCTGCAATCCACGCGTTGTGAGTTGGCCCACAATGCTGTTAGAGAGGAATTTCAGGATTATCACTCAGCAACAGAAAAGGAAGGGTGATATATTTCCAAGTCAGGATGGTGAGTGGCTTGGAGGGGAACTTGCAGGTGTTGGTGTTCCCATATATCTGTTGTCCTTGTCCTTCTAGATGGAAGTGGTCATTGGGTTTGGAAGGTGCTGTCTAAATATCCATGGTGAATTTCTGCAGTGCACTTGTCCACATTGCTGCTCCTGGGCATTAGCGGAGGAGGGAGCAGATGTTTCTGGATGTGGTGCCAATCAAGCAGGTTGCTTTGTCCTGGATGGTGTCTTCTCAAATGTTGTTGGAGCTGCACCCATGCAGGCAGGTGGGGAGTATTCCATCACATTCCTGACTTGTGTCTTGTAGATGATTGGCAGGCTTTGGGATTTCAGGAGGTGAATTCCTTATCACAGTATTCCTAACTTCCGACCTGCTTTTGTAGCCACTACTTATGTGGTGAGTCCAGTTGAATTTCTGGTCAATGGTAGCCCCAAGGTTGTTGACAGTGGGGGATTCAGTGATGGTTACACCATTAAATGTCAATGGATGGTGGTTAGAGTGTGTCTTATTGGTGATGGTCATTGCCTGGCATTTGTGTGGTGCGAGTGTTATTTGCCACTTGCCAACCCAAGCCTGGATATTGTCCAAATCTTGTTGCATTTGAACCTGGACTGCTTCTGTATCTGAGGAGCCATGAATAATGCTGAACATCGTGCAATCATCGGTGAACATCTCATTTCTGACCTTGTGACGGAAGGAAGTTCATTGACAAAGCAGCTGAAGATGGTTGGGCATTGTAAGTTACCCTGAGGGACTCCTGCAGAGATATCCTGGAGCTGAGATGACTGACCCTCTACATCTCAATATTGGCTATTAATAATTTTGATTTGCATTACTCACTACTGCCAAGCATGTCGTTTCTTCTATTTATGTCAGTCAGGATTCCCCAAGGTTATTACATTTTCCATGCACATTAATTTCTTTCCACTTAAGTCTGAGTCCTTAATGCACTTTGCATTCTTTCTCTCTGCCTTCAGAGTTCAGGATGGAGTCCGCTCACAACACTGGATTGTGGAACACCGCAGCAGTGGGTCAGGAGTGCACTTGCAGGTCAATTTTCCAGATTAGATGTCCTGAAAAGAGTCAATATTCTAGCCTCAGAACATTCCTAGAGTTCCACCTTAATACTCAAGAGGTCTATCTTCTGGTCTCAGACTGCTCCCAGAGATGTATCTTCATTATCAAGCGGTCCACCTTATTTCTTGGATCAGTGATGTTGGATGCCATTTCAATGTGGCACCCAGACACAGTGGCAGACTATGCATCATCCAGGTTTGCTCTACCACTGAATATGGCATGAAACATATATGAAGCTGGGACCAGACATCAAAACTGGACTCAATCCCAGAATGGAAGAATTCAGCCCATAGAGTATAAACACCAGAAGGTTGTGCTGGACTTATAAAAAGGACTTTTACATTTTCAGCTGGAATATTATAATCATTTCTGAGAACCGCACTTTATCAAGGACATGAAGGTTTACAAAGGATACAGGAAAGAGTTATTTACTAGAATGGTTCCAGGACTGAGGGATTTCAGTTACGCGAATAGGCTAGAAAAGCTGGGTTATTCTCCTCACAGCACAGAAGGCTAACAGAAGATTTGACAAAGGTGTTTAAAACACTTAAGAAGCAAAGAAAGATTTAGAATTGAATGGGAGCTTTAATGATCACAGAGTGTCCCAAAGCATTTCAAAGTCAATGAAATGTTTTTCTGAAGTGAAATAGCTAAATGTGATAACTGGATACTTATAAACCATATTAGTTTCAAACTTAATGGAATTTTCCATCATATTATGGTCACTCTTTCCTCAAGGCTCCTTTATAACAAGATTAATTAGCCTTTTCTCATTGCACTAGATCTAAAATAGCTTTTTCTCTAATTAGTTCCCAAACATATTTTCTAGAAAACCGTTGTGTATACATTCCAGGAATTTGTCTTCCACAGCATTAGCACTAATTAGGTTTCCCAACTCTATATGTAGATTGATGATTACCGTATTACCCTTGTTACAGGCACCTCCAATTTCCTGATTTATACCATGCCCTAAATTATCACCACTTCTACCAATGTTGCGTGTCCCATGCTATTTCTCAGCTCCAACCAAACTAATTCTACGTTCTGATCTTCCGATCTAAGATCCTCTTTCACTAATGCACTCATCTTATCCTTTATTAACAATAGAACTCCATTTACTCTTCTTTTTACCTATCATTCCTCAATGTAAAACAGCCTTGAACATTCAGCCTTGGCCATCCTGTAGCCATGTCTCCGGAATGGTTTTTAGATCTACCTGTTATTTCTACTTGTGCGGTCAATTCATCTACCTTATTGTGGATACTGTATGCATCCAGATATAGTGCCTTTAATTCTGTCTTTTTTCATTTTTTGAACCTCTATCGATATCGGCTGGTGCACTCTGAAGTTTGTAAGCCCTGTCCCTGTCACACTCAGCTGATCAATTTCCTTCTCTCTGCCTTACTCTCTTGCCTTGTTCTCTCTCTTTAATTTATCAAATCTTTCCTCAATCCCATGATTTAGTTTAAAGCCCTCTCTACTGCCCTAGTTGTCCAATTTGCCGGAACACTGATCTTGACAAAGTTCAGATGAAGACCACCCACTGATACAGCTCCCACTTTCCCCGGTGCTAGTGTCAATGTCCCATGAATCAAAGCCAATTTCTCCCCAACAAATCATTGAGCCACATATTTATTTAACTCTCTAATCTTATTTACCTAGTCCAATTTTCCCGTGGCTCAGGTAATAGTCCAGAGTCTGTGGGGAATGTATAAAAACTGTTTCCAGTGGCTGAAGGCCACTGATAGCCGGAAAGCACAGATTTAAGGAGATTGGCAAAAGAATCAGACAATGGAGGTGATTCTCCCAGCGCTACGGGCCAGGAAACTCAAGCGCAGGCCATGTACCAGGCTTCCCACTGGATGCAACAACCACTGGGTGACTCTGGCCGCTGAATTTTCAGCACTGTCAGCTCCATACCAGAAATCGGCGCATAGCTGCACAGATTACTTAAATGTTGATTTAAGTATAATTGGAGGGCCTGGGGCTGAAATCTCTAGCCCATTAGAGACTCCCTCCCAGCAGGAGTGTTACGCTCCATTGTGTTTTACAATAGTGAGCTGACAACCCAACCCCTTTGGAGTGAAGGGGGCCATCAAGGTCCCCAGGAGGTTGGGGAACGGGATGGTGCCACCTGGGTATTGCCAGCATGGCAGTGCTAGTCTGGCCTTCTGGCACAGCCCAAAGGGCAGTGCCAAGGGGGTGGGACCAGAATGGGAGCAGGGCCGAAAGGGAGCAAGGCCTCTGGGGGGAGATCAGTGCAGGTCATGTGTTCTGCTGCCACTCTGCACTCAGCGGTGACAGAGGGAGAAGGTCAGTGTTTGGGGCTGGCCATCGGAGTGAGAGGGGGTGTGGTCGGCCTGCTGGGTGGGTCGGGATGGCAGGGGTTGGTTAGGAGATCAGGACTGCTAGAGGCCAGGTTGGGGAGATAAAGGCAGGCCCACGGGTGCCGGAGAGGTGGATTGCCCAGACACTTTGGGGCAACCAGCAATCTGGGGGTGGCAAGGGTCGCAAGGCCAGCGATGGAGGTTTGTGGGACTGGCAGTGATCAGGCTGGCCAGTGATCGGGAGGCCGACAGTGCAGGGCCACTGCGCATGCGCCAATCTTGGCACTGACAGATTGATGCGTGCACAGTGGCCCCCTCTGCACTATGCTGCCGGTCTCTTCAGTGGGAATAGGCCCCACCCACAGCTTTTTAATGAGATTCACACTTGTGCACTCTGCAGTGCACAGAGTGTGGGAGATTCATTTTAAAAATCCCACTGAAAAAACAATGGAATTTACCTCAGTTTTTATGCAAATTCGATCCTTAGAATTTTTTGGGAGAATCTCACCCAACATAGGGGAAACCTTTTCAATGCTATCGTTTGTTGGAATTCGAAATGTATTACCAAAATACGTTTTGGTAATGGCAGGGGAAATAGATTCAATCCTAGTTTTCAAAAGTGAATTGGTTAAAAACTTCAAGAAAAAGCTCCAGGGATAGGAGGATAGAGCATGGGAGTGGAAAGAACGGGATTGTTCTTTTAACAAGCTAGTGTAGCCTCAATAGACCAAATAATCTGCTTCTGTGCTGTACTAATCATGATTCTAGAAAAAAACTTGCATCTAAACAATGCCTTTCGTGACCACATGGCTGTATGAAATACTGTACAGCCAAAGAAGTACTTCTAAAGTACAATGGCTGTTGTCATGTAGGCAAGTGCAAGAAAAATATTAGCAAGGAAAGAAATCACCAATCAACCGACGCATGCAGCAAAAAGATCGAGGTAAATGAAAATGTAAAAGATAAATCAATTAATCAGCAAGTTTTACCTGCCTTCAAGAGGAACTTGAGCAGGTCAGGTCCTGAGATTCCGTCCTGTTGTTTATGGGTGAGGCACAGAATGTGAATCAAGTGTAAAGCTCTGACTGAGATAAACATATTAAAATGAGGCCATTAATTCTAAAAGTGGATCCTCATAACCAGTGCCTAAATCACCCGTCAGAAAGTTGGACACAGAACAAATAGATCACATGAAGACAGGCATGCAATTCTTCACTGTCTGCAAAGTCTAATTATATTGAAACTTGTGTTTTGTTTCTCCCTCAGTTTAAATTAAGAAAAGGAACAGCGCATCTGGAAAATATTTGCAAAAAGTCTGTGCCAATTGTGGGCTGTTTTCTCTACTTGGCATAAACATGACAATATGGGTGATTCTAATCCTGCCAAAAACCAGGCGGGAAGATGGTTAGTTAAAAGCAATTAGTTAAAATTGCTTGTGGAATTCAACTATCAACATCCCACCTCGTGAACAAATGAACAAGAAACTCACATGGAATCAGCAGGGTCTTGCTTAAATTATAGATATGGCTCCAACTATGTCATCAGGGTCCAACTATTATTTAAGCAAAGCAGCAGCTATGGATTTTCTGCCAGGTTTATCAGCTGGACATGCAACTCTCACAAATATATTTCAAGAGACGTGAATTCAAAACAAAATGGAGTGTCACCCTCGATCTTCTGATATTTGTAGTGATCTAGAATGACAATTCACAAATGCCCTCTGTCAGGGAAGGGGGGCAGTGCCTGAAATCTGGGAGTGGCGGCCTGCATGCGCAGTAATTCAGTCAATGTGGTTGTGAGACCTGGAGTGAAGCTATCTCCTCCCTCATGATGACTTTCTGAGCCTTGGTGAAAGTAATGGCAGCAGTGGCTTCAGTGTGTGAGGTTGGGCTGCGGCATGGGCCCCAGGTTGGCTGTCTCATAAATCTCTCTCTTTAAAGTGTTCCCTATTTTATTCCCTTGTGTCCTGCCCAGAGCTGCGGCAAGTTCACATCCATCTTTGGGTCACTGTTACAGGCTTTAACATCAGCACTGGGATACTGTGGGAAAACCCAAGAACAGGATACATTTTTAAATGAGAAAAGACACACAGAAAAAAACCTGAACTAGTGACTTTACCTGATGGTACCTAACGGAAATGAGTGTCTGCAAGATATGAAATGGAAAAATAATGCCTATACCATGTAATCAGATCTTAAATAGCTTACCTTTCCCTGATCATTTACTTAAAGGCTTTCTGTTTATATTAAAATATTGTTCAAAGGAATTACTGGCTGTGGCGAAAAGAAACTCACCTTCTGTCTGTGTGATGGAAATTAATTTATTCTTCCGCCTCAGAACAATATTAAAAATTAAAATTAAACAAGGGTAAAAAGAGGGAAACAATAAATTGCTTTAAAAAAACTGCACCTTGTTCAGGCTCGGATAAGTAAGTGAATGTGTTTAAAAAGCATTCTGAAACTTAAAGGCTAAATGGGGCAGCAGCTTGCTCATAAAAAAACTGCTTCACCTTTTCATGAGAAGAAGCAAATCCTTTTGATTTGATTTTAAGTATGGTAAGCTGGCTGTGGGGATTTTTATTGTCCTTTATTTTATATAAGCAAACATTGTTAAATGCTTGTTTTTATTATTTCCTAAACTCAGACTTGCTGCCCTTTGCTCCATCTGGTAGGTGTGACGCATGCAGGTTTTGTTTTGGTAAATTTGAAATTCCTGATTCAACAAGCAGGAGTGAATTAAATGCATCCAAGCTCTGGTTCCCCTACTGGTTGAGAGTTTTCTCAATGAATAGCTAAGCCCCATAATCAGGACTCACCCTCCTCCTTCCATACATCTCTTTTAGCTCCCAGCATTACCCCAAGTCTGGTCCCTTGCTCATCCCACATTTTTAATCGGTCCACAATTGGTAGCCGTACCTTCAGCCGTCAAGGTCCTAAACTCTGGCATTCCCTCGCTGAAACTTTCTTTCTCCCTTCTTTCTCTTTCCTTTTAAGATGCCAGCTCTTTACCCAAGCTTTTGGTCACCTGTCCTAATATCTCCAACTGTGACCAGTGGAGTGCCAGTACTGGAGCCTCAGCTATTTACAGACTATATTAATGACTTGGATGTAGAGATCTAAGTTTGCTGATGTTACAAAGTTAGGTGGGAATATAAACTCACTGGAACACAATTACCCCAAAGAGTTACCTTTGCTCCAATATCATACAGATAGGGTTACTAACATTCTGCTGCCTTCAAAGATCTTCACGGCTTCTCCTGAGCCCCCATTACTTAGTCTGCCAACTGCACTCCTTTTTCTGCTTGGAACCTCTTTTTCTGCTCTTCACTCTTCTGTTTTAACTGGAATGTCACTCCTCTCCAATTATGACACTCCACTCCCAGTGGCATGAGCAGGTTTTGCATGCTTTTCTTTCTTCACGCTGCCCAATGAACTTCAAAACACCAAACTGTGCATGAGCCACCCACTCCAAATCCGCACACATGTGAATCTCCAGTTGCCACCTGCCCCGCTCAATGAGGTAAGTTTGGATCTCATAACGAAGAATATATTTCCATTGGAGGCAGCAAGGCAAAGGTTCACTAGATTGATCCATGGAATGAGAGAGCTTTTCAGTGATGAGAGATTGAGTAAATTTGATCTATATTCGAGTTTAGAAAAATGATAGGTGTTAGAAGGTATTCTGAGAGACAGGATCTATAGGCATTCAGAGAAGCAAGGACTGATTAGCATAGCTTTGTGAGTGGAAAATCATGTCTCACAATTTGATTGAGTTTTTTGAGGGGGGTAATCAAGAAGGTCAATGAGGACAGTGCAGTTGATGTTGTCTACGTGGACTTTAGCAAGGCCTTTTCAAGGTTCTGCATAGTAGGTTGTTGCATAAGATTAAATCTCACGGGATCCAGAATGAAGTAGCCAGTTGGATACAAAATTGGTGGATGGCAGAAGACATCGGCAGAAGAAGTTATAGAGGGTTGTTTTTCAAACTGGAGGCCTGTGACCAGCAGTGTACCTCAGGGATCGGTGCTGGGTCCACTAGTTATTTATCATTTATATTAATGATTTGGATGAGAATTTAGGAGGCATAGTTAGTAAGTTTGCAGATGACACCAAGATGGTGGCATAGTGGACAGTGAAGAAGGTTATCAAGGATTGCGGTAGAATCTTGATGAATTGGGCCAGTGAGTTGACGAATGGCTGATGGAGTTTAATTTAGATAAATATGAGGTGATGCATTTTGGTCGATCGAACTAGGACAGGACTTTTTCAGTTAATGGTAGGGTGTAGGGGAGTGTTATGGAATAAAGAGATCTAGGGGTACAGGTTCATAGTTTTTTGGAAGTGGAGTCATGTATGGACAGAGTAGTGAAGAAGGCATTCAGCATGCTTGGTTTAATTGGTCAGAACATTGAATACAGAAGTTAGGATGTCTTGTTGAAATTGTACAGGACATTACTTAAGGCCACACTTGGAGAACTGTGTGCAGTTCTGGTCACCCTATTATAGAAAGGATATTATTAAACTAGAAAGAGTACAGAAAAGATTTACTAGGGTGCTGTTGGGACTTGATGGTTTGAGTTATGAGGACAGGCTGGATAGACTGGGACCTTTTTCTCTGGAACGTAGGAGGCTGAGGGGTGATCTTATTGCGGTCTATAAAATAATGAGGGGCACAGATCAGCTACATAGTCAACATCTTTTCACAAAGGTAGGGGATTCTACAACTAGAGGACATAGGTTTAAGGTGAGAGTGGAGCCATACAAATGTGCCCAGGAGGCATTTGTTTCACACAGAGGGTTGTGAGCATCTAGAACAAGTTGTCAGAGGTAGTAATAGAATCGGACACAATTTTGTCCTTCAAAAAGTGTTTAGATAGTTACATGGGATCAATGGCTACAGAGAGATATGGGCCAAATGTGGGCAATTTACCATTTATTTATACAGCTATTTACCATTTATATAGATGATCTGGAGGAGGGAACCGAGTGCAGGGTGTCGAAATTTCCTGATGACACCAAGATTGGGGGAAAGGCAAATTGTGCGGAGGGTGTGGAGAGTCTGCAGAAGGATCTAGATAGGCTGGGCGAATGGGCCAGGAAATGGCAAATGGAATTTAATGTTGGCAAGTGTGAGGTGGTCCACTTTGGTAGGAAGAATGGTAGGAAGGACTATTACTTACGTGGCGAAAAACTGCAGCAGGCGACGGTGCAGAGGGACCTCGGGGTCCTTGTGCATGAGTCGCAAAAACCCAGCTTGCAGGTGCAGCAGGTGGTCAGGAAGGCGAATGGGATGCTGGCCTTCATAGCAAGGGGGATTGAATATAAAAGTAGGGAGGTCTTGCTGCAGCTGTATAGGGCATTGGTGAGGCCGCAGCTGGAGTACTGTGTGCAGTTTTGGGCACCGCACCTGCTCAAGGATATTTTGGCCCTGGAGGGAGTGCAGAGGAGGTTTACTAGGCTGATACCGGAGTTGAGGGGATTGAGCTATGAGGAGAGGCTGAATAAACTAGGCTTGTACTCGTTAGAGTTTAGAAGAATGAGGGGAGATCTCATTGAGACGTATAAGATGATGAATGGGATGGATAGGATAGAGGTGGAGAGACTCTTCCCGCTCAAAAAAGACAGTAGGACTAGGGGGCACAGCCTCAAGATAGGGGGGAGGCGGTTTGGAACGGAGTTGAGGAGGAACTTCTTCACTCAAAGGGTGGTGAATCTCTGGAATTCTCTGCCCGTTGAAGTGGTGGAGGCTGCCTCGCTGAATATTTTTAAGAAGCGGGTTGATGGGTTCTTGATAAGAGAGGGGATTAAGGGTTATGGGGAGAGGGCGGGAAAGTGGAACTGAGCCACGACAGATCAGCCATGATCTTATTGAATGGCGGGGCAGGCTCGAGGGGCTAGATGGCCTACTCCTGCTCCTATTTCTTATGTTCAATTGGGACTAGCCAGTATGGATAAGTTGGGCCAAAGGTCCTGTTTCCAGGCTGTAAATCTCTATGACTCTATCTGATTGAAACACACAACATTCTGAAGGGGTTGACAAGGTAGAAACTGTGAGGTTGTTTCCCTTGGATGCAGAGTCTAGAACATGGGCACACATTTTCAGTATAAGGGCAATCATTTAGAACTGAGATGAACAGAAGTTTCTTCCTCAAATGATTGTGAATGTTAGGAGTTTTCTACTACTGTAAATTGTGGGTGCTTCATCAATGAGTATATTAAAGGATGAAATTGGCAGGTTTTTGTTCTGTCAAGTGAGTCAGTGAGAAAATGGAGTTGAGGCAATGAGCATAATACATAGTACTACAGATTCGAGACGTCACGTGGGTTACTCCTGCTGCTATTTCCTCTGTCTTTGCATATATAGGTCAGTTTCAATGTTTTCCTGACAATGTTTTCATGAAGCACCTTGGGCATTTTATTACATTCAAGGAGCTATATAAACGCAAGTTATCTGTGCTACGTTTTCAGATTTGAGTCAAGATGGTGCCTGAGATGTCAGAATCCCTGGATTTTATTGATTAAATGTTGCTTTGGTTCTTAGTCCTGATTCTACCGGGCAGACCCAGTAGAAGTGTTTGTGTGGAGACATTGGTCGAAGGGAGCTGGGATGGAACCCAATATCTTCCTGTTCCTTCTGAGGCTCAATAAGCTTTTTGCAAAATCATTTTCAGATGCACTAATAGGTTTGGTAAACAGCTCTAACCTCTTGCAAATTAAGTAAGCCATTTATGAGAGTTATAAACCTACTGTCAACTGATATTTGTTTATATTCGAAAAAATAGCAAGCCATGGTATTTATATCAAATCTCTTAATATTTGAGATCATGGGGTTGGCTTTAATGGTTAACAGAATGAGGAGTTAGGGCCAAAGGGATCAAAGAAAGTAAAGATTTTTTCCTTCATTTTGCTTTTGTTATGGTTCAAGTCAGAAACTCCAAAGTGTTTTATGGAACCCGCTTGGATCATAAGTTTTGCCTCTTGGATTTGGCTAGGATAAGCATGATATGTTTTATTTCATGTATAATTCAAATGATCCACTAGAGAGCTTTTATCATACAAGTTTATTTAAAAATGCAGTCAACATGTATAGTATGAAAATTAGCAAGAATTTTTATCAATTACGAACAAGAAACAGAACAACCACTATAATATAACACTTAGCAGATATATCTAATGTGTTTCAATCAAACCAATCCAATAGACAAATGATCGTTTTCACAGGTTTAATACAGCAAAGACCAATGCTCACATAATAATGGACTTGGATCCTTTGGATGAAATCTGTAGTTCTCTGGATAGACTCAGAACAGTCTGAAGTCAGAACGGCTTCCCAAAACACCAGGAACACCAAGCAAACCATCAACAGCTGATCCCCCCCTACAGAAAGGCAACAACTTGCTTTCAGCTAACTAGCAGAGTTTCCAAAACCGGAGAGAAAGAGATTTCTTTTCAACTTGATGCCCCTTCTAAAACTAAAATTGAAACTTGCAGCTCCAAACTGAAAATGAAAAAAAAACTTTCACCTGACCTGCCAACCAGATTTTCTCCTAACAATGTAGAGTTATAAACATTCCAGTAAAAATAAACAAATGCCCAGTTTCAGCAGCAATAAAGAGATTCTCGTAGACAGCCCGGCAACAATGAGCAAAACAAACTGAGGCTGTGAGCTGAGAAACTGTGAGAGCTGCAGAGGTTATGATTTTAAAAGAAAACTTTCTTAAAGGTACACTAACACCACACTATCCTTGTGAGACCATAAAAAGCATGAATGCTCTTCCAGGACAGGTGCAGTAATTTAGATCACCCTTATCTTAGGCTACATACACTGATCAACTCACCCAGGTGCTGAGGTTCATTCCTTCAGTGTTTACTGCAGTTTCCTGCCACCTGACATTGCAATCTCACCCTGTGATCAGTTCCTGCTTTCCAATTGTTTGGGTGTAAATTGGTCTCAGCGTGCCTCAGGAGTTAACAAATATTGGGCCTTGTGCTGCTGAGGTTGTGAGGATTTGACACTCTTCCCATATAATTTCTGTCTCAAATTAAAATCTGGAAGCAAATTTCACATCCTAAACCCTTAGTTGACACATCACCATTAGTCATTAGAAAGGCTTTTTGAGCCAATACATTTACGTACATCAAACAAACTTCAGATATTTTTACAAAAGAACAATATATGGGATAGCGGTTAAGGCTTTTAAACTTTCCTACTTACTCTGATTTATACTATTTCAGAGAAAAGAGCAGACTATTGTGTGGAAGAATGATGCGGATATGAGCATGGAAATTTTTCTTGTTAATATTTAGAGCTGAGAACATCAATAAAGGTCTTTCCACACATACTCTCCCAGTTAGCACTGCTGACTCACAGCACCAGGGATGCAGGTTCAATTCCCAGCTCGGGTCACTGCTTATGTAGAGTCTTTATGGATTTCCTCCAGGAGTTCTGGTTTCCTCCCACAGTCCAAAGGACATGCTCGTTAGGTGTATTGCTGAATTGTCCCTCAGTGTACCCGAACAGGCACTGAAGTGTGGCGATAAGGGGATTTTCAAAGTAATTTCATTGCACTTTTACTGTAAGCCTACTTGTGACACTAATAAATAAATAAAGTTAAAACCTTTTTCCATTAGGAAAAAGATACAAAAGTCTGAGATCACATACCAACCGACTCAAGAACAGCTTCTTCCCTGCTGCCATCAGATTTTTGAATGGACCGGCCTTACATTAAGTTCATCTTTCTCTACACCAAGCTTTGACTGTAATGTTACATTCTGCATCCTCTTCTTTCCTTCTCTGCTATGTACTCTATGAACAGTATGCTATGGCTGTATAGAGTGCAAGAAACAATGCTTTTCACTGTGCAAACCAATGCATGTGACAATAATAAATCAAATCTAAAAACCAATTAGAGTTGAAAGTGAGGGGATGATTTTTGCCAGTTCTTTTCAGGCACTAAAGAGCCTCTGAGATGACACAGATTCCTTCTTGAGCTGAACAACTGATATAGCCCACATTTGTTACAATTTGCCAGGTTGGTAAAGGAGTTAAGCTTGTGCTAAGAAAAGTTACCTGAAGAATTGTTAACTGCTGGGTGTCGTGTAAGTTGCTTTATAGTGCTCATTAGCAAAGACTGCATGTCATTTTGATACAAGGTTAAAGTTCAATGCCTTTGACAAAGAGTCATCTGGACTCAAAACGTCAGCTCTTTTCTTTCCTTACAGATGCTGCCAGACCTGCTGAGATTTTCCAGTGTTTTCTGTTTTGGTTTATGAAGTCCAACAGATCTATTTGGAATCACGAGCCTTCAGAGCAGTGCTCCAAAAGCTCGTGATTCCAAATAAACCCTTTGACTTTAACCTGGTGTTGCAAGACTTTTTACTGTGCCCATCCCAGTCCAACACTGGCATCTCCACATCCATGGCATTTTGATGGCTAGGACTTGATTTAACATCCTTCAACTGCGACCAACTGATACAGAGTAAGCAAGTTGTTGCTGAAGATTTTAAATACTACTTAAAGGTAAGTCAGCTTTTAGAGTTCACCTGCTGCTAAATGTTTGCAGAAGACTTTTCAAACATATTGGCAGATATTCTGAGACACTTCAACACTATATCAATAATTATTCCAGAAATTGTGTGAGATAATACCAATAAAAGCTCTGTGTTACCTTATCTTATTGAACATGGAGCAGTATTTATCAGTAGAAAGGGAGACCTTTGTCATGCTCACCTTACTGTAGAGTGCCCCATGGTCTGCACAAGGAATGAGAGGAGAACACGAGGTCAGACAGAACAGCACCAGCTACGGGAGGACACAGAGTCAGGCAGGCGAGCCGGACGCTTTCCACCACTGTGGGAATGGGATATCCCTCCTCCACTGGATTCTCCTCCAAAGGAACAATCAGCACCACATCCACCCTTGTGATGGACTGCCTTCCTACATGAATTGGAAAGCAATCCATAGAGCAGTGGGCTTCATGTACCTACTTCCAATGGAGGTTTGGAGTGTGCTGGCTAACACACAACAGCCCATATCAGAATAGCTTGAGGACTGTATAGTGTTGCCAATCCTCCAGGGTCCACCTCGAGTCTCCAGGATTTGAAGATGAATCTCCAGGACACTGCTGTGTGAGACTCTGGAGAGGAATGAATAGGGCATTAATTTTTTTTTGTCATTCTCTGAACATTCCTCTTCAGCAGATATAAAGAGATTGAAAATGGGATGATCAAAAGTGAATTTCAGTATATAACAAGGACTATGTATTAGAGGACTCAGAATTTCACCTACATTTTGTACCCAGCAATAGTCATCTCCTTCAGGAATACATCCAGCTCTCTTTTAAACATTTGGAGCAAATGTGTACATTCTGCATATGCCAGTAACTTGTTCCAAAAGTCTGTAATCCTCTGAAATAAATCCCATTGACATCATAGTTCTATGCTTAGGAAATTCATACGCATGTCTGCTCATCCCCCCAACTTATCTAATTCAAATCATGTGTTTAACTGAATAAACTCATCATTTTAAGTATTTTCAATCAAGCCACCCTGAAGTCTCTATTTTGCTGGAATAAAAATACTCAGCTGCCTATCATGCCAATTAATGGTATTTATTGAGTGGCATTTCTCCAAACCTTTTCCAAGGCCTGATGTGAGAACACTGAGACAGAGCATTGGATTCTAATTGAGGCCTAATGTAAACCTTGCATAAGGAGACTGTAATACCTTTGCTTTGCTTTTTGATTGTTCCAACTATGCATCATAATATTCTTATTTGCTCTCTCTACAATATATTGGTACTTGCTGTGAACCTTTCAAGATTCATGCATGATAATACTGAGGCCTTTGTCATGCTCAGCTGTCTTTGATTTAGAATCCAGCATGGTATACATATGCTTGGCATCAGATCTACCATGTACAGAGCAGGACATTAATCCACATTAAATGTCACCTACCAGATGTGGGGCTGTTGCCCCATTGCCTGTAGATAAGATTGTAATTATTTTTTCTTCAAGAGCTCTGACATAAATCTTTGCAGTAATGCTGTGAGGTGACAATGTAAGATTACAGAAGCCAGGTTTCTGTTCTTTGGAAAGGAAACTTCAAGTTGCCCAAACTGAAATGCAAGGTTATGGAAGGGATTAGCATAACTACTCCAAGCAATTTATTTATAGATTAGGAATAACAAGTTAGATCTAAAATGATAGTAAAGCATAAAATGTGCAACAACTTCCCACAGATGGTCACAATAGATAGGTACAAGAGGGAATGTATTTCTTGAGAATGAAACAACTGAGGATAACAGTGAATGTTGTATAAAATCAAAATCTTCAAAATCTGGGTCAAAATCTTGTTTCCTGCTAGTGAGAATTCTTATACACATGTGCATCACAGATTCCTGGTTCACAGTTGAATATTCACTGTTTGAAATCACATAAACAATATCTTCTTCCGCTAACAAAATAGCAAGATCATTAGACAGTGACCTAGATATCATAATTTAGAAAATGTTGTTGAATGTATTTGATTTTGAAAAACCATACATTTATGCTTACACTTACCAATGAGTAGCATCAAGATATAAGATTTCCATAATTCAATATTCTAATCTGATATTTTTATAGATTAACAATTGACATGCAGAGTGTAGAAAACATCTGGAGAAATGTGAGCCAATTATGCATGACTTTTTACGACATTTTGTATAACTCAGATGGTGTGTCTTGTTCCAAACCTCATGCATAGATGAGGCTATTAGAAAGTACATTTCCCAGCCAAAGAATTTATTTATGCCAAATAAGTTGCAGGCTGTACTGTAGATCAACATTTTGATACATTTACTGTAGTAAAGACGACATCTGGTACCACCCCATACTGTTGCTCAGATGTTGTTTAGTGATCATTGAATTCCTTCAGGCAGAAGGAGTCCATTCAGCCCATCGAGCCTGCATTGACTCTGAAAGAGCATCCCATCAGGCCTCTGCCTATCACATTACCAATCCACCTAACTTACACATTCTTGGGACACTAAGGGGGCAATTGAACATGGCTAATCCGCAAAACCCTGTACATCTTTGAAATGTGGGAGGAAACCGGAGAACCTGGAAGAACCCATGCAGACACGGGGAAAATGTGCAAACTCCATACAAACAGTCACTCAAGGATGAATTGAACTGGGTCTCTGGCACTGTGAGGTAGCAGTGATGTAGGGAGAGGTGGAGGTGGTGATGGTTTTATCAGGAAGAATGTGAGGATAGTTGAATGTTTTCAAGCTTAACCTGATAACATTTAGACACTGTGCAATATTGATGGAGTTTAAATAAGTTTAAAGGGATTACACTCTCCTTAGGTTAGACTTCAACTAAAATACTGTGTCCAGTTCTTGTCACTTCACAAAAGGTCTTCAAAAAGGTTTAAAGAAGGCCAGTGAGATTAAAACAATTAGTTATTATGATAGACTCAGGGAGCTGAGTCTTTTACTTTGAAAAAATATGAATTTCAACGTGACTTGGATTGAGATATTTAAAATTATGAATCATGAGATTTAGTCCAGACCCTGTCCATCATATGGGAAAACTTTATAAGCTCTGTACTGACACTGTATTGACTCTATAAAGAATACTGTGTGTGTTACAATCATGCAGCATAGAAGGAGAACATTTGGACCATTATATTGGATGATAATGTAGCCTATATCATTCTCAGGCAGCCCGTGCACCACTGCCAGTGGAACAGGTTTGCTATCAGGAGACCACAAATGTAGAATGAACCTTACAACGCAGGAGAAATTCAGCCCATCATACCTATGCTAGCACTTTGAAAAGTACTTACCTCATTCCCCTACTCTTTCCAATTGATTGTGCAAATTTTCCTTTCCAAGTATTGATCTAATTCACTTTCAAAAGTATTAGGGTCCTAGAGTTTTACAGCATAGTAATAGGCCCTTATGCCTATAGTGTCTATGCCAGCCATCAAGCACCTATTCAAATCTATTGTTGAGGCTGTTATGAACTGACGTCTTTTATTGTTGCTGAAGCCAGATAATGGACCTTTTGTTTATTTTTAATTTCATCTGTTCTGGAGCTCATGATCCTTTTGAGAATTGTTGATTTGAGACTAATTGACAAGTCAGGTGGTACTTTTGGGTAGTTTTTTTTCACAGGAGAAATTCAAAGGTCTTTATTTTCAGTTTGGCAGAAATTGTTGGGACCACAAACTGAAAACAGTGTTTCCGTCTCTCTCCCTGATATTGGAAATTCAGCTCTTGGTGGCTGGCTAGCTAGATGCTCGAGGCAAGTGGTGTCTCTGTCTCTCGAAGTGTGCTGAAAGTTCCAGGGGAAAAAGCCTCAGAATTTCAATTCTATATCTGAAGGACTAATTCACAGTAGGTGTTGCAAAGCTGCAGGATCAAGCATCACTTGAGCATATTTACTTTCTGTGCTAAGCCTAGAATGAGTTTGTTTTGCAGGATGTTTGTTTTGGAGCAGCATTCTTAGCTGTTAAGGGTTACACAATGTTATAGTTGTGTTTTTGTAATTCGTACAAGTTATTGTTAATTTTTTTGTTATGTATTAATGTATTCTTAAATAAACTTTGTTTGATAAATGCTCCCTAGTGGATCATTTGAATAATACCTGTAGTGAAGCATCTTACACTTACCATAGCCAAAGTCAAAGTGCAAAACTTATGGTCTATAATGACTTCATAAAACACCTTGGAGTTTCTGGCCTGGATTATAACAGAGGTGAATATCAAAGTATGACCTCAAATCTAAGCAAGATCTATGACCCATTGAGGACTGAGTCTCTGGATTACATTAATATCATCTGGGCTACAGATTTAATAGAAAATAAAGACTGCAACACAATCATCATCATCAAGCATTTTAAGGGGAATGTACTGCATACTTGTAATTAGCAGAACTACCAATTTCTTAACATTGTAGTGTAAAATGTATTACATTATAAGAAATTATTCAACCATAGTATAATATTTCTACAACAACATATTGCAATATATTATGCTATAGGGGAAACGTGAACATTTACTCATTTTCTGCTAACATTGTTGGTCCAATTGGAGATATCATCTTAATGATCACATCATAAATATTAGTAAGGGAGATATTTGTGCAGCCGTTGGTGTTTCTCTGTCGTCTCCGATGCAGCATCTTATGCTTGAAAACTGCTGCTGTATTACCCTAGCGACAGTTACTTGTGTAGAGCTCTTTTTCCAATTACGATTGATAAGTGCTGCCATTCTCCTCTGTTCCCCATTTATCAGCGAATTGAGTTGGAGCTTCATAATGTCACCAACAAGTCAAGTGTAAAAAAGTAGAGGGCAGAAGTTTCCCAGTTCCAAGGGATAAGGTAAAAGGCATCATCCAAAACACAAAGTTACCCAACTTAAGGTACCTGAGATTTCCACTTTGATTTGAATCTCACTGTTAACCTTCTTTCAGTTTCGGAATTTTCATTTCACTGATATCTTTGACATGCATTGCAGGCTCAGAGCCTTGAAAAATCCATCCTCAAGGTTAAAGCCTGAAGGGAAATTAGTGATCTTAATGCAAAATTATAACACTTAGTTTCAGGAAATAAAGCGCATTCGCTTCAAATACCAAACGACATTATGTACAAGTGTACAATAGAATGCGAGCAGCAAATAGTGACAGCAGAATTCTAGGCCAGAATGAGATGATTGAGTAACTCACCCATCAGTCACACACTGTTGCATGTGACTGACATTGATTTTATCCACATAGTTTGTGTACTTAACTCCTCCACTCGCCACATTTTGCTGGAGAGTTCACCCGGTTTTTGCAGAATTTGCCGCAATTTTAGTTTTGAGCTCTGATTACTGCAGTTTACAGAGATCCTTTTTAAATAGACTTTGTAAATAAACGATTTTTTAATGTTTGCCAAGGGAATAAACACATTTTGTTGTAAAATAGACTGCTGTAAATCCTAACATTCTCACCCTGCTCCCAACTCATTGCCTGATACAGTGGTGTTAAAAAACACATCGTAGAATTTTGGAATTGTAATGTCAACATTTGGTTTGCAATTTTAAATATAATTTCTTAAAACCATGCCAAAGATTTTACAAACTAATAAAGCCTTTTAATATAGAATAATTATTTCTTTTTCCTGAAAGCAGTAAAACAAATCCTCCAACCACACACCGACCAGAGCGAAGAACCTCATTGGATACAACCAGTCCTTAACACTGCAAACCACTCTCACAGCCTCCCAGGCTCAAAAAGAAGCAGACACTCCAGGAAGCGTGGAAAAGTGCAGGCCTGCAGGTGAGTGTGAAACAATGTGGTCCCAAGGCTCCTCTCTCCAGCTTACTCCTGGCAAATGTCTAATCTCTGCAAAACAAGCCAGACGAACTTAGAGCCAGACTCACTTTCCACAGAGAACTGAGGGACTGCTGTGTACTCTGTTTCAGTGAGACGTGGCTCACTCCTGCTTCACTAGACAGTGCCCTACAACCAGAGGGCTTCTCAATCCATCGAATGGACCGTACAGCAGCCTGAAGCAAGGCTAGGAGAGGTAGGGTCTGCTTCCTAATCAACACCGCATGGTACCTAGATGTAGCAACACTGACAACTTTCTGCTCCCCAGATCTAGAATACCTGATGCCAAAATGATGCCCTGACTACCTTCCGTGGAAGTTCACCTCTGTAATCCTGATGGCAGTTTACCCCACGTGGATGTGAAGATCGTGCTGGACAAAATATACACCACTGTGAATAGCCTTGAGATGAAACAGCCCAAGGCCTTGTTCATCATGGCCAAGGACTTCAATTAGGCCAAGCTCAAGAGCGTACTACCAAGTTACCACCAATACATCTCCTGCTCCACCAGAGATCCAAACATCCTAGACCACTGCTACACAAATATCAAACATGCCTAATACTCTATCACCCACCCACACTTTGGCAAATCAGACCACAGGCTGTGCTCCTACTCCCAGTTTACAAGCAAAAGCTGAAACAAGAGAATCCATCAAAGAGAGTCATGCAATGTCTGAGGAATCAGATGATCTCCTACAGGGCTGCTTGAAGTCAGTGGATGGATCAGTATCTAAAAACTCTGCGACCAGCCTGAACAAGTACACCACTGACTTCATTAGTAAGTGTGTAGAAGCCTGTGTGCCAAAGAAGCAAATCTGTGTGTTCCCCAACCGGAAACCAGGGATGAACAGTAACATCCACTGCTTGGTGAAGTCCAGGTCTGAGGTGTTCAAGTCAGGCAACACTGACCTACACAAGACAACGAGATACGATCTAAGGAGATCCATTAAAGGTGCCAAAAGATAACACAGGACCAAGCTAGAGTCCCAGGCTAGTCACACTGTCCCCCACCGACTATGGCAAGGTCTGCAAGACATAACAGGCTACAAGGTGAAGGCATCGAAAATCACTGGCTCCAACACGCCCCTCCCTGATGAGCTCAATGCATTCTACGTCCGTTTTGAGCAAGAAGTCAGCGAGAGCATGCCCTCCACCCTGGGAGCCTGGGTGAACCTGTAACTGGGGCCACAATTGCAGGTGTCAGAGCAGCTTTCTTGGAAGTCAACCCACGGAAAGCAACTGGCCCGGATGGGATACACGGACGTGCACTCAGATCCTGCACTGATCAACTGGTGGAGATATTCACAGACATCTTCAATGTCACTTTACAACAATCTGAGGTCTTGATCTGCTTCAAGAAGATGACCATCTCCCCTAAGAAAGCAGTGTGTCTTAATGATTCTCAGCCGGTGTCTCTGACATCCATCATTATGAAGTGCTTTGAAAGGTTAATCATGGCATGAACCAACTCCTGGACTACCTGAATCCACTACAGTTGCCTACCAATGCATCAGGTCCATAGCGGATGCCATTTCCCTGGCCCTGCACTCAACCCTGGAACACCTAGGTGACAAGGAAACTTATGTCAGACTCCAATTATTGACTGCAGTTCAGCCTTCAACACTATTATTCCCACAAAATTCATCTCCAAATTCCGTGGCCTGGGCATCAGCACCTCCCTCTGCAACTGGATCCTGAACTCCCTAACTCACAGACCGCAATCAGTTAGGACAGGCAACAACACCTCCCCCACAATCATCCTCAACAGTGGTGCCCCAAAAGCCCCCAACTATACTCCTTATACACCTATGACTATGATGATTTTCAATGTTTGCTGACAACATCAATGTAGTGGGGATTTCAAACAATGATGAGACAGAGTACAGGAATGAAATAGAGAATCTGGTGAACTGGTGTGGCAACAATAACCTCTCCCTCAATGTTAACAAAATGAAGGAGATTGTCATTGACTTCAGGAAGTGTAAAGGAGAACATGCCCCTGTCTAAATCAATGAGGATGAAATAGAAAGGATTGAGAGCTTCAAGTTTTTAGGTGTCCAGATCACCAACAATTTGTCCTGGTCCCCCCATTCCAACACTATAGTTAAGAAAGCCCACCAATGCCTCTGCTTTCTCAGGAGACAAAGGGCATTTGGCACGTCAGCTATGATTCTTACCAACTTCTACAGATGCACCATAGAAAGCACTCTTTTCTGATTGTATCACAGCTTAGTATGGCTCCTGCTCTGTCCAAGACCACGAGGAACTACAAAATGTTGTGAATGTAGCCCAATCCATCATGCAAACCAGCCTCCAATCCAATGATTCTGTCTACATTTCCCGCTGCCTCAACAAAGCAGTCAGCACAATTAAGGACCCTGTGCATCCTAGACATTCTCTCTTCTGCCTTCTTCCTTCGGGAAAAAGATTGTGGCCCATGTGAACTAAAATCCCCTACCCTTCTGGGGACCATATCCCTCTATTCCCATCCTATTCATGTATTTGTTCAGGCACCTCTTAAGTCTGAGGGCACATACCAACCGACTCAAAAACACCTTCTTCCCTGCGCTGTCAGGCTTTTGAATGAACTTACCTTGCAGTAAGTTGATCTTTCTCTACGACCTAGCTATGACTATAACAATACATTCAGCACTCTGTCATTTTCTTCTCTATGAACGGTATGTTTTGTCTGTATAGCATGCAAGAAACAATACTTTTCACTGTATGTTAATACACGTAACAATAATAAATCAAATCAAATCAAAAATCAAAAAAATTCATGACGGCTAGAATTCCAAAGATATCATTCACCTTCCAGTATCTCACTCAACTGTTTACTCCAAGATAGAGAAAGTAGAGAGCATGAATAAAGCAAATGTGAAAATGAGAGGAATAGAGTGAACAAGAATTGAGAGTGAGAAATTAAAGAGAAAGATATACATGAAAGAGGATAGAATGAAAAAAAAGGAAGTCAAGTGCAGAGGGTTAGAGAGAAAATTGAATAAAACAAGACATGAAAAGATCCTGATTTCAAGGGCTCCAAAAAATGTCATTTTTATTTTAATTCATTCATGAGATGTGGGTATCGCTGGCTGGGCCAGCATTTATTGCCTATTGCTTGTTAAGAGTGAACCACAGTGATGTGGGTCTAGAGTCACATGTGGGCCAGGCCAAATTTATGGTAGATTTTCTTCCCTAAAGAACATTTGTGAACCCACAACAATCGACAACGGTTTCAAAGAACAAAGAAAATTACAGCACAGAAACAGGCCCTTTGGCCCTCGAAGCCCGCACCGACCATGTGGCCCATGTGAATTAAAACCCCCAACGTTTCTGGGGACCATATCCCTCTATTCCCATCCTATTCATGTATTTGTTCAGGCACCTCTTAAAAGAGACTGTCGTATCTGCTTCTACTACCTTCCCCAGCAGCGATTTACAGGCACCCACCACCCTCTGTGTAAAAAACTTGCCTCGTATATCTCCTTTAAATCTTGTTTGGTGGTCGTCATTGGATTTTTTAATTCCAGGTTTTTATTAAATTCAAATTTCGCCATCTGCCATGGTGGGAATTGAATCCAGATACCCAGACCTTTTCCCTGGGTCTTTGAATTATTAATCCAGTGACAATAACACAATGCCACCACCTCCTCATGATTGCTCAATTCAGAAATGATTATCATATACCACCTAATCCCTAGGTTCACTGCTTTGAAAGAAAAAGGGTGGAATTACAGCAGGCGGGACACGGACCATGCAAAGGTCCACTGACCTTGGGCGTGATTTTCCAGCATTGGGTTGAGCATAGCTGGAAAATTCTGCCCAGAGACTCTGCATTTGTGCTCTAGTTTATAACAGGTTGTGTTTTATAAAATTTCATTATTTAAAAATGAAACATCAGCTGAGAATCCTTGTACAATAAAATTCAACTCACAAACGTTACTCCTGAACTAACTGAATAGTTTAGTGACTATACTCTAATGTAGTATTTTCCTTGGCCATATAGCACCTCTATAGAACAGTAAATGGCCTGTTCATTTTTCCAAGTCAGAGTATGTCACATTATTAATGTAATAAAGGTCACAGCTACACTCAATAGGTCAACAAGTCATTTGCTGAAACTGTACATATTTCATTCTCAAAGTTCAATATCTTAATTATTTATTGTTAGTCTCACATTAATGAGTGAAGACTATTGTGATTATATAGACACTACTATACTTGGAGCAAAACCTAAACAAAATCTGTGGTTGACATGCTGACTAATTCTTGATTAATATTTATTCTGGAGCAGCAGTGAAGATTAAGTCTAAGAGGATGAGACTAAACATATTTTACAGGACTATGGAAATGTCATACCATGGAGAACAACTATCTATCAAAAGATGATAATTTTGCTTTATGTAGACACTCTGGAATGTCTAGAAGTGTTTAGAAGTGAAATTACAATTTATTTTCTCGAGGTCAGTGGATCGATTACAGTGCATGACTGAAATATAATCTATGAAAGGGTGAACCTCATTACAAATTTCAGTCCTGCATAATTGATTTGCAGCTTCAATATGACCAGCCATTGTCACAACACCTGCAAATGTAAAATCTCCAAAATCAAATGAAACAACCTTGGGGAGATGGGGAATGGTTAGAGGGAGATGTGGGTGGTAACACCAAAATTAACTGATGGTGGATAGTGGGGTCCATGATCTTGCACCTCGCAGCAAGTACTTTCTGCTATCTTCAATGAATTTAATGAGGTGAGATCAATTGTGAACCAACTAAATTAAACATAAAAATCTGCAGAATTTAGCTTTTTAATAAATACATTTATTTGTTCCTGTTCTTCAAGGCATTGAAGTAACAAATCTTGGAGCCATATGGTCATTTTCCTTACCACTTAGAAGCTAATCAACCCTTTTCTATTTGTCTTTTCCATAAAATGACAGGCGGGGTTTTATGTTCAGTGAGAAAACAACAACACCCATTGATTACCATGAACAAAGCTGTCCAGAAAGATTTAGTACCCTCTGTGGTATCCCCTTTTCCAACAGTAGTTTAAATCTATTGGTATGTCAAACAGATCTCCAAGCTCTCAGCAGCAATGATGTTAGCTTCAGGGTAAGCAGTTACACTGGCAGAAGGCAAACAAATATGTGCGGGTTATGTTGATTGGGCCATGCTAAATTGACCCTACTGTTAGGGGAAGGGGGTCTGACAGTAGGGTCAATTTGGGTTAGTGGTCAATTCAGACTGATGGGCCGAATGGCCTCCTTCTGTACTGTAGGGATTCTATAGATTCTATGGAGGAACATAAAAGCACATATTATGGAATGAACTCTATCATCTCACTTGCCACGGAATTGGTGCAAGCGAGGGTCCGGGGGGAGGGGAATTTCCAGTCTTGCCCGAGCGAGTTTATAATCTATCATTTTTAATTTTTGATTTCCAAAAATCAGACTAAATAGTTATGATTGGATTAAGATAGAAGCTAAAAAATCAAACAAACTTTATATTTTAAAAATGTGTATTTTTTAAAATCATGATGGAATCGTTTGACATTACACAAATATTTGGCCTTTCAGGATCAACCAGAGTGTTTAACAGTGATTATGAAGTTAGTACACTGTAAAAATTCTGCCCTGTGAAGTGGAGAATATGACCTCAATCTTTTCTAACCTATTGGTTGAAACTAACTGTTTGCTAAACACAATCTATTCCCTTTGCCATCCTGCCATTCCTAAGTCTACACATCTCTAATGTGGACACCATAGTCCCAGAGGACATAGGCTGCTCTCCCCTTTGAGAAAGCATTCACTGGTGCTGAGGGTCACCACACTTCAGATGAAGGACAAGGTTGAGAAGGCAGGACCTTTGTGGATAACTTCCGCCTAAGCTCTCTGAAACTATCCTGGCAATGAAGATGCTTTAAACCCAGCACATTGCAATCTATCTAAGCCTCAATGTTTCACACCATGTGAGGCAACCAAATCTGGGTGCAGAATTTTAACTGTCTCCTAACCAAGATCTTGCACAAAGGAAAATAGAACGTTTCATATTAGTGAATTGCTCTATTGTAGCCTATTTGCACTGGCCTTTCGTTCACAGCATTGTTCATGAATCTTTAGAGAACTAAGCATTAGAAAATCCAGTTCTCTTTCTTGCTCCATTGGATTTTGTACATTTCGCTAAATATGGTCAAGTTTCACTCAACTCACATGCAGAAAACTGCACTTTTTAAAATTATAGGTCCATTCCCCCCGCACATCAAATTCTGTATATAGTAGTCTATTATTGTTGCTCAAACTCCCAATGTAACAATAAAGGAAGAGGCAGTAGAGAAATTGGATAGGTTAAAAATAAAAAAAAGTATGCCCTGGGGGTTGGAGATAAAATGATACAAAAATAGTAGACAGTGTAGAAATGGTAGATCTAGAACTTCACTTTAAACTAGACCATTATACCAAGACAATGAGACACAGTTTTAAACAAGTTAAAGGCCAGAATGTTATTACAGGTCTAATATCAGGGAATTTTCCATGACCCCAAGGGAGAGAATAATAATTCAGGAACAAAATAGGCATCAGATGGATACTATACTTAGCAGAGTGAGGGACATTAGGGTCTTCTTCATAGATGGATCAGTTAAAATGGGCTGAGTGGCCTTCTTTACCTGTGTTATGATCTCCAGCTGCAACATTCTGAAAGAAAGTTGATCTTAGGCCCACATTCTCCATCTATGGAATCGGTGGCAGGGTTTCAAAATCCAGTGAAACCTAGAAATCAGAGAGATCATGATCACCGATTTCAATCATCCCTCACTGACTATGTAATCAGGCTCATGCCCTAAGTGGACGAGAACTTTATTTTAATATCCTTAAATACAATATGCACCCCCTTTGCCCCAATCTCAGTGCAAATGGCTTAGAACATAAAAACATAGAACATAGAACATTACAGCGCAGAACAGGCCCTTCGGCCCACGATGTTGCGCCGACCAGTTACAAAACAATGACCCACTAACCTAAACCAATCCCTTCTCATCCATAAACCTATCCACGGATCTCTTAAATGCCCCCAAACTAGGCGCATTTACAACTGCAGCAGGCAGGGCATTCCAATCCCTCACCACCCTCTGGGTAAAGAACCCCTGACATCCGTCCTATAACTACCACCCCTTAATTTAAAGCCATGCCCCCTCGTGCTAGATTCCTCCATCAGAGGAAAAAGGCTATTACTATCCACCCTATCTAAACCTCTAATCATCTTATATGTTTCAATAAGATCCCCTCTTAGCCGCCTTCTTTCCAGCGAAAACAACCCCAAATCCCTCAGCCTCTCCTCATAGGACCTCCCCTCCATACCAGGCAAGTCATAGATAGAATCCCTACAGTGCAGAAGGAGGCCATTTGGCCCATCGGGTCTGCACTGACCCCAATGCCACCCAGGCCCTATTCCTGTAACATCACAAATTTACCCTGCCGATTATTAATTATTGCTCATTTTTAATTATTCCCACGAAACTCATCTCCAAACTCTGTGGCCTGGGCCTCAGCTCTTTCCTCTGCGACTAGATCTTGAGTTTCCTAACTCACAGACCACAATCAGTAAGGACAGGCAACAACTCCTCCTCCATGATCATCCTCAACACCAGAACCCCACAAGACTGTGTTCTCAGCCCCTTCTATACCCCTTATACACCATGACTGTATGGCCAAATTCCTGCCCAAATCGATTTTCAAATTTGTTGACGACAGCACCATAGTGAGTCGGATCTCAAACAATGATGGGACAAAGTACAGGAATGAGATAGAAAATCTGGTAAATTGGTACAGCGACAATAATCTCTCCCTCAGTGCCAACAAAGCGAAGGAGATTGTCATCGACTTCAGGAAGTGTAAAGGAGAACATGCCCTGTTTACATCAACGGGGATGAAGTAGAAAGGGTCAAGATCTTCAAGTTTTTAGGTGTCCGGATCGCCAACAACCTGTCCTGGTTCCCCATGCTAACACTACAGTTAAAAAAGCCCACCAACACCACTACTTTCTCAGAAGACTGAGGAAATTTGGTATGTCAGCTACGACTCTCACCAACTTTTACAGCTACACCATAGAAAGCATTCTTTCTGGTTGTATCACAGCTTGGTATCGCTCCTGCTCTGCCCAAAACATCCTGGTAAACCTCCTCTGCACCCTCTCCAAAGCCTCCACATCCTTCCTATAATGTGGGGACCAGAACTGCACACAGTACTCCAAGTGCGGCCGCACCAGAGTTGTGTACAGTTGCAACATGATGCTGCGACTCCTAAATTCAATCCCCCTACCAATAAACGCCAAGACACCGTATGCCTTCTTAACAACCTTATCTACTTGACTCCCAACTTTCAGGGATCTATGTACACATACACCTAGATCCCTCTGCTCATCCACACTATTCAAAGTCCTCCCGTTAGCCCTATACTCGACACATCTGTTATTCCTACCAAAGTGAATTACATCACACTTCTCCGCATTAAACTCCATCCGCCACCTCTCGGCCCAGCTCTGCAACTTGTCCAAGTCTCTCTGTAAACTATGACACCCCTCCTCACTATCTACCACACCTCCGACTTTGGTGTCATCAGCAAACTTACTAATCCACCCAACTATACCCTCATCCAGATCATTAATAAAAATTACAAACAGCAGTGGCCCCAAAACAGATCCCTGAGGCACACCACTCGAAACCGAACTCCATGATGAATATTTACCATCAACCACCACCCTCTGTCTCCTATCCGCTAGCCAATTCCTGATCCAATTCCCTAGATCACCCCCAATCCCATACATCTGCATTTTCTGCAGAAGCCTACCATGGTGAACCTTATCAAACGCCTTACTAAAATCCATATACACCACGTCCACTGCCTTACCCTCATCCACCTCTTTGGTCACTTTCTCAAAAAACTCAATAAGGTTAGTAAGGCACGACCTACCCGCCACAAAACCATGCTGACTATCTCCAATCAATTCTTTACTCTCCAAATAACTATAAATCCTATCCCGAATAATTTTTTCTAAAACCTTGCCCACAACAGAAGTGAGACTCACCGGTCTATAATTCCCAGGGAAGTCTCTGTTCCCCTTCTTAAACAATGGGACAACATTCGCTAACCTCCAATCTTCCGGTACTATACCAGAGGCCAACGACGACCTGAAGATCAGAGCCAGAGGCTCTGCAATCACTTCTCTTGCCTCCCAGAGAATCCTGGGGTAAATCCCATCCGGACCAGGGGACTTATCTATTTTCAGACCCTCCAGAATATCTAGCACATCCTCCTTATCAACTGCAACCCTGTCAATTCTACTCCCCTGCAATCCAGTGTCCTCCTCAGCTATATCCATGTCCCCTTGCGTGAACACCGAAGAGAAATATTGGTTCAATGCCTCTCCAATCTCCTCCGGTTCCACACATAACTTCCCTCTGCTGTCTATAACTGGCCCTAATCTTGCCCTAACCAACCTTCTGTTCTTAACATACCTATAGAACGCCTTAGGATTCTCCTTAACCCTATCAGCCAAAGTCTTCTCATGTCCTCTTTTAGCCCTTCTTAGCTCACTCTTCAACTCCCTCCTAGCCAATCTAAAGTTTTCTAGTGCACTACCCGAGCCCTCACGTCTCATCCGAACATAAGCCTCCTTTTCCCTCTTAACCAACGAAAAAGCTTTTTTGGTGCACCACGGTTCCCTAGCCCTACCAATTTCTCCTTGCCTGACAGGGACATACCTATCACGGACGCGCAGTAGCTGCTCCTTGAAAAAACTCCACATTTCAGACGTTCCCAGTCCCTGTAATCTCCATTGGCTTCACCAATGTATTTAGACCTACCCCACAACATGATGGAGTGAAACGTGCCCACCTGTTTTTTTTTCTCGACAAAGTGTCCTGAGATCTGAAGAAAAAACCTGCCTGTTTCTCTGGAGAGAAACACTCTGGTTTTCAGTCTGATCCTGACACTGCCATCAAAACCCAATATTCCAACCATGGACGAGATTAAAAATGCAAAGTGCTGAATTTTAAACAACAGTATAGAAAATGGGGGTTGTTAACCAGCCAGATACATCCAGTATATACTGAGGGTATGGTCGTACCAGCAGTTCATACCTCGCTCCCACTGCAGTGAGGTCCGAGAATTGGCACCCAGCCAAATCCCCATTCATTGCAGTAGGAAAATCTCACTGACATGAACAGTCGTAACAGTCTGGCCTGTGGAGAACAAAATAACCCCAACTCCTGCTGGTTTCTCAACCTTTAAATAAATCAAATAACATGGGGAACAATTTGCCAGAGCATTCCTCTGGGTCTCGGAATTACTAGTCCAGTGACAATACCACACTGTCACCAGCTCCTCAATATTGGATGTTGTTGACATATCCAACTATCAATTTACATGAGAAATTCCTGAATATTTTATATAGAACTGAGTTCAATCCCAATAAGTTCCTGCTGTTATTTCTACATCACATAAATTCCACTAATGTAAATTTAGTTCAACAATGATTCAAAGATCCACTAACAATATCAGAATGTTATGCCTGCACATCTTGTTAACTCTTTTATTTATAAATTCTTATGTTCAGATTTAAAACCTCCATAACATTTATCATGCTTAATTACATCCTTCCCAAATTGAGGCACTGCAGCACCATCAAGTGGCAGGAGGTCACAGCTGCAGCAAAACAGATGTAGTCTACATTATAAACTGTGGATGTAAGAATTTATAGAATTATAGAAATTTACTGCACAGAAAGGGGGCATTCCACCCATTGCATCTAGGAAGAGGAGAAGATGTTAGAAATGACTAAGGAGTGGGCAGTGCATTATGGAGGGAATGGTTTCTTTAAAATGCTGAAAGGGGAGTGCAAGATGCTTTTTGGTGGTGGCATTATGCTGATGATAGTGGAAATAGCCAAGGATGATGGATAGAAGGTGAGAGGGGAAACTTATTATTATAGTCCTGTGAAGAAGGGATGAGAGCAGAAATTGCTGGAAATTGGGTTGACATGGCTTAGGATCCTGTAAGTGGTGGGAAGGATGTGACAGGGCTAGAGGGTTGCAGGGAGTCTTCTTTTGAGGAAGAAATAAGATATCAGAAGGGCTGTTGTAGAAGGTTAAGTTATCTTAACAGGTGCAAAAAAGACAGAGAAACTAGGAGAATGAAATGGAATCCTGACAGGAAGGAGTATATGAGAAATTATGGTTGAGTTAGCTGTGGGAATCAGTATATGTTTAGTGGTCGATAGCCTAAGCCTAGAAATGAGGAAAGGGAAGAGTTGAAGATGAAGGTGAGAGAAGACTGCAAATTGGAAGCAAAGTGAATTAAATTTTCCAGTTAAGGGCAGGAGTAGCAAATAGCAATGACACAGTCACCAATGTATAGGAAAATAGGAAAAGGAGCCCATGCAAGTCTGGAACAAAGAATGTTACACATATTCTACAAAAAGGCCAACATAGCTGGGACCCATGCAGGTGCCCATAGTGACATTTTTTAATTTGGATGAAGTGAGTGGAGTTGAAGGAGAAGCTGTTCAGTGTGAGAACAAGTTCAAGCAGGTAGAGAAGAGACTGTCTGGACCTTTGTTCAACGCAGAAGCAGAAAACCCTCTGATTGTGCTGGAGGGAATGCAGGTCTAAAGAGATTGAACATCCATGGTGAAGAGGAGATATTTAAGGCCAGGAAACTGATCACTGTTAAAGTGACATAGCATGTCGGTGAACAATAGGGGAAAAAAAGAGTTGAGATAGGAAACAAAATGTTTGATAGGATAGAAACAATCTGAAATAATAGGTCTATCAGGGCAATCCTGTTTGTTGATCTTGGGAAGGAATTAGATGCAAATGGGTTTGGTGGTCTATGAAGGTAAAAGCATTGGAGAGAAGATCTTCAGAAGAGATAGCTTGATATTCAGTGATGGGGTCATGGTTGAGGGGGAGATAGGATGTTGTGTTGGAAAGTTGGCATTCAGTAAGATAGAGGCTGGTACACCAAAGGACAGCATCACACTTGTCAGCAGTTTTGATGGCAGCATAAGGAGGGTTGGACCTGAGAACAGAATGTTGTCATTTCAGAGTGAGGTACGTTAGAGAGAATGAGAGGCAAAGCAAAATTGAGATGATCAATGTCATGCCCGCAGTTTACAATGAAACAATCAAGCAAGAGTAAGAGGCCATTGGTGGGAGGATCCTGAAAATGGGCAAAAGGTCTTGTGGTGGGTGGGGGGAGATCCTGATTAAAGAAGTATACGTGGAGACAAAGGCAACAGAAGAGCTCAGCATCATGCCGAGCTTGAAGTTCAATGATGTGGAGCATAAGGTGAAGATGAGGCCTTTACTGAGGACAAATAGTTCAGAGTTAGAGAGTGAAATATCAGAAGGCATCCTGAATATACAACAAAAGGTAAGATTGGAAGAAGGGCTGGGGTCAGAGGAAGTGAAGGGGAAGAAGAATCTTTTACATCTAAAGGAAGAAAAGGTTTTTGATAAGGTGTTGGATGAGATGAAAGATAAAATGAAACAGAGGAGCAGGACCGCTTGGAGATAAGAGTGAGTCAGTAATGCTGAAGCGAGGTCAAGAATGCACATACAGCAGTGCATGATATTAAGTGTGGAGCTCAGGATGCAGTGAGAAAACGGTTCAAAAACGTTGTAAATCTAGGAGATAACTATAACTGTGAATGGATCTGTCACACGAAGGGTGGAATTTCAGCTGGAATCCACATGGAATAAGTTAGAGCCAGTGACAATTGCTGAGGAAGGAGATGTAGATGTGAAAGTGAGTTTTCACAGATACTTGATCAAAGACCTAGAGGGGAAGTAGGAAACAATGATGGTAGAGGGGAGACAAATGTAAATTCCTTTAGGGAAAATAAACAATTTTACTTTAGTTTAAGAAAGCAATTAAGCTCTTGGGAATAAACCAAAAAGTAAACATAAACTAATGTTTGCTCTTTGCCTTTTCAATAAACCTTTCTTAAACTTCCACTTTAAACAAACCAGCACTGTTGTGACTTTAATTTTTATTCTACTCTACACCTTTAAGAAACTGAAGAAATAAGTCAGCAGTATTCAATAAATCTGGTGCTTTAGCATGAAGGAGCCAGGGATTTATACCAATCAAAACAATCTGGCCATTTTACTGGCAGGAATATTTTGGTCACAGCAAGAGTTCTGTTACATTGAGTTGCACCAAAGATGCCTCTATGCAGTGTTTCAGAAACACTACTTAAGGCTGCTCCATGCAAAGGACACATTTAAACTGCTGAAACATTCTGGTGTCCTTTTCAGATAGTTAAGAATCAAATAAGCATTAGCTGTTTCCATTCTGGAACACAGCCGTCATCAACAAACTATTGCTCCTGCCCTCTTCTTCATCTCCATTTATATGAAACTTGCAAAACTTCATTCCAAGCAACTTTCACAGTTAAAAATAACTCTGAAGCACATTACATAACACACTTGAAATACTTACTTTCATTTTATTTGTACTTATTTAGAGGCATATTGTTTGATATCTGAGTACATCATAAAATATACTTTAAAAATATTGAGTTAGAGCGTAGTCACACTGTTTCCTGTTTGAATTGTACAAATTCCTATTAAAGTTACGGCTACACCCAGATTGGAAACAGAGTGTGATTCTTCACCTTTTCAAAATCTTCCAGTACCAGATGTTTCAAATTATTATTTCCTTTTCATGCACTACCCCGCGATAGTAGAGCGCCATTTAATGCCTGATTTTCAAAATCCCGGTCAATCTATCATGTACTAAGTGGATAAGAAGTACACAAGTCTCCCTGCAGAGAAAACTGTCTTGACTCTCTTTTCTCTGCTACTTTAAGCTATCCCCACTCCACCACTTCACCTTGTCCCTGACAAAATATGCACGAGCCTCTTTGTCACTCAGAATTGCAGCCAGGTTTTGGTACTTTCCTCCATTCCTCGCTAAGCTCAACTTCAATCCAGGTTATCATAGAATCCCTGTAGTGCAGAAGGATGCCATTCGATCCATCAACTCTGTACCAACCACAATCCCACCGAGGTCCTATTTCCATAATCGCACATATTTACCCTGCTAATATCCCTGACACTAGGTCAATTTAGCATGGCCAAACAACCTGACCTGCACATCTTTGGACCGTGGAAGGAAATCAGAGCATCCAGTGGAAACCCATGTGGACATGGAGAGAATGTGCAAACGCCACACAGACAGTGAACCGAGGCCGGAATTGAACCCAGGTACCTGGCACAGTGAGGTAGCAGTGCTAATCACTGTGCCACCATGCCACCAATCTTCATTTGCCCAATCCCCAGAAATCTCTAGTTTCTCTCCCATCTCTCTTCAGGCCCCTTCTATATTTCTCTCAACTACAAAGCATAATTCCTGCTCCCTTAAACCCATTTCAGTAAACTGCTGATCTACCAACATCCTTGCCTCTCCCCCATGTTAGCTGACATGATTAATGCTTCCCTTCCCTCAGCAACTATCCTTCTCCTTCAGAACCATCATCATTCTTACTCTTTCATTTGTTTGGCATCCTTCTGGCACGCCGGATGATTGGAAAATGGCTAATGTTACGCCGTTGTTTAAGAAGGGTGCCAGGCAAAAGGCGGGGAATTATAGGCTGGTTAGTTTAACGTCTGTGGTAGGTAAAACGTTAGAATCCGTCATTAAGGAGGAAATTGCGAGGCATCTTGAAGGCAATTGCTTGATAGAGCGGACGCAGCATGGTTTCATTAAAGGGAAGTCGTGTCTGACAAATTTACTGGAGTTCTATGAGGATGTGTCTAGGGCGGTGGATAGAGGAGAGCCGGTGGATGTGGTCTTTCTGGATTTTCAGAAGGCGTTTGACAAGGTACCTCACAAGAGGTTATTGCAGAAGGTCGAGGGACATGGAGTTGGGGTAGGGTGTTAGCGTGGATAGAGGATTGGTTGCCAAATAGGAGGCAGAGAGTGGGGGTCAACGGGTGCTATTCGGATTGGCGGATGGTGACTAGTGGAGTGCCCCAGGGGTCGGTGCTGGGGCCTCAGCTTTTTACCATTTATATAGATGATCTGGAGGAGGGAACCGAGTGTAGGGTGTCGAAATTTGCTGAAGACACCAAGATTGGGGGAACGGCAAATTGTGCGGAGGGTGTGGAGAGTCTGCAGAAGGATCTAGATAGGCTGGGCGAATGGGCCAGGAAATGGCAAATGGAATTTAATGTTGGCAAGTGCAAGGTGGTCCACTTTGGTAGGAATAATGGTAGGAAGGACTATTACGTGGCGAAAAACTGCAGCAGGCGACGGTGCAGAGGGACCTCGGGGTCCTTGTGCATGAGTCGCAAAAACCCAGCTTGCAGGTGCAGCAGGTGGTCAGGAAGGCGAATGGGATGCTGGCCTTCATAGTGAGGGGGATTGAATATAAAAGTAGGGAGGTCTTGCTGCAGCTGTATAGGGCATTGGTGAGGCCGCAGCTGGAGTACTGTGTGCAGTTTTGGGCGCCGCACCTGCGCAAAGATATTTTGGCCTTGGAGGGAGTGCAGAGGAGGTTTACTAGGCTGATACCGGAGTTGAGGGGGTTGAGCTATGAGGAGAGGCTGAATAAACTAGGCTTGTACTCGTTGAAGTTTAGAAGAATGAGGGGAGATCTCATTGAGACATATAAGATGATGAATGGGATGGATAGGATAGAGGTGGAGAGACTCTTCCCGCTCAAAAAAGACAGTAGGACTAGGGGGCACAGCCTCAAGATAAAGGGGGAGCGGTTTAGAACGGAGTTGAGGAGGAACTTCTTCACTCAAAGGGTGGTGAATCTCTGGAATTCTCTGCCCGTTGAAGTGGTGGAGGCTACCTCGCTAAATATTTTTAAGACGCGGGTTGATGGGTTTTTGATAAGAGAGGGGATTAAGGGTTATGGGGAGAGGGCGGGAAGGTGGAACTGAGCCACGACAGATCAGCCATGATCTTATTGAATGGCGGGGCAGGCTCGAAGGGCTAGATGGCCTACTCCTGCTCCTATTTCTTATGTTCTTATGTTCTCTTGTGTCTTTGCAAAACACCCTATGTTTTTCTATGTGTTAATTAGTGATTGGATTTTTACAGCTAAGTGGCAAATATTCTTCTTTGCATCTAACTTGAACATTGTAGACAATGGAGAGTTTTGACGGGTCAGGCTTGATAAGTGTTTTCAGCTTGCCTTCTGCAAAAAGAGAAGAATACAGTGTAGTGTGTATGATATTTTAGTAAGCAGCATACAGAGTAAAGACTCTTTGTTGCAATCTGCTGGCTATGCTACCATTAAATTGTATATTGATCAATAAAACGTGCTCTCTAGTTCATATGGGGTGTCGTGAACATAAAATATGTGCTCTCTTAATGCCTGAAATCAAGAAGATGGAAACAGGTATGTATTTTCTTGCCCTTGGGGCATGTATTTCAATTAAATAATTCAGCAGCAAACTATTATGAGCTTAAAATAAATACTTACCCTGAATTAACTTAATGTCACATACTCAGTCTCACACTCACAAACACACATGGCACACATTGGCTATAGATAATGATAGTGCCCTTATATAGATCACAGTTAATTCAGTCTCTGATTTAAAAGTTGCCAGATGGCAGGATCAATGAATGGATTTAAAGTTGAAGTGAGGTTCTTGTAAAGTGAAGGGTTCACAGTTGATTGGGAGGTTTATTGTAATCAAGTATTTAACAAATTGGTTCTCAGATAAACTTTGAAACTGAAACATGTTAAATACTTTGGCTGCTTGGTGACTAGTAGCTAGTTTCAGAGTCTGGTTCTCAGACTGGCTGATGACTGATGGTTCTTAAAAGGCAAAGAAGACACGACCTTTGATACGGTTACTGTCTCTTTAGGAAGTTCCTGCAGACTTCCCTGGTCTCTATGGCCTATTAGATAAAACCCATTATCACATGACCAATACTGGTCTCCCCACGCTCCTGATCTACAGACACCTGATGCGGAGAGGGGATGGTGACCTCCTTGTGAACCTGCTCCTGGGCCTGGCGAAGCGCACCAGTTACAGGTCCAGGCAGCGGGTGGCCGAGGAGGCTGTCCACCCTGACTGTCTGCCCTTCTACTGCAGCTATGTTCACGGCCAGGTGTCCCTGGAGAGGGAGCATGTGGTGTCCATGGGCGCAGTTGACACCTTCCACGCCTGCTGGGCACAGCAGTGGCTGGGGTGCGTTATTGACCCTAATAATCACATTTTAATTTGATGTTTTCTAGTTTGCTTTGTACTTTGATTTTGTTCAGGCTGTTCCCCTTCCTTTTGGGGAGCTGTCCCTTTTACTTTGTCCTGATTTAACTTGAGTTTGTTTATTTGGTTTGACCTTAATAGAGGCCAATACTGATATCATCCAATCGGAATGGCTTGCAAATCCATACTAAGAGATAAAGATGGTCTTTCACACTTAATCTGTGTGAATAACTGACCTTGCCAGCTTTTTTCTGTTAAATTGCAAACCTATAGACAGAAAGCCATTGATTCTGTATTTTGAGTAAGCTTCAAACAATGGTATGTGTGAGTTCCACAGAGAAAATATCTGGAAATGTCAATTTCAGGGGAGGTCACCAACCCAGGTTGGTTCAATTAAAACTTTCCAGAAGCTTGATAGAATAACCTGACTCCTTGGCAGCCATATTAATAATTCATCAGTTTTCATTTTAAACAAATAAAACACAGTTCCATATAAGTGCAGTCCATGTTTGAAATTTGACTATCAGATGCTTTTATTGGGCATGATAGGAATACAAACGCTCCCAACAGCAGGATCATTGACGTTAAACTTAAGAGAACAGCTAGCATAAAAACCCAAGCGTCGTGACAATGACCAAGGTCAAACAAATTGCTTCAGCCTAAGACTATATTCAACCCAGCTCATGCACGTCCTTGCCAGTAGAATACTGGGAAGTACAAACATATCATTACTTTATAAAATATATATCTCAACACAAGTTACTCAATACAAAGAATCATGTAGACACTCCAACATTAGTCCTGGAGATAGCATTATACATTCCATGACATTTCTAAATATAAGTTCATACTATTTGCTGTTTTTTTTCCTGTTGCTCTCCTCTTTCCTCCAGTGAGAACATTCTGTCTCTAGACAATACCCTGATGGTACATCGTGTCTACAATCATCACAGCGGTTTCCCTGTCCTTCATAAGCAATTGATGAGGAAGGGACATATTATTCACATGGAGTGATGTAACTAAAAGCTATACTTAACTGTCAATTACCCTGAACAGTGATGGTGCTATCCAATTTATTGAAAGTGAATATAATTGTCAAGGAAAGTAATTATGTTATGCAGCTTATTGAGACTGAATATAATTGACAAGCGCAAAACCACAAGTCACATTAATTTGAACATTTCCAGGTATTAAAGGCATTAATGTAGTAATGGTTCCAAAGGGATAGATATGTTAAATTTACTTGCCACATAGTAGGCCAATTATGCTACTTTAAACAGGTGTCATACTCTTTTGAATTTTATTTCGCCTTCACGGTCCATCTGGATCCTGAGCCTGGAGAAACCGGAGCTCTGATCATGCATATCCCAAAGTATAAAGAGGTATTTCTCTCCAGCCAGACTTCTGGCACATTTCTAAAGGATTGAACAGTGCTCATTGTTCAAATGTAAGTGGAATTGCAAATTAGGAGCAAGAGTAGGCCATTCAGGCAATACTTACATGCACAGGTTTGTTTTCACCATCAGGCACTCACCTTTATTGCCAGAGCTTTGTTTGTGTGTTGCACTCACTGAGCATCTTTGCCAGTGCAAGATCTTCTCGTCAGAGTTCAATTTAAATTACCCGTTTTGAGTCTCCATTTTTAGTGCCGTTTGATACCGGGGGGGTTGGGGGGGGCGGTGTGCTATCCTGGGGCGGGAGTAGAGTGGTGGTGGAGTTTGAATTTCTGGTGCCCGCTGACATGCTGGTTTCCCAACACCATTCCTGGTACTGGTCATTTTCACTATGGCAGAAGGTGGGTGGTCCCACAATCCCTCCCAATACATTAGAAAGCAAATTACAATGGTTAAGGAGTCCATTAAGAGCTAGTTAATGGAGGATGTTCGGTATCTTGTAGAAGCACATGGACTGCACTGTCTAAAGCAGATCACCAGGATGGAGGCAGGAAGACAAGGGGGACCATTCATGGCTACCCTAGAGAATCAGCTAAATCCTACTAAAAGATTGAATAGCGCAGAGGGGAATTTAGCCAATGGGAAGAAATGACTTGATTGAAACATAAGATCCTGAGGGGTATTGACGGACTGGACATGGGAAGGATGCTTCCTCTTGTGGGAGAATCTAGAACCATGGAGCACGTTTAAAAGTAAGTGATCACCCATTTAAGGCAGAAATGAGGAGGTTTCTTTTCTCAGAGAGAGTTGAGAGTCTTTGAAACTCTTGCTCAAAAAAGCAGCGGAAGTAGAGTCTTTGAATATTCTTTTTGGAAGAAGTATATAGATTCTTGATAAGTAAGGGTGTGAAAGGTTACAGGGTGTAGGCAGGAATGTGGAGAAATCAGGTCAGCCAAGATCTTACCAAATAGCTCAAGGGGTCAAGTGGTCATTCCTTCTGCTCTTAACATGTATGATTTGATTTATTATTGTCACATGTATTAACATACAGTGAAAAGTATTGTTTCTTGCATGCTATACAGACAAAACGTACAGTTCATAGAGAAGGAAATGAGAGAGCCAGAATGTAGTGTTACAGGCATAGCTAGGATGTAGAGAAAGATCAACTTAATGTAAGGTATATCCATTCAAAACTCTGACAGCAGCAGGGAAGAAGCTGTTCTTGAGTCGGTTGATACGTGACCTCAGACGTTTGTATCTTTTTCCTGACGGAAGAAGGTAGAAGAGAGAATATCCGGGGTGCATGGGGTCCTTAGTTATGCTGTCTGCTTTGCCAAGGCAGCGGGAAGTGTAGACAGAGTCAATGGATGGGAGGCTGGTTTGTGTAATGCATTGGGCTACGTTCATGACTTTTTGTAGTTCCTTGCGGTCTTGGGCAGAGCAGGAGCCATACCAAGCTATGATACAACCAGAAAGAATGCTTTCTATGGTGCATCTTAAAAGTTGGTGAGAGTTGTAGCTGACATGCCAAATTTCCTTAGTCTTCTGAGAAAGTAGAGGCATTGGTGGAGTTTCTTAACTATAGTGTTGGCATGGGGGGACCAGGACGGGCTGTTGGTGATCCGGACATCTAAAAACTTGAAGCTCTTGACCTTCTCTACTTCCTCCCCACTGATGTAGACAGGGCATGTTCTCCTTTATACTTCCTGAAGTCGATGACAATCTCCTTCATTTTGTTGACATTAAGGGAGAGATTATTGACGCTGCATCAGTTCACCAGATTCTCTACCTCACTCCTGTACTCTGTTTCATCATTGTTTGAGATCTGACTGACTACAATGGTGTTGTCAGCAAACTTGAAAATCAAACTGGGGGGGAATTTGGCCACACAGTCATTGGTGTATAAGGAGTATAGTAGGGGACTGAGAACACAGTCTTGTTGGGCATTGATATTGAGGATGATCATGGAGGAGGTGTTGTGGCCTGTCCTTACTGATTGTGGTCTGTGAGTTAGAAAGTTCAGGATCCAGTCACAGAGGGAGGTGCTGAGGCCCAGGCCACAAAGTTTAGAGATGAGGTTCGTGGGAATAATGGTGTTGAAGGCTGAGCTTTAGTCATTAAATAGGAGTCTGACATAGGTGACCTTGTTATCTAGGTGTTCCAGGGTTGAGTGCAAGGTCAGGGAGATGACATCTGCTGTGGACCTGTTGCAGCAGTTCACAAACTGTAGTGGATCCAGGTAGTCCGGGAGGCTGGAATTGATTGTGCCATGACTAACCTTTCAAAGCACTTCACAATGATGGATGTCAGAGCCACCAGCCAATAGTCATTAAGGCACGCTGCTTGGTTTTTCTTAGGTACAATTCTGAGTGTGCTAAGAATTATATCACAACCCAATCTAATATTATCAGTCACGCTTGCAACGTAGCTCACTTATTCTTGCCAGAAGCTACATTATTCATATGCAGGAACCTGTTCTCTGCATATGGCAAAGGGAATACGTCAAGACATTGCACCAGTTTTGAATAAACAGAAGAATAGGTGAAAATAACTTCCTGGTCCATAAACCGTGGCAATGTCTTGACCTATCATAACAAACATGCCAATCATAGAGTCATAAAGATTTACAACATGAAAACAGGCCCTTTGGCCCAACTTGTCCATGCCGCTTTTTTTTAAAACCCCTAAAGTAACCCCAATTGCCTGCATTTGGCCCATATCCCTCTATGCTCATCATACCCATATAACTATATAAATGGTTTTTAAAAGATAAAATTGTACCTGCCTCTACTACTACCTTTGGCAACTTGTTCCAGACACTCACCACCCTCTGTGTGAAAAAAATTGCCCTTCCAGATGCTTTTGTATCTCTCACCTATGTCCACTAGTTTCAGACTCCACTACCTTTGGGAAAAGATATTGACTATCTACCTTGACTATGCCTCTCATTATTTTATAGACTTCTATAACGTCACCCTCAGCCTCCTACGCTCCAGAGAAAAAAGTCCCAGTCTATTCAGCTTCTCCTTATAACTCAATCAATTAACACTCTTTTTGTCATGCAGTATAAATCATTGTTCCCTTTGAAATTTCATTATTTTATCTGTCCTAATGAGCGCAAAAAAAAAGTTTTGACAGCTGGTATCTTTTTTTCAGCAATATTTGAGTTCTGTACTGCCAAGTGATTAGCTATTTAAATATTCTAAATTCTTCTGAATCTGAGTGGTGTGGTTATCTATCGTTTGTCAAGATACCAAATTTGCATTATCTGCACACCTGGCAACTTTACTCATGATATCCTATCCAAGTGGTTAGCACATATTAAAAGCAGCTTGGAATGTCTCTGGAATTTTCCAATCACAGTTACTCTGTTTTGAAGCCAACATTTATACCATTCCATACCCTACCTTCTATTTCATGACTTTTTAACCATTAATCACCAATATGAATGTCTCAAAAGCTTTCAGAAAACTAAAAACATCAATTATACTTCAACATGCACCACATCACTGTTATATTTGGATCTTGGAAAATGCCAACAGTTTAGTTAAACATTATTCCCCATTCCCAAATTCTGTGCTGATTAGATAGAAAGGAAAACATTGATAAGGGGCATTTATCCAGTAGATCTTCCAAAAAAATTCAAAGACTTCTCATGCAATTTGTGTTAAACATATGGGACAAAAACTAGTGGAAATAACTAGCAGGTTCACAGTGCCTGACCACAGAAATAATAGCTTTCAGGCACATGGTCTCCATTCAAAATTAACAACAGAGTCTGTATTCAAAACATAAACTTTTCATTTTTTAAGTGCTGTTGGACCAGCATTAATTTTTTTCAGATTTATGGCACTTACACTTTCATCTTAAAGTTAATGGTTCCAAGCATGGTTTTTCATCCTTTTTAAACAAATGACATTTTTCCAGAGACATATTTCCAATCTTAGGAATCTTTCCTAAATTTAATACATTTACGAAACTGTAGATTGAGGCTTTATTGATTTCAATGTTCCTCTCCTCCAAAGCTTTGATTTAATTTCCCAAGTATTTTGCTCATTTTAGCATTCAGCTTTCTTTTCAATAACTTCAAATATCTATCATTATTTTCATGCTGTTCAGTACCTTCACAACTATTCCTAGAAACTTACATCTGACTAAGGCAACTGTTCCTTCACTTTCCAGGATGTGAATTAACTATTTAAAAGCTTGTATGTCTCTGGATTCTAGTGCCACCCCATAATTTTTCAGTTGGCCAGGACTTTCTTTCAGCAGTTAACTGTTGCATGTATATTTGAAACCCTCTAATTAACATTTGAAATGCTCTCAGCAATTTGGGCATTGATGTTCAATGTTCATCTGCTTTTGCTTGTCCTCATAATAAGAACATAAGAACATAAGAACATAAGAAATAGGAGCAGGAGTAGGCCATCTGGCCCTTCGAGCCTGCCCCGCCATTCAATAAGATCATGGCTGATCTGTCGTGGCTCAGTTCCACTTTCCCGCCCTCTCCCCATAACCCTTAATCCCCTCTCTTATCAAAAACCCATCAACCCGCTTCTTAAAAATATTTAGCGAGGCAGCCTCCACCACTTCAACGGGCAGAGAATTCCAGAGATTCACCACCCTTTGAGTGAAGAAGTTCCTCCTCAACTCCGTTCTGAACCGCCCCCCCTTTATCTTGAGGCTGTGCCCCCTAGTCCTACTGTCTTTTTTGAGCGGGAAGAGTCTTTCCACCTCTATCCTATCCATCCCATTCATCATCTTATACGTCTCAATGAGATCTCCCCTCATTCTTCTAAACTCTAACGAGTACAAGCCTAGTTTATTCAGCCTCTCCTCATAGCTCAACCCCCTCAACTCCGGTATCAGCCTAGTAAACCTCCTCTGCACTCCCTCCAAGGCCAAAATATCCTTGCGCAGGTGCGGCGCCCAAAACTGCACACAGTACTCCAGCTGCGGCCTCACCAATGCCCTATACAGCTGCAGCAAGACCTCCCTACTTTTATATTCAATCCCCCTCGCTATGAAGGCCAGCATCCCATTTGCCTTCCTGACCACCTGCTGCACCTGCAGGCTGGGTTTTTGCGACTCATGCACAAGGACCCCGAGGTCCCTCTGCACCGTCGCCTGCTGCAGTTTTTCGCCACGTAAGTAATAGTCCTTCCTACCATTCTTCCTACCAAAGTGGACCACCTCACACTTGCCAACATTAAATTCCATTTGCCATTTCCTGGCCCATTCGCCCAGCCTATCTAGATAATAATTTACGCAATATTTCAATTAACCAGTGTCCTTTCACATTCTGAAAACATGTTGCAGATCCTTGTGCTATTCTTTGACTACTTACCAGGGTGTTATCTGCTTTTCTTCAACTAATCTGTTTTGGCCAGTACAATTTTCGATTACACTTTTAACAACAATTTCTTAAATATTTTTCTGATAACAAGATTATTTATGCAAAAATTGTGACAATATTGTGACTTTAAGAAATATACTAGAGCCAGGATCTTGTTGTAGTTCTATGCACATGGGGCCATTATGTCTATTGGCATCATGTATCAGCATAATTGCTTCTAATGGCTAGGATGTTGGTTTTAATCTGAACTAATGTAGTTCTGCTGCTTTTCCCTAGGATTTTGCAGAGTGGGGCTTGATTGGGAAGATTGCAGGTATGGTCATGTGATGAGGAAGCTGGGTTTACACAGAAAATTCAAGCTTTGATGCTGCTTTTGGAGTTGAAAGAGAACAGTGCTTCTATGAAGTTGGAGACTGAAATCAGCCAGGAGATAAATTTCTTTCTTGGAGATTCTGCTGTATAAGAGCGGATCTTTCTCTGAGAGTTGGTGTTTTGAAAGCTGCAGACAGAGAGATATATCCCTTCTTGTCCCTGAAGTCTAGAGACTGGGAGCTGCCAGAGACTAAGTTTACATCTCTGAAGTGTTGCTGTTTTGAGATATATGTTCTCTGAAGTTTTGCTGATATATCCTTCTCTGGAAACTGCTGTCTGCATCTCTGTCCAGAAGTATGAAAAGGCTGTAATTCCAGCATCCTTGAGCATACTTGCTTTGGTGTTAACTAATTCTGAAGAAGGGCTTATGACTATGAGGTATTGCTTTAAATTGGAACGACAGAGATAGCTCGCTGTTGAGGATTATACTTTGCATGTCTAAGTATTTTAATTGGTAAAAGTTGTGCTACTTTTTTGTTACACTCTAACCGTGTTCTTAATTAAAGGTTATTTTGATAAAAGCTTCCTAGTGGTTCATTTGAATCATACTTGGAGTGAAACACATTGCCCTTATTGCTGCCTTGACTGAGAAAAATGTAGCATAGACTGGAATGGAATCTGGCTCCCAAGCTTCCTAGTGGTTCACTTGAATCATACTTGGAGTGAAACACATTATGCCCTAAATCAAATGCAAAAATTGACATCTAGACTAGCTGCATAATATACCTTGGAGTTTCTGGTCTGTATCTTAACAAAATAAAAAATGCTGGAAAGATTCACCAGATCTGGCAACACCTGTGGAGAGAGAGAAACAGAGTTAACATTTCAAGTCCGTTTGACTTCTTCTTCAGAACAATCCTCTTGGTGTTGACCTTATTTAAAAAAATCTTATATTACAGTCTCTTGAAGTTTGCCATTGTGAATTCTAATAGTTTTGTTTGACAGTCCTTTTCATATATCCTGATTAGCCTTAATATTATTAAGGTAATTGAGATCTAAATTTTCCTTTACCCTCATGTATCATAAAAAAGGTATGATCTTTATTACCATTTAGACTAGAATGGGAGCCATATTGGTTGCAACATCTGTTAAGTGAAAAAGCAAACTGCATTGGTTTCAAACCAATAAAGTGATATGTATTTACTCAATTGTTTCTCTTGTCTTTGAGTAAATCAGCATTTTTAACATTATGGCCTATTTATGGGCTTTAATCCATAATTATAGTGATTACTTCAACAGATATTTATCATTCTAATGCCTTGGATGTAGCATATAACAAAAAAATCAATCTTTAATGGCTCACTTGAAATGTTCTTTCTGAATCTAACAGAATTAATGTTCCTGATGGTGGGGGAGTCCAGAACTAAGGGTCATAGTTTGAAGATAAGGGGTAGCAACTGAGGTGATGAGAAATTTCTTCACCTAAAGAGCAGTAAATGTATGGAATTCACTACCACAGAAAATAGTTGAAACCAAAACATTGTATGATTTCAAAAAAAAATTTGATATTCCTTTTGAGGCTAAAGGTGGAAGAGGGGGAAATCAGGATATTGAATTTGATGATCATAATGAATGGTGGAGCAGGCTCAAAGGGTCTATTCCTGCTTCTAGTTTCTATATTTCTATGCTACCTAGTTCCCACAACTTTTACAGAACTTTTCTAGGTGTAATAAGCCAGTCTGAAAACTTCAGTTTTTGACAATTATAACAGGAATATATAGGTATATAAAAGAGTTCAGTCCGAATAGTCAGTTACTAGGTATAGTGAGTCATATCCAACCAGTGGCATTTTTAATCCAAATTATCTATCACAATTTTTGGAAAGTATCACAAGTTTGGTGACAAATTAGAGTGACAATTTACATCATTTTACCAGGGCATCTTTGCAAAATTATGATTATTCGGAAAACTTTCAGAGAAATTTCAGGCACAAGTATGTCCGGAGAAACATTTTCACTATCTAAAATCATTTTAATTGTAGAGAGATGATGGTGCAGTGGTAATGTCACTGGAGTAGTGATCTAGAGGCCCCAGCTAATACTTTGGAGACATGGGTTCAAACCCCACCCCAATAGCTGATGGATATAAATCCAACTAATAAAATTGAAAAGCTGGTCTTAGTAATGGTGACCAAGTAACTGTCATCAATTGCCATAAAAACCCATCTGATTCATTAACCTCTTTTAGGGAAGAAATCTGCTGTCCTTACCTGCTCTGTCCTACATGTGACTCCAGACTCCAAGGTTAACTCTTAACTGCCATCTGCAATGACCACTCAATTCAAGGCTGATTAAGGATGGCCAACAAGTTTTGTTTTAAAATTTAGAACTGGAGGCCTCATTTTCCAAAGAGGGGAACCAGGCTGGCAATAGCCTGCCTGTTTGGCACCTCAGAAATGCTGTTTTAAACACATCCTTTTGAGGGTGCCTTCATACTAAAGAGCCCTCTTGATCCCCAATCTGCCTCAGCAACACCCATCTCTCCCAGTGGGGCTGCCAAGGCTTTAAAAGCTGCTGGCCACATAATTGGGAGCCCATGTGCCATCTTTAAGTGGGCAGCAGATCCAGAGGTGGCCACTTAGGAGGTCACCTCTTGGAAAAATAGTGGCCCCCTCCCAATCTTACTGCTGGCAAGTGCAGACTCAGGATCCCCAACTGGTCCTCCAGCCCAGTGTAAATCCTGCCCAAGGTGTCAAACCTGAAATGTTTCCAGCCTGATACAAAAGCAAAATACTGCAGGTGCCACAGTTCTAAAATAAAAACCAGAATGTCAGAAACACAGATCTATGGAGAAAGAAATAGAGATCATGTTTCAGGTCTGACAGGTTATAGGCCTCAACGTTATTGCTGTAACTTGCCGACTGTTTTCAACACTTTGTTTCTACATTCTGAGCATGCACTTAACAAGTGAATCAACAAGATAGTTCAAAGTTTTTATCTTTTTTCTCGATTCACCCATCTACCACCTCACCCAACATTCCAATTAAGAATGGGAATTTCAGATCAAACAATGAAATCTATTAGCGTTGGAGTGCTGCAAATCTTACTCAGAGGGCCTGATTCTTGTTCTGACTCATAAGAACATAAGAAATAGGAGCAGTAGGCCATCTAGCCCTTTAAGCCTGCCCCGCCATTCAACAAGATCGTGGCTGATCTGAAGTGGATCAGTTCCATTTTCCCGCTTTCTCCCCATAACCCTTAATTCCCTTGTCTATCAGAAACCTATCTACCCATGACTTAAATATATTTAGTGAGGTAGCCTCCACCACTTCAATGGGCAGAGAATTCCAGAGACTCACCACCCTTTCAGTGAAGAAGTTCCTCCTCAACTCCAATCTAAACTGCCCCCCACCCCCTTGTTTTGAGGCTCTGCCCTCTAGTTCTGCTATCCTTTCTAAGCAGGAAGAATCTCTCTACCTCTACCCTATCTATCCCCTACATTATCTTATATGTCTCTAAGATTCGTTATATCTTTCCCCATTTTTGATGCCAGCCCAGCACCGATGGATTTAGCAGTTCTTCTGCTACTCAAGCATATTGTCTCATGATTTCCTTCTCAAATGCATTTTCATATATCTGTGGTGCTATTTACTTTTTAGTAAAGAGGAGAGTCTTTGAGAACTAGTTGTTAGTCAATTGGGTATTTACAGATGCAAGAACAAATGCCTGAGCAGTTAATACCAGCAACTAGCAAATTATCAGAGGTTAATTTCATCTGTAGAGCAGTTAACTTGTGGAATTGTCTCCTAGTGCTGTAGATGCTGACTGAAGTGTTTGAAAGTGTCTTTCTACATTAAAAAGTGGTAAATATATATGACAACGATTGTTGGAAAAAATGGGCAGGTTCCCAATTCGATGGTGAGCAAAAAAATGAAGGTTGAGAATTGGGATACCACACCGAATGTTGAAATAGGTTGTAGAAAATGGATTGCAAATGATGGTTAGAAAGTCCTTTGCTTTTATGCAGCTTTGTTACCATTTAACAACAGTGAAACTACTTTTACGTTGAAGATTGCAAGCAATGGAAAACTCAACCTGATCCAAGTAACAGTGAAAATACAAGTGACTTTTGTCACTCTCAAACTCACAAAAGCATTTTGTCTTTTTATATTGATTCTATTGTGATCATTTCTCCTTCGCCCAGACAAACAGTGCTCCCACTATTCCTTTTACCTGATGGATCAGTGAAGTTTAGACTGGGCTAGCATACCTTGAGAATCAGTCTCAGTCCATTTCTTTGTGACCAAAAGCCAGTGTGAAAATGGCAATAAATTGATGAAAGAGTAAGTGATACGGTAATCAGAAATGTCACACTGGTATTGGGGAAATGCAAGGTTAATGTACATTGTTAGAACATAATACAGATCAAATCTGCATCCAATCACATATCTGATTTGAGTGCCTGATATCACAGTGTTAAAATAAGATATTTTATTTCCCCACTATTAACATCCTTTACTTAGATATGCAAACAATTCAACAGATAGCAAAAAGGTTTATGTTTGCATTTTATTCACATACATTTAAATTCAGCACAAAACTATTTAGAAATAAACTACAGACACCAAACTATTTCATTGTTTTACATTTGAGTTTGTTAATTTACATTGTATACAGTGAAAAAGTATTGAAAACTTATTGACAATAACATTCAGTAAACAGTTCACATATAAAAGTTTAAAAGTAGTTTATGACGTTTGAAGCTTACAATGTTCCCACAGTTATAATAAACTTCAACCAAAGGGGCACTGTTTAAAATAATCCTCCTCCCAAAACATAGTTTGCAATATATGAAAAGAAAAAAAAATAATTTATCCAATAATTTTGAAAAGATGAATAATCAATATGCCATTCTGGAATGCTTTATGTCAACTGCACAATGGGAAAAGTTACTTAACCACATTTATTTCCATTTTAGTGCAATATTTAGTTAAAGCAATCCAAAGGCAAGGAATTGAGTAGCGATCTATTGTCAGCACACAAAATAATAGTATATTTTGGTTTTATTTTCTACATATGCAATGACTGAAAACCAACATTTAAAGATACTCAAAATTTTCATTTCCAGATGTTACTGCACAATTGACATTAACAGCTGATAAATGTTTGGCTGAAAAATCCATCTCTCTCAGAAAAAGGGACTGATATAAGACATTAAATAGACAAAGCAATAGCGTAATAGAAAATATAACATCAGAAAATTTTAGCCCAATTAGATTTTGTTGGATTTTAAATTATAGTTGATAATATTAATACATGAACAAAACGTATACTTTGATCACTATTTTTTTGTTCATTTTACTTTGGGGCATTAATTCAATGCCCCAAAGTAAAATGAACATGTGCAGTATTACACAATCATCTAATATTATCAAATTCTAGCCTTGAGTAATTTAATTGGATGCCTGTTATACTGTATTTTGCAACTGTGTATAAAGCTTCCTCTTAAAAAGAACACATTGCATGGCCTTGGCTGCAAGTTACCAGGTCACTCAGGATATTGAGAAAGCAAATCCAGTATTTGTCAAAGTGCCCACATGATTTAAATTTGACCTTTTTTTGTTCCATTTTAAAGAGTGAAGCTGAATTAAGTACAGTAAACGTTATTCCATGTACACCAAATAGCAAAGCATGGTAGCAATGCTCTGAACAAATGTGCAATTCTACAAGCATGGCATTCAAAGTCGCTTTTATATATAGCTCTTTGGGCTTGGCTTAATGCTGAAATTAAATCATTTGTCAAGGGGACACACTAACCAAATGCTGAGACAACTGCAACCCATAATTCATTGCCAAATTATCACTGTTTGCAAGCAGTACATAATGCAATGTTTTAACTTTTCATAATTCCTTCACAAATTTCAGATGCTTAAATTATGCACACCTGTATGAGCTGAACACAGCATCTTTATAGTGCAGAGATCCTACTCTCAAAATTTAATGTAAATACACAGATGAAATGATAAAGGAAATGATAAAGGTCAGCACTTTGTCAATTAATCCTGCCCCCCCTTCAAAATATGTCAGTTTAAGAACGGGTAGAACATTCTGTTAATACGATACCAAAAGTGCCCAGAAAGTTTCAAATAAAAAACAATAATGCTTCCATTTTATAACATTTCAAACCCTTTGACTACTGTGTAACTGTTAAAGAAAAAGATCCGGGGATTGAAGATGCACTACGCTTCATTTACTAATACAATCTGGTTCTTAAAAAGCATTCCGAGTCTTTACATAAGCATGTCAAAACTGTGACTGAAGTATCTAAAGGAGTGAACACAAGTATTCTGCCCACTGGAAATGTATATGGTTACATAGGATGCATTGAAAAGGCTTTGGCACCAGGATACATATTAAGGTTAAAAGGGGTATCTGTGCAAAGTGTATTACCATGTCAATGCATGTTCCTTTTCTTAAATAGAGGCAGCACAAATAACTGTCCCATAGGAGTTTTCATCCCTGTACTTCCAGTCTGATCAATCACAGATCAGATACAATAGCATGAGTGTGATAGAGATCATGTCAGGAGTCAGGTCTCATTGTTAGGCTTTTTATTTATACAAGCCATGAAACAAAAACATTTTAAAAAGAGATTTGACCTGGGACAGATTTAGATGTGACCCAAGGGGCTATTTTAACCTCCCAAAAGTATTATCGTCACAACATACAAAAATTTAAATTTTGTGGAGCTGATGGCATCATGCACCATGTAATTTTGTCCATAGGTCTACACAAGAATCTATTTGCATATACCCATTTTCAGTTCAAGTAAAATTGCCATTTTGGAGATGTGACAGCTTAGTAAAGACCTGGATAAAGAAACCACTAAAATACCATAATGATCCTTGGTTCTTAATGTTTACAGTTAACTGCAAATGCAACATTAAAAAGTGTTGCATACTGCACTTTTAAGCTTGGAGTTTTAGTAATACAATTCCATTTCAATGCCAATCAAAGGGTCGTCATTCCACATTCCATCAGAACACTACCACTGCTCCCAGCTAAAGTCATCCCCTCTACCAAATACTAAGAAAAAACCCAAAATGGTGAGGAAGATTACTGCATTGCCTGCCAGCACAAGTCCACAGGCTCCCCATTGGATCTGAAATATTAAACACAGGACAGAAATATTAAAATATTATAACTTGTACTTAAACTTATTAATACATATTAATATTTATAACAATTAGAACATTGTACAATGTGCATATTCAATTAGATTAAAGTATTTTACATGCAGCTCACATGACTGTCATTATATTCTGTCTGAGGGCTGTCCCCTTACACTCCCTGTCTGGCTCTCCACAATGAGGGAAACAATTCAGATGAAGCATCATTGCTGAAGCAATTGATGGAATAAACAAACTGCAATTTTTAAGCCAATCAGAAAGAGCTGCCCAGATGCAACATATTCCCCAGATTAGAATCTATGGATCAAAAGCAGGAAAGAGTATTGTTGGATAGTAACAATTTGCATATACAGTTGAATTATAGTGTATAGTAGTCTAAACCTCTGCTTATATATGTTTGATTTTTCTCCTTAATCCTGGGAGTGGGGTTACAAATCCTTCCATCTTCTTTCCCCTGTTTTTTTTTTAAAATAAGTGAAACTTCAGCCAAAATTTTATTGGCAAAACAGGAGATGAACGAAGGAAATAAACCTAATGTTGGGACTCTGTAACCTACAAAATATAGATTGTGTATATAATAAAACACACTTCAGAGGTCTTCATTTTCAACAATGCTGCCATGCGATGGTACAATTGGAATGCATAATGGAAGATTAAAACAAATAAAATTCTCCATCAAACATCCATCATGTTTTTCTGATAGTCCAGTCGATGGACACATAGATTTATTTTGTTGACGCAAAATCATTTTCATACATACATTGATTGACTGGTCTGCTCTAGACTGCAATCGAAACTGTTTCAATGAAAGATAATTGAACAATAAATTGCAACATATAAAATAGATATTATAAAACTGAATGGATAATGCTACTGTGAAGCACCTTGGGCTGTGTTATTACATGAAACGTGCAATATAAATGAAAGCTGTTTTAAGCTTGACCTTAAGAAGGTAAAATGAGACATGAGAAATTATGAACAATATGGATCAGGAATAAAGTCAGTAGAAGACTATGGAAGTGCAAAATTCTAGTGAGAATCCTAAAAGAAAGAAAGTTTGATGCCCTGGGTGAGTTCCAATTAAGCATGCCGCCCCAAAGCATCTTTCAATACCTTAGGATGTGCCAAAGTAATAATTTTGAAATGTAGTACCTGTTATACCACAGGAATACATTGCTGAATATGCCATAGAATTCCTGCATTTTCTGATTATTTTATGGGTTTATGTTCAGAAAACGTACAGATGTTTGGAAAATTAAAAACTCCGTAAAATCAACTTATGAACACATAATAAAGGTGGCAGGGCAGGTGATGTTTTGAGATTAGAGAATGTGGCTGCTCTTGAATGTCATAATCCAGAGCAAACACGTCTGCAGTAAATGTCTGCCACTTGAGGAGCTCTGGCTCAGAAACACAGAGCTGGAGGCTGAGCTGCAGACATTGTAATGCATCAGAGAGGCTCAAAGTTAACTGGACAATTCTACAGGATGCAGCCACACCCCTCAGAATAGGGTCTCCTGATTTGGTCAGTGGACATGCAGGGACAGGACGGTGTGATTGCAAGTGACGCAGGAATGCGGACCTAGAGGACAGAAGTGAAGGAACCTCAACCTTTGTAATTATCCAACAGGCTCAAGATAACCAGTATGATGAAAGCAGGGGCTGCAGGGTGGATGAGCAAACTGACCATAGCACCATGGTATAGGAAACCATTGAAGCAGGGGCATTAACAGAAATCATAGAGTCCTTACAGTGCAAAAGGAGGTCATTCAGTCCATCATGTCTGCCCCAACCACAATCTCACCTAGTCCCTATTCCTGTAACCCCACATATTTACCCTGCTAAACCCTTGACACTAGGGTGAATTTAGCATGGCCAATCAACTCAACTCGCACATCTTTGGGCTGCGGGAGGAAACCGGAGTACCCTGAGGAAACCCATGCAGACACGGGGAAAATGTGCAAACTCCACACACACAGTGACCCAAGGCCAGAATTGAACCTGGGTCCCTGGTGCTGTGAGGCAGCAGTGCTAACCACTATGCCACACTGTAGTGGTAGTAGAGGAGACAGAATAGTCAGTGGGGGCAGACAGTTCTCTACAGCTGACAGCAAAGGTCCAAGCAGCCAATTTGCCTGCCTGATTCCAAGGTTTGGGACATGTGCTCAAGGCTGAAGAAAAACCTGAATTGGCATGGGGAGGATCCAGTGAACGTGGCTCACATCAGTGCCAATAACAGAGTTAAAATTAGGAAAGAAGTTCTGCTCAGAGAGTATGAGCAGCTAGAGCCTAAACTAAAAATCAGAACCTCAAACGTTAATAACCCCTGGATTATGGCCTGAACTACAAACAGGTTGGTGCAGGATAGATTAGATATTAAATATGTGGCTCAAAGACTAATCTGGAAGCAATGGGTTTCAATTCATGGGGCACAGCATCAATAGTGGGGAAAGTGGAGGCTGTATCATTGGGATGGTGTAACCTGAACCCACGGTGGGACAAGTGCTCTGGTGAGCAGTATAACTCAGGCTGTAGAGAGGGCTTTAAACTAAATAGTGGTGGGCAAAGGATCAAGGTTGGGAAGATACGATAAATTAAATAGAGAAAACAAAGCAAAAGAGCAAGGTTGGAATAAGGAAAATGATAAAAGCATGGCAGGAAAGGAAGAGTGTACAAACCCAAGAGTGCATCAGCAGATAAGGCTAGAGGTTGTAAAAATATTAAGACAGAAATAAAGGCTATGTTTTTAAATGCATATCACATTCATAACAAAATAGATGAACTGAGTGCAAATATTTATAAATATGTATGATCTGACAGACATTACAGAGAATGATCTGCAGAATGACAGACTAGGACCTGAATATTCAAGTTACATGACATTTCGGGGGGACAGGAAGTTAAGAAAAGGTGGAAATAGTAAAGGTAAGAAGTGACTTGTGCGAGTGGTTTATAGATCCCTTAACTGTAACCACACCGTAGGATGGGGCTTACAAGCAGCTTTTCAGAATGGTTCGGTGGCAATCGTGGATGATTTTGATTCTTCCCATGAATCAGATTGGCAAAAATAGCCTGGATGATTAGTTCAGAGTGTTTTTAGGACAGCATGTCCCTGCACCAACCAGAGAACAGGTTATACTAGATCTGATAAATGTGCAATGGGACAGGATTAAATAATAACTTTATAGTGATGGCATCCCTAGGTAGCAGTGATCATAATATGATTGAATTTCACATTCTGTTTGAGATGAGGATCTAAGACTTGTGATTTGACCTTATTCAAGGAGAATTATGGAGGCATTAAGATATAGCTGCCTAAAGTGAACTGGAAATAAGGTTCAGGGAAAGAGCAGCAGAGATGCAATGGTAGACATTTCAGGAGATATTTCAGAATATTCAGAAAGGTAGAATTTTTCTCTCTCACTAGAAATTAAGAGACGGATGCACCATCCACAGCAAACTTAGGAAGATGGCATCAAGTTGAAAGAAATGGTGTGTAATTCTGCAAAGTGGTAGCTCAGAAAATTATACAGAATATAAAGAACAGCAAAGAATGACTGAAAGATTAATAAGAAGGTTGAAATTAGAGTATGTCGACTGTCAGTCTATTCTCATACTGTTTTTGCCTCTTTTTTACTTCTGAATTTTTTTTGTACACCCTGGTTCCTGCATGCATTATCAGCCTGACATCTGTCATTTGCACCTTTTTTCTGTATTACCTTAATTTCTCTTCTACCATCCAAGGAGATCTGTCTTTGGTTGCCCTCCCTTTCACCCCCTCTGTGAATTTCAACTGTACCCAGACCATCTCCTCTTTAAAGGTAGTCCATTGTTCTATTACAATTTCATCTGCTACTCTGCTGAAAAATTTACCTGGGACAGATCTATTCTCACTCCACTAAAACCGGCCCTCCCCTAATTCAGTATCTTGACTTCAGGTTATTCCACATCCTTTTCCATAAACATTACAATTCCCAAAACCAAATCCAGTGATACCTTTTCCTTCCTCACTGGGTTAGATTCATACTGATCAAGAGAATGCTCCTGCGCACACATCATAAACTCTTCCCCCTTGTTGTCCTTTACACTATTACTATCCAAGTCTCTATTAGGATATTACAATTACTCTATAATTCCTCACCTAATTTCCCCTGCAAAACCACTCTATGTCTTTCAACCCAGTCAGTGACCAACAGAATGCACTTAGCGCAATGGTACCTCTATTGCTTTTTAACGTTAGGCTAATGTTAAATAGATTCAATTCTTGATCCTTCAGAATATCTTCCATCTCCAGCACGATTATTATTCTTAATTGCTTTAGTCACTCCTCTTTTTTTCCTGAGCTATTCCTTGCTACAAAGTGTTCAGGATATTTAGTTTCTAATCCACTTGTTTGAGCCAGATCTTCATTCTCGCCATAACACCAAATTCCCCCATGACTATTTGCATTTGCAGCATACCTGAGTGCTCATGAATTAGCAAAGACCTATGAATAATTAATCTGTCTTCTCTTTCCCGGTTGGGAAATGAAAATGAAAGAGACATGATTTCAGTCAACTAGTTATTGGTGCATCCTCCAATACTCTCTATTGCATGCACATCAGTTATTATTTATTTTTGGTCTTCTGGCATTGCTGATAGAAATTTAAGCCTTTACAGACTCTTTTTGAATTTCAAATTCAAAAAAAATTAACAGTCCAAGTACTCCATTTTTGACATTCAGAAAAATCAGAGTGGGTAATAAAAGGCGGCATTTGTTGGAAAGTGCTCGAATTGAAACTTACCACTGAAACTCGAGCAAGAATTATTGGGAGCCCAAAGGCAGAAACAACGATCCCTGTGGTGAAGAAGTATGCAAGTTCACGACAGGCACTGCTCGCTGCATCAGTATCATCCCCCAATCTTCGTGCAATAAAGCTCGGAATAGGTGACAGGAAGTAAAATATCAGCACAAACAATGGCCAATAAACACTGAGGTGGGATTAAAAATGAAAAAGAAATGTAATTAAAATGGTAAAATGGTTATTAAAAGCCTGTAACACACACTATTGGAACAAACATTTGTATGTGCCTATAAAAGCAAGATTTGGTACTGCCGATTTGGTACTGATGTCACAAAACTGTTAGCAGTACAAACAGTTAGCAGAACAAACTCCAAAGCCTTTTAACAGAGGAGCTCAAGTTAACAGCCATTATGTAAATAAAGTTGAAAGGAATAGTAAAAATGATAAGACATTTTGGTAAGAAGTTTGGGATTTAGAACTTGCAAACAGTAGGAAAGAGGTAACAGTCAGGAAGATGCAATGCTAAAATAAATTTCCATTTTGTGAGTATGCAAAAAAATGTGTTACTAAGGAATGCTGGAATTGAGAGCATTTCACTTCCGAGTTGGCAGTTTCCTAGGATTTGTTTACTTAACTTCCCACAGTGGCAGTTTAGGTTCCATTTTCCTGGATACCCCTCCTTCATAAGACTGCCAGGCCTTGACTACACTCACTCCCACCACTCCCCAAATGCTGCCAACTCCCATTAGCCCATTAATACTTGCATACTCCATCCCCTCTAACGCTCCCAACCTTCTTCCTTCGTTCTGTTGGGAGTCCTGAAATTGTCTCCAAAGCTCCAAGGTGCCAGTGCATTTGCAGTGTTCTCCAATACCAAGGCTGAGGCCAAATGAATCATTGTTCTCAATGTCCACAGGTCTAATACACCTTCATATTATCTGAAGAATTCCCCTTTTATAGGCTTCCAGACCTTTGATGTCCCCTCAAGATATTAGCTTAAAGTTTTAAAGTTTATTTATTAGTCACAAGTAGGCTTACAATAACACTTCAAATGAAGTCACTGTGAAAATCCCCTAGTCGCCACACTCCAGCACCTGGTCGGGCACACTGAAGGAGACTTTTAGCATGACCAACTCATCTAACCAGCATGTCTTTCAGACTGTGGGAGCAAACTGGAGTACTCAGACATGGGGAGAATGTGCAAACTCCACATAGACAGTAACACAAGCTGGGAATTGAACCCGGCTCCCTGCTGCGTGGCAGCAGTGCTAACCACTGTGTCACTGTGCCCCCAAGAAACTATCCCAGTACTACCAGAATCCAGGCCTCAAGCTCAGTGTTTCCATATCCAAAGACTGTATTCGCACATCAACAAGGAAAGATCAGTCCTCCTAAAACTACTAAATATCACTTGTGAATAGTAACCAGTACCTTCAGCCCTCACGGGTTAGGGAAAAGACAAAAAACAGCAAAAGTCGAGGAAGTAAACCATGAACCTTCAGCATCATATTGATCTAATTGGCAAACTACACTTGTTATTTGAATGCTTTCATGTTTGACAAATAAACTTCAAACTTAATGGTTTCACTTTCTCAAACCGAGTTTGGGAATTTTGAGAACAAAAGAGCAATAACAGAAATATGATAATTGATCAAGCATTATGATAAAAATAGTCCTATAAAAGGAGCTGTGAACTACACTCAAAGACATGCTCAACATACATACAAGAGATATTTCCTGATACAAACTGTGGTCTTCACCAACGAAAAAATGAAAGTCAGAATCTTACCCATATTGTTCGAGTGCACAGCCTAACATGAGAAAGGTCAGGCCTATGGCACCACTGAAAGATAAGCCAACGAGAGCTGCAACAAAAGTGAAAAAAAATAGTGATGTACCTGCATAGTATTTACATCAGAAGTTATTTACATAATAAAGAGAACACCTGGCTATTTTGTTCCTTGCCCTTGACAGGATGCAGAAACCATTATAGAAAATGCTGGAAAAGCTCAGCAGGTCTGTCTAGCAGCATCTCTGGAGAAACAGGGTTAATATTTCTAGTCTAACATGACTCTTCATCAGAGTCATATTAGGCTTGAAATGTTAATTCTGTTTCTCTCTCTACAGTAACTGCCAGACCTGCTGATTGTTACTGTCTTTATTTCAGATTTCCAGCACCCACAGTATGTTGCTTTCATCTAAATCCCTTTGCTTCTCCAGTTGAGTCACTTGCCATCTGGAAAATATTCCAATCCTTTCTTGGATCCCAAGTTGATTACTTCATACAATCCCAACTTCATTGAACTTCATTTCCCACAGTTGTACCTGCTCATCTTTCAAGATGACACACTTGGGGTAGACTAGCCAGTTTGGGCACTATTGCAATCAGGACACACACGGCATTAGTTTTGAGAAGTGTTTTTTTCCCTCTTGGGTTTCTGCTCATTCATTTGCATATTACCAAACGTAAAGATTGCCATGAATCAGAACGATGGTCCAACAAAGGTTTTTTTTTTGCAAATCCTTGATATACGAATAGTGATAACTTGGTAGTTTGATTAATAAAGCTGAAAATGGTTTAAATATCTAAAATAGTTTGTTATATGAAGACACACTAATCAGTTTCTTAATAAATTACAAAAAGAATTCAAATCCTATAGCATGCACCTATCAGTGTCCTTACACCCCAAGGATTTAGCCTAATTTTTGGAGCCTCCTCAAAGGCCCTAAACTAGGCACGATGAGTGGAAACTCTCAAAGATGATTAAAACAACTTGTATTTACATAGCATTTTTAACAGTGTAAAATGTCCCATTACCATGGAAAGTTTTTAAAAATGACACTGAGCTACATAAAGGAGATTAGGGCATGTGTCAAAAGCTGGGCAAATTGATAAGTTGTAAAATTGTGAGGAGTGTCGTTAAAAAAATTGAAATAGGGATTTCAGGAATACATCCTATTTTTTCAGACCTTAATAATTGAAGACACCGCCGATAAGGAAGGAGCATTTAAAATAGGGGATGAACAAGTGGCTAGTCATGAAAATGCCACCATGTCAGTGCCATGAATTAAATGCAAATTAGATAAGGAACAGAAAAACAATTGGACTTCGTATCAAGGAGAATGTCAGTTTTTCCTGGAGTGCTTCTTTACAAGAATATCAAATGAATTAAGCAGGAAGAAATTTGGCTTTTGAAGAGCTCAACGTTGGAATGAAAATGTAAAAAAGAATTGCACTACAGCACCATCTAGTGTCCAACTAAGATAACCAAGATATTCAGCAACAATTCACGACTCCAAGATCATTTGTTGCCATATTGTCCCATTTCCTTTGCCCCTGCACCATGAAACCTTTTGTCCTTTAATTTTTCCTGATCCCCACCAGCATAGTGGCACAGTGGTTAGCATTACTGCCTCACGGCACCAGGGACCTGGGTTCAATTCCTGGATTGAGTCGCTGTCTGTGTGAAGTTTGCATGTATCTGCATGGGTTTTCTCCAGATGCTCCAGTTTCCTCCTACAATCCAAAGATGTGCAGATTACATGGATTAGCCAAGCTAAATTGTCCCTTTGTGTCATGGGACCAGCTAGGGTAAATGCATGGGACGATAGGGATAGGGCCTGGGTGGGATTGTGGCCGGTGCAAACTCGATGGGGCGAATGACCTCCTTCTGCACCATAGGATTCTATGATCACAGATTATCTCTTTTGTTCTTTTCCCCACCTTCTTCATCTGTCACTTGCTTAAAGCCTATCACGTTTCTAACTTGTCCCAGTTCCAATCAAAGACCTGAAATGTTAACTGTTTATCTCTCTGCAAATGCTGCCTGACTTGCTAAGTATTTCCAGCATTTTGTGCTTTTTAATATAACCAAGAGTCTGCCAAACATTAGTTTCAATGAGGAAATACAGAACAGCAAAACCATTCATAAAGAAAAGCTCACGACTTCCCAAAAGTTTCAAAAATATTATATCATAAGACCATTAGATATAGGAGCAGAATTAGGCCATTTGGCCTGTCAAGTCTGCTCTGTCATTTAATCGTGGCCGATAAGTTTATCAACCACTTTCTCCTGCTTTTCCCCCGCAATCTTTGAACTCTTTACCAATCAAGAATCTATGTCATTTTTAAATGATCTGGCCTCCACAGCCTTTTTTGACAACAAATTCCATAGATTCACCACCCTCTGGCTAAAGAGATTCCTCCTCATTTCAGTTCTTAAGGATCACCCCTTTACTCTGAGGTTGTGCCCTCAGATCCTAGTCTCTCCTACTAATGGAAACATCTTCCCCATGTCTACGCTATCCAGGCCTTTCACTATTCTGTAAGTTTCAATGCGTTCCCCCCTCATCCTTCTATGCTCCATCAAGTACAGACCCACAGTGCTCAGATGCTCCTTATACGTCAAGCAGTCATTCCTCGTATGTTATTCTACCTTCTCCATTTATGCTTTTTTTCAGAAGAAAATTGAGTTTAAAGGAATACTGGGGTAAGATTCCTTGAACTGTTTGAAAAAAAGTACACTTTATTCACAATTTATTTTAATTAAATAAATATTGGGACATGGTAACTTATGGCATTGTGGTGAAGATAGAGGAAAAAAAAAGAGTTGAGCCAAGTCTTGGCAATGGAATGTCATATTTGTGCCCAAACCTCAGGAGCACTGAAGAGATGGTGGCCTCAAACACTTACTGCCAAACACATTTTTATGGTCTAGCAGAAATAAACAATAGCACTGGAATAACCAATCTAGTACGTCCACATGCATTTAAATATTTACTATTCCTTGTACTTAATCTTCGTAGAGTCTCACTCTGTATTAATTAGCTTAACATTTTCGTTTTGGTCATCAAAACACAAGTGACGGGGGAACTGTCTAACTGCGTTCAAAATTCAATTATTTTTAATTGCCTTTCCATTTGAAAGACTTCTCTGAATATAGCAAAACCTACAAGTTTGTAGTCAGTAGAGTTTCTTCTCACATTAAAAGACACAAAGGAAATTCTGTGCATGAATTTAACCATATGTACTTTTTGTTTATAACCTTATTTTACGTTATAGAATTTCAGTTACAGAAAAAATAGCAAAGGAAATAAAAGATGAACTTGCATTCGTATAGTGCTTTTCACAACATCAGAACATGGGCGTCACATCACAGTGATTAGCACTGCTGCCTCACAGCACCAGGGATCCAGGTTGGATTCCTGGCTTAGGACACTGTGTAGAGTCTACACATTCTCCCTGCATCTGCATGGATTTCCTCTGGGTGCTTTGGTTTCCTCCCAAAAAGTCCTAAAGATGTGATGGTTAGGTGGATTGGCCATGCTAAATTCTCCCTCGGTGTGCTTGAACAGGCACCAGAGTGTGGCGACTAGGGGATTTTCACAGTAACTTCATTGCAGTATTAATGTAAACGTACATGTGAAAGTAATAAATAAACTTAAAACTTAACGTGCTAACCAGGTCATAGTGAAAGAGGAGGTAATTAATACAGCAGAAGGATTTGAAATCGATAGGTTGGTATTAGATAAGTAGCCCACTCTTAAAATGGATAAGGCATCAGGACCAGATAAGATGCATCCAAGGATACTCATCAGGGAAGTGGATGGAAATTGCAAAGGCATTAGTCATAATTTTCAAGATTTTATATTCAGAGGTGGTGCCAGAGGGCTGGAAAATTGCAGGTGTCACATCCTTGATCAAAAAAAGGGCATAAAGATAAGCCCAGCAACTACAGGCCCTTCTGTTTAACTTTGGTGGTGGGAAAACTTCTAGAAATAATAATGTGGGACAAAACTGTCACTTGAACAAATGCAGGTTAGTTAATGGTTTAACAGAAAATCTTATTTAACCAACTTGAAGTTTTTCAAGAGAAAGTTGATGAGGGCAATGCTGCTGAAGTGAAGCAGAGAGGCTAGGGTACTAACACAGTGAGTGGTTAGGGTCTAGAAAACACTGTCTGAGTATGTAGGGGAGACAGATTCAATTGAGGCTTTCAAAAGGAAATCAGATAGTTATCTAAAAAGCAGGAATGTGTGGGTTTCAAGGAGAAGGTGGCGGAATAGCACCCGGTGAATTTGGAGAGCTGCAACAGGTACAATGCGCAGAATGGCTTCTTTCTGTGCTGTAACGATTCTACAATCAACAAAACTGGTAAAAGCTAACCACAGTCTAATTTTACAGTTTGCACATCATGTCACAATCGGAGTATTTAATATGGTGGAAGATGACGTCAAGCCTCAACAGGAAGTAGACAATTGGCACATGCAGCTTCATGTAAACACAGTAAAGTCATGCATTCAATAATATAGAATGGGCAGAAAGATTACAGGAGTAAAGGGGGAAAAACAGACCAAAACAAAAAGCTAAAGGGATGCTCGGCTACATAAAGATAAAAGGAGTGTCGATCAAATACAGTAGCCTTGCCATTTGTTGCACTAGTCAGATCTCACCTAGAATATTGTGGGCTGTTCTAGAATCCACATAACAGAAAGGATGTATTCTCAGCTGGAATAGGTTGAGAGCAGCTTTCAAAAGATAGAAAACATGAAGACAGGGTCAAAGAACTGGAACTCTTCACCTGGGAGAAAATGCTGAAGTTTTCAAACTAATGTGGCTTCAGGCTGTAGCCGATCAGTTAGAACGGTATCAATTGTAAGACTGCTGGACAAGAGGACCTGATTAAAATGGTTTCTTTTAGGCAGAGTGCAAAGGGACGGAATCAATGGTGAGCATTCAGAATTTGTTTTCATCATCCCAATGTTTAGCTGAATGAAATTGCGAGCTCTCCAAAACTAGAGGATAGACTGTCAGGCTGACAGCATAGTGCAGTGGCTAAGGGAGGTAGCAGTCAATTGTTAACAGTGTACACACTTGCATTGATGATCACAGCCTCAAGAGGGGAGGTCAGGAATTCATCGAGGAAATCAGCACTGTCAACATTTGGTGAAAGGAAGATCAAGAGTTCAAAAGCTGGGAAATGAAGTTTAAACAGACCTACAGATTCATTTTTGCAGGATAGGCACTTAAGGATATATGGGTAGTGAGGGACACAAGAGGTGATTGAAAATAACCTTTCCAGAGATCAATGTCATGAGGGATGAGAGAGTACTGTCCTTGTGTTCTAATTTATTAGGTAAATTCTTTGGGTGGGAGTGTCACTTGAGGCCAATGTTTATTGTTTGTTTCTCACTGCCTTTGAAGACAGTAGTGAGCCACCACATCAAATCACTGCAGACCATGTGTTGTAGCAATACCCACAGTACAATTAAGGACAGAGTTCCAGAACTTTAACTCAGCAACAGGGAATGAATGATGATAAAGCTCCAAGTCAGCTGAAGTGTCTGATTTGGAAGCAAAATTGTAGATGTTGTTGTTCCCATAAGTCTGCTATCTTGTCTTTTGAGGTAGTAGAGGCCACAGATTGAAAGGGGAAAGCCTTGTGGAAGGGGATTTCTAACCAGCTAATTAGATTTATAAGCAGAATGCAGTCTTTTAGAGGACAAGGAATCAGTAAAAAGTTAAATGATTCTTAGACCTGCTAACACAAGTAGCTTACACACGTGTGAATGCAGTAAATGAATCAAAACAAATAGTTATGATTTTAAAACATATGTGCTGATATTTTATGATATTTTGATGTATTTCAAATGCATTTAAGTTACTGAAAGATGTGATGGTAAAAGTCAATAGTTTAAAGCCAAAGGTCTGGGAACTTGTTAGTAGCAGTTTTATCGGGTGGAATTTCTCCAAGGTACGCATTATGTAACATTAGCAAATAGATGCATTCATTGCTCAGACACGAAGATAGATATGAAGCTGGTCGCAGGAACACCTGACTATTCAACTTGGCAGTGAGCCGGTGGGAATGTCCATTTTGACCTTGCAGCAACGTCTGCCGTTACCAGGGAACAGGGATGATTTAGTGCCAAGAAGAGAGACTACATTCGGAGTCAGAAGAACAAACAAAATAGCACCGTGCTATTAAGTATCATACAGTTGGTTGAAGTATTTGACAGAGATTTATACTGATGTATCAGTGTTAAATGAAATTGATTTTAAGCTACTGAAAGGCAGAATTATTTATTAGAAAAAACTATAATTGATCTGCTTTTGACTATGTACGTCAGATTTTTCAAAGAGGTTCTGTCGCTCTGTTCCAGAGCTACTTAACCCTTTGTGAGACTCCAGGCAGCTGTTTGTATGGTCTTGTTTTATGTCTTACAAGTTAAATAATTTTTGTTATGTCTTTTGCATAGAGATATTTACCTTGCGAGTTTTGAATTGTTTAAGAGAATTAAGACACAATTGGCCACTTTGAAATTTCCTCACAACAAGCATGAACAAGTTGCTGCAGTGCATCTTCCAGAGGACACAGATGGCAGCCACCGTATGTATGCTCGTGGTGAAGGGAGTGAATAATTAAGGCAGCCAATCAAGCAGGTTGCTTTGTCCTAATGGTGTTGTGCTGTGTGTGTGTGTCTGTTATTAGAACTGCACTCATCCAGGAACGTGGAGAGTAATCCCACAAATTCCCGCTTGCATCTTGGACTGGTGGACTGTCTTTGAGGAATCAAGTGAGTTACCACAGAATTCTCAACCTCTGACTTGTTTCTGCATCCACAGTATTTTTATGGCTGGTTCAATTAAGTTTCTGGTCAATGACAACCATGAAGTTGCAATTCTTGGCCTCCAACAACCGTAACTATCTTACTTTCTGCTAGGCATGAATCCATCCAGTGCAGAATTTTCCCCCTACTTCCCATCGACTTCTATTTTGCTTGCACTCCTTGATGCAGTGCTAGGTCAACTTCTGCTCTGATGTCAGGACACTCACTCACATCCCGCTCCACCATCAGAATTCAGCTCTTTTGTCCATGACTGAGCCAAGCCAATAGTGGAGTCAGGAGTCAATGCCTGGCAGAATGCAAACTGAGTGGCGGCAAACAACTTATTGTGGAACAGGTGCACATTAATGGTAACTTCCATAATTTCACTGATGATTGAGAGTAGACTGATGTGGTGGTAATTGATTAGATTGGATTTGTCCTGCTTTTTGGGGACTGGACACCTTAAAAGAGAAGAAAATTTGGGGATTGAACATATCTGGTCAATTTTCTACATAGTTGGGTAGAAGCCAGCATTATAGCTCTGCTGGAGCAACTTGGCTAGGGTCATGGCTAAACTTCAGTGCTACAGATAATAGTTGCCATAAACTATGCCATATCCAGTGCATTTAACTGTTTCTTGACATCACAATGTGAACTGAACTAGCCAAGGGCCAACATCATTTTGCTGGAATCCTCAGGAGGGCGGCGAGATAGATCATCTACTCTGCACTTCTGGCTGAACATGATTTCAAATGCTTCAGCCTTATCTTTTGCACAGACCTGCTGGGCTCTCCTTGTTAGTTGTTCAACTGCATATCATCAATTATAACTGGATCTATCAGAACTGTACAGCTTGGATCTGATCCATTGTTGGGAGGGGTGAGGGTCACTTAGTTCTCAGTCTACCTTATTTATCACAATACATCTTCCCATTAAAAAGTGAGGGTATCAAAAGGATACAAGGCAATATGAGCTGGTAAAAATATTAGAAAGGCACTGTGAATTAAAAGAAATGCTATGAATATTCAAAACAATTATTTTTGATGTTACAATGAATCCCTTGCTAGTACAAGTTTTTAATTTTTAGCTAGATACTATACATTCATAGCTCTTCCTGTGCTATGAAAAAGAACTCAAAAAATGAACAAGTTGGTCAGTGAATCCACCCAAAGATAAAATGAATTTTTGAATCCTATGTTAAAGAATTAGGCTTTTTCTTCAAACTTACAGCAGACAGTAACAGCTTACATGAAAACTGCAGGCATTTGACTCAAAGAGAAAAAAAGGAAAGTCTGCAAAACTGGAAATCTTAAACAGAAAATGGCAGAACTACATATGTCAAAAATGAAACTATTATTCTTGTTAGGACAGAGAAGGATAAGGAGGGATTTAGCAGAAATGTTTGAAATTGTGAAGAATCTTGAGTAAATAAAGAGAAACAATTTCCATTCTCAGGAGTAAATGAGATCGGAAGTTAACTGGCAAAAGAACCTGGAGAGGGACTTCTAGACAGGAGGTGCCCTCTGGAAGAGTTTTATATCTACATTCCCTCTTTTTGCCCATAGCCCTTTAAAATTACTCATCCTCTAAAATCAGGTTGGATAAGTTCTTAAGATATTTATGCAATTAGTTTCCAATATCTTTCCAGCATTTCAGATCCTGACAATTCTGTGAAAACATTTTTCATCTCCCATTTAGCCATTTGTCAATGATTTTGACTATATCAAAACCTACTCATAGCTTCCTGAGTAAGCTATGAACAGTATTAGTTTAAAAAGAAAAGGCTTATAAGAGTGCAAGTCTTAAGATTGGCAATATGTTAGAACCAGAAAGGATCATCAAAATGTTCATATAAAAGTTTGCAAGAGCAAACTAGCCGGGAATATACAGATTGTAAGAGCTTACATAAAGAAAGAAAACAGTTAAATGAAATGTTGCTTCTTAGAAGCAGAGACAGAAAATTATGGGGAAAGAAGAAATGGCAGACACTGAACAAATAAGTTTTGACTATCTTCAATGTTAAAGACACAAGTTGCACACCTGAAAGAGAGAGTAACTAAGGTGCTAAAAAGTGAAATTAAAATTAATATCAGCCAAAAAAAGGACAAGAGAAACTTAAGGGGCTAAAATCGGATAAATTCCCAGGAACTGATGGCCTATGTCCTTGGGTTTGAAGGAGATAGCTACAGACATAATGCACGCTCTGGTTATGTTTTTCCAAAAATGACTAGATTTTAGAATAGCCCAGTGGATTGGTAGTTAGCAAATACAAGTCCACTATTCAAGAAAGGCTGGCGAGAGAAAAAAGGAACTGCAGGCCAGTTAGCCTGACATCAGTCATCTGGAAAGTGCCAGAATCTATTAAAAAAGTCTGAACAATGCACAGAGAAAGTCACGGTATAATCAGGCAAAGTCAACATGGTTTGCAAAAGGGAAATCCTGTTGGACAAGATATGGTGCTTTGAAGTGGTAACTCATATGTAGATAAGGTGGAATCATAAAATGTAGTATTCTTAGATTTCCAAAAGGCATAAGATGACAAAAGATTTATAGGTAAGTTAAGGGCTCAGGGAGTTCAGGTGATACATTAGCATGGATAGAGGATTAGTTAACAACAAGAAACAGTACTTAGGCACAAATGGGGCATTTTCAAGCTCGCAGACTGTGAACTGTGGAGTGCTGCAAGGACCTCTGGTGGGACCTCAGTTATTTAAGAGGCTGAGCAGTTTATCTTTTGCTGATGCTACAACACTGGGTGGAAATAAGTTATTAGGAATACAGAGGCTGCAAAGAGATAAAAATAGGTTATGCAAGTGGGCAGATGGGTTATAACATGGCTAAGTGAGAGATTATTTATTTGATCAAAGAAACTTGTAAATGTTGATGTTCAAAGAGACCTGGGTGTGTTCATCCAAGGAACACAAAATTGGTATGCAAGTACAGCAAGCAACTAGGTAGGAAAGTGGCATGTTGGTCATTATTAAAAGGGAGTACAAGAATAAAATAGTCTTAGTGTAACTGTACAGGACTCTGAATACTACCTGCAAATTTGGTCCCCATATTTACAGAAGGATATAATTGCATTGGAGGCAGTACAGCACAGGTTCAATGGTTTGACCCCTGGAATTCCGTGGGCTGCCCTCTATTCTCTGGAGTATAGAAAAACAGGAGGTATCTTATTGAAACATATAGAAGAGACTTGACAGGGAAAAACACTGGGAACACATGAGGCATCAATTATTTAGGAGAGAGATGAGAAATTTCTGCACTCGAAGAGTTTTGAATCTTTGGAATTCTCTACCCACAGGGTTGTGGACGTTCTATCGATGACTACATTTGAGGCTGGGATAGACAGAATTTTGGTCTTTCAGGAAATCAAAGGATATGGAAAACAGGCAGGGAAAGTAGAGAAGCCCGAGATCAGCCACGATTGTATTGAATGGCTGAACAAGCTCGACAGAGTTTCTGGTCTATTCCTGCTTCTTTCTCTTTAGTGTTGTGTATTCTGTAGTTATTGGCTCACTCAACCAGAAGAATAATTTTGCCTCATCCAGGCTTCACATCCTCTTATCCATGGAATCCTGACAGTGCAGGAGGCTTGTATGCATTCACCTCTTAACTTATCCTATTTCAAAAACAAGTGTTATCTTTTCCAACCTCCCTTCAATAACTGAAGTCACTCATTCCTGTTACCATCCATCACAAGCAGTAGCTGAGGCTAAAGGCACAGGTGCACTTAAAGAGAACCTAGATAAGCCCATGAGAAAGAAAAGGACGGACAAATTAACATGGTTAGATAAAGAAGGGTGGAAGTAAGCATGTCTGGAGCATAAACACTGCACGGACCTACTGAATTCAATGGGCTGTTTCTGAACTGTAAATAGATTGTGTATAATTGTGTAATATCCTGGTAATCGTGCTTTGTTACACGTGTACATTATTCTTGAAGTGTGGTGTCCATAAACATGCACAATACTTCACGAAGGCCTAACCAATGATAAATTCAAGCACAATCTCTTTCCTTTTATATTCAAGGCCTCCATTCGTAAACTCAAGTAACTCATTTTCCTTTAAACATCTTATCAATCTGCCCCGCTAATCGCAGTCCATGAATCACTTGCAATGGCTAAAATTGTGTGCTACTACCCCATCATTTCTACCAACCAAGAATCTATTCTTAGCTTCCTCCTATCTCTCATCTACATGCTGCCACTTGGTGACATCTGAAAGCCCAGCACCAGTTTTCATGTGTACAGTGCTGACACCCTGCTCAACCTCACCGCCACCTCTCTCAATTCCACCACTGTTCTAAATCAGCAGCCTGCTTCTTTGACATCCAGTACTGGATGAGCAGGAAGTTTATTCCAATTAAATACTGGGAAAATTAAAGCCATTATTTTTGGTTCCCATCCAAACTCCATTTCCGAGCTGCAGACTTCATGCCTCTTCTGAGCACCAGTCTGCTCACAACTTTGGTGTCACATTTGATTCCTGAGATGAGCTTCTAAATTCAAATGCAGGCCCTCACTGGAGTGCCCATTTCCATCTCCATAACTTCTTCTTTGTCCGTATCAGCTTATCAGCTGCTGAAACTCTCGTTCCTGTCGTCATTGCCTCTAAACTTACCCGTTCCAAAGCACTCCTAGCTGGTTTGCTACATTCCACGCTCTTACAAACTTGAGGTCATCAAAAACTCTGCCACCTATGTCTTAATTTGCAAGAAGGCCTGTTCCCCTATCATATGGGCCTGTGCACTTGCACACCAAGTGCTCTCACTTCACCTACCCCTCTCAGTATATTCCATTTATTGTGAATTGCCTTTTACTCTTTGACCTCCCTAAATGCATTACCTCACGCTTATCAGAACTGAACACCATCTGTCACTTTTCCACCAATCCAGCTATATCATTTTGGAACTTACCGCTATCTCTACACAGCCAATTATTGTGTCGTCTGCAAATTTTCCAATCATGTCTCCCCACAATCAAGTTACAAAAATTTCTATATTAATCAAACAGTAGGGGCCCCAACACCAAGCCCTGTGGAACACCACTTGATGTAGAGATGCTGGCGTTGGACTGGGGTAAACACAGTAAGAAGTCTCACAACACCAGGTTAAAAGTCCAACAGGTTTATTCAATAGCAAACGCCACTAGCTTTCAGAGCGCTGCAGGTGAGTGGGGAGTTCTAATCACAAACAGGGCATATAAAAAGGCACACACTCAGTTTACAGAATACTGATTAGAATGCGAGTCTTTATAGCTAATCAAGTCTTAAAAGGTGCAGATAATGTGAATGGAGATAGCATTAAGCATAGTTAAAGAGATGTTGTCTCCAGGCAGGACAGTAAGTGAGGTGTTGCAAGCCCAGGCAAGTCAACGGGGTTACAAATAGTGTGACATGAACCTAAGATCCCGGTTGAGGCTGTTCTCGTATGCAAAACTTGGCTATCAGTCTCTGCTCAGCGACTCTGCGCTGTCGTGTGTCATGAAGGCCGCCTTGTAGAACGTTTACCCAAAGATCAGAGGCCGAATGCCTGTGACCGCTGAAGTGTTCACCAACAGGAACAGTCTTGCCTGGTGACTGTCAAGCAGCGTTCATTCATCCACTGGCATAGCGTCTGCATGGTCTCCCCAATGCACCATGCCTTGGGACATGCTTTCCTGCAGTGCATGAGGTAGACAACATTGGCCGAGATGCAAGAGTATGTACCATGTACCTGATGAATGTTGTTCTCACGTGAGATGACGGCATCCATGTCTTGCAGAGGTTGCTGTGGCAGTGTTGTGTGGTGTCATGCTCACTGTTCTCCTGAAGGCTGGGTAGTTTGCTGCAGACAATGGTTTGTGAAGTTGTGCTGTTGTTTGAAGGCAAGAAGTGGGGGTGTGGGGATGGCCTTGGTGAGATGTTTGTCTTCATCAATAACATGTTGAAGACTCCGGAGAAGATGTCGTAGTTTCAGGAAGTACTGGACGAAGGGTACTCAGTCCACCATGTCCAGTGTTTGTCTTCTGAGGTCAGTGTGATCTGTCGCTGTGGCACGTCAGAACTGTCGATCAATGAGTCAAGCACCATATCCTGTTCTTAAGAGGGCATCTTTCAGCGTCTGGAGGTTTTTGTTGCAATCCTCCTCATCTGAGCAGATCCTGTGTATATGGAGGGCTTGTCCATAGGGGATGGTTTCTTTAAATGTGTTTAGGATAGAAGCTGAAGAAGTAGAGCATCATGAGGTTATCCATGGGCTTGTGGTACAGTGAGGTGCTGAGGTAACCGTCCTTAATGGAGATGCGTGTGTCCAAGAATGCAACCGATTCCAGAGAATAGTCCATGGTGAGTCTGATGGTGGGATCGAACTTGTTGATATTATCATATAGTTGTTTGTGACTGAAACATGAGGCTAAAGGAAGAAAATGTCAATCACTGAAACAACTGTATGATGATATCAACAAGTTCCACTTCTCCCTGCTCAGATGAGGAGGATCGCAACAGACACCTCCAGATGCTGAAAGATGCCCTCTTAAGAGCAGAATATGGCGCTCAACTCATCGACCGACAATTCCAACGCGCCACAGCAAAAAAACTGCACTGACCTCCTCAGAAGACAAACACGGGACATGGTGGACAGAGTACCCTTCGTTGTCCAGTACTGCCCCAGAGCAGAGAAGCTACAACATCTTCTCCGGAGTTTTCAACATGTCACTGATGAAGACGAACATCTTGGCAAGGCCATCCCCACTTCTTGCCTTCAAACAACAGCACAACCTCAAACAAACCACTGTTCGCAGCAAACTACTCAGCCTTCAGGAGAACAGTGCCCACGACACCACACAACCTCTGCAAAACATGCCAGACCATCAACATGGATGCCATCCACCAGGTGCATGGTACATATTCTTGCAACTCGGCCAACATTGTCTACCTGATACGCTGCAGGAAAACACATCCCGAGGCATGGTACACTGGGGAGACCATGCAGACGCTACGACAACGGATGAATGAACACCGCTTGACAATCAACAGGCAAGACTGTTCTCTTCCTGTTGGGGAACACTTCAGTAGTCACGGGCATTCGGCCTCTGACCTTCGGGTAAGCATTCTCCAAGGTGGCCTTCACGGCACACGACAGCACAGTCACGGAGCAGAGACTGACAGCCAAATTCCACACACATGTGGATGGCCTCAACCAGGGTCTTGGGTTCATGTCACACTATTTGTAACCCCCATGACTTGCCTGGGCTTGCAACATCTCACTGTTGTGTTTGGAGATGATACACGTCTTTAAGAACATAAGAACATAAGAAATAGGAGCTCTTATTCATACAGGCAGAAATTTGTCTACATGTATGTTCTTCTATATCCTTCTCTCTATTTGGGGATCTGTAGTATACTCCTTAGTAGTGCTTTTTTATTCCGATGCATAAAGCCTCATTTGTTAATCCATTTAGTATATCATCCCATCTCACAATTGAAATTGTTTCTTTAATCAATAACCCCCCCCCTCCTTTTTTGTCACCCACTTTATCCTGCCTGAAAACTCTATATTCAGAGATTTTGAGCTGCAAGTTTTGCCCCTCCTTTAACCAAGATCCCGTTATAGCGATGACATCCTGTGCCATCTGTTTCCTAATTGATAGTGAAATGTCATGATATTGAATACACTGCCTGAAAGGGTAGTGAAAGCAGATTCAATAACAACTTTCAAAAGGAAATTGGACTCTACACTTGGGAAAAAAAGGTTTGTAAGGCTATAGGGAAAAGAGAGCAAGACTCACTGGATTTCCCACATAACAAGCTAGTACAGGTACAATGGGATGAATGTGCTCCTTTGTGCTGTGAGATTCTAAGATTGACTGTCCAGCAGGATGAGACCGTCCTAAACTGCCCCATTCCTATCTATCCAGTTATCAGTAATCACATGTAATGATTTCTCTTCCTGCTCCCACAGTATTACCTTTGAAGCTGCACAAAGATTTGTCCTTGCTCCCTAACATTGCTCATCTGTAATGCTGTCCCCATGGTGAAATCATCTGAAAGCACAACACAAGCTCTCAAACATGATGATATCCAGCTCCACCTCATCACTACCTCGCTAAACCCCACCACTGCCTAATTTGTCATACAGCTTTGATCTACATTCAGTATGGGTCGCTCATCCTTTTCCAAAGCCACTGTCATCGCTCCCCTTCAAAAATATTGTTCCCTCCCCATCAACTCTGACTCCTTCCCTTGTCACTATCTGAGGTAGACGCAATCAGTTCACAAACTTAGCTCCCACCATCATGACTGCCTATTTCCGACATTGCTTCAGCTTATCTGGTGCAGACATGATGGACCAAATGGCCTCCTTGTGTGCTGTAACAATTCTGAGGTTCAGTGAAGTGCTGCTGAAATTCTCATCCATGTCTTTGATAACGCAATGCTTGACAATTCTAATACTTTCCTGGCCAGTCTTCCATAAACTTGCGCTAACCCAAGACTCTTACTGCCACTTTCCACACTCAGAGTCCCATTCACTCATCATCCCTGTGCACTGACCCCCAGTCCCACAATTATTCTAGTTTAAAATTCTCATCCCAGCTTTTAAATCCCTCTATGCTTTGGTCCTTGCTTTCCCCACAATCTCCTGCAGCCAGCCAAACACTGCTTCCCTGAGAACCTTCAATTCTAGCCTCTTGCACATCCCCAATTTTAAGAGGCTCCAGATGCTGAACTTAACACTCAACAATTTGCTGTCATAAAATATTTCTCTCCCCTCTTTTCCCTCTCCTGGCAACTTCACATCATTTATTCCTTCCACCGTTCCCCTCAGCCCAGATTCTCTCCTGCATTTCCACATCAATACCCCCACCCTCCAGTCTATATTCTACCCCCTCCTTCCAATTCACCACCCCAGACTTCTGCAACCTCTTCTGCCCCTCAGTTCCCCCAACCAAGGCAATCCCCTCCCCCACCACCTCACAAACTCCTAACCCTTCCTAACCACCCCCCCCCAACCAATCCCAGCCTTCATCCCAAAATCACACACAACTCCCTCCCACCTAAGGTTACCCCCATCACCTACCAAGTAACTCCCTGGTTACCTCCAATCCCCCCCCCCCCCAGACAAGTTATTCCCTTAGGTTAACCCATGCCTTGCCAAGGTCACCCCCCCTCCCCCAAGATATCCCATCTCCCTCCTCAAGTTACCACCCAACCCTACTCTAACCACCTCACTCCAATCACCCCTCCCTCGCCCCAGGTAACCAGCCGGCACACACCTCACCCATCGCCACAATACACTTGGTAACCTCCCCCCCAAAAAAAAATTAGGTACAAGCGGTATCCCTCCCTCGTATCCCCCCAGAACACTCCTTTCCGGGTACGTTCCCCCCACCCCCCACAAAATCAGGTACCCCAGTGTACCTCCCCCCACTGGCCCAGGATATGCCCCACCCATGTTGCGCCCCCCACCCACCGACTCCCACGCAGGAAGAACCATCGCCCTCTTACAGACCGAGCCCTCCACACTCGGCCCATGAAGCACCAGCACTGCTCCCGACGACACCATGAGCAACCAGCTAAGTGCGGAGGCCAGTCCCTACCTTTAATCCCCGCCATCTTCTCGCTACTCCGAATCCTGCCCTCCCCCTTCCGGCACCCACCGCCAGCCAGCCAATCAGCGCCTGACCTCACTCCCAACCAATCGGAAGCAAGAGCACTGCCAGACCGTCAACCAATAGACGTGCAGATCCTGTTGGCTTATCAGCCAATCAGCACTGCCTTACCAAACGTTCCACCAATCAGACAGCGGTTCCGGCTGCTCAGCCAATCACTGGTGAGACCAGCCGGCCGGGTTCTCCAATCAGCGGGGTTGGAGAGCCTCTCGATTGTTCGCTCTGACCAATTGGCGACTCTGTTGTCAGCTGGTAGTATCGAGGCTAAGATTCCCAGAATAAAGGAGGTGGGTGCAAGCTTAAGTCTGACTCATTATTGTCAGCTTGGAACTGGTTTCAAGCACAAAATGGGGTGCAATGCCTCATCTTGGCAGCTTGCATCTTGTCTGTCCCTCTGATGGGGAATCATGAATTGGATTCAATTTGAATTTGTTCAAATTGCAAAAGCATTCTTTCTGGTTGTATCATAGCTTGGCGTGGCTCCTGCTATGCCCAAGACTGCAAGGAACTACAAAAGGTTGTGAATGTAGCCCAATCCGTCACACAAACCAGCCTTCCATCCATTGACCCTGTCTACACTTCCCACTGCCTTGGCAAAGCAGCCAGCATAATTAAGGACCCCACGCACCCTGGACATCCTGTCTTCTACCTTCTTCCGTCGGAAAAAAAATACAAAAGTCTGAGGTCACGTACCAACCAACTCAAGACCCTGCTGCCAAGAGACTTTTGAATGGACCTACCTTGCATTAGGTTGATCTTTCTCTACACTTTAGCCATGACTAACGCTACATTCTGCACTCTCGTTTCCTTCTCTACAAGTGGTATAGTATGTATAGTATGCAAGACAGAAAACTTTTCATTGTATGCTAATACATGTGACAATAATAAATCAAATCACAGTCAAGTGTTTAGAGACAAAAATAAATAGACTCTTAATTCTGCCACTTGAAAGTTTCCCATCATTTACTCTTTCAAAACCATTAATAATTTTCACCTCATCTATCGAATCTTATCATCTTCTCTGCCCACAGGAGAACAACCCCAACTAATTCAATCCCTCCACGAAAAAACACACTGCTGATACCATAGAATCTCAATGGCACAGGACGCTATTCAGCCCATTGCATCTGCACCAACTCTCCAAAAGAGCATCTTACCCAGGCCAGCACTCGCTCTCTGCCCACGCCCTATCCCCATAACCCCACACATTTACCATGGCTAATCCACCCAACCCACATTTCTTTGGAGTATATAAAAAAATTTAACAGTGTGATATTTTGATTTGATTTTGATCTGATTTATTATTGTCAGATGTATTAACATACAGTGAAAAGTATTGTTTCTTGTGCGCTATACAGACAAATCATACTGTTCATAGAGAAGGAAATGTGAGAGTGCAGAATGTAGCATTACAGTCATAGCTAGGGTGTAGAGAAAGATCAACTTAATGCAAGATAAGTCCATTCAAAAGTCTGACAGCAGCAGGGAAGAAACTGTTCTTGAGTCGGTTAGTACATGACCTCAGACTTTTGTATCTGTTTCCCAAAGGAAGAAGGTGGAAAAGAGAATATCCAGGGTGTGTGGGGTCCTTAATTATGTTAGCTGCTTTGCGGAAGCAGCGGCAAGTATAGACAAAGTCAATGGATGGGAGGCTGGTTTGCGTGATGGGATTGGGCTACATTTGCGACCTTTTGTAGTTCCTTGCAGTCTTGGGTAGAGCAGGAGCCATATCAAGCTGTGGTACAACCAGAAAGAATGCTTTCTATGGTGCATCTGTGTAAGTGGGTGAGATTCGTAGCTGACATGCCAAATTTCCTTAGTCTTCTGAGAAAGCCAAGGCATTTCTTAACTATAGTGTCGGCATGGGGGGACCAGGACAGGTTGTTCGTGATCTGGACACCTAAAAAATTGAAGCTCTCGACTTTTCTAATTTTGTCCCATATTCTCCTTTATGCTTCATGAAGTCGATGACAATCCTCTTCGTTTTGTTGACATTGATGTTATTGTTCCTTAAAGAGCTTTTTAAAATTTATGCTCACAGCCCAGGTTGATGTCATTGTTGGGAGGAGAAAAAAAATTTTGGGCAGGTCAGGTGACAAGTTTCATTTTTAGTTTCAGTTTGGAGCTGCAGGTTTGAATTCTAGTTTTACAAGGGACAGCAAGCTAAAAAGAAGTGTTTTCCCTCTGTTGTTTTGAAAATTCTGTCGATTAGCTGCAAACAAGTTCTTATTTCCTGAAGGGTGAAAACTTGCTGTTGGTTATGGCTGGACCAGAGACTCTCTGGTGTTTTGTGAAACTGTCTTTAGTCTCAAGAGCATTTAGCTGCAGAATTCAACCAATGACCTCAATCCCAGTATTAAGTGAGCATTAGTCTGTGCTGTGTTAAACCTGTGAAAAGGGCCTTTTGTCTATGGGATTGGTTTGATTGGAACATTGTAGAGTTCTTTGTTAAGGGTTTTACATTATCATGATTGTTTGTTTCTTGTTTGTAATTGGTAAAAGTTGTTGCTAATTTTCTTACTATACATGTTAACTATATTCTTAAATAAACTTTATTTGATAAAAGCTCCCTAGTGGGTCACTTGAATCATATCTGAAGTGAAACTTCTCATGCGTATCCTAGCCAAATTCAAAATGCAAAACTTATGATTCAGATGGGCTTCATAAAACACTTGGGAGTTTCTAACCTGAACAGTAACAATAGTCATTCCACATAATCTGCACATCTTTGGACAGAAAGGGACAATAGATCATGGCTAATCCACTTTCCATGCACAGCTTTGGACTATACGAAGAAACAGCAGCACCCGGAGGAAACCCCCACAGACACAGGGAAAATGTGCAGACTCCTCACAGGACCTGTTTACAATCCATTTTGTTTCTTTACCAAACCCCTTATTATCCTTCCCAAAACCGGATACCTTGAATTGGCTGCAATTCATTAGCTGAGGCCTAAACGGCATTTCATGAAGATTTAATATACTCATTTATTTTTGTATCTTTTTTAATTAAAGTCAAGGATCTCTTATGCCACCTTATCTGCGTTTTCAATTTGTCCTGCCACCTTCAAAGGCTTGTATAAATATATCCTTAGATTTCTCTGTTGCTGCATCTCTTTAAAATTATGCTATTTAGTCTATATTGCCTCCCCTCAATCTTCCTATTAAAATGCAATATTTCCATTTCTCCACCTTAAATTTTACCTACCATGTGTGAGCTATTCAAGAGATGTGGGCTTCACAGGCTAGGCCAGTATTGATTGCCCATTTCTCATTGCCCTTAAGAAAGTAATGGTGAGCTGCCTTCTTAACTTGCTGCGGTCCCTGTGTATTGTCCCCAATATACCCATAGTGTTGTTAGGAAGTTCCAGGGTTTTGACCCAACAACAGTGAGTGACTTCAGTGGGAACTTCCAAGTGATGGTGTTTCCATGTATCTGCTGTCCTTGTCCTTCTAGTTGGTAGTAGACATGGGTTTGGAATGTGCTGCCTCAGAAGCTTTAGTAAGTTCCTGCAGCGCATCTTGTAAATGGGACACATGGCTGCTACTGTGCATCAGTTGTGGAGGGATTGAATATTTATGGATAGCGTGTCAATTAAGCATGCTGTTTTGTCCTGGATGGTGTAATGCGTTTTGCGTATTGATGGAATTCCACTCATTAAGGCAAGGGAAGAGCATTCCAACACACTACTAACAGTGTCTTGCAACTTTGGGGTGTCAGAAGGTGAGTTACTTGCTGCAGGGTTTCTAGCTTCTGAGTTGCTCTTGTCGCCACAGTATTTATATAGCTAGTCCAGTTCACTATCTGGTTAATGGTAACTCCTAGAATGCTGATAATGGGAAATTCAGTGATGGTAATGCCATTGAATGTCAAGGGGCACTCTTGAAGATGGTCATTGTCTGGCACTTGTGTGGCACAAATGTAACTTACTACTTCTCAGTCCAAGCTTAATATTGTTCAGGTTTTGCTGCGTTTGGATATGAACTGCTTCAGTATCTTAGGAATCACGAATGCTACTGAATTGTGCAGTCATCGATGAACATCCCAATTTCTGACCTTATGATGGAAGGTCAGTGATCAAGCAGCTGAAGATGGTTGGGCTTAGGACACCGCACTGAGGAGCTCCTGCAGCGATGCCCTGGAGCTGAGGTGATTGGCTGCAAACAACCACAACCATTGTCTTCTGTGCTAGGTATAACTCCAACCAGTGAGGAGTTTTTCCCCAATTCCCATTGACTCCAATTTTGCTCGGGCTCCTTGATGCCACAACTTTGTTGAATGCAGTCCTGATGTCAAGGGCAGTCACTCTCCCCTCGTCCTCATGAAATCTGTTGCATTCCTCTTGTTTGCTAAATTTCTGAGTTATATGTTTTCTACGAAATTTGGAATTATGCAAATAACCCAAGTCCAGGTCATTAATTTTTTAATCAAAAACAGCTGATACTGACCCTTCCAAGATGAAAAAAAACTGTTTACTTCTGTCCTCTGCATGCTGCCACAGCCAATTTTCAACTTACAAATTTCTTTTCACACATTCTTTTCGTAGCCTTTACTCTTACTTGTTAAAATTTGCTGTTCTTTTCCATTCACCGGGATTTGTCACTTGTTGTATTTTGGAAGTTTTTTTGTTCAGTTTCATGTCATTTCTTACCTCCTTAATCATCCATGGCAGTTTTTTTTTAAGTGGCATGCTCGTGCCCCTGAGGTCTATAAATTGCTCCATATAACAAAATTATTTTTGAATATTTCTTACTGATTTTCTGTCGTTTTATCTCCTGGTTTAATCACTTTACACCATTTATTTTGCCCATTATCTGCTTTGCCTAAACACAATTGCCAACTCAGCTCTACTCTTCCTTTTATTTTCAACCTATTATTTGTATTACCTTTCTACTTAATCCTCCACTACCCACTTGCTGTATTATAGTAATTGCGACCGTTTTATTTCTGGTTGGATACTGCTTAATGTGACCTTGTTTCTTGCTGTCACAGTTCTGATGCTCGCGACCCATGAAATGTAACGTATCCTCTCCCTCCAAGGTGCAATGGTCTATATTTCAGCTGTTCCTCTAATCATCTCTTATCCTCACAGGTAATAAGTAATAGTGTTCTTGTTGGATCAACTCAGTTTCTGCAGATCTGAGTCAGATACATCAACTGCAGATATATTCACACTACACCACAGACACACAAAGAGGGTCTTTTCTTAAATCCAGATTATGTATAATACAGCATTCCCTACTTTTGCTCCCTATTTGCAATGCACTGCTTTTGCAACCATCATATGCATCAGCAAATATTATTTATCGATATTGAGCCATACACAAGTCACAAGTGCTCAGATTTCTCCATACAGTAATTAGTGTGTGCTCAGGCACTTACAGCTGATCAACAGATAAATGGCAGACTCTGCCATCTGGCCCAGAGACTGCACCAACTCTCCAACTGACCATCTTACCCAGGGCCACCCTCTGCCCTATCCCCATAACCACCCCACTAATCCCCCTAACATGCACATCTTGGGACACAAAGGGCAATTTATCATGGCCAATCCACCTAACCTACACGTCTTTCAACTGTGAAAGGAAATCAGGGCATCTAGATGAAACACAAGCAGACACACGGAGGACATGCAATCTCAGTCACCTAGGGCTTGTAGGCAGTCTCTGTTGTGTGAAGTTTCTGTTACAGGCTGGCATGGTGGCACAGTGGTTAGCACTGCTGCCTCACAGCACCAGAGACCTAGGTTCGATTCTCAGCTTGGGTCACTATCTGTGTGGAGCCTGCACGTTCTCCCCATGTTTGTGGCAGTTTCCTGCGGGTGCTCCAGTTTCCTCCCACAGTCTGAAAGACGTGCTGATTTGGTGCATTGGCCATGCTAAATTCTCCCTCAGTGTACCCAAACAGGCAGCGGAGTGTGGCTACAGGGGGGGGTTTTCAACAGTAACATCATTGCAATGTTAGCATAAGCCTACTTGTGACACCAATAAAAGAAACCTGAGATTTTAAAGCCAAGTTAATTTCAAAACAGTGAACAAAATTTCAGTTTGAGATATACTTGACAGGGAATTCCCACTGTTACCATGTTTCTAACTTCTGCACTCCCATTTCAATCACCGTGACAGCATAGTCCATAAAAATTCATGATCACGGCCATCTTCACAGCTGGTGGCAATGTCGTCACGATCTGAGGCTGTAGCTACGGTTGCAGCAGGAGGTGGCAGATTTCAGTGAGAATGCTCCGAGTGAAGATACACTCGCTGGAATTCTACCACCTCGCCCACCAAGGGATTGGAGCGGGGGGGGCGGGAATAACAGAAATGTCCATTGACCTTGGGAGAGAATTTCCAGTCTCACTCATAAAACCCCACCCACTGTTCCTCACAAACATCCCCATAGGAGAGTTCCGTGAACACTCTTGATGATCTGGGGCTGGGTTCTCCGACCTCACTCGCAGTCGGACTCTCCTGTCTCACAGCAGCAAATCGGAGATTTGACTGAGTGCTAAATTGTCTTGTCCTCTCTGGCAGAGGCAGTGGGGTGTGAACAGCCAAAAAATTCCAGCCTTGATCTCCCACTGCATAGGAACACTTCTCCCATCTTCCAGCAACTGTTCTTCCCCTGTCAACCCTTTTTATTCTCCACCCCCTCATGCTGCATTCCAAGGGGTAGGAGATAAAAACCGCAGCACCCATGTCCAGGAGCAGATCCCTTGAAATCAGGGCAAAGTCATTTAATCAGACCATGCCACTTCCCTATGGACATCAGCAACTTTACTCCCAACACAGCAAAAAAAAATTGGCATCCAGCCTTGAAGTGGTTGATGACCCCTTTCAATCAGTCTGGTGAGGGGTTTTTCCAGAATGTGTTCAGCTGTGTATGGATAGCCAACATTTGCTGGATTGTTGAGCTCCAAATTAGCTGCACTCACATTAAATCAGCATTACACATTGACTGACATCAGCTCTGCCTATTCTGCATACATCCAGCAGATGCTCCCTGCATGCAAATTAATGTCCCCAAAATAGCTTCCAATACAGCCTACAGCAGAAGTGTACATGCCACTTTGAAGATCAAAATAGCAAAGAGACTGAAACCACCTATTTGAAATTTGTAGGCTAGGGTTTAAACAAAGAAAGTTAAAAAGTTTATTTATTAGTCACAAGTAAGGCTTACATTATCACTGCAATGAAGTTACTGTAAAATGCCCCTAGTTGCCATGCTCCAGCAGCTGTTCAGGTCAATGAACCTAACTAGCACATCTTTCAGACCATGAGAGAAAACCGGAGAACCTGAAGGAAACCCACGCAGACACAGGGATAGCATGCAAACTACCCACAGTCACCCAAGCTGGGTCCCTGGTGCTGAGAGATAGCAGTGCTAACCGCTGTACCACCCCAAAATACAGAATTCACTGAAGAAGTTTTGAAAAATTTCTTGCAAGTCTCTGGTTTCCAAAACAGATGGAGGAGGAAAGAAGATAAATTGTACAGTGTTAAAAGTGTCTAAGGTGGTCAAAGGCTGCTGAAACATTTGGAATCAAGGTACACATGGCATTGGTAGAGTCTGCACATGGTATGGGAAGTCTGTGCATTCCAATTATCTAGGAAAAGTGAGATTATGTCATCTTTGTTTACCATCTAGCATAGTTGAAATAACACTCTACTAATAGGCAAATATTCATTGTTGATGCCTAGCACCAACAAGTGAGTGGTTAAGACTTAATTTTTACTCATGCCCCAACTAGGAGGAGCATTTAAAGTAAGATATAGAATATAGCATGTCAGGCAGCCCAACAACACTCCTTCAAGAGAACTATGTCTCAAGTGCCATATGAGAGCCTACCACTCTGCTACTTCAATATTGATTCCTCAGTTTAAGGGTTAAAGTATTGCCTGATGCCATCTTTGTATTTCTGGTTCAATACTATGTGTAATATGAAATCAGGAAAAGTAATTTTGATTAATTAAAATACAAATTGGTGTGATTTTCTTTGACTGGTTATTATACAGGTTTATGAATCACTGGAATATCTGTATCCCAACACACACCATCCATCAAGTAAATTAAATGATTTTGTTTAAAAGTATTCTTTTGTAAAGAGACATTTACTTAATAATTGTTTGAAGAAAAGCAGAAATCAATAGAGTTTGATCTGCACTACAACTACAAAAGTCAACTTTCAGCAATACACATTTATGTTTATTTCATATCAATTACAGCCAGTGTTATGTACAAGTTGGAATGAAGACAATAATCTACAAATTACAGACATTTTCTTAATAGCCATATTTCAAATAATTTGACATCAGATATAGCAAACACAATGCATAAACGCAATATTCTCTCAATCTACCTCTCCCTTGTCTCCCCACCCTACAAGAACACACAAGTAATAGATCAAGGTTAACATGACATTTCCTGTATTGTATATGCACGCATAAAGATTACACTGTAAAGCTCCTGTATTCTGTAGTATTAATGATCCACATGATTCACCCAGTCTGTAGTGAATGGACAATAAATCTTTTAACTGTTCTGTAATATTGCAGATTGCATCATAAAGCATATTAAAAATGGAATATTCCAATAAATCATATAGTACATTTGAACAAAATGACTATGTTTTAAATAAAACATTTGGAATAATGCTCTACAGTAAAGATCTGATTTTTCCATTAAATACAGGAAGTTGTCTGAAAATGGTTTTCCATCTGTACAAATAGTGCTCATAATACAGTCCAGGGCGATTTGCAGACACACTTCCAAAAGATTTTGTGTGTGTATGTCTCTTGGCATTCATTCACAGCCTGTCAGTTTGAGAGAGGTTGATCTTCCAGAGAATCAATGCTAAATTCCTTTCCTTCCCTTCACTTCAGCAAAAGAAGCCAATGGAATGTTATTGGTTACTTCAGCTTCAGTACAGCAGGTGAAAAGATTTCACTGAAATATATACTAAGTAAAATTATTGGTCCTGTATGTTTTCCTCTTGCTCCCGTGAAGCTGCACGTGTCCTCCACTTGGCAACTGTTCACAACGGCGTTAGCGTTAGCTGGAATCAACATGTGGGAAACGGGGCCATACCATCTTGGTTCACAATGGAGCATATTGCAACAATCCCGAGTGGCCTTCAAGCCAGGTGCTGACTGAGGCTGAAGGTGTAATACTGATCAATATTATCTGGAGAAGATGATTCTTGATATGACTTTGGAAAGCTTGTCAGAAATGTGTTTTTATTACAGACCCAGCCATGTTACATTGTCCAGCAATTAGTAACAGTCTCAGCTACACTATTATATGGATTTCAAATGGAAAAACAACACATGTACAGGTGTAATGTGAAGAATTTGAACTCACATGCGACATTTTCCAGAGCTAAGTGAAAAGGTGTGCATAGAGATAAGATTTAGGCAGTATGCTACATATTACATTGCAAACGAAAAAAGAAGTTAAAGAGTCAAGTATCACCTTATTCTCAAAACATATTCCCATGTTTGCATTTCTGTTTTCAATATATTCTTTACAAAACCTCATGTGGAAGGACAACAGGTCATTAAAACAATAGTTCATCATATGAGAATGGCATCTAAATAATTAATGCAATTAACGCCTGTATACAGACTTATCAAAGGGAAGCAATGTACATCAACATTTAAAGCAAAACAAAAATACATTCAGCACAGGTACAGTGAGTCAGCTGGAAACACAGGCAAGTCATTTGCATTAAATTAGTAGAGAGGTTTTTGACCTTGACTTTCAAACTCTGACCAGGCATCATTCAGTTCCATGAATATCATCTTGGCATATTGTTCATATGGCTCACCAGTGGCCTACAGGGATAAAGTGAAAATTAATATGTCAATTAGCGTAGAAAACAATTTGAGAAATAAACTACCACTAGCTAAACACTAGGGTTATTCTATCTGCTGATTTTTCCCTCTAACTTTAACGCGAGCACAAGGTGAATAGCTCATACAATTGACGACATTAAATGATGATTTCATACATTATTCACAAGGAAATAATATGAAATGAGAAAAGGACATTAGAGCCTAATAGAGCCAAGTCATTCTATTCACAATGCCACCTTCTTTCACTATCTTTATTACAATGACATCTAATCAAATACAGTCAATTTAATCTCCTACGAGACAGTATTTGAACAAATTTACAAATCTAGTTTAGAATCATAGAACCCTACAGTGCAGGAAAAGGCCCTGCGACCCATCGAATCTGCACCGAACACAAGCCCTACCCCCACATCCCTACATATTTTAGCCATTAATCCCGCTAACCTACGCATTTCAGAACACTAAGGGGCAATTTTTTAGCATGGTCAATCAACCTAACCAGTACATCTTTGGACTGTGGGAGGAAACCAGAGTACCCAAAGGAAACCCATGCAGACACGAGGAGAATGTGTGGAATTCCACATAGACAGTGACCTGGAGTCGAAAATTGAACCCAGGTCCCTGGAGCTGTGAAGCAGCAGTGCTAACCACTGTGCTACCATACCGTTTCTGTGTGCTAGCCTGGTATTCTAGTTATACAGTGTTAGTGTGTGCTGTGAAGATCACAGCTAAAATATTCACTAAGCACCCCTGCACTAGCATGTAAAGTCACTCTTTTTCTGATTGCTGGGAGTGAGAAAGCAGAGCCACAGTTGGAAATTAAGGAGGACAAATCCTTTTAGTTAATCTGCAGAACTAAAAACCTCCAAACCAGCTGCTCAACTGCCGAATTCAGCATTACCAGAATTACCCAACTAACCCGCAGTGTTTCACCATCTACTCATGGACAAGTCAAACACTGATTCTTATAGCTTTTTTAAACATTTAGTTTTGGACTCAGATCTCATCTCTAATGGGTGTATATGTATTGCATTTATTATAACTCACTCTTAACTCAAAAAAGCCCGGTTAAATTAGCTCCTTATAAAACAAACACATTTGGACTGGGAAAAGGTATCTACAAGGATCATTTTTAAATTAACCTTGGTGCGACCAGCCAAAGGGGTTAGGTAAAGAAAGGGGGCTAGTTCATCCCCCCTCACTCAGGCACAAGGCAATTTGGGGTATCCTGTCTTGGGATAACAAATTTTGGGACCTCATTGAGGATCTGGTCATATTGCAATCATGGTTTTTGCTTTAGGACAGGGCATTGAGACAGACTGTTACATTTCAACCACTGACCCAGCTGAGATCAGCTAATCCAAAGCAAACCATGCCATTTTAGCACTTAACATTTGCATTATGTAAAAAGCCATATCTGCCTTCTCTGGCATTTACAATTCTTTGCTTTCCAATTGGTGAATAGCTTGGTTATTTGTCTCTGTTCAGATCTACACACTTAGCCTGCCAAACTTCTTACTTATACCTTAGGGCGGCACAGTGGTTAGCACTGCTGCCTCACAGCACCAGGGACCCAGGTTCAATTCTGGCTTCGCGTCATTGTGTGGAGTTTGCATATTCTCCCTGTGTCTGTGTGGGTTTCCTCCTGGTGCTCTGGTTTCCTCCCACACTCCAATTTGTGCGGGTTAGATTGATTGCCATGCTAAATTGAACCTTTAGGTGTCAGGGGGATTAGCAAGGTAAATACATGAGGTTACAGTGATAGGGCTTGGGTGGGCTCATTGGTCGGTGCAGTCTCGATGGGCTGAATGGCCTCTTTCTGCACTGTAGGGATTCTATTCTATGATTCTATTCTATGATTCTATATCCATCATATCAGTCCAAGTTTATGACACTTTCCTGTTAGCAAGATAAGTCATTCTGAACAAGGTTACCATAGTAATAAAAGCAAATTCTGCGAATGCCAGAAATCTGAAACAAAAACAGAAAATTCTGGATAAACCCAACAGGTTTGATAGCATCTGCAGAGATAAATAGAGTTAACATTTTGGATCAAAATGATCCTCTGCAGAAGAATCATTTAGATCCAAAATGTTAATTCTGTTTCTCTCCACATATGCTGCCAGACTTGCTGAGGTTACCATGGTTTTCAATCCACAACCAGATGGTATTCTGGAAAGTCATGCAACAAATGCACCTTTAGTTTGTTCATATTGATCAACCTTTTGAACTGCTTCATGCTTTCAATCGAGTTACACTTTAAAAAGAAATCCAAGTTTTTTTTCTCATCTTGTAATTTTCTTCAGAAAAGTCTTGATGGTTTGATGCATGAGAAACCTCCTTGCTAATGTGATTTTTGAATAGTCTATAAGAGGTTTGTGGAAGCAGCCCAGCTCTCCAAATTTCAAAACCCATGTCAAAAGACTCTGGCTCCAACAGGACAGTGATCGAGTTCACCCAATCAGCACTGCAGATGAATTCATGCATTATTCCACTCTATAGCATCAGATGTTGATGCTCCATTAATGATATATAATTCATAGTTTGACATTTTTTAAAATTCGAGATTAGGTAAATCTAATACATTCCATTTCAGGCATCCAAAGTCAGCATTCCTGGATAAGTACATGCTTTAGCTTTTATAATCTCCCACTTGAACACTGCACACCAGTCCAACCATCATCAGAAAACAACACTCCATGGCATGGGTGTGTATAACCTTGTGGCATTCAGGCTTCATGAGGTCCTCAAACCATGTAAATTTGGCTGTCACATTCAATGTGTATTCAATTCTTAATGAGACAGATTTTAATATGCACAATGAATTAATAACACTGGTAGTTCATTAGTCTTGCACTTACCCATAGACTTTCTATAGATTTTTTTTACAAGGCAAGTTATTGTTTGCCAAATATTGTAGCACGTTCAGAGCATCTTGGATCTGATCAAACTGTGCAATCAATCATATTGAAGAATGGCTAATGAAAGTAGAGTTTGAATCAGTGTGGATGAATTAAAAGTCATTCCAACTCGGACACCCTCAACAAGAGCCCACCTCTGGGTTTCAATCTCATCTGCAGTCTTCTCCTGGATTTCTGTGTCTGTATTCCAGCACCAACACACAAACGTTACCCAAGGTCTTTAGTAATGAAGTGCAGATCACAACTATTCCAAAGGGTTCCTTCCATTTCAACGGCCTGCAGTATGAGCTGCCAACTTTCTGATACCTTAGCTCTTCAAGGCTTCTCTTGAGCCCCCATTACTTATCAGCCAACGACGGCCATTTATACGCATACAATCTTTGTCTGTTTCTTCCCTTTTTCTTTTCAACTGGGACTTCTCCATGGCCTTTGTCTGAGATCTCCTTTGGGGTTTCTCCCTGGCTCTTGTCACGGCCTCTTCTCCGAAATTGCACTCTGCTCCCAAGTCACATGATTGGTATTTTTGCACCATTTCCTTTTTACATAGGAGCACTGGGCCTGTCCTCGTCTGAAGAACTACAAAAGGCCAGACTGTATGCATTGCTTACTCCTGGTCTGCACACATGCAGAAACTCCAAGCATCTATCAAGGTTTGGAACTGACATCGCTGACTCACCAAGAAAGTGAGTTGGATGTTGTAACAAAAGTATTTGAGAGGGGCCAAATTTTACAGTCCCAGAGCAATATTTCAAGATGATTTGGCCAATCTCCAGGTTTGGACTAATAAAAGCAAATACTTTGTGCATTCTATCATAGAAACTCTGCAGTGCAGAAGGAGGCCATTCGGCCCATCGAGTCTGCAGTGACAACACCCCATGCCCTATCCCCACAATCCCACACATTTATCCCACTAATCTCTCTAACCTACACATCCCGGGATACTGTGGGCAATTTAGCTTGGTCAATCAACCTAACCTACACATCTTTGGACTGCGCGAGGGAACCAGAGCACCCAGAGGAAACTCACGCAGACATGGACAGAATATGCAAACTGCACACAGACAGTGACCCAAGCCAAGAATCGAACCCGGGTCACTGGAGCTGTAAGGCAGCAGTGCTAACTACTGTGCCAACAGTATTAACTGGCAGACAGTGACTTAGCTCCAACATGAAAAACCCAATCAATTCTTTCTAATCTTCAATGGCAGCATAATTACAGTCTTTTATCAAAAATATCCTGGAGACCACCACTAACTGGATCAGTCATTTCAGCACCATGACTACAAGATTGGGCTTGGATATTCAAGTAGTTCCCTTCGTAACCTATCAAAACAATGGCTCATAACTTCTTTAGACTATCATCCATTTGTGGATTGCCACTCTGTGCTGACATATCTGTACTTAAATTCAAAGGCACCTAACACTGGCCAATTGAGACTCTAGAAACAAAACATCCCAGGCTCCAGCTTCAAAGCATAAAGGCGCAGAATGAAGGAGGACATGCTTTCTTTCTACAGCACTGGCTACCATAAAACAAGTGTGTTTAAAGATCCCATTGAAAGGAAGAAAGTAAGTTATCAAGGTAAGTGAATGGGATGTGGGAGTGGGGGAGTTTGGACATCGGGGGATGGGGACGAATTCAGAGTTCGAGGGGGCGTTGGGAGAAAATTGCTTAGGAAGCAGGGTGTTTAGTAGGGGGGTATCCCGTGTGGGGATTGGTCTACATCTTTAAAAATAGTTACTCTGAAGTTAGAATTTTTTCCTTCAGAGTCACTCTTTCAGAGTAACTATCAGCTTAAAACTGGTAGAATTATCTGAAGTTAGCGATTTAAATCACTTTGTTGGATGGTTTACTAGAGCATGACAATTGTCTAGGGAAAGTTAGTCCTTCTGAACAATTGCCAGGTAAACTTCCCTGGGAACTTCCAGGTGGAATTCCTCAGCGCATCTTTTGGCTACCTCCTTCCCCCAGTTCCCAGTTGGGGACACAGGAAGTTACGGGCCCCATCTCTATTTACAAAGTTAAAGTCAGGATCTTAGTAAATGCAAACCACTTAACTGGGTGAGTGCAGCCACAGCAGAAGAGGCTCAAAATCATTCAACATACAATAGCTCACTTGGTCATTGTTCCTAACACTAGAATCACAGTCCATTTTTTGTACACTGTGGTTTAAATGTGTATCTCCATGAGGTGCTACCCTTAACAAGGATAAAAGCATTAATGCTATGGGAACACTATTACATACAACTGTCAACCCAATTCACTATCCTGACCTCAATGTATATAGTCTTCCTTCAAAGTTGCTGGGACTTCATCCTGGAATTTGTTATTTATCATGATAGGAGCACTGTCACAAGAACCTTAATGGTCAATAAGGTTACCCTTTACCCTTTATCACCACTGCATTCTCAGTATGCTTTTGCCAGCATTATCTTCAAATATAACAAAGCAAATCCCAGCTACATTGCAATATAATGACATTTCCATTTCTTGCATCAATTGATGATCAGAGATTATTCTTCCATATTAAATTGGTAATATTTGTGTCTCTACAAAATATTCCATAGTTATGTCAGAAGGGCCATTCATTGGGAGGGGACATTGTTTAACCCAAGATGTTGCATTTCAATATTCATGATCCATGCATTGTAGGGTGAATTGTCTAAAACAGTCTACCCAATATTCCAAACAATGATGATTCAAATATACCGATAAGAGATCACAAGTGTACTTAAATTGAAAAGAAAACTTACTTTATCAGGATGAACAACAAGTACTGCCTTCCGATAGACTTTTTTCACTTGTTCAGGAGTCACCAGATCAGCCATACCTACAGGCTTCCATTTGGTCTCTCCTTCCCATAGGACGGTATGCATTGTTGACAGCAATGCACGTATATTTCTCTCTTTTCCTTCAATCCAATCCAATAACTGAAATAATCAAAAGAATCGATCATCACTTTATGAATAGCATATAACCAACAGAACAATAGATGACAAAAGCAAAATATAGATACTGGAAATTTGAAATAAAAACAAAGTGCTGGAAATACTCGGAAGATCAGGCAGCCTTGGTGGAGAGAGAAAGTGACTTAATATTTTAGGCCAGTAAGCTTTAATCATTAACTGTTTTTCTCTCCACCGATGTTGCCTAATCTATTTCCTCTCCACAATGCTGCCTGACCTATTAGGATAGATGAAGAAATTTAATTCTGGACATCGTGAAAAGACATTGCAGTGAAAACCAGTGTGTTTCTAATGTAGCTTTATCCTCAAACAGGTCCCAAAAACTCAAGGCACACTCATACTAGGGAAGCACAGTGATTAAAACAGGTTTGATTCTGGCCTTGGGTGACTATGTGGAGTTTGCACATTTCCCCTGTGCCTGAGTGGATTTCCTCCAGGTGCTCTAATTTCATCCCACTGTCCAACGATTAAGTGGATTGACCATGCTAAATAGCCCTTTGGTATCTCAAGATGCGCAGGTTAGGGGGATTATCAGGGAAAATATGTGAGGTTACAGGAATAGTGTGGGTGGGGGCGGGGGGGGTGGGGTGGTGGAGGGCCTGGTTAAGTTACTCTGTCAGAGAGTGAGTTAGTGCAAACCCACGAGCCGAATGGCCTCCTTCCACACCGAGGGATTCTATGAATTTCTGGGTAGAGATTCATTCTTCTGATACATATGTATTCACATTCATATGTATTCACATCACATATGCCCTATTAAGGTGCAGCATGAATCAGATAGAAAGTAAAAAGCGAATTCTATTTTACCTCAACAGATAGGAATCCTGACCTACCCTGCATGAATAAAAAAAATTGTGGAATGGTGCAGCTACATAATGCCATACATGCTGAAGGCAAATACTTGTCATTGTGTATGCTCATCTTTGTTGTAACAACTAAAGCGAAATTTACTATTTTATTGGAAGTATTGTTTGCCTTTGTTTAAATTTGCATTGTTTCAGATTTGTGATAACTAACAATTACAAAAAAGTGAAATGTCTTTGGTGGTTTCTTCATTTAGGGGTTGTTTGGTAAATTTGGTTTGCAATTTCCCCCATGGAGATCACAATACAAGACCCATCCTGCCAAACGGAAGTGCAAGGATAACATTTCAACAGATAATGCTGTAAATCAGCTGGCCACTGCATCATCTTGATGTACTTCCAAGATAGGATTCTGTTTTTGTCTTAGAATGGAATAAAGAGTAATAAAATTTGGTTGCTTAACTGAGATTCCAGTCTCTTCTTTTTGTGCTGGTCTATTTTTTAACATTTTTTCCATCATAATGCAGACAGCCAAATGCAAAATGCAAATTAGAAATGCCAAATTCTACTCAGTGTTCTTGAACTTGTATTTTCCTTTGGAAATATAATTAAAATTTAAGACCCTGAACTTGAGTCAGGAAATTTGCTCAAAGTTGACAGATAGAAATTGCTCATTTAAAGAGGATGGGCTAAATTCCCTGAAGGCCTTTTCTTACTCCTAAAAAAATCTTGCATTTCCAAACCCAATTCCATTTTTTTGTAATTGGAGATAATACTTTTTGACATCTTTTTCTTCATTTTGATTTTGAAGACCAGTTGGAATATCATTCAAGTGAACCATTTCAAGAATGTAAATGACAGGATTCATCCTCAAGGTGCCAGCCTCTGATTTAAGATTCTTCAGATGCAGATGTAGTCTTTTCAGTTTATTGGGCTTGCTCCCACCACTCATTATGGGTGATCTGATCATGGCCTCAACTCCACTTTGCTGCATGCCCTCCATAACTCTCAACTCGCTTGTAAAAATCCATCTAATCAAGCCTTGATTACATTCAAATTCCTAGCCTCCACTGCTTTCCAGGGAAGATAATTCCAAAGATTAACAATTCTCAGTAAAAAAAACTTCATCTCCATTTTAAATGGAAGGCAGCTATTTTTAAACTGTGATCCCAATTTTTAGATGCCCAGGAGGGGAAACATTCTCTCAACATCTATTCTGTCAAGATTCCTGATAATTCTATTTGTTTCAATAAGATCACCTCTCATTCTTCTAAACTCCAACCTTTCCTCATAAGAAAGCATATTCATCCCTGAAATCAACCTACTGAACGTTCTCTCAACTTCCCCCAATGCAAGTATGGCTGCCCTCCTTAAATAAAGATACCAAAACTCTCACCGATGCCCTGTATTCATAGAATCCATATAGCGCAGATGGAAGCAGTTTGGCCTATCGAGCTGCACTAACTCTCCAAAAGAGTATTCCACCTAGATCCTTCCCTCTGCCCTATCTCCATACCCCACGCATTTACTGTGGCTAAACCACCAGGTGGATTGGTGGTGTTAACTTGCACCTGCTGGGTTAGCCATGGTAAATCTTGATCTTCTAAGGTAATATCATTTAGCACTAATGTGCTCATTCCGTTCTTTATTAACAGAGTTATCCCATCTCCCTTTATTTTCTTCCACTCCTCTGAAATATTAAGTATCCCTAAATTTCCCCAGCCTTAGACATTTTGCAACCATGTCCCTGTAATGGCTAACATGTCATAATCATTCATTTCTACTTGTTCTATAAAATTATCTATCTTGTTATAAATGTTGTATGCACTCAAATAGACTTGAATTCTGTATTTTTCCCTACCATGACCCTACTTAAGGGTGCATTTTAAGTTTGTATGTTCTGTGCCTGTCACATTCTAGTCATCATTAACAGTAATGCTATCCTACACGATTGTGTTTTTTTTCTGCTACCTTTCTAAATCACCCGTCAGATGAACCCTCCCCTTCCCACTGTTTAGTTAAAGCTGTCTCTACAGAGTTAGTTATCCAATTCACCGGTCCAAATCTCAAGTTAACTAATCTCATCATTCTGCACTGCAGTGCAACTAAGATCGGCAACCGTATCAGTGTTTTGTTGATATGTAGCCCTCACACAGTGCCACCAACTTGAGCAGCAATCATTCAGCTGAGTGAACTGTACTGAATGAGGCGTGGGAGCAGCCTGGCCATTTGCCTTGGGAAGCTGTAGAGCTCCAGAAGACAAGACTGACATTACAGAAGATCTCTTAACAAAATGGTTTTATCCACAAGGAAAAATAATTGAAAATAATTTTATGAATTTCTGTATTTGCCTATTTTCATTGCGTGTATCGTTAAAACTACCAGTCACCTTCAATTTCTCTGGATCCATGTCTTTAGCCATCTCCTCCTTTCTCATTTCAGATATTGTCTTAGGGCCTTTATCCTTCCTCTGGGAAGCAAACCCTTGGCTTGAAAGCAAATCCTCAAAGTTACTATCGGCAACTTTTGGTCGTGTTCCTAAAATAAATGCAACATCAATACTATAAGTTACAAGGTGCTGGATTAGCTAAATGTGAAGGTAAAACAGTCACTTGATGAACAGTTTTTGGCTGGAAAGCTTGCCTGTAATTTATTGGACCTGTCAATACTTGATTAACCAAAATAGCCAATATCTTTCAATTCACTGTAAATGTAATTTTAATTAATTAATTTGTAAAGTACCATGATCCTACCAAACATCCTTCTTAAGGGTCAGTCTTCAGATTAAGGCAAAATTATGATGAGATATGCTAGACCTGGTATCAACTATGCATCTGTGGACAGAGAAATAATAAAAAAAATTTTTTTCCAAACAAACTGGGTTGAATTGGTTTGCTTCACTATCCAATTGGAAGCAAGAATAACTGTTCTAACCAATTGTGTTCCTTTGCTTTACTTTTCTGATGGGTAAGCACTGAATTCCAGCTAAGTTAATATCCTGATGCCAAAAAGGGTCTTAAATTAGAGGCAACATTGGACAGCAAGTCTTACTCCAGTTTACAATAAATCTTTGTGTTGAAAGTAATGACTACCTCCCCATTTTGTGGCACTTTCTACTGAAAACACCAACTCAAACAGAAACATAGTTTCACAGATATTGATTGCCCTCTGCAAAACAAGTTCCCCACCCCACCATACCACCTGATTTTTCACGTGCAAACACAGGTGATAAAGGCTGCAATTGCACTTTCCAGGCGGGCAGCACCAGGTAGCAACCAGAAATAGGTAACATGATTGATTGATCCCTTCCTTACTCGAAAAGCACTGACTCCAATTTCAGTCGCCTTACTGCCATCCCCCATGATAGTTGATTACTGCCTTCCCAAATGTTTTCACCTTTTCCTGGTTCACATTTCCTGGAGTCAAGAATAGGTACGTGACCTGGTGCTCACAGCCAATGTTTTGCAAAACATGCACAGGAAGGTGCACAAGAGCAATTACTTTTCCTTTTGTTTGTCCCCCACGAATGTACTTTATGCCTCAAATTAATACAACAGAAATCAGTTGATGGAATCCAGGAAAACAAAACTGCATAAAACCAGTCCACAGTGAAAACAAATAAGTAAACAGATGGGAACACGCTTTGATCAATGAAAATCAACAAGTGAAATCTTGAAGACTAGCAACATGTTGCTGTAGTAATAAATTATGTAAATTCAACACAAGTTTATATTTCTGTTATCCAGTAAGCTTTGAATTTCAGCCAGGCATGATAAGAAACCGGCAAATCCAAAAGGGAAGGAAGGAAAAAAGGGGTAATCTTGAAGATGCGCTTGGAGGCATCTGCCAGTTCCCACCTTTGGCTCAGCAGACATGAAAGAAAAAGGAATCAAAAAACATTCATACTTACCATAGGCAGGACCTCGTGGCCCACGTTCCTCTCGAGTACCCATCATGCCAGTAAAGCTCACATTATAGTTGGGTCTATTTTGTGGAGATGATTGGGGTATTGGTTGTTGGGGCTTTGTTTGTTGTGGTTTAGCTTGTGGCTGTTGCCAGGCAGGTGAGCCTTGTTGCCAAGGAAATCCTGTGTTCTGCTGCCAAGAACCTCCTCCCACTGGTTGAGGGGATTGTTTCTGTGGAGAGCCCATTGGTTGAAAAGATCCTCCCGGTGTTCCGGTGGGTGTGGTGGGCTTGCTTGAGAATGCTGAGCCACCTATCCATGGAGCACATACAACAATTGTGAAATCAGTTCCCAACACAAATGATTCCTCTTTTGCTAGTCATCACAAACTAGTCTAGGAGAAACAGTGACACGTGTTTATTCTTTCTTTCCATGAAAATATGTGGATGCCTGACTAACCCAACATGTTGCTGTTTTGGAAACATCTCAATGATGCACAGTATGCTTTTGAAAGAAAAGAGCTTTAATTCAGCAAGACCCAATTCACAAATTCAGACTGAAGAATAGACATCCAAAATGCTGGGACACGTTAAACTGAATGCAGGGTACACCCATTGTCAAATGAGGATTTGAATAACATAACCACTGTGGGGCTGTACGTGGCTCAGCGCATCAATGGAACAAGTTGAAAGACACTTGCACCTTCCATGCATCACAAGCTAACATATCCAATGACTGTCGCAGTCTGAAACTGAAAACTGGCTTTCTTCCAGCCATGCTGCATAACTGAATTATGGAAATGGTAGTGTGAAATCTACTCACCCCGCAGCCATCTTACCCATCATCACCTCCATCAGATAAGTAGCCAGATGCTGAACCACTTGTTTATGTATCCGTAAATCTGAGGCAGCACGGTGGCACAGTGGTTAACACTGCTGCCTCACAGGACAGGGACACAGGTTCGATTCCTGGCCTGGGTCACTGTTTGTGCAGTGTGCACATTTTCCCCGTGTCTGCATGGGTTTCCTCCCGATGCTCCAGTTTCCTCCCTCAGCCCAAAAGATGCGCTGGTTAGGTGTATTGACAATGCTAAATTCTCCCTCAGTATACCCAAACAGGTGCCGGAGTGTGGTAACTAGGAGATTTTCCCAGTAACTGTATTACAGTGACAATGTAAGCCTCACTTGTGACTAATAAATAAACTTTAAACTTTGTACATATCCATTGGGCTTCTCTGTTCTTATTTTTTGCCTGTCGCTTCTTAGTCTCAGTTATATTTTTTGAGAGTCTTTCCTCTCTTCAACTCTAGATTTTGGGTCTTGCATCTTAAATTGCTGTTACTGCCAATTTGCAACTCCCACATTTTTGTCAAGAGTTTTTTTTGAGATCCAAGGCAAGCTCTCAGTAATTTGTCAGGAGTATCAGGCACAAACTTTACAAGCAATTTTAACCCTACACCTTCACATTAAAGCAGTCTGTTATTTACCCATCTGACTGCCTCCAGGGTTACATTATCTATTTTTTAACTTGGTCTCCTAAGCCAGCAGTGGGAACACCCATCCAAGGTAGATGGAATTATTCCCTACAAAAAAAACCCAATGATGTCCCCAGGAAGCAACGGCAATTTTAACAGACTTGAATAGGGAAGTTTCCTGACCAGCATCCAAATCAGCTTTCAATGCTTGCTTTCGCCCCACCCAATCACAATTTTATGTGGGGCAGACAAGGCCTAGGTTGGCCCACTTGCCCTGGTTCCATTTGAAGTCCCAAAGGGCTAATTATTGGCCACATAAGGACCACTTCTCACCTGGCCTCAATTCAAATCTTTCCATTTTGATTACAGCTCTGATGCCCAATAGTTGTTCACAGCCTATGTGAATACCAGGTTCTAAGGAGTTGTCCACAGCACATTACAAGTTCAACTCGAGACAATTTCCTTTTCTGGGTTTTTGGGTGCATTGTGGCCTGTGAGTGTATAGTCAGGAAGGTGCACCCAAATTAACATCCATTTGTAGGCCCATTTTGCCCGTGTCTATTTATACCCCGATTTCCTGCCAATTTCATTGGTAAAATTGGAACATAAAAATGGCTATAAGTAGAAACCAGTGTAAATATTTGGGGCCTAAGGGAAACATTGAACTCACCATATATTTCTTCTTATATGAAAATTAAAATTTAAAGCCATCCAACTGCAGTTCATGCACATGAGCCATAGTGCAAACTTTTCAATGTTTAATGTGACTTCCATTGATGTCACCAAAATGCATTACAACAACTGAAGATATGAAGCCAGTCTCTAAAAGAGCAAAAAAACTACAATTGCATAGCCAGCTGCACTTGTCATTCAGGGCTTAAATTTACACTCATTTACACAACATAATTGCAGGAAAATCATGTGTCCTGCTCTTTAGTCTGGGAGTAGAGCCATTACCAATGAATGCTAATTGTATATGAGCACATGGATAGACTGTAAAAGGAGTGGGGAAATTTGGACACTGGGCAGTACCTGTGCAAAACCTAGTTTCCTTGACCTTATATACTGAGTGTTTACTTAGGCCATAAATTATATGCATTGCTGAGTACAATAATTGGGAAAATTCTACCAAATGCAGCTTTTCCATCAAACGATTTTTGACTGCTACATAATTCTATACAATTATTTTAATTTTTATTGGAAAGAAGATTCGTAAAATAAAGACAAAAGAACAAGGAAAAAATTACAAGAAAAGGTTTGAATCTTAAAAACAGCATATCGCTTCCAGTAACATCCTTAACAATACCAGAGGCCTATACTTATGTGAAAATCCCCAATCATTAACTTATGTAGGTTCCAGAACCATCACAATTAGTTGGCGATCCAAACTAACAGCTCCCGTCATATAGTATTAACAACTTCCACAAATGCATTGAGAATAGCTATTCATACAGTGCAACAAAACTTTTTAAGATCTGGTCCCTCTAATTAGAAGTTACTCACAACAAAAATCATCTTTTAGTAATTTTTTTTGCATGAAAATTAAAACAAGATAAAGCATTGAGAATTGTGCTATTATTCAAGTTGAGGAAGGGTATAAATACATACCTTGGATTTAAATGTTTTAATTTATTTTGGAAATAACATTTTGTTGCAGATATTTTTGCTTATGGTTTTCTCATTCATTCATGGGATGTGAGTGCCGCTGACTTACATTTTATTGCCCATCGCCAATTCTGCTTCAGAAGTTGGTGGTGGGCTGCCTTCTTGAACTGCTGCAGTCCATGTAAATGTAGGTACACCCACAATGCTGTTAGGGAGGGAGTTCCAGGATTTTGACCCAATGCCAGTGAAGGTCAAATGTTTCCAAGTCAGGATGGTGAGTGGGCTTGGAGGGAAAATTCCAGGTGGTGATGTTCCCATATGGCTGCTGTCCTTGGCCTTCAAGATGGTAGTGTTGGGGTTTGGAGGTGCTGTCTAAAGGAGCCTTGGTGAGTTCCTGCAATGCATTTTGTAGATGGTACACACTATTGCTATGTGCATTGGTAGAGGAGAGAGTGAATGTTTGTAGACAGGGTGCCAATGAAACAGGCTGCTTGGTCTTGGATAGTGCCAAGCCTCCTGAATGCTGTTGGAGCTGCACTCATCCAGTCAAGTGGATGTGATTTTTAATCTGCAAATTAATTTGGTCTTAAATAGGTTTAGTTCTTTGCTATAAAACCCATTCAGTAAACGGATGGATAATAAAAAATGGCTTCTTCACTCTTCATAGTTATTTATTTACATCAATTTGGTAAGTAAGGAAAACAAACTTCTTTATCACTTATTCCTAGAACAGGGAAATAAGAATACTGATCCAAACTGTTTTTTCTTTCTGGATCAGCGGTGGGCAGGGGCAACACAACTGATTCCCCCATGCCTAAGGAATCCAAAAAAGTTATCTTTACTGTTTCTGGAACATCTGTTACCATTCCTAAATTCAACCCCTGGCTGAATACCAAGGACAACTGGTTAATGTATAAAAAAGTCTTGCTCTTATTATGCATTTTGTCTCAATTTTCACCTGGAGTAGCATGCTTGTATATACTCATATTTCTTACAATCAATCAGGTTACTAGTTCAAAGTTTTGCATTTTTAAAGTAGCAACAAATCCTAACTAGGAAGCTAGAACACCAGTATATCAGAAAAGGAAAGGATAAATGCTATCGAACTCTGGATATTTATTTGTTTTTGACCTTTTCAACAAATCTATAGTTCCCATCTCATTTGTATTGAAGTCGTGAATTTTATCTTAGTTTTCTTATTAGAACCATGACTCATGAGACTTCACTCAACAGAATCAGTTGTGTGTAGTTACATGTTATTGAGGATGGCTGCAACACACTGATCTCCATTCATCCCTCTAATGACTCTCCTCGCCTCAATACACAGCATTATAATTCATCTTTATAGCAGTTTCTGATTGTTGTAAAGAGATTTTCTAGGACCACTTAAAAAACACTTCAATTTCGCCCAGCAGTTCTTAGTGGATGAGTGAATACTGGAGGATCATTTCAGCTCAAATTTGATTTTAGCTGCAGAAACAGAACCAAATTGAATAAGTTACAACATCTGTTGTTGAGGTCATTCTATCAGCAACCATGCACCCGAGTTTCAGGTGAGCAATATTATTCTGATGGATGATTCCCTTAGCACAATCAATGCAAAGCCTGTCAAGTTCTCAAATCTGGCTCTTACAAATCCAGCATCTAACCTAAAATAGCTAAGGACTCACCTGAAGGGAAAAGGTTAACAGACGGTGACCTCAAGTTTCCCCACTGGCATTCTATATTAACGTTATTGGTAAACAAAAAGGTGTAATTATTCACAATGACATAATAATTGCTGCGCTGGTCTCACTCACACACCAATAGCAATTGAACCTTGAGACTGTTCCTGAAGGGATTCCTACGACTTTCGAAGTTCAAGGCTAGGAACATTCCAGTGCTTGATGAATAAAGTAACAGAAATCATTTTGACATACCTATCGGCATTATGCTGGGAAATATTTACTTATTTTTGGACAGATAGTGAAGTGAGCATGCTCCAACAACTAGATATTCAATGATTTGGTATACTTGGAACCTTCATCAGGAGAATATTTAAATATTTGTTTGCCTCTTATTTGAAAACATAAAGCTTACAATCAACCCCATTAAAAAACTACACTATATTGCCATTTGTCCCTCTATTTTGGCTATGACTTCAGTCAATTAAACACCACAATCAGAAATTTTCCTCCCAAGTTCCTCCACCTCCCTCTCCTTCTTTCTAGCCCTCCTTAGAATTTCATCTTCGACTCTGCGTTTTTCTTTTCTCGATGCTTCCGTAGAAGGCCAAGGAACGTTTTTCTATTTTAAGAGTCTAAGTTGTCATCATTCTTGCTGAGATTACAATGCCTTCTTCTTCACAATCATTCCCACTAGGAATTTCAGTAAGCATATTTACAGTACTAACCTGCTAAATTGGCACCAAGAGCACCCAAGTCAGCAAACGGATCCAGTGTCTGTGGCTTGCGCTGATGAGTAGGAGTACAATGTAATGAGCTGGTAGGACTGGTATTTGCTGATCTGCTGACACCCCTGACCCCACCTGTTAGGAAAAAGAAACAGGGAAGTAATCTCACTTGTCGACCTAATCAGTAAATCAGTGACATTCCATTCCTCTAACTCCAACTAGCTCACCAAATGCAATACATCAATTTCTGTCATAGACAGCAAGATGACTATCTGTCCACAGGTTTATATCAAAGTCACGTGAGGAAATAAAAGATAAACTTAAACAGCCACTGTGACCACACATCATTAAAGCCTCTTTCTTCATAGATAACTCTCAATATTCCAAAACTTCCAACATGGGGAATTCAGAATGCCTTCACCACACACTTATCCATCAACGTGCAATCTCACTGTAAAACAGCAATTTAATTGATGATTCTGGGGATTCCCCATGCTCAAATGAATGGTCTGTAACATTTTTACCTTCAAGCACTCTATGTTAACACAAACTCTCCTAGGATAGGTACAATCTAGGTTAGATTGAGATGAAAGCTCTCCCTTCTCTGCGCAATTGGTCTTAAATTCCATTTTGTGAAAAGCACTGTATGTTTCCATTTCTCAGAGTAACCAGTTTTTGAGTGCGACTGTCAATATTTTATGTTTTGAATTATGGTCTTTGATGTGCTATTGGCACTGCTAAATGGAACCATTTCAGATACCCAATGTCATCAAATTCTTGCAGAGTGAAGAGACTTTCAGATTATCGTGCAAATATATCCTCAAACTGGAAAGAAGCCAGTGGAAATATAACTAATTTCTCCATACTTTCCCATGCCCACCCCACAAAATATATAAATGCTTTTTGGGGATCCAGAAATAAAAACCTGATATTAATAACTGACCACAAAACTGTTAGATTATTATTTTTTTAAAAAATCTGTTGTATCAATTGCTTTAAGAGGGGGAAAACCTACTATCCTTACTCAGATTACCCTGTGTCTGTTTACAATCCCACACTAGCAAAGTTGACTTTTAAGTGGTAAGTGCCCAGAAGTGCCCACTCCATTGCAACAAACTGCTGAGCATTTTGATCACATTAATTGCAGCAATTCAAGGCACCAGCCCATCACCACCTTCTCAGGGTAACTTGGGATGGGCAATGCCACCATTGTCAGCACTATTTAAATCCAGATCATTTTTCAAACCACACCCCCTCTTATGCTCTTTTCAACCTTGGTAGTATCCTGTATTCCCTCAATTCAGTTTTCCAATGTTTTATTTTTAAATAACCCCCAAGTTCAACCTGCAAAGATAGAGTCAACGAGAAAATGAAAACCACTAAATATCATCCTTGATGCATCTGGGAATGGGATGGGGGGCGGGGGGTGCGGGTGGATGGGTGAAAGAGGAAATGGAAATAGAAAATGCTTCCATTCAAATTCCTCACAGTTACACTAAAGTTCTCTTCTCACACACTGAACTTGTGACAGGAGCAAAAGTGATGGCCCTTTAATCACAGAAAAAGAATTGAAAGTAACGTCAAATGAATCCAATTTGTTCTTATGTGCTTTCCAAACTTTACCTGGGTGTAATGATGTGAGCTGACTGCTGAGAACAGATCAGTCAAAAACACTGGTGAACACAAACAATTATTGCTTTTTCATTTTTACCTGAGGGAGTTGTTTTGTTTGCCCAGGTTGCCGAACCTTCAGGTAGATTTGAGGATCCCAAGCCCCAACCTCCCATTAGATCTGACTGAACAGACACAGTTGGAGTACAAGGCAGACCAGGGGAAACTCTACCTAAGTAAAGTAAAGTTAACATTTTACAGTGCATCACAATGTTTTCACAGAAGGTTTTAAAAGAATTCCAAAGTACTAATGCAACATACTCCTGTGGGAGTCACTTGAAATTCTGTAAAAAGCATTACAAATGTATGCACTGCTGGGGTATCATCCATTTAACAATATGTATGAATGTACAAAATAGGAGCAGAAGTAGGCTATTCAGCCCATTGAGCCTGTCCCACCATTCAAAAAGATCATGGCTGGTCTGTTTGTGTTGAGTTCCACATTCCCCAACTATCCCGTTAATCTTGGATTCTCTTGCCGAACAAAAATTTATTTACTTCCTCCTTAAAAATATCCAGTAAACTCTACTTCCTTCTGAGGCAGAGTTCCAAGTCACATAATACTCAGAAAAAGTTTTTCCTCATCTGGGTCCCATTAGGGCACCGCTAATTTTAAAACAATGGTCCTGAAAAGGTTAGGGCAAGTGTAAAACATATCCTCCTCATTTCCTTTCAAGGAAATTATACCTCCAGATGTGATTTGGTGATGTTAGAGGTCATACTGTATTCTGAGAATCTTATATCTTATAGAAAGGGATAAACTTTTTAGCCAAAAAGAAAAAAAAACACATACAGGAAATGTGAAATAAAGCAGCAATTGCTGCAAAATGCACAGCAGATTGATCACAGTCTGAAAGAGAAAAGTAAATTAACAATTCAAATGGGGCTCATGTTGGAATAGGATTAATGTTTCCCACAGCAAGTCTCAACTTGGTATGCTCTTAATTTTTCTGGTAGCAAATTCAACACTTTTCCCCTTTCAAAAGCACACCATCTTGTTAGGTACAGCACAAATCAAACATAAAGCAACAGTTTTCCAGTGTGCCTCAACCCTCATCTCAATAATAATTCTATTCTAATCAAGGCCACACTTCCATTTTCCAACTCATTGATTCAGTGCATTGGGAATCTCATTCACAATGTCAATTAAAACAGATTAATATTGAAATGACCTGAATTGACATGACATGGGCCAGGAAAAACATTCATCTCACCCGTCTGGAGTAAACCAGAACACATGCTACAAAGTGAACTAACTTAAATCCATTGTTCAGACAGAAGCCTCAGTTTCTATGGTTAGAACCCTGTGCTTTGGTGGTGAGTTTGGGAATGAGATGGCGATGTTCTGGAACCATGCTGACTTACGGCTGTCGCCAGATTTTCCTGTGTCTGATTCCTAACCCCACACCAGCACAGTTGACTTGGAAGTGCCCATAACCGCCCCTCTTATGCCACTCAATTGCTACAAACTGCTGAGCGTTTTGATCTCAAACTTTCGCAGTACAAGGTGTCAGCACCACCTTCTCGGGGTTAGTTGGGATGGACAATGTCACCATTATTAGTGCTATCCATCAAGTTCTGGCCAGGAAGATTGACCTTTCTGGCCAGTCATTAACTGAGGTCATTAAGTGACTGATTAAGGACCAACAAAAGGTTGCCAGCGATAGGTGGGCCTGCACGGCAGGTGCAACTCTGCGGACAGCCATTTTCCTGGAGTGTTCCATGATCAAAGTTATTTGGTACTGATTTTGGAAGAGGGTGGGGTGTGGTTGAGGGTGCTAAGAGCCATCTCTGTGCCTTTGCTGCAATCCCCCTGAATACCTCTCCCTTCAACTCCCAAAACCCATTCCTCCCTATTACTTATGTGTTACTCTTGGGACTTCATTGCCTGTAATTCTGGCAGCAGTCACAACCACAGCAGTGGCACTACTGATCACAAGAGATAGGCAAGACTTTTGCCCCAGGGTCTTGACTCTAGGGTTAAGTCTTCCACTGGCCTCAGCACCGCCTGACTGCTGTGTGGTTTGGCAGGCCTTCCCGAAAATAGACAGCAGGACCACCCACCGGCTCGCCAGTTGGCAGGCAAGATCCTCGATGCCTCAATAAGATACTGGCCTATATTTCTGTGCAATTGATACACCAACATACCATAGTTGAGTGTTCTCAATGCCTACCCATTAGGGTTGTCTAGGTAAATACACAATTTAATATTATTCTCAGTTACAAAACTAAAATTTCAAATTAATTTATACACAGTTTCTGAACTCTGGTCAGGTTGATAAAATTATACAGAGAATCTAGACAAAACCAGAAATATTTTCAGTTCCACTATTCCAACCTCCCATGAGTATTGGAGCCCAAAGGTTCAATAAGACTCATTTAGTGAGTGTGTTAGTCAGTCTAGAATAGATCCCAAATTCAAATAGTCTGTGCTTCAAATTGTAGCAGTGGCAATGATAGAACGCCATAATTTTCATCAGCATCCCCAAGTTTGACAGAGAGAGAGAGAGAATATGCCTGGGTTCCTGATGTTGATTGCAATCCAGCAATTCCTCCTGGATGGAGGCTGCAAAACAAAGAATGGAACTGGCTTCAGCTGAAGAGCCTGCCATCCTTCACCATCAGTGTTCACACTGGTGTACAGTGCTGGAGGACAGCATACACTTGCAGAACACCACCTCCATTGTAACAGAGGCTGGGGTGGCTGGTGGGAAGACTTTTTAATGAAACAAAAAACACTATTTTTATAAAACAATAGCCTACTGCAAGATATGTATCATAATTCAATTTTATAACACCATTAATTTTATCAAGGAGTTCTGTTACATATTGTTGCCAGGCTGGTTGTGCTATAATCTTGCAATGCATAAGCGGCACCCAGGTAACTACTCTCACTTAAATCAATTGGGTCAAATTAATGATACCAAACACTATTGAAGCAGAAATAGTCACAATAAACTCCAAATGACAGACAGTATTTACTTAAAAGCCATGCAGCAAATTCTTACCCATGTTGAAAGGATCACCAGCAGTGCTTTGTGGAGTAGGAGATGGTGTCCTGGCTGTTTGCAGGAAGGGATCAGCCTGTCCAACTGGAGAACCTGCATCACTCCGGCTCAGGAAAACTCCAAGTAAATCCTGATTGTGTTGCTTGGCCTGGGAATCAAATGGATCAAATGCAATTCCTAATGATTAAAAAGACACAAGATGGTTAGTAGGACAATATAACTCTTCACGAACACTAACTTTTTTTAAAACACTACATGATTACATCGTTTAGCAGTTTACATCTAGACATTCACATGGCAATGTTTTCTGAATTCACTTTCAATATCAATTCACTAAAGTCCAAACTTTTCTATAGTATGGACACTTAAGAATATTCAGAATGAACAAATTTTAATCTTTGGCTGTTCAGATACTTCCTGCTCCCAGTGCTAATGAATTTTCTAAGTTTTCAGCTCTTTGTAGACAAGGTTGAAAAATCAAACTAGTTGTATTAAAGCTACTCAATTGTCAAGAATTGCTTTGTTACAGTTGCATGAAACCAAAGCTTTAAACAAATAATTTAAATCACTTTAATACAAAGAGTTGTTTTGTAGTCCAAAAATGTTTTGTCAAAGCTTTTAGTCTTGCACTCATCAGGGCAATCTCAAGAATATCAACTTAAGGGAAAGCAACAAATTTATACTGTACAAGAAGAGTGCTGATTGGTGACCATCAGTCATTACCAACTGGTGCATTTCCCATGTCATCCCCTCTACCAATCAGCACTCACTTTTCATACAGTGTAACATTTTATTTCCCTCAACATTGGTATTCCTGCAGCGTCCTGATTGGATGCAATTCAAAAAGCTTTGACAACAATATATATTTTTTCAAGCAATACTCAATTTTTGATACTGTCCATTCTGTCCCTGTATTGCTCTTCTCCCCCAAAGACACTCCATTCTGCCCAAGTTAATTGACCTCTTCTATTTTTGTTCCATTACTCGTTTGTGGTGCAAGCAGCTTTCAAAAGAATGGAATTAATTGTTAATGGCAAAGGTCACTTTTCCAATCAATCATATGGCAAATGTTGAAAGATTAACATGTTTGTGTATTCAGCCAGATGAAACTGATATCTTTATGATGTGCAAACAGGAAGGAAATGCTGACCAACAAAATGCTTACAGTAGCTTCCAGATGATGATCAAACAGCAACGTTCAACTGCACCAAACCAAGGTTGTAAGCCTGCATCCTTTACATATACCCATGTGAGAGTTGCAGGTCTATTACCTTTCAATGCCTTCACCCATAATATGGTGTCATTGTTAAGTCTAGTGCACTTCTGGTTTATCTTATTCAGGAAATTAACTGCCACATGATAGTTCAAACGACTAATAAAATTACTGCGAATGCTGGAATCTGAAACCAAAGGAGAGAATGCTGGAAAATCTCAGCAGGTTTGGCAGCATCTGTAAGGAGAGAAAAGAGCTGATGTTTTGAGTCCAGACACCCCTTTGTCGAAGCCTTGACAAAGAGTCATCTGGACTCGAAACATTAGCCCTTTTCTTTCCTTGCAGGTGCTGCCAGACTGGCTGAAATTTTCCAGCACATTCTCTTTTGGTAATAATTTAAACTATGTTCTTAAACTGTAGGTAGACTGACTGCATGAATGCAAAGAGGTGGCGTCACTCGTCAATTAGGGATCCGCCTGTTTTGAATGAAAAACCGTTTCCTTTATCCTTGTTGAACCAATCCAAGAGTGGAAGAGTTATTCATTCTCAGTTGTGGAAAGAATGATGAATTTTCAGGCTACAAAACTTGTTTGACTCTTGTGTGGTGGTGTACAAAAGGCAAAAAATGCACACGTGATCTGCTTGTGTGCAATAGCCTATCCATAACCAGCTAAAGAACTCTAAATCTAGTCTGACCAGGCCAGCATTTAGATTTCCATTGATGTTGCTGCACCTTTAGGAGTGCAACATATAATCTCATGTGGTGGGTCCCCATGTTTCTGAAGGCACAAAGTACCGTCTATTCCATTGTCTCCTGATCACAAAGATGAAACAAGGGTAGATGGCACTAATCAGGGAAAATAAAACAAGTTTCTCCTTCAGAAAAACAGCAAAGCAGTATGAAGAATTGGTTAACAAGCTAGTAACAAAGTGGCCAAAGTCTTCCATCCTCGTTCACAGCTGGGATTTTCTGGTGCCGCTGAAAATTAATGGAGTATTGGTTGGAACATCAAATTTTCCATTCGCTCGCAAGTGGTTCCATCACAGATGATGCTGGATAAGCCCACACAGAGGGCTAGATTTTCCGCACACCCCCGCTTCTTGTGGTGTGTTTTGCATGGCAGAGTTGGCCTATCATTGGCTGGCAGTGGGATCTTCTGGTCCCACCACTGTTGATAGGATTTCCCATCATTCACACCCTCCAACACGAGGGAACCCAGGGTTGGGGCTCATTGTCAGAAGATCCCATTGGCAGACATAACCAGAAAACTACAGCCAATGAATGATACAAACTACAACATTGGCACCTACTCATTAAAAGTGGAAAATTGCCCCAGAATGTCCAATTCACAAAAAAAGGACAAATCCAATCCAGCCGATTACCATACCACCAGTCTATTTTGAATCAACAGCAAGTGATGGGAGAAGTCATTGACAGAGCTATCAAAGGGCGCACTGATACTCAATTTGTACTCCATCAGGTCAATCATCTCCTAGTCTCGCTATAGCTGTGGTTCCAAACAAGGACAAAGGAGCTAAAATCCAGAGCTGAGGCTGAGGGTGATTGCCTTTGCCATCAAGGTAGCATTTGATTGAGTGTGACATCAAGGAGTCCTTGCAAAATTGAAGTCTATGAGAAACAGAGAAAAAAACTCTACTGGGTTGGAGACGTACTTAGCACAAAGAAAGATTGTCATCTCAATCCAGGGATATGATGTTGTGGCAGGAGTTCCTATGCCAAGCCATCTTCAACTGCTTCATCAATGACCTCCCTCCATCATGAGTCAGAAGTGGGGAGATTCACTGATGACTGCACAATGTTTGGTATCATTCATGAATACTCAGATACTGAAGCAGTCCATGTCTATTTGTAGTAAGACTTGGACAACATGCAGGTATGGGTTAAGTGGCAAGTAAATATTCTTGCACAGAACACCCAGGCAATCACCACCATCACCACCAAGAGAGAATCTAACATTTATCCATGACAGTTAATGATGTAACTTTATAGCTCAGGTCAGAAACTCCAAAACGTTTTATGGAACTTGTTTGAACATTAAGTTTGCATCTTGAATTTAGCTAGGATAAGCACGATATGTTTCACTTCACGTATGATTCAAATGACCCACTAGGGAGCTTTTATCAAAAAAAGTTCAATTAAAAATATATAGTTAACATGTATGGAAAGAAAATTAGCAATAACTTTTATCAATTACAAACAAAAACAAAACAACCACAATAGTGCATAACCCTTAAATATATCTAAAATGTTCCAAACAACCAAAACCTTCCATAGATGACAAAATCCTTTAAACAAGTTCAAAACAGCAAAGTCTACGTGATACTAGAATTGAGTCCTTTGGTTGGAGAATTGAAAACTCTCAGTCTTATAAGTTCTGGTCGTCCTCTTGATACACCCAGAACGCCAGGTAGACTCTGGTTAAGCCACTAACTGCAGATTTTCTATCCCACTGAGGCTTTCAGCTATCCTGTAGAATTTCGAGAGAGCGAGAGAGCGAGAGAGCGAGAGAGCGAGAGAGCGAGAGAGCGAGAGAGCGAGAGAGCGAGAGAGCGAGAGAGCGAGAGAGCGAGAGAGCCTTCTTTTCAGCTTGATGGCCCTGCTAAGAGCTCAAACTACAGCCAAACAGAAAAACATTAAACTCCTTAGGAAGGGGAAAAAACCCTGTCCAGAACTCAGAATTTTTTCTGCTAACAATGCAAGGCCATAGAACCAATCCCAGAGTAAATATAAACCACCCCCATTTAAACCACTTTAAGGAACAATAAAAAGGAATCCTCGTAGACATCCTGGCAACGATGATATCAGCTAAGGCTGTGAGCTGGAGAGAATGTAATTTTTTTTTAAATCTTTTAAAGGTACAGTAACTTCACAGCTACCATTGCTGAATCCTCCACTATCAACATCCTAGAGCTTACCATTGACCAGAAACTGATATACAAAAAAAAACATTAAATACGGTGGCTACAAGATCAGATCAGAAACCGGGAATTCAGTGGCAAGTAACAAACCTCCCAACTCCCCATAGCCTGTCCACCATCTAAGAAGCACAGATGAGGAGTGCAATGGAATACTCTCTACTTGTTTGGATAAGTGCAGCTCCAACTACACTCACGAAACTCATCATCATCCAGGGCAAAGCAGCCTGCTTGATTGGTACCCCTTTTACCAACATTCCTCTTAACCACCAGCAGGCAGTGACAGCACTGCCCCAGTACAAGATGCATTACACCAACTCACCAAGGCTCTTTCGACAACAGTTTTCAAACCATGATCTCCACAATTTAGAAGAAAAAGGGCAGTGGATGCATGGAAAAAGCATGACATGGAAGTTCCTCTCCAAACTACACACCATTCTTCCTTTGTTGCCTCTGAATCAAAATTCTGGAACTCCCTTCCTAACAGCACAATGGATGTACCTACACCTGATAGACTGTGGTAGTTCAAGAAGGTCGCTCACCACTACTTTCTTAAGGGCAATTAGAGGTGGGCAACAAATGCTGGCCTGGCCAGAAACATTCAATCCTATGAAGAGAATAAAATAAAACGTAACAAGTACACTGGAGAGAAACAAAATTTCATTTCACTAAACAGAATTTTCTGCATCCTAGGAAAACAGAAAGTTCTACACAAAGTATATCTAATGTCTATGATAAAAAATAGTTTGATTATGATCCATTTTAATTGATAAACTTATTTGTATTCGCTGATTAACCTATTGAGTTAACCTATTGACAGGTGGGTACTGGAAGACCACCCTTATAGGTGATTTGATCATATGAGAAGAATCTCATCTCTACCAGAACTTTAAACATTTTCTGACAATGACATTCACAGAAGAAACAGGTTACATACCAGAAATAGAGTGTGCCCAAAGGACTGACAGTCTTGAAGTAATCACTATCAATCAGCAAAGATAAAGAATTTAGACAGACTTAAGGGGTGAAAAGCCACCAAATTCTCAGGACCTGTTGCGCTACATTTCAGGTTTCTAAAAGAGGCAGTTTCAGACATAATGGATGCATTATGATTTTCCAATACTCCTGAGATTCTAGAATGGTCTTTGTGGATTGGTAGTTAGCGCAGAGGTGATTCACTATCATGTTGCCTGGGCTGGAGCATTTCAGCTATGAAAAGAGGCCGATTAGGCTGGGGTGTTGTTCTCCTTAGAGCAGAGAAAACTGAGGTGGGGGGGATCTGATTGATTATTAGGGACATAGATAGGATAGAGGGGTCAATAACTAGGTGGCATAGGCTTAAGGCGAGGAGTGGATTTGAGGAAAATCTTTTTCACCCAAAGAGTGGTAGGAATCTCAAACTCACTGCCTGAAAGGGTGGTAGAGGCAGAAACCATCACAACATTTAAGTATTTTAGTATTTAGACAAGCACTTCATAGCATACAAAGCTAGAGATCAAGTGCTGGAAAATAGGATTAAGATCGACAAGCCAAAGGGCTTCTTTCCGTGCTGTAAAACTTTGTCTCTCTATGGCTCCGTTGATACTTTTCTGTAGACTACAGCTGTGTTCCTCACTATCAGCTACCCAACCATACGTATCTCACAGCGCTCTTCAAAGACCTGGATTCTCATGATGCCTGGACTGACATTCTTCTCTCACCAACATCACTTGATGAAGGAGCAGTTCTCCGAAAGTTTGTGCTACCAAATAAACCTATTGGACTTTAACCTGGTGTTGAGAGACTATTTACTGAACACCACCTAAAACAGATTAACATGACATTTGGTCATGTTTGTCGGCCCTTGCGATCAATAGTTACCAATGAAACTAAAGAATTGTAAACCATTTCAGCATCTTTCCAAGTTATGAAAACGAACATCACTTTCTAATTGGTCTGAAATTAAGTCAGAACTGAAATTGCTCAGTTAACACCAGGCTTATTTTCAAAGTTTGCAAGTCTCAGTTTTTATAGCTACAATACCTTCACTAATCTTCGGTGATGATGATAGAGAGGGAGAGCCTGCAGACCTGCGAGGGGTGGAATGTGTGGAACCTGGAGCACCGCTACTCCCCTGTGTTGACGGGATGGAAGAGTTGCTACCAAACAAGTCATTGAGTAGGTCAGAGTTAGTTGGAGGAGGTTTGGCTTGAGCAGCATTAGGAAAGGTCTTGCTTGTAGCACCTCCATTGAAGTCAAGAAGATCCACACTTTCAGGTGCTGTGGATCGAGAAAGTGCCTGCTTCTTGTCACTTTTTGGGGTCCCGTGCTGTTTCTCCATGCTAGCAGTACTGTGCTGACTTGAGAGGGACAGAAGTTCATCATCTGATGGCTCACTATCCTCATTCACGAGGGCTGTTCGATCTTCTGATGGTCGACTAGCACCATTCTTATCACCTTTTGTTTCTAGAAAAATATATGTTGAAAAAATTACAATTTAGATTAAAATCCTTATTGGGTAGTTACAGTATATCTTGTTAAAAAGGAATGCCATTTGAATTTTTTTAAAAATGAAGGAGTGGAAAAAAACTCTTTCCCAATAAATATGGATAAAGCTTAGCACGAGTTAGAGCTTCCAGTCAAGCCTATGATTTTTGTTTTAAAAGAAACTTATTTTTGTCACATTACTGCAATTGGTGTGAAAACCAAATGGGATGAGATTGCTGTCTAGAAATGTCTCACACATGTTATTAATATAGCCCACAACCAGGTCTTTGACTCAAGTCCATATGACACTTGTTTTACAAAATTGCTTAGAAGTCATGCAAAAGTTGGGATAATTTTAACTCCTGATGATATAAAACAGCAGCACACTGCCCAAGTTTTCTTTCCACAAGTCAATGGGAGCGAAAATTTAAGACGTGAAATTTGTTATTGCCCGTGTTATGATATTATGAAAAGAAAAATTAAGATAACACACAAAGCAACTAGTTTATTAATTCCTACAGCTATTTGTAGCTCTCTGTGAACGTTAATTCACAGTTTTAAACCACAGAAAATATAGTTTTTAGGATATATTATGAAATACAGCCTGGAGTGTCAGATAAACGTGCAGCAATGCTTAGGTACCTTGCCAGGCTAGGGATGGAAAAAACGTACTTTGTCCTGCACTCTTTATATTATCTGAAGCAGTTTCCACTTCAACAACAGTATCAAAAGCAGCTTTACCTGCAAAAAGAAAAGTCACATTACTGGAGAATTGATGTTTCCAGAGGAGCAGTTGGAGTGAAGACTCTGTGCAGAGACTTTGTAGGTAAGAGGATTTTTACCTTACCTTTTTCAGAGGTTTTTCTTTCTAAACTGGGAGTATCAAATCGGAAGGAGGCCCCAGTGACACCTGGGAAGGTTTTTTCCCCCAATAAATTTGAACGGAGAGGAAACCCAAGACTCCAGACTTCTAGAGTCTCCCCACTTCCCCCCCTCCTCTAACTGGAAAAAAAGGCTTGGAGTGAGAGCAGGTACGCTTTCTTCTTTTTCCCTCATTGTGCAACTGGAGCAAGTTTGAGAGGGAGTGATTCGTGTTGAGGGTAAGGCAGCCAGTGTTTGAACATAGAACATAACAGCACAGTACAGGCCCTCCGGCCCTCGATGTTGCGCTGACCAGCGGAACAAATCTAATGACCCTGTAACCTAAACTATTCCAATGTTATCCATATGCCTATCCACTGACCATTTGAACGCCCTTAAAGTTGGCAAGTCCACAACTGCTGCAGGCAGGGCATTCCACGCCCTGACTACCCTCTGAGTAAACAAACAGCAAAGAACAACACAGCACGGGAAACAGGCCCTTCAGCCCAATGAGCCCGCGTCACCATTTTAACATTATGGGTCCCCTCTCCACCGATGATCCTTGCCTATGCTTATGGAGCACCCGGAGAAAATCCACGCAAGCACGGGGAGAATGCGCAAACTCCCGCAGACACTGGCCCAAATCCATGTATCTGCACAGCAAACAGTGATAGTCACTGAGCTGTTGTATTGCCTAGCATCTGGTCCAGTTTAAGCATACACTAACAACGTGAAGTACTAGGCTACTCTCGAAACATCCACGAGCAGCCCTCGTACGACCCATTGCGTGTATGCTCCTTGTTGGACAACAAGGCGGACCAAAGCACCTGTGGATTAAAAGAGAAAAACACCAATACCATGCACCTACCTCTGACATCCGTCCTATAATTACCACCCCTCAATTTAAAGCTACGTCCCCTCGTGTTAGCCATCAACATCCAAGGAAAAAGGCTCTCACTGTCCACCCTATCTAACCCTCTGATCATCTTATATGCATCAATTAGGTCACCTCTTAACCTTCTTCTCTCTAACAAAAATAACCTCAAGTCCCTCAGCCTCTCCTCATAAGACCTTCCCACCATACCAGGCAACATCCTGGTAAACCTCCTCCGCATCCTTTCCAATGCTTCCACATCTTATAATGCGGTGACCAGAACTGTACGCAATACTCCAAGTGCAGCCGCACCAGAGTTTTGTACAGTTGCAACATGATCTCACGGCTCCGAAATTCAATCCCTCTACCAATAAAAGCTAACACACCGTATGCCTTTTTAACAAACTTATCAACCTGGGTGCCAACTTTCAGGGAGCTATGCACACGTACACTGAGATCTCTCTGCTCGTCGACACTACCAAGAGTCCTTCCATTAGCCCTATATTCTGTATTCCTGTTACTCTTACCAAACTGAATCACCTCACACTTTTCCGTATTGAACTCCATCTGCCACCTCTCAGCCCAGCTCTGCAGCTTATCTATGTCCCTCTGCAAACTGTAACATCCATCCTCACTGTCTACAACTCCTCCAACTTTGGTGTCGTCAGCAAATTTACTAACCCATCCTTCTACACCCTCATCTAGGTCATTTATAAAAATGACAAACAGCAGTGGCCCCAAAACAGATCCTTGAGGTACACCACTTGTAACTGAACTCCAGGTTGAATATTTACCATCAACCACCACCCTCTGTCTTCTATCAGCTAGCCAATTCCTGATCCAAACTGCTAAATCACCCTTAATCCCATGCATCTGCATTTTCTGCAGTAGCCTACCATGGGGAACCTTATCAAACACTTTGCTAAAATCCATATACACCACGTCAATTGCCTTACCCACTTCTTTGGTCCCCTTCTCAAAGGACTCGATAAGGTTTGTGAGGCACAACCTACCCTTCATAAACCCTTTATTTATTTATTTATCCGTTAAGTTTCTTCGAGGGCATTTTTCCTTTGCAAAAGTTTTTTTTAAACTGGGAAAACTGCGCAGGCGCCTGACACCAGCCAGTGGTGAACGGGAGCTGTAAAGAGCAGCCCACTCTATACAGCGGGCAGCACTGAGAGTGGGAGCAGAGTGAAGGTTGAAGGGCTTCGGCTCAACAGGCTTCGGCATAAACAGGCAGAGGCAGGGTAGGTTCTGTTCTTCGTTCTTCCAGTAATTTCAAAAAAAGGGGTAATTATGAGCGCGGGGCCAGTTTGTTCCTTTCAATGTCGGATGTGGGAGTTCATGGAGTCACCTAGCCTCCCGGAAGTCTATATCTGCGCCAGGTGCGTCGAACTGCAGCTCCTGAGGGACCGCATGAGGGAACTGGAGCTACGGCGCAATGACCTAAGTCTAGTCAGGGGGAGTGAGGAATTAATAGAGAGAAGTTACAGGCAGGTAGTCACACTGGGGCCACGGGAGGAAGACACGTGGTTCACGGTTAGGAAGGGTAAAAGGGTATGTACCAGAGTGTACCCCAGCGGCTGTCCCCCTTAACAGCAAGGACTGAGTGACAGGAAAGGGGAGGGGAGAGAGCAGTCAGTGAAGGGATTCCCTGTGGTTGTTCCCCTCCAAAATAAGTATACCATTTTGGATGCTCTGTGGGGCGGGGGGTGGGAGTTTGACCCTCCAGGGGTAAGCCATGGTGACCTGGTCACTGGCACGAAGTCGGGCTGGGTGGCTCAGAAGGGAAAGAGTTAGAGGCACAGACAGGTGGTTGCGTGGGCACAAACGAGACTCCAGGATGGTAGTCTGCCTCCCTGGTGCCAGGGGCCTGGATGTCTCTGAGCTGGTAGGAAGCATCCTAAAGGGGGCGGGTAATCAGACAGAGGTCATTGTCCACATTGGTGCAAATGACATAGGCAAAAAGAGCAGGGAGGTCCTGCAAGAGCAATTCAGGGAGTTGGGTAGTAGGCTAAAAAGCAGGGCCTCTAGGGTAGCAACCTCTGGACTATTCCCAGTGCCACGGGCTAGTGAGGCTTGGAACAGGGAGATTGTACAACTGAACGTGTGGCTAAAGGGCGGGTGGGTTTCAAATTCGTGGATCACTGGGAAGTCTTCAAGAGAGGATGGCACCTGTACAAGGACGATGGGTTACACCTAAACTGGAGGGGCACGAATATCCTGGCCGGGAGTTTTGCTAGTGTGGTTCGGGTGGGTTTAAACTAATGTGGCAGGGGGGTGGGGATCAAAACAATAGGTCAGCAAGCAGAGAGGCTGGGGACGAGCTTGGGGCCAGGACAAGGCTATCTAAGAGGAAGAACATTCTGGGGGAGGGTGACCTCAGTGGGCTTGGAGGTCTGGAGTGCATCTGCTTCAATGCAAGGAGCGTAACGGGCAAGACAGACAAACTTAGAACCTTAATGCTTACGCGGAACTTGGATGTGGTTGCAGTGACAGAGACTTGGTTAAAAGAAGGACAGGACTGGCAGCTGAATATTCCAGGGTATAAGGGTTTTAGGTGAGACAGAGGAGGGCCTAGAAGAGGTGGGGGAGTAGCAATACTGGTTAGGGAGCATATTACAGTGGTACAGAGGGTGGACAATTTAGAAGGGTCATGTAATGAGTCACTGTGGGTGGAGCTCAGAAACAGGAAGGGTGCAGTCACTATGCTGGGGGTATACTACAGGCCTCCCAACAGCCCACGGGAAGCTGACGAACGGATATGTAAGGAGATTCTGAACAGGTGCAGAAAAAATAGGGATGTTTTAGTGGGAGACTTTAATTTCCCTTGTATAGACTGGAAATCGCTTAGGGCTGGGGGTCTGGATGGGGAGGAGTTTATAAAATGCGTACAGGAATGTTCTTTGGAACAATATGTTGATGGTCCAATTAGAGAGGGGGCTATACTGGACCTAGTGCTGGGGAATGAGCCCAGTCAGGTCAAAGTTTCAGTAAGGGAACACGCAGCAAATAGTGACCACTATTCTGTAAACTTTAGGATCGTAATGGAAAAAGAGGAGTGTTGTCCTAATGGGTAAGGTGCTGAATTGGGGGAAGGTTATCTACAGCCGGATTAGGCAGGATTTGGTGGCTGTTGATTAAAAAAACTCAACCATACAATGATCGCTCGTCCCAAGAGGATCCCTCACAACAAGATCCCTAATTCTACCTGCCTCGTTACATAACAACAGATCTAAGATAGCTCGCTCCCTCATCGGTTCCGTTACACACTGTTCAAGGAAACCATCCCGGCAGCATTCCAAGAACTCTTCCTCAAGCCCACCGTGTCCAACATGGGTCAACCAATCAATATTTAGATTGAAATCCCCCATAATTATCGCCGTTCCATTTCTGCACGCATCATTTATTTGCTTGTTTATAGCCCACCCCACCTCCAAGTTATTATTTGGGGGCCTATAGACCACACCCACCAGCGTCTTCCTCCCCTTACTGTTCCTTATCTCCACCCACAACGATCCCACGTTCTGCTCTTTGGAGCCTATATCTTCCCTTACTACCGCCCTGATATTATCCTTAATCAGCAGAGCTACCCCTCCCCCTTTTTCCTCCCGTCTATCCTTCCTAAACACTTGATACCCCTGGACATTCAGCTCCCGGTCCCTGTCACCTTGCAGCCATGTCTCTGTAATGGCCACCAGATCATATCCATTTGTGCTGATCTGCGCCACCAGCTCATCCACTTTGTTCTGAATGCTTCGTGCATTCAGGTAAAGTGTCTTTATCCCAGCCGTTATCTGGATCCTATTTGAAGGAATGCTACCAGCCTTTCTCATGCCCCCTACTCCCTTTATTATTGGGACATCCTCAACATTTTCCCGGGCCCGTACCCTCTCTTTTACTTTAGACATTGTAATTTCTCCCAACCCTGCACACACACACACACACACCCCCCCCCCCCCCCCCCCAAAATTAGATTAAAGCCCATCTACAGTCCTAGTTATACGATTCGCCAGGACTCTGGTCCCAGCATGGTTCAGACCAAGACCATCCCATCTGAACAGGTCCCACCTGCCCCAATACTGGTGCCAATGCCCCATAAATTCAAACCCATTCCTCCCACACCAATCCCTGAGCCACCCATTCATCTATTTAATCCTATCTACCCTACAGCCATCTCTGCCCGTTGAAGTGGTGGAGGCTACCTCGCTAAATATATTTAAGTCACAGGTAGATAGGTTTTTGGTAGGCAAGGCAATTAAGGGTTATGGGGAGAAAGTGGGAAAGTGGAACTGAGCCACTTCAGATCAACCATGATCTTATTGAATGGTGGGGCAGGCTTGAAGGGCCAGATGACCTACTCCTGCTCCTACTTCTTATGTTCTTATGGCTGTTGATTGGGAGAGGCTGTTCGAGGGTAAATCCACATTTGGCATGTGGAAGTCTTTTAAGGAGCAGTTGACAGGGCTGCAGGACAGGTATAAAAAGGATGCCTATAAAAAGGAAGGATAGGAAAGATAGGATTCGAGAGCTGTGGATAACCAGTGAAATTGTGGGTCCAATCAAAAAGAAAAGAGGCATACGTAAGGTCCAGGCAGCTAAAAACAGATGGAGTACTGGAGGAATACAGAGAAAGTAGAAAAGAACTCAAAGAGTTAGAAGGGCAAAAAGGGGTCACAAAATGTCCTTGGCAGACAGGATTAAGGAGAATCCTAAGGCATTTTATACATATGTTAGGAACAAGAGGGTTGTCAGGGAAAGAATAAGACCTCTCAGGGACAAAGGAGGGGAATTATGCTTAGAACTCAAAGAAGTAGGTGAGATCCTAAATGAATACTTTGCATCAGTATTCACAAAGGAGAGGGACATGTTGACTGGTACTGTCTCAGAGGGATGTGTTGACCTGTTAGAAAAAATCTCAATTACAAGAGAGGAAGTGTTAGATTTTTTAGGAAACGTTAAGACAGACAAACTCCCAGGGCCTGATAGCATCTATCCTAGATTGCTCAGGGAGACAAGATTAAAATTGCTGGGCTTCTAACAGAAATCTTTGTTTCTTCACTGGACACAGGTGAGGTCCCAGAGGATTGGAGGATAGCAAACGTAGTCCCGTTATTTAAGAAGGGTAGCAAGGATAGCCCAGGTAATTATAGGCCGGTGAGCTTGACGTCCGTGGTAGGGAAATTGTTGGAGAAGATTCTTAGAGATAGGATATACGCACATTTAGAACTGAATAGTCTCATTAGCAATAGACAGCATGGTTTTGTACGAAGGAGGTCACGCCTCACAAATTTGGTTGAGTTTTTTGAGGAGGTGACAAAAACGATTGATGAGGGAAGAGCTGTAGATGTTGTCTATATGGATTTTAGTAAAGCGTTTGACAAGGTCCCTCATGGCAGGTTGGTGCAAAAGGTTAAATCTCACATAATAAAAGGTGATCTAGCTAGATGGATGGAGAACTGGCTTGGCCATAGAAGACAGAGGGTAGCAGTGGAGGGGTATTTTTTTTTCCAGTTGGAGGTCTGTGACTAGTGGTGTTCCACAGGGCTCTGTACTGGGACCTCCGCCGTTTGTGATATATATAAATGATTTGGAAGAAGATGTAGCTGGTGTGATCAGTAAGTTTGCGGATGACACAAAGATTGCTGGAGTTGCAGGTAGTGATGAACGTTGTCAGAGAATACAACAGGATATAGCTAGGCTGGAAAATTAGGCGGAGAAATGGCAGATGGAATTTAATCCAGATAAACGCAAAGTGATGCATTTCGGTAGATCTAATGTAGGGGGGAGCTATGCAATAAATGGCAGAACCATCAGGAGTATAGACACACAGAGGGATCTGGATGTGCGAGTCCACAGATCCTTAAAGGTGGCAGCACAGGTGGAGAGGGTGGTGAAGAAGGCATATGGCATGCTTGTCTTTATTGGACAGGGCATAGAGTTTAAAAATTGGCACATGATGTTGCAGCTATATAGAATGTTGGTTAGGCCACATTTGGAATACTGCGTCCAGTTCTGGTCGCCACACTACCAGAAGGACGTGGAGGCTTTGGAGAGAGTACAGGAAAGGATGTTGCCTGGTATGGAGGGTCTTAGCTACAAGGAAAGATTGGGTAAACAGGGGTTGTTCTCCTTGGAAAGATGGAGAATGAGGGGAGATCTAATAGAGGTGTATAACATTATGAAGGGCATAGATAGGGCAAACAGTGGGAAGCTTTTTCCCCAAGTTGGAGGTGATGAGCACAAGAGGTCACAAGTTCAAGGTGAGATGGGGGCAAGGTTCAACACAGATGTCAGGGGGATGTATTTTAAACAGAGGGTGGTGGGGGCCTACAACGCACTGCCAAGCAAGATGGTTGAGGCGGACATGCTGGAATCATTTAAGACTTATCTAGATAGCCACATGAACAGACTGGGAATAGAGGGATACAAATGAATGGTCTAGTTGGGCACATGAGTGGCGCAGGCTTGGAGGACCAAAGGGCCTGTACCCGTGCTGTATTGTTCTTTGTTTCACTGCTTTATTTTCCACTTCAATTCTCAAAGAGTAACTTTTTAGCCTCACCAAAGAAACAAAGGAGCATCTGATGCATGGTAAATAATGTAGGATTCCAATTATCTGGACAAGATCAGATATAACTGCAGCTCCCACTATTCACAGACATTTTTCAATGACACCAAAAAATTATTACATGGCAATACTTCTCAGTGTAATTCTACTTTTGTAAAATCATTAACCTAACAAGAATAGGCATGCACATCAGAAAGTGGAGTGTAGAGGTGACAGCTGCAGAACAGTAGCAGTGGTTAACACTGCTGTCTCACGGCACCAAGGACCCAGGTTCGATTCCAGCCTTGGTTGGGCAACTATCCATGTGCTGTCTACATGCTCTCCCAGTGTTCTCACGGCTTTCCTCCAGGTGCTCCAGTTTCCTCCCACAGTCCAAAGATCTGCAGGTAAGGTGGATTAGTCATAGTAAATGCACAGGGTTACAGAGAAAGGATAGTGGGGAAGGCCGGTGGGATGCTTTTTCAGAGTTGCTGCAGACTCAATAGGCCAGATGGCCTCTTTCTGCACTGTAGGGATTCTACGGATCTGTGCATCTGAATTCTCAATATGAGCTTCGACGTGCGAAGTTCGGCACCACTATTACCAAGGGGGGAAATTGTGATATTTGTAAGCTAAAATTCAATAAAAAAGAGGGCTTTGCTCTTACCTGTAGGTTTCTCTTCTTAAAGTCAGCCACTCAAGTGATGTGTTTTGATTATTTGTTGGGTAAATCCAAAAATATGGATTCCAATATAAAAATATTAGACAGTAGAATATCTAAATAATTTCAACAAGAACAAGGAGTGTGATTTTCTGACCAGACGCACCCCAAGACTGGGAATTTCCACCCAAGCTTAAATGGAACTTTAAATGGTCCACCAAATTTTCAGTCTTCCTAGCTACAATTCCAAGGAGGGCAGGACAGGAAATTCCAGCCCAGATCTCACTCTTCAGATAACTTAGCTACTGATTATGAATTCAGATTATGCAAAAACTTTAAAACTTTCCATCACAAAAGAAATTTTACAATCATTTACTCAATATTTTTGAAGTTCCACTCTAAAAGTGGTTAACAAAATTAATATTTTTGGGCTGGAGGAAGAAACATGCCCTTTGTTTTCTTCTGTAATTAATTTCCCTTTCAAATCTCCATGAGTAATGCACACAGCACAACTGAATGGACAGTCTAACTAGATCACTGAGGAACACCACTCGCACAGTAATAAGGCTGAATGGTAACAGTAGTGTAGTACATCACAGTTGCAAACTCACTCCCCACCTTTACATGCTGATAATTGCTGCAGCAGCAAAGGACTGTCCATGTTTTATAATCAACACTAGATTCAGTATTTTAAAAGGTATAATTCTAAAAGCAGGTTTCTGTATTAACAGCAGGGGAATGAGTAAAAGCTGATCCACATGTTAAGTACACTCACCATAGATAGTGCTGATTCACAATGACAAAAATAGTAATACCTGCTGATAATGTTTCTTGATGTTCTTGGTGACTTGAGAAGAGGATGTTGGGAGTAAGATCTTTGGTGTTTAAATGTTCCCAAGGAGGAGTCAGATCAAATCGTTTATCAGAGGATTCAACCTCTACTTCCAGTATCACATGAAACAAAGGAGGATATTTCTCTGGAGAATCACAGGCATCTAACTCGGGTCTAAGAGTGAGATAGAAGTGTATTTTAGTGACTCAAATTTCTTACCAACTTTTCCTGATAGCATTTAAACTGTCACCAAAATCTGGGCTTTCTCCCAAAAAAGAACAGGTATTCACAAATTCAAAAGTCCTTTTTTCAAACATTTATTTCAAGAGGTAAGGGCAGTGTTGGCTAGGCCAGCACTTACTGCCTATACCTAATTGTCCTTGAAAAAGTAGTGGGGAATCACCTTCTTGAACCACTGCAGTCCATGTACTGTAGGTACACCCACAATGCCAGTAGGAAGGGAATTCCAGGATTCTCATCCAACGATAATAAAGGAACGGTGCTATAGTTCCAAATCAGGATGCTATGTGGGTTGTCTGGGAACACGTGCAATTGATGGGATTCTCATGCACCTATTGCCCTTGTCTGAAGTGATAGAACTTGTAGGTTTAGAAGCTGAAGAATGTCTGTTATATTTATTTCTTCAACAGCCCATTTGAACAATGTTGATTCACAAGCAGGAGAGTTTGAATTTTTATTATTTTACATACAAAAATAATCTAAGTAGAACGTATTTACATACTGATGCATGAAATATCACCTATCACCACAAATATTTTGGATTGATACAGAATGCTGAACTGTAGCTGTAGATAAACAAATTGACTTCAATAACTTGTATTATAGACATAGTCACATTGTCATTTGGCCCCTCTAACAGGGAAGGTTGTCTCATCTACAGTGATCCTCATTGGATCTATTTTCACAGCCTTCAATTGTATTCTGTCCAGGAACTGAAGATGTCCCATGATTCTTCAAATAAATGCATCTCCTACAGCATTGCTCACAACAGGTTGAATGTTGTATTATGTAATGCACAGCATGTTATGCTGTTCCTCCAAAGTCAAAGTTAAATTGTTACGTAAATTATTTAGTAATCTGATCAAATAATTTTGCAAATTGGATTATACTTTTGCTCCACCTTTGAAATTTATACAATGTAAGATTCTAATCTTGCATAAATAATCAAATAACCTAATTAAATTATTGCACTGATTAAATAAACATAGAAAAGGAGTCAAAGATCAACCAATTAACTGTGTAATCTGGCATTGAAACCTGGCTTTATGTAGTGGAACTATTTTGTTCCATGATTAATTTACTTTTGAGTATACTTTTGCCATCTTTCCCTGACAAATGGATTGAAAATAAAGTATTTTAATGCCTCACAGCACTGAAGCTTATGTCATGGATATACTATTCCACTTTCATGTGGATCTACAGCCGAAATTGGCAATTAGTCCTTCTTACTCGGGGAATTTCACTCAGTGATTACTTGCCCTGCTCTGTTTTATCTGTTGATCTCAGAGTTGGTAGTAACGACAGGATAATTTGTTCATATACTAGGTTGCTGCCTCTAATTGGATGATCCTCATCCTTCACTGCTTCACTGTTCCAATAAATACTGCATAAGCAGCATGCAGTTTGTAATAAATATGATCTTGGAAACTCATGCCCTTATTGCATACATCCATTTGTAGTATAATTTTTAAAAGATACTTGGTCATAGATTTCTGTTGTCTTTTACCAAGTCATTGGATGTTTCTTCTCACTTAATAGCTCACCATCTCAATTATTAGTCATTTTTTTGCAGGTTGAGGTATCGGAATCACATGTGAATATTTATGCAGTACAAGTCTTTGGGTATACAACAATCAAATCTTCCAATGCCCTACAGAGGTAGCTTGAGGCATGCGCACATACAGAGCCATGCATTAATTTTAAAGAGACAGCATAGAACACAGAAAAGAGAATTTAGAAAGAATTTCAGTCAGGAGGTGGCCTAGATGGGTCATCTACTTGGCACTTTGTCTTCTCTTCTGCACTCTCGTTCTAGGCTCCATCACAGGAACGGGATGTTCATGGAACTCCCCTTCCCATTAGTTATACACACTTGTCCATCATCATTCAAAATTGGATATGCTAGGACTATAGTGTTTTGATTTGATCTATTGATTTGGGATCATTGGCTAACTACACAGCTGTTTCTGCTGATCTGCATGTAGGCAGTCTGTTCTGTAACTTCAATAAGTTGGCACCTCATTTTTGGTACATCAGATACTACTCCTGCCATGTCTTCCACACTTTAACTCTATTTCAGAAATAATGTGATGATAATGGCCAAGTGTGGGATATGCAAGGTCATGAGGTCACAAGAATGTGATCTAATGCAATTCTGCTGCCACTGCTGGCCCAAAGCACCTCAGATACCCAGCTTTGATCTGCTAGATCTGTTCTGAATCTATCCCATTTAGCATGATGGTAGCACCATACAACACAATGGAGGGTATGCTCAGTGTTAAGGTAGAACATATTCACAGGGTTGATGGTCACTCCTTGTCCTACACAGGTGCACATGATAAATAGATTAGGAAAGACAAGGTCAAATACTCTCTTGCTGATTCTGTAGTAAACCCAATCTGGCAGATGTCTCCACTTTCACTCAGCCAGCGATGGCGCTACCAAACCTCTGTTGGCTATGGAGACAGTCCTCACCTAGACTACATTATGTGCCATGCTATTCATGGTGCCTCTTCCTAGGATTGTTCAGTAGTACTGATTCATCAACTGAGGGAGAGTGGAAACAGCAAGCAGTTACTTTGCCCACATTTGACCTGTTGCCATGAAACTTTATGGGCATCAATCTTGAGGATTCCAGGGATCACTCTGTCCTGCCTGTGGTACAAGACATATTCAAGGATGGTGATGGAGAAGTCTGGAATGTTGGCTGATAGGCATCCTCTCAGAATCATACCTGTGACAGTCTATTGACTAGTCTGAGAGAGAGATTTAATTTTGACCTAAATTGTGAAAAATTCAGGAGTCTGCTACTAAGCTGAGTGCACCCTTGTTTGTCTGTATCTAACGTCTGAATCAATGCAGAGAGATCTGTCTCATTTTATTCTTATTGTAATTTATTTTTAAATAGTGGTTTGATATAACATGTGGCAATTTCAGAGAGCAGTTAAATGTCAACCACACTGCTGTGGACCTGACGTCACACATGGACCAGACCAGATAAGGAGAGCAGGTTTCATTTCCTAAAAGACATCTGTGAACTAGTTGTGTTTTACCATGATAGCTTTCACACTGGTTATTGGCATAGTCCTGATGTACTTAATTAACTAAATTCTCAAACTGCTGTAAATGAAATTTGAACATAGCAGATTATTAAATCAGGTCTCTGGATTACTAGCCCACTAACATAACCACTATAATTACCAGAATGAGGCTGAAGCAGATCTTTTTAAGCAGAGACGAAACTCATCAATCCTGCTGCTTACCTACGTGATGGGCTGTAAAGTAAAATTGTATCTTTTCACTTCGATATTTGACTACAAATAACTTTAAAACAAGCCCTAATAAACATTCCATTGCTGGGCTGAAGCGCTTTGAAGTCCAGTTATTAAAATTGAAAAGCAGAATACTGTGAATGCTGGAAATCAGAAATGAAAATGCAAAATGCTGAAAACACTTAGCAGGTCAGGTAACATCTGTGGAGAAATACTCAATGGCATTTCATCAGAACTGGAAAAAGTTAGTGATGTAATAGGACTGGAGGAAAGAGTGGGTGGGCAAGGGCAAAAGGAAATTGGATAATAGGGTGGAAGACAGCAGACTTCGTCATCGAGAAACTCAAGGATTGGTGAGGGACAAGAGCAAAAGAATGAACAAACGCACAAAAAGGTGTGCGCACCTAACCAAAAGCAAAAAGTCAAAACAAAAATAAAAAAAGGAAAGACTCAGAGGGTCATCCAGACTCAAAATGTTAACTCTATTCTCACTCCATAGATGCTATCAGAGTTGCTAAGATCTCCAGCATTTTCTATTTTCGTTGTGTGGAAGAGTTGTTGAGTGTGAAAGATTGTAAAAGTGCCTAATCAAAAGGTGTGGTGCTGTCCTCAGGCTGCCTTTGGGTTTCACTGGAACAGTGCAGCAGACCAAGGACAAGGATCTCAGCATGAGAGCCAAATGGGGAATTTAAATGACAGGAGGTTTAAATGATGGAGGTTTTCCAATCTGCATTTAATCTCCCTAATGTAGAGGAAACTGCACTGTGAACAATGAATACAGTAAACTAAATCAATGCAAATCACTACTTCAGCTGGGGCTTTGGATTGTGAAGGGAGAGGATATAAAATTCTCTTGTGCTTGCATGGAAATATACCAAGGGAAGGTTCAGGGCATTGGAGATGATTGAGGACTGGACCAGAGAACCACAAATGGAACAGTCTCTTTGGAATGCTGAAAGGAGCAGGTAAGTGTTGTTTGGTATGGCATCATGTTGGAGGCAGTACAAATGATTTGCTGTATTTTGAAGCCAGTGGGATGAATGGGGAGGACAAGGGGAATTCTATTGTGGTGTAGAAGAGAGCAAGTGGTGAGAGCAGAACTGCAGGAAATGTGGCAGACATGGTTAAGGGCCATGAAGAAAAAATGGCATTGCAAAAAATTCTTTGTTAATAACAGCAAATTCATTTTACAACTTAATGGGTCTCTCTCAAGATCACTATATTACTAAGAATTCATACAAAAATTGTTTGGGACATTGACACAAACCCATTATTTCTGCTTTCCTTTGTAAAATATCTAGAAAAAAAGGGATAGGTATGGGCATTTATTCCAAAAATAAAGGTTGGTATCTCTACGCTCACAATATTCCAGTCCCTTTATTCAATAAATGGAAAACTAGAAGTTGGCAAGCACAGAAGTGTGAAACACTGTCCAAGTTATTCACATCTGCAATATTTACGCGTATTGCCCAATACTTGGCAAGATGCTCCTTATGAAACAATGGAGAAATTTCATAATTCATCTAGAGGAAAACTTTACAGACAGCAATTCAGCCAGTAACATTTCTAATAATAAAATGAAAAATTCTGGAAAGGAACAGGTCAGTCAGCTAGTATTTTAAGATAATAAAAGTTAGATTTTTTTGGAACTATTCACTATATTGCACTATTGAAGAGTTTCTTCCCAAACAGAAACTTATTTTTCTCTTTTCAGATGCTAATTGAACAGCTGTGCGTTGCCACATTTTAAAGCTATTCTTGGCTTTAAACAGTAACAATAAACGAATGTCTGAGATTAAAACGGGAAGTGATGAAAAACTCCATAGTTCCGAAATGACTGACTCTAAGAAATTGACAAGTTTAATTCAGCAAATCTAGGATTTCAAACACAAATTCCAAGATGCACAGACTGCAGCAAGTGTTGGAAGTATTAAAATCTCACAGTCAACAAATATTGCCCTTGGAGCACAAATTCTTTTCTGTGGAAACAAAACATCTATAAATGTATTTTCAATGGATAAAATCACATGAAGCAAGTTATTACTCACTTTGTAAACTTTAATACAGAAGTTCCAGGAGCAATGAATCCAGTATGGACTTGGATCTGGAATATTTGTGTGTTTGTTAACTAAAGTGGATAGGGAAAAAAAGAATCTCAAGTTCTAATAGGAGAAAAGGCAAAGCTCAAGCTATAGTATGTACAGACCAGGAATTCCTGATGCAAAATTATAATGAATGCAGTTTTTTGCACTAACATGATAAGTACCAGTTTCAACCAACTTGTAATTTTTACAGACAAGCTATGGTTTGCAATTATATAGATTGCAATGTCAGATTGGAGATCTTGAAGCCACAGAATTCCACTAAGATTATTTCCTTCAGTCTACAGTCAGTTACTTACAAGAATGAGGCTAAGCATCAGATTGGGCAAAACAGATAATGAAAATAAGGGTGCAAAAGGTTTTCAAGAAATAATATGCTGCTATCAGCAAAAAGACCGAGAATGGGAGGGTGATTGGAAATGGCAGAGATGCACTATATTTGGCAAAGGAGTTGCACTGACCAACATTTCTAAGCAATGGACAAAGTGGATCAAAGCAAATTGTGCACTGGGGTGAAGAGTTCAAGTATCAAAAGGAGCATTATTTTCTTTTGAGAACAAGTAACAAGGAGAACACCTTCACCCAGAGTTAATGGAGTTACGGAATACATTTCTCAAGGAGGCTGTTGAAGAGGACAGTATAAATCTGTTCAAAAAGTTATCAGAAGGATTTGCTGGAGAGAAAGAGAGATTGAGACATGGAATGAGCTACAAGATAAATAGACCATCAGGCAGAACAAGTTCTTCTTTCTTGCCATTTTGTTTTTAGATTTTTGATGTCTTTATCCCCAGTAATCCTTCCCTTCTATTGTCCTATTTTCCTGTTCAATTGCCCCATTGCTGATCTAATCTTCATTCCCTTGTGATGAAGGGATATTTGAGTACATCCGTGCTTTACTGGTTAAATATCCATGACCAAATTTTGTCAGACTACATCAAACCCAACTGGGGCTTTTTCTACCAAAACCACCTTCTTTGCAATGATCCTGGAGAGTGAAGGTAACCCTCAGCTTTGCTTCTCTTCTATTATCTTCCACCCTCCCCTTCAACAAATGTGAGGATCTAATGGATTTCTTCATCATTTAGATGGAGACCATGGCCAAAATTCTCCCCAAAATATTTTAAGTGCCGAATTTGTGTCAAAACTGGAGTAATTCACATTGGTATTTACAGTGGGAGTTCAGAGAAGAATCTCCCACACTCTGTGCACTGCAGAGGTCACCAACGCATATAATCATTTAAAAAAAAAATAGCCAGGGCCTATTCCCACCAGCGAGGCTGGCAGCATAATGCTGAGTGGGCCACTGTGTATGCACCGATCTGTCAGTGCCAAGATTGGTGCATGCTGGCGGCCCAAGGTGGCAGCCCCCCACCGCCTAGCCCTGAGGGCCTTGAACGCTCCCCTTTACTCCAGCAGGGTCGAGCTGCTAATTCTCTGTTGGTGGGGAGCTAGTGTAATACCCGCTAGTGGTGGTGGAGATGCTAGCAGGCACGGAGACTTCAGTCTTGGGCCTGCTAATGGTATTTAAAGTATATGGAAGTACCTACTTAAATGGTCTTGTCGCCTCCCTTCCCATTACTGGCAGAGAGCTGACGCCACCAGAAATCCAGTGCTGGGAGACGCTATCGGGGCGGGAATGCATGTGCAAATCCCATGTATCAGTGGCCATGAAATTCTCCCCGCCCCCTGCACTAGATGGGAGACCACCACCATCACCACCACCCACCCACCTACCCCCTCCCCTCCCAGTTGTTCAGTGTTAGCTGTGATATAACTGTCAACTCTGAATCAACGTCCTGGGTTCAACTTCCATTCCAGGACTTGGGCACAGAAATAAAGGCTGTTGGAGGTGTTGTGCCTTGGATGAGATTTTCAACCAAGGCCCCATCTAAAACATGTAAACATTCCATAAACTTCCCCGAATCAAAGTTACAAAAACAGATCATCTTATCTGGGGCAGCACGGTGGCACAGTAGTTAGCACTGCTGCCTCAGTACCAAACACCCAGATTCGATTTCGGCCTTTGGTGACTGTGTGGAGTTTGCACATTCTCCCTGTGTTTGTGTGTTTTTCCTCTTGGTCCTCTGTTTCCTCGCACAGTCCAAAAATGTACAGGTTAGGTGGATTGGCCATGCTAAATTGTGTCCCAAGATGTGTAGGTTCAGGGTATTAGAGGGGTGAATACATGGGGGTTTGGGTATGGATGAGATGCTCTGTTGCGAGTCGATGCAGACTCGATGGGCTGAATGGGCTCTTTCTGCGCTATTGGGATTCTATGGTTCTATAGATCACTTTTGGTGGGAGTTTTTCTATGCACAAATTGGTTGCCATGTTTCAACAAAGATTATATTTCAAAAGATCCTCATTGGCTGTAATGTGCAGCACAAAGACTGATGGTTTTGAAAGTTGCTACATAAATGCAGGCCTTCTTCCTTCCTTCTTTGTTTATTCAACTACTACTTCTCAACCCACTACACATGGCCCAAACCAAACCTCCCCCATCTTCTCCCCACAACCTCAGGTTTGATTTACCCACACCCGAGTCCACACCATTTTAGCTTTTCTCCTGCTCCTTGCAAATACATCTTGCCCAGAAGATTTATGTCCTACTTCTTTGACCCCATTATCACCAAAAGGCTGACAACCCAGCTTCCCTTTCGGATTGTCACGTTATCTGATATTTCAAATTGCTTCTTTTGTTTTGGTATTGTCCCTACCAATAGAGATTATGGAATAGCAATGGAAATGCCAAATAATTTTCAATGCTTCTAACCTCGGGGATGGAGAAAGCATGAGCTTCTCCATTATTTCAGTGACGGCAAAGTCTCTTATGCATTCCAGAACAACTCTCATTTTATACAAGGGACTTCAACTTCAGAAGCTAGAAAATATGACAATTTTGTGCTTTCCTTTTGTGTGGCTTATAGAATTCACATACTACTATTCAAGTTAATATTTGATACAACATGGACCAACCTTTGCTTGAAGTCTTCCGCCAATTGTCGATCGCATATGAAAGGCACCAACAACGACATCACCATGGGCACTAACACCCAAGGAAGCAAATATTTTCCCCTCCTGGACTCTGTGTTCTCTTTGGGATTGAAGAAATTTAAAACCTGTAAATTCTCTATATTTAAGGCCTTGAAGAAGAAAAAAAATCAAGACTTATTTGGCCTTATTTTGTACACAGCTCTCACAAGGAGGAGGAAAACAGATTGCTTGACAACAATTTGCAATCTATACATTTAAGATATTATGAATCTGAGGTGCAGCATTAGGAACAGATGCATAGTAATTTTCAGAGGATTCAAATTATTGAGATGTAATGACCAGGAGCGTGTATTAGATGGTTCTCCCTTCTCTATTCAGTCTCCTAATAAAAATCCCAAAATTATCTATTCCAAATTGCTTTCAATTAGATGGGCAATAAATGCTGGCCTAATAATGCCCACATCCTTTAAATGAATATAATCAGTGTATGCCCATTACATCAATATTGCAGGAAAATCAAAATTAAACAAAAATCACAACTGTAATTTTGAAACTTAACAAAATTTACTTCATACTTCATCATCTCTGACCTTAGCTCAAAAATTAAATATTTCAATTATATTTAACACCAGTTATATTATAAAATATACTATATTGTGCATGTTTAATGTATGAAAACATTTAGGAAAATACTTAAAAAAAAATCAAGCCTAAGATCGCACATGTATTCTACTTCAAATGTTTGCTTCTTTAAAAATGTTTCTTTTACCATCCAATTCACCCTCACTCCTGAAGGTACTAACAATACTTTGACATAGTACCAAAGCCAGAGTCAGGAACTGTTCTCAGAGTGTAAGGCGGCTAAATTAGCCTATTTTTCAAGAGCGGAATAAGGCTTAACTAGGTAACTCGAGTATCTTCAGAAATACATCAGATGTCCAGATGGACAGAGAACACAATAGTTAGGGCAACAGACAAAGCCTCCAGAAAAGGCAGCTGTATCTTGCCAATCTGAATAAATTTTCCAAGAATTAGTTTAATGAATGAGGGCAATTCAGCAGGCATTGTCCACCTGGACATTCAGGCCTTTGATTCAGGCTCAAGCATAGATTTCACCACAAGACTAAATCATGTTGATTTAGTAGCAAGGTACTGAAATGGATTAAGATTTGGCTGGATGCCAACAAGCAGAAAATAGTTGTAGACCAATTATTGCTCAGACCTTTGATGTTTACTATTTAAATCAATGAATTACATGTAAATGCTCCAGGAATGATCTGCTAATTTGTGGACTATACCAAAAACTACCTGACAGTTAGAAACCTTAGTTGCTCGGTTATTACAAACACATCTGGATTAGGGTTAGGGATATTAGGCCAGTGTTTGGTAAATTATATTTAACTTATGGGCAGATCAAATGCAAACTATGCATACACCTAGGAGGAGAGGAATTAAGGCCAGTTGTTAAAGGAATGATGTTAAGATCTTCATGTGCTCGAGAGAAATTTGAGCTTGCAGCTATTAGCTGAAAGTATGACGTGAAGATTCCATACTTTAAAAGAACTTTTACTGCAAAAAATGACTAAAGACAAAGCACTGAATTGATTGAATATTGAATGTTGCCAAAGAAACGTATTTTGTCAAAGCTTTTTGCCTTGCAATCATCAGGACAATCACAAGACTACCAAGATCAGGAGAAAGGCAACCTTCTTGCTACACTGTTCGTGATGGGCAAAGAACCCATGCTTGCAAAACTCAAAACACATTGTCTAACATTGGATAACATTTGTTAAATAATCCTCAGTGTGCTAAACATTACACTGACAACCAATTTAAAAACATCATTCAGGTTTGCAGAGCGGTGCATCTGCTGTACTAGAAGCTGCATTGAACCATAGAATCCTTACAGTGCAGAAGGAGGCCATTCGGCCCAGCATCTTCCCTATATCTGTACCCCATGCAATTACCATGGCCAATCCTAACCTGTATATCTTTGGATTGTGGGAGGAAACCCACACAGACATGGGGAGAACGTGCAAATTCTACACAGTCACCAAGGCCAGAATCGAACCTGGATCCCTGGTATTGTGAGGCAGCAGTGCTAACTACTGTGCCACTCTGCTGCCTTGACATTAATATATATATTAACGCACAGGGCTGTGCTCTTTGCAAACAGAAAGAACATTGTACCTGTTTCTGCCAAACAAAATAAGTGCTAGTGGCAACACCTTCTTCTCGTACAGTATAATTTGATATTCTGGATATTGTCCTGATGAGTGCAAGATGAAAAGCTTTGATTTATACTATATACTACCAAATAACTATAATTGTTAACTTTTTATAGGTAACACACCCTTTAAACAAAATTTGCCTCTTCCTATATTTACCGTGAATGGAAAACCCCAATTTTATTACATTCTTCAGTCTTTAGACATTCACTTCTCCTGCAACTACCCCAAAGTATTGCATAACTTCCAAGAGTTTTAATTCTACTTTTTTGCCTTTCCCAATATGGTCTTCCATTGAGTTTTCCACTGAGATTTCAGCTCAATGAACCTTCCAGCTGTATTTTAACTCCTCATGAACTAGGTATTCAAACTGTGCATGGGCTCCCACCTGCATTCTGCATGGTGAATAATAGTCAGCATTTTCCCTATGCCAACATCTATTGTCTTGCCCTTCCCCTCTGAGTCAGCTGTTGATCACTTGGCACCAAATTCTGCTACTAGCCTTCTTTCTACGGTACCGCTAGTTAATGGAGAAACTGGTAACCTGATCTCAAAATGACGTCCTCCATATTTCTCTCCATATGGCAACAGGAAAAATACAAGCACGGTATCCAAGTGGAAATGACAATCAGCTATCTTTAATTACCATGACTTTTCGTCTTAGAAAAGATAGAAACTAGAAACAAGAGTAGGCCATTTGGCCCTTCAAGTTTGTTCTGCTACTCATTACGATAATGGCTGATCATCAAATTCAATACCCTGATCACTCCTTCCCTTGTTCACTTTAGCCCCAAGCGCAACATCTAATTTATTTTTGAAATCACACAGGAAGAAATAAAAGGAAAGGTTCCATTGCAACTATTTACAACTTCATAGCGATAACACCTTTCTAAGTTTATGTTCTTCTTGGTGTAGACTTAAAAACAACTGTCATTGTCCCCAGGTATTAATATTTCACTCTTCACTTTCAAGAACCACAATGTGACCCTTCTTTTGACTCAACAACCAAATTATTTGCTGCATTGCTTCAAGCAATGAACCTGTTTCAGGCTGGGTTGCAAATCACCTTATACAGGAAGTCAGTATCATGTTACATAAATCAGAGCCAATCAGATCTCCTGGGCTAGTTTTAATTTACAGTTTTTTTCATCTGGTTAACTGGTGTTAATTCACCCAGAGGAAATACATGGCTCCAGATGGGTTGGGGTACATATCTGCTATGATGCATAAAGAATCACAAGTGTGTGGGCTGGATGGTGCCAAGTCTTTATGGTCTTTCATTTGTACATGTTCATAAATCTGCCCACCCTCTGATAGCTTCTCTAAATCATTGCCTAGAATGGGAGTGTTATCATGTTATTAACCATGGAAAGAGTAATGCAAGCAAGCTAATTCTGTCCTCATCTAAAGCCTACAACAGAGTCATTCAACAATGGTGCCCTGCTGAGGTCAATTAACTTAGCTTACAAAGTTTAGGTTTTTATGGTCTGTATGGCACACACTTTCACTGGCCAATGAATTGATCACTAGGCCACTCAAAATACTACCATTTGTTGTTTCATTGCTGTATTGTCAAAACTCTGTGCCACCCCAAGGGAGTTCCTGGATTGTGATTGACAAAAATTGAGAATTCTCATTGGGGAAAGTACCAAACACAACAAGACACTTCATCAGAAATGCAGAGGCAAAGTTGGAGCATCAGTGGGAGTGCACAAACACCAAACAACCCACTTACTCAACCCTTCAAGCAACACATGTGGCAGAAATCTGCAGATTGGCACTTGACTTATTAACCATCACCAAGTTCATTAAAACCCAGAAAGGAAAGAAGTCATCATCAATTCCAAGGAGCTGCCCAAAAGAATAGAGCTGCATTGTGTGTAGCACCCTTGTGAATCCTTCACACAGTCACCCCATATTCAAGGCTAGAAATCATTGTTCACAATAATAATACTTGAAAGCATGTATGTCTCACTCCTCTATCTACGATTTTAACAATGCTACCATGCAGTTTCTTTTATATTGAATACTTACTGTTAAACAATGACAAACTGCAACATTGTTGTCTGTCCTTTCTAAGCTCTGCTACTTCGAACATAGCGGTAACAATTTTGATGTGATTCATGTCACCCACTGACCCAATAGTACAATATTCACAAAGTCTACATAAAAAATTATCCACTGCCAAAGGTTAAGTGCTACCTACCTCATTTTATCATAATCTTGTGCAGTTGAAAAAATCTTTGTTTCACCAATAAAAACCTCAAAGAAAGGTCGGCAGCCATTCCTCTGTTTGTTGAAACATGGAACTGGGCTCACAGTGACTGTCTTAATGATGAGGGGTTTGCAATGTGGGAGAGTGGGCTTTTCAGAAACCATTTCACAAATATATCCTATATATCTGAAACAAAATCACAGAAAGCAACAATTTTTGTACACCTTGTAAAGATGAGTAATATTTATTTTCAAAATGAACTGTAACCAGCTCTTCCAAGCTTGAAGACAGGGAGTAAATGGGGAAGTTTCCATATTAAAAGACATTTGGTCATATTGATCAGTTCAAAATGCATTTAGATCTTTAAAGAAGAGTTTCAATTACAAACAAAAGGTTGTGACTTCAGAGAATGAAAGAGGGAGCAGAAGATGCAGGGCAAGATAGATTGTTTCACATTAATCTTTGCATTGAAATAAGGAAACTTAATTTAGACTAGTTATAGTACAATCCTTCTTGTAGTTTAATAATGAGATGGACCCCAATTATTTGTCAAGATGTTCCCTATAAGTTTACGGCATTATCAAATAAATATTTCTGGTCTTGCCAACTTCTCCTCTGAAACATATTTTCGTAATTATTAGTTGCAAAGCCAGTACTTCACATGGACTGCATTTCTTTACATGTATTCTCGCAAAATCACTCATTTATAGTGGAAAGGAGTTTTATAGAAGCCAGGTATTCTCCAGCACCTTGCTGGAAATGGTTATATTATGACACTAGTTATGTTACTAGGCCTGGACTAATGATCTGGGGAGAAGTTCAAGTTCCACTACAATTGCTGGGGGATTTAAATTCAGTTAAAATAAATTAATAAATTAATCTGAAATAATAATACATTATATGTATTATTACTGTTATTTTTATTGACTGGTGACCATGCAAACTCACTGGATTGTGATTATAAACTTTATCTGGTTCAATAATGTCCTCTGGGTAGCAAATCTGTTGTGCTTACCCTGTCTGACTACATGCAATTGCAGACTCACTGCATTCTTTCTCCAACTTTTAAATGTTCTGAAACAGCTAACGAGTCACTCAATTATCAAAAAAAAACATAGCTCGTCAACATCACCTTCCTTAGAACAAATGGTTAATAAATGTTGGATTTTCTGGTGAGCTCCGCATCTAGTTAATTAATATAAAGGCAAAATACTGTGATGCTGAAGTCTGAAACAAAAACAGAGAATGCTGGACATCTCAGCAGGTCTGACAGCATCGGTGAAGACAGAGTAGAGCCAATGTTGTGTGAATGACTCTTCATCAAGGTTGCCTCATTTCTGCTGATCACAGCCTTGCTCCAGCATGTCACAACTGACTGGACTAAAAGGTTTACTTTGATGTTTTAAACACTACTGGTTATGCTTTTGGTTATTATGAAGCTGAACCAAAAACATAATTTCTCCCTCTTTCCACCCTATCAAAGGGCTGATTTTCCATATCCACCTCCTCACAGAACAGAGAAAGTAAAGGCACAATTTTAACTCATCCTGTTTGTTTGTTATGGGACATGCTCAGTTCAATGCCAGTTAGTCTGATTTTCCACTCAAAGTGGAAAATCAGCAGGTTATTAAATGGGCATCTAACCAAAGCCAATTTCTACAAAGTAGATTAGGTTAGAATTGGGGCTGCTGGTCTTTTATTCCTAGTGCATACTTCCCAAGCTCTTAGATTAGTCCTCATATGTTCTATTTATTACAATTAAACCCAGGGTTCTTAATGTGTACCAAGCCAAGGATGAGTATTGAAATCTGGTGAGAAATGGTGCAGGGAGACTCTGGCATTGGGGATAGAAGCTGATGACTGCTAAGAGAGGTGGGATATGCTTTGGGAAAAGGTAGCAGAAGGCTAGGATGTACTGAAGGGTTGGCTCATTGGCAGGTGGTTTGGGATGAAGGCAGCAGAGTTTTATGTGGCAGGTGAGCAGAAAATCAGGATTAGAACCACTCAAAGCCATTTTGAATCAGTCAGTACATTTTGACTTATGGGTAGAGAGGGCATTTTCCCAAAACCGTGAGCAGGCTCAATTCTACTCTTAGTCACTACTGTCTACATCTCACTCCAACAGTTTAAGTCCAAGGATCACTTCATAAACAAGATCTTGACTTTCACCAACCGCTTACTCCAATTCAGTGTCACGGGGAGTCAGAGCCTATCCCCACATACATTGGGCTTTAGGCTGGGTACACCCAGGATGGGATGGCAGTCCATTAAGAAAGAACATACTAAAAAAAAAGACTTGAAAGCATCATTGGGAAAGAAGGCACCCATTGAGATCAAGACCTTGTAGACGTTGCCTCAAACTCTTGACCTCAATTTCCTTAAGGATGGTACACTTCCAAGACAATAGGTTCTGTGGAATTTTTCTTTAACACCAGAAAAATTAAACAGATTGCTATTCACTGTTGTATCATTTAACCCCAACTGGATGTCACACTCGTGGTCTCAACAGCAATCATATTGCAGAGAGCATCTGACAGGACAAAACAATCACAAAGGTTTTATGATATCAGAAAATCAAAAAAAAAGACTTCTAACAGTTAATCTCTTAAATTACTTACCTCCTGTGAGAAGGCCAAAGTGCAGGCCCTGGTTTCTTTGTATTGAACAACTGGATTGCTGGAACTGGGCAAGAGAAAAGATGGCAGAAGCAGAACATCCCACAGACTAAAATAGCAGAGGCAGGACAACCATCCTGGAATAGCAAAAATAAACATTTCCAATTCATCAACAAGTCTCAAAATACATTTCAAGAACTTTACAAAGTAAAACAGGATGAAACCTTCCTGCCCACCTCCCCCTGTAAGGTGGCTTTCCTACTCCTCATGGGACAAATAGGTATTCCATGTTACTTGACTATACTTATTCCATCTTGTGTGAGCAACGTAAACCTGATGATGCCAGCTTTGTAAGAATGCTTTAATGACAGCAGTGCAATAGAGTACATATGCTCTGAGGTCAGAGATGGCGAGAACTACCTCAAGAGTTAACGCAAACAGTGCCACATGTGGCAACTGGAAATGGATAGCATCCAGCTTGTTTTGCTGGTGCTTCCAGCCTGCATATTTGCATTTTTACACACCTGACCTATAATGAATCTTCCACAACTACCAGGAAAGGACAACTGATCCTGAATGCATGGGTGTGCACAGAATTAAGAACTCCTACACATTACAGAATCTTGCCACAATGTGCTATAATATTCCATAGTTACCCAATGAGGTAGATAGGAAATCTTCATCTGAAACTAGTGCCCCTATCATAAATAGAGAAAATAAAAATCTTGCTACTGAATTTACTTTTCAATTTTCAAAAGTTAGTTAATAACAAATATCACTGGTATCCAAGCTCTTGATCATAAACAACAGATATTTTAATTTATACTGCCCTCCCCCACCAAAATTTTCTTCTGCTCTACAGGTGCTCACTCTAAACCTGTGTACAAGTTTCACGGACAACTGCAGCCCCTGATGCCTTGAAGTACTTACATGTGTAAATCAAATCACAGTGTCAACTGGTGAGAATCACCAGTTATTCAAAAGGACATGACAGCGCAATTTAGCTATACATGTAGTTTCCAGCAAGAGGCAGTGTGTTGTGATTGATCATAAACAGCCTGGATGATGTTCCGCCCCCCCACCTCCCCACTCCGGTCCATAGATGCCAAACTATAGTATCCCAAAGACCTTCCTAGTTAACCAGCTAACTTACCACAAACAGGGGATTGAATCTGAAACTGATCTTCATTCAGCTAATGTTTTAAGTGTTGAATTTACCCAATAATGTTTTTAATTTCTAACAGTGTTGCTGAATCTTACCACACAGTGTATAGCACAGACATTCTTCGGGTTCTGCTGCAGCCAGTGATGCATGTTCTTACACACTGCATACAAATTGTGTAAACTGGGAGCCTGTCGAGCTGGCCAGCTGCATTCAGATATCTATTTAAAAGAAAGGAAGGTTGTGACAAGAGGCCAAACAGAAACAGAAGACAAATCCATGCATGCAGCATCAAATCCTGCTTGCCAAAAGATAAGGAGAGTGGAGGCAGGAGATCAGCCGCAGGAGAGGGCGGCAGCAGCTGTGCATCATGTTCAAATGCAATGAAAATTACGCATTTGGAACAAGGATGTTGGATCACTGGGTAGTACTCTTGCTCTGAAGATCATGGGCTTGCTTCGCACTCCAGATGTGAATATGAAAATGTAGGCTAAGTCTTCACTAGTGGAGGACTACACTGTTGGAAATGTCTTTTGGTAGAGGACTGGAACCAGGGTTTCATCTGCTCTCTCGATCAAGCATAAAATCAATCCCGTGGTATTATACTGAAGAATAGCAGAAGAATCATACCTGATTTCTAAGCCAATATTTATCCCTCAGTTACATCACTAATAGACAGGTTTTCTGGTCATTATAACATTGCTGCTTATATGACCCTGCTGTGCATAAATTGGGTGTAATTTTTCCAACATTGTTATAATCCCAGCTAATGTTGATACTGGACAGACCAATCCCCAATCGGAACCCTGGCTCAATAGACTGTGCCTCTTATTTACTTTTTGTTTAAGGATGTGGATGAACAGAAGCACAGAGCTGCCAATTAACCTTTAACAAAAGAATAAAACATTAAACATGAAAATATTGACTATAATACAATACTCCTGCACCCCTGCCTACATCTTCACAGATGTACATAGATTTTTAAGGATAACACAAGTTACAAACTATATTGAGAACATTATAACATAAGACAAGTACACGGGGTAGAACTCTCCTGCTTCCCAGCAGCAGGAGGTAGCGTGCTGTTCTCTGGCAACTCACTTCTCTGGTCCTGCAGTTGTCAATTGGATTTCCCATTAACATCACCCCACTATGCTGCAAAACACACAGAAAAGGGTGCATTGCCAGCGGGACCAGACAATCCCGCTGGCAGGAACAGCCAGAGAATTCCCCCTGCAATCCATATAAACCAGTGATAGATATCCTAGGCTGGTGAGTGGGTGGGACAAGAGTAACCCTCCTTCATCTCAGCGGACCACAAGATTGAAATCAGGCTTCTTCACTAACCAGGACTCTATGAATAAGATTAAATACATTTAATACAAGCTGAATATTTCATTACAAATTACAAAAAAGTTTAATTATTTATTTTTATAGAATTGTCACCTTAAAATGACAAAGTAAAATAAATATTTATGTCTCGCACAGTCAGTGCTGTATGTAATCAGTACGCACCACACTTCACTCGCCCTTGCTTTACATGCATATCATACCAATGCAGACAGAAATCAGTGGAATTTGGAACCTTGTATCAAGAAAATGTTTCATATGCTTCATTCAGGCCTGAGATTGACAACCACTGTTGTAAACCAACAGGCCAACTGTGGTCAAACACATCACACTCAAACTAAGTAGCAGATGCCACCCTATAGATCTTCTGTGGATTTCTCATCAAATCCTCCCAGATGAGTGTCACACTGTGAGCCAATTGGTCTCACTTGAACTCGACTTCCATACAAAAGTTTCCAAACTCCATTTTCAATCAATGCACATTGAAGTCTTCTCCCAAGAAAGGTTCTCTTTCAGATGCCTTCACCAAGAATCCATACCTGAGATTTCAAATTCTCGTTTCAGTATTCCTCTGCCTTGGATTGCTGCATGCATTCATGCTTCCACAGAGTCTCTCGGTTATCCAGCCGCGCCAATATAACATCACTGCTTCACAGGCTATATTCTGGTGTCACCAACCTTACATCAGATATCTAGCTTTTCGCTAGCCAACTTCAGTTGGTCTGCATCTTTCAGCTCAGTTTTTAACTGGGAGCCTCTCTGCCCTTTTCTTTAACCTCAGGTGAACAATACATTGTTCAGACTACAGTTTTTTGTTGCTTTGACTCAGTCTTCCTGTAACTTCACTTTTCAACCTGGTTTCTAGAACTATCTATTCTTTAGCCTCTGGGACTTGCATTCTGCCCTTTACTCTATTCGAGAACTGCTTTCTTCTCAGGCTCCTTGTTCCAACTAAACCACAGGTGCTTATGCTTTACAGTGCAAAAGCCTGGCTGCTAAGCAACTGTGTAGTCTCTCTTTAAAGCCTGTTTTCACATTGCAAATCTTTAATTTAAAATGAAATCAAAACCCACAGACACCTTTGTTTAACATGAGCTAAGTGAAGTTTCAACCATTTCTTACACAGGAACAAAATTAAACTTATTTAAAGTTACATCTTATTTCTAATATCCACAAACACAAAATGTAGATTACTTAAAACCATCTTTACTTCTTGACACCACAACAGTCACATTTCAAAAGTACTTCATTGGCCAAATGCACTTTTTGGGGTGTCCTGAGATCATGAAAATAATTTGTTATTTTAAGTTATTACATGGCATTGTTACGTTTTAATAGAACAAAGAAAACTCAAAACTTTCATTAACTGAAAGGGGTCACTATAAACCAATGGTGGGATTTTCCAAACAACCTGCCACGTGTTCTGCGATGGTGGAGGTGGCCCACCACTAATTGATGGAGGGATAATCTTGTTAAAGAGATTTCCCATTGAATGCACACTTATCTTCTGGAAACCCGAGGTGGGGGTATGCCAGGTTCTGCCGACAAACGGCTGGAAAATTCCAACCGGAAAGTCATGAAAGTGTGAAAATAAAATTTTAGAACCTGGATTTCTAATTAAGACAGAAGCATCCCTAAGCTTCTCCCATCACTTTGCAATGAAATGCCATTGAGTGTCTGAAATAGAGAGGGTTTCAGTGGGAGAAAATAATCAATATTTTGGGTCTTGATCCAGTGATCTGCATGTGTGAACATCAGAGTAAAACTTGCTAATGGCCTATCTCACGATCGACAAGCACCATCCAGACTCACGCAACATATAACCATTTGGGATAAGTCCCACTCATGCAACTGAACCTCAATGTGAATAAAGTGCTTCAAGAGGGATGGGGAGAAAATGAAACAAAAATAAATAACAATAATATATTTATATTATAATATCGTATCACAATTCTAGTTTGGAAACAATTTTCATTCACAATACACACAAGTCCCACAAACAGGAAGTGAGAATAATAATAATAATAATACTACAATGTGTTTTATCTCAGTTGATACTTGTTGAGGATGAATTTTTGGCCATCACAGCCAGAAAATTCCCTGCCTTTTTGTGTTGTGCCTTGGGCTGTAACATACTTCTAAATCAGGCAGACAAGGCAAGCCTGCTATTAAGGATCAATTACGAAGGCAAACAGCTGTTCCAGGCAAGGCAAAAGAACAATAGTGGTTAAATCAGTTCACAAAGGTCACAGGAGCATGGGGCTGAACACAACGCCAAAGCGTGCCAAAGAAGCAAATCCACATGTTCCCCAGTTGGAAACCATGAATGAAGTGACATCCACTTCTTGCTGAACTCTAGATCTGAGGCACTCAAGTCAGGCGACCTTGAGCTATATAAGAAAGCCAGATACGATCCAAGGAGACCCAAAGATGCCAAAAGACAGTAGCGGACCAAGCCAGAATCCCAGGCTAGCCCCACAGATCCCCGCCAACTATGGCAAGGTCTGTAAAACATAATAGGCTACAAGATGAAAATGTAAAATCTCTGGTTCCAACGCATCCCTCCTTGAGGAGCTCAATACATTCTATGCTTGTTTTAAGCAAGATGTCACCAGGCTGCAAGAAACTACAAAAGGTTGTGAATGTAGCCCAATCCATTGCACAAACCAGTCTCTCGTTCATTGACTCTGTCTACACTTCCCACTGTCTCAGCAAAGCAGCCAGCATAATTAAGGACTCCACGCACCCTCGACATTCTCTCTTCCTCTTCCTTCTATTGGGAAAAATATACAAACATCCGAGGTCTTGTACCAACCAACTCAAGAACAGCTTCTTCCCTGTTGCCATCAGACTTCTGAATGGATCTACTTTGCATTAAGTTGCTCTTTCGCTACACTCTAGCTATGACTGTAACACCACCTTCTGCGCTCTCTTTCTTCTCTATGAACAGTATGCTCTGTCTGTATAGTGTGCAAGAAACACTTTTCACTGTATGCTAATACATGTGATAATAATAAATCAAATCAAACAATGCTCCAATGACACCTCATTTTAACATTTTGCACACCTGGTCTTGGGATATTTTACTCTTTAAAAAAAATAATATAAATGCAACTTGTTGACTGACATCAGTTTTATAGTTCAGATCACATGACCACTAACACAGAACAGCCTGCCAAACTTTTATTGCAACCAAATAAAACACTATATACTAATAATCTTTTACTCAAACAAAATTCATAAAATGCTCATGTATCAAGCCAACACCCGTATATACTTACTCTGTTGTGAAACTTGGCACTTCTGTAAGATTTCTGGGATAAGTTGAAGATTGTATAATGATCCAGGTGCCGTGAATCCAAAAACGATCGGACGTCATCAATTTGATTCTTGAAACTCAGCTCCACTCCTTCAGCAGGATAGGATATCACTGACAGATAGTGAAAACTAGTGTCAGACAGATATATTGACCTCTTAAACACATTTAAAGCAAGATTTCCTGTTCACACACTTCACATTACTGTAATATTGCTGAATGCATCTATTTGCAATACAAAACCTAGAGTTAGCGAAAGTTCTTCAGCTCCAACTATTCTATTCTTCCAGGGTCACTTTACATACTTTACCAAACTTAGTTTGTCTATCAAGAAGGACTACCCAATTTAGTGAGAGAGAGAGACAGAGAAACAAAATCAATTGTCAAGCACATTTCCAAAAGATATTTTCATTTTTATTACTTTATTTCCATTTCTCTCCACTTTCTTTTCCCTTTCATCACACTCCTTCCACTCTCCAAAAGAGTGCAGTGTCCAGGATGTATGCCTTCATGAAGGCATTATTTCAGTTCTGTAACTGGTTGTGAAAATGAACTTTTAGTCATGTCACAGGCAAGCCTTCCTTGCTATATGGTCAATTATTATGTATACCCGAATTGTAATTAAGCCAGCAGAGACTCATTACTGCTTAGGTCAGGCACTTTGGGAAGCTCTCAAATATGCAAATCTGGATTCTATAGCAGTCAGCTTCAATAACAATCACCCAAAAACCCTGCACAGATGAGACAACTGTCTTTACAAGCCTCTTACACACAAGGAAGTACTTTTAGAATCTGGAAGCAAAACATCCCAACTCATTCCAAGTGCAAATTATATTAATATTTGAGAACTCAAAGTTGAACCATTCCATGTATCAATGTATGCTTACAAGAGGAACAATGCACTTGAAATTTTGAAAAGCAAAGTGCATAATGCCAAAAACAATGCGAAATTTTCACCAATTCATCTGAGGAAATCCTAGTAGCCTTTGAAAGATGGCTCAACACAGGTTACAATCTGCCCAAGCCATTCTCTGGAGATGTAGACTGTGATCAGTGAGGTCCCTTTGTACCTCTACCCCATCTAAACCTGCAATTGTTCTTCTTACCAATATGTAATATTTCACATTATCTATGTTGAATTTCATTTGCCAATTATTTGCCTGCTCTGAAAGTTTATTAATGCCTTCCTAAAATTTGTTGTACTCCTCCTCTGTATTGACTCATATGCATATTTAGAAATTTTGCTTTTGTTTGCAACGTTTAAATTCTTAAATGATCCCAGCACTGATACTTGTGGAACACTCCATCCAAGCTCTTGCCATTTTCTACCCTGAAGCCAGCTACCAATCCATTCTGTCATTTGTCCACTGATGCCACAATTTCTGATCTTATTCATTTATTATGGGGTACCTTATCAAAGATAAAACATTTTCTTGAAAATTAGTTATTAACATTACTACTACATTACCATTGTCCACTTCCTGTTACTTCTTCCAAAAATTCAGTAAGTTAGTCAATAAAGATCTTCTCCTTTGAAACCTTCATTTTCAGATGTTTTCTTATTTTCTATTATTTTTCCCACCACTGACATTAAACTGATTGGTCCATAATTTCCTGGAAATGTTCCGCACCCTTCTTATGAATAGAAATTACACTGGTGATCAGCCAGTCCTCTGGCATATGACTAGTAGTGCCCCCACTATTCCTGCTATAAGCTAATAACTATAATAGCTTTAAAATTGCAAAAAGTGAAAGCATGCATTGTACCTATTATCCGTGATGTGATGTAAGAAATATTAAGTTCTCCCTTGGCATAACTATAACAAAACAAAAAGATTAAATTGAACAAGACATTATTTAACAATAATTCTGAAAATTCCATTACAATGACACAGGTAAATACCTAAAGGAGGAATGGTTATAAAAGTTAACATTTCTGGTGAATTATATACAAGAATAAGGGACGTTAACGGTGGGAAAAGAAAGACAACCCATTTCAAGAACCTAATGTAAACATCAAGTAATCCCAAACTAAAAGCCATAGCTCATCACACTCTTGTCACAATAAAGCATTTCAGGTTCACCCTTCAAAAAGTCTCCTTAACTGAAAAAAATAGTTCCACCTCTTGCAGCAATTGTTCTAACGGCCTACATGAACGACATTTCCAATTTAATATCAATTTATACAATTAGAGCAGTTTTTCAGTGGGTTCCTGTTCACTAGGATTGTTCAAAATGTGTATATGCATTTGCAGCACGGTGGCACTGCTGCCTCATTGCACCAGGGACCCAGCTTCAATTCCAGCCTCAGGTGACTGTCCGTGTGGAGTTTGCACTTTCTCTTCGTATCTGCGTGGGTTTCCTCCGACAGTCCAAAGATGTGTGGGATAGATTGATATGCCATGTTAAATTGCCCCATAGTATCAGGAGGCATAGCTAGGTAAATACCTGTGGCGTTAAGGAATTAGGGCCTGGGTGGGATTGTGGTTGGTGCATACTTGATGGGCCGAATGGCCTCCTTCTGCACTGTAGGGATTCTAATGATTTCATAACACCAAGATTTGGTGCATGTTTTTTTTAACCCCCCCATTTCATTACCGAAAGGAATCCACTCCTCTTTATTCTACTCTATTTTTAGAGTAGAAATGACTTCTGCTGAAGTAGGACGAGGACCCCTGTACAAATTGCTCATTGGAGGTCGACAATCAGATTAACCTGCTATGAATAACAGGAAATAAACCATTTCATTTTCTTTCAGACATATAAATAACAGGACGCATAATGCCAGACAGTGGAAGGTGGATATTCCAGCCGTCACTGGAAAGCAACTAGGAAGACAACCAAATGAGAAAACGCTGGAAAATCTCAGCAGATCTGGCAGCATCTGTAAGGAAAAGAAGAGCTGATGTTTTGAGTCCAGATGACCCTTTGTCAAAGCTAAAAGGCATCGATAGTGGGAGGTATTTATACTCAAGGCGAGGGAATGAAAGATGAGCCATAGCCATAGAAACCAGGCTTGTTTTTCTTTTCAGTGCCTTCACCACCATGTTGGCTGAGCAGTAGATAGAGATCAATGTTGCTTTCAAATCGCCATGTTTAAATATCACTGCAGTCCACATCTTTATTTTCAAACCATAGTCACAGCTGGAGATTTCTTTATAATGAATGCAATTGTATTTTGGATGTCAGTAGATACATTCTGTTTGAAACACTATTTAGACTGGCTACAAGAAAACTATTTTAAAAATGGGAAAAAAGTAGAATTTTCTATCTCATTTTTAATGCATTATCCTCCATTTTCTTGGCTTTTCATCCTAATGACTCCCAGCCACAATTACCTTTTATTTATTGAAGTAAAGGAAATCCTTAAAAAAAAAACCAACTGCTAACCATTATTGGATTTAGAAATATTTTTCCATTAATTAAACTCTTGACAGCCTAGGCTCCCAAGTGAGTGAATGGCAAGGACTCCAACCAGCATGCTACATCTCAGATCTGCCTTGGATGTTCTTCTGGGTACAGCAGGGCTGGTTATTTCTATAACCTATCCACACATCTTTCATTCAGCACAGTGCCTGTTCTGAACAACATCAAATTATACGATAGCATAGTCCAGAGATATAGCAACAAAATGCTTGAGATTTGAACTAAATATTGGCATCTTTGACATGGAAACTCATGTATAAGAAACATTTCAATGAGACAAAGATTGATGTAAATTGTTAAAATGCTTTATTTTGGAGTTAGCAAGTGCATATACAATATAATAGTTGTAATCAAATCTCACCTCATTTCAACAAATCTACCTCAACATTATGAAATAATGGAAATATACCACTCTACTGTATTCAGTCTCTCAAACTTTCTTGTTCAGTCTTTTTGATCTGCCCAGCTGTGTTTGGAATAACCAACTTTATGCCTGGTTTACTCCTGCTGAGCCAAGCTTCCTCTCAGCTGCCTGGCTCATCAACTCACCATCCCTGGCTCTTCTGACTTCAGTAGGCCAGTTAATAAAAGAAATCTGCTCTTCTCCCAAAGATGAGAAACTCCTTGGATTCTCAACAAAAATAATGACTGTCACATCTTAAAGAATCTGGAATGAATCAAAGGATTCTCATCGCTACTGTTTAAAATGGACTGCAATGTTAAAATTCAGCAAGTGACTGGACACGTTATAGATCACTCAGTTGGTGAGACAACATTTAATTTTGCATGCATGTTGTAGTCTGGTTCTATGGATAGCGATCATGATGTGGAGATGCCAGCGTTGGACTGGGGCAGGCAGAAGAAGCAGTCTCACAACGCCAGGTTAAGGACTCACCTGATGAAGGAGCAGCGCTCCGAAAGCTCGTGATTCCAAATGAACCGATTGGACTTTAACCTGGTGTTGAGAAATTTCCTACTATGGATAGTGATAGTGATAGTGGGGTTCCAACTTTCCTGCCATCACATGGTGGTCCAGGAATCTCTCATGCTTTTCCGCCTGCCAATGGTATACGTTCAAAGGGACTTGCAGATAATCAACTTGTCTAGCTGCATTACAAACACACCTTCCTTGGCCATTAAATCCTGGGGTGAGACTCGCCCAAACTTCCTTAGAAAATGGCTAGTCTAGCATCTGTAATACTAAAGTTGCAGTTTTTAAAACAATTTTAATTGTTTTATAGCTCAGCACTCAAACATAAGTAATTCGCCAAATCTTTTCTAAGAGGAAAAATGAATGGAAATTCCTGAAATGTGAATAGTTCTGATGAAAAGCTCATAACGGGAAATGTTAACTGTTTTCCTCTTCACAGGTTCTGCCAGACCTGTTCAGTGGTTCCAGTTTTTTTCCATTTTTTTTTCACATTTTCAGCAAGTGTACTATTTTGTCTTAAAGAAGTTTGTGGATCCTAGGCAGCAATTAGAAGTTGGATTCCCACAACCTATTGGACAAGGGCTACTTAAAACAAGGCAGACCTTGTATTCTTAATCACTAATCAGTGAATCTTACTGTGGACATCAAATAAGAACAGGATTTTTTTTCCAGTACGCCCAGCTGATTGTGCAGCATACCAACTCAGTCTAGCATCAGGGACACAGACGAGTTCCTCAAAGTACTGGAGGACTAATCGTACCTATAAAATTATGTCTCAGGAAGAATCACTACGTTCAGGAACAGCAGACAACATTAATACCAAACAAAAATGAACTGTTAAAATTAAAATAAATTAAGATAAAGTGAAGGATGCAACAAAAAGGAATGGTTTCACCACAGCCATAAAAGCATCAAACACAGTCAAATCATTTTTTGGACAAACTAGTTATACATCTTGTGGCATTACTTACAGACACCCCAAAGCAGAAGCAGAAGAGCAGCAGTGGGTGTCTAAAGAGCCATCCATTGATGTATGTAAATTAGTGTGATTTGTGTAATGTTTCATAATTTTTAAATTAACCTGCACTTCAGTTCTGTACTCCATCAGAAACAGGAGACAACTGATCAGAGACAATGGATCACTCTCCAACAAGTCCCTCATCTTTATGACACTTCCACTTAACCACACAACTGAGATCTCAAATATTCATGAAGAATCATGTTGCCTTTGTTTGCACAGTTAATTCTCTGTAGGAAAATAGTCCCAGTCAATGTTAAGATCCCCAGGTATTCTTTCATAGCTAAAAACTTACAGGCAAGTGCATTTGAAACTTCTGACTTTCACCAATCTAACCAACATCTATTAATGAACAATGGAACTGTTATTGCTAGAAGTTCTGCATGCACAATAGACTGGGAACTAGTAATCACATGCATTAGATAGAAAACATTGTGACAACGCGAAGAGCAGCACAGGCCTCAAACCTCTCTGACTGAATGGTGCAAAGACAAGGAACACATCAGGGCATGGCACCACTGTTTCGATCTCCATAAAATCAATAACTTTTAAAAAGAAATTTGAATTTCCAGTGACCTATTTAAAAGGATCATACAAGATTTCACATTTTACAACTTTTACTGCAACAAATTATCTAAAAGCAACTTGATTAAGCATTATTTTTGGTGGCAACTAATACTTTAAGCCAGAGAAGAGAACTTTCCATTTTATGGTTTAACACAAATCAAAAATCCCACTCTAAAGTTATACTATAAACTGTCTCTCAAGCAGATATTCAATTTTTCTGAAACAAGTCCAAAATAATTTTTGGTTCCCAAGGATTTACTTCTATTTTTTCCCTTTCCCAGCCAGGTAGCATTAGCCCCAGCCCCAGCAATGTCTTTCACAGTGATGGGTTTTGCTAGATATTCTTCCTCCAGCTCAACGTAGGTAATCTTATAGCCTCTTTTTAAATTGCCATCTATTGGATCTTTTTAACCCAAACAGGAGCTCCTACCTGCATTTCTGCGCAGTGAACCATAAGAGTTTTGTGACACGTTTTCTGTTCCATTTCTCTCTTCAAGGCTATCTTTAAGGAGAATCTTGTAATTCAACCCTACAATGGCTTCCTCTGCAAGTTTCCCTCTCAAAAGCCCATCTCTCCATTGCAACTTGAACCACATCAACCTTCTATTGAGGTAGCATGCTGATTAGCAATTCTTTAAACTCCCAACTTCATTCGCACTGGAAATTAAATAAACCATTGAAGCAGAGCTGTTTTGAGGAAAAAAATGATATTAACACCTTCTTAAGACTTTGACAACTATCAGTTTATCCACCGTCAACACAGATGCTTCTGCCATTGTCGGCATGTTGTGAACACCTTGCACCTTCTTTGCCATGAAAAAGCTGGGGTGCCCTTTAATCTTTAAGAATCCAATCACTCAGTAGAATTCAGCACGGGATCCCTTTCATTTTGCCCCAAGTTTAAACACAGTCCCAAAACACAACAATCATCTAAAACCTTGTATTTGTCACACTCTCAAAAAGTTACTGAATGAAGCAGAAGACATTGTCCAAAATGAGATGGTTAGGAAGAAAGAATTATTGAAGATTGTGATGAACATCCATTCTGAGTTGGATTATTAAGTTACTTTTGAATTTTTAGAAACACATTGTGTCCTCGAGTCCTTGCGAAGTATTTCTCAACAGAAATGCCACCTGTCAATATTTCTAAAGCCAAAACAGTGGGTTATTCAAATTAATTTTTTAATCAGTCATAGAAAATGGAATGCATACATACTCTAGCATTTTTCCATGAGCACTGTAAAAATTAAGTTGGGTTTGTTTTACAAATATATTTTAAATTTAGTTACGAGTCACAAGTAGGTTTACATTGACATTGCAATGAAGTTACTATGAAAATCTGATAGACTAATCAATTTCTACAAATATATAGTGAGTGGGAAACAAGACATGACTTGTATTCCCACTGCAGTTTATTTCCCAACAGCTTACCTGGCCACAGACTGTATCACCTTTGAGGAGGTGTCTTTCAGGTTGTCCTTCAAATTGCTGAAAAGTCGTCCAGCTCCACCTTTTACCATATCCAGCAGCCCTCCCCCAAAGGTGGGTTCCATGTCTGGAGAGGAGGCACCTAGTAAAACAGCAAATGGATCATTACAGTCAGTTCCAGAAAGACAGGCAAAGTTAATATACAGAAGTTAAAAGACTTTTTTTAAAAAAAGGAGAGTCCAAAATTGCTTCAAAATGTACTTGAATGGTTGCTTAACAAAGTGAACCAGCAGGAGAATGGCATCAGTCTAGGTATAATGTTTGTGGTGTAATGTTATTGATGAATGAATTAGGAGTAAGGAAATCAAAGGAAAAAATACCCTGTTGAAAGAGGTAAATAATTTTTTTTGTTTCAAAATTGAGGTATTCAGGGAATTCCAACCACCAGGAATAACACCCTCAAAGATTCAGCTTCTGTTTCATTCTAAAATACCTCCACACTTGTCAAGACCAACAACAACAGCAGGGTTCTTAATTTTAAATTATCGGGTGGGATGAATTTGAAGGAGATGAAACTGAGAATAATGTTATATCAAGATAGATATGCCCTTCACCCGAGGCTGGAGCCACCATTTCAAAGGTAGAAAACATTACTGTATTTAGACAAATATCTGACATAAGCTCCGAGATATGGATTGCCATTGTACATTTCAAAGCATTCAGATAACCTGAGGGGACATTGGGTGATGCAATGGATTACAGTCCATCCCCCTCACCTCTCCAACGAGTATTCGAAACTATTCCAGTTCAACAGAATAAAGGATTCTCCCTGGAGGTTGGAAGGGATCTACGTGAAATACAAATTTGAAACAACTGAAACTAACGCATGGTGGGATATCAAGCACAACTGCTTGCAATAAAAAGGTACTAATTTTCATACAAAAATAAAGGGAAGCAATGAATTTGATTCCCAAGATCAGCAGATACAAATCCAATAATCAACTAGATTTATTCAGTTGCTATAAATCAAATCAATGACTCTGCCGTTGAATTGCATTGAAATTAAATGAAATATTGAGCAAAACTATATTCAATGTTCCATTGCTATACAAGTGGTACATACATTGACAAGTTATCAACAATGCTATTTTTAGGTGGCATGACAAAGCAATCGCTCAGACATGCAAAATCATCATTAAATTCATGACCTCAGCCAATTAAAAAAGTATTCTCTCTGAGGAATCTCTTGCTCTACACAGAGATTCACAGATGGAAACAGGCCCTTTAGTCCAACTTGTCCATGCTGTCCTAAGCTAATCCCAATTGCCAGCATTTAGCCCATATCTGTCTATACGGATTGTACCCATGTAACTATCTAAACGCTTTTTAAAAGCTAAAATTGTACCTGCCTCTACTATTACCTCTGGCAGCTTGTTCCAGAGGCTCACCACCCTCTGGACACTTTTGTATCTCTCCCCTCTCAACTTAAACTTTTGCCTCCCCTACCTTTGGGAAAAGACATTGACTATCTATCTTGTCTGTGCCCCTCATTATTTTATAGACCTCTATAAAGGTCACCCTCAGCCTCTTACGTTCCAGAGAAAAAAAATCCCAGTCTATTCAGCCTCTCCTTATAACTCAATCCATCAAGTCCTGGTAGCAGCCTAGTAAATCTTTTCTGCACTCTTTCTAGTTTAATAATATTCTTTCTATAAAACAGTGACCAGAATTGCACACAGTATTCCAAGTGTGGTCTTACCAATGTCTTGTACAACTTCAACAAGAATCCCAACTCCTGTATTCAATATTCTGACCAATGAAACCAAGCATGCCGAATGCCTTCTTCACCGCTCTGTCCACCTGTAACTCCACTTTCAAGCAGCTATGAACATGTACCCCTAGATCTCTGTTCTGTAACTCTCCCCAATGCCTTACCATTAACTGAGCAAGTCCTGCCCTGGTTCAATCTACCAAAATGCATCACCTCGCACTTGTCTAAATTAGACTCCATCTGCCATTCATCAGCCCACTGGCCCAATTGATCAAGATCCCGTTGCAATTGGAGATAACTTTCTTCACTATCCGCTATGCCACCAATCTTGGTGTCATCTGCAAACTTACTAACCATGACCCCTATGTTCTCGTCCAAATCATTAATATAAATGACAAATAACAGTGGGCCCGGCACTGATCCCTGAGGCACACCACTGGTCACAGGCCTCCAGTTTGAAAAACTCCTCTCTACAACCTTTGGTGGAAGTGATAGATACTTACTCAAATGACACAGCACCAGGCTTGCTACACTATTAGCTACTGGTGCCTTATTTCAAATGCAAACACTTTATAGAATCAGAGAAATTATAGAACAGAAGGAAGGGAGGAAACCATTCAGTCCATGATGCTAGTGATGACTCAAGCAATCATTCTTAATCCTACAACCCTTCCTTGTAGGTGTTTCTTCATCCTCAAGTATCTGTTCAATTCATTTTTTAAATGATTTATTGAATCAGTTTGCACCTCTCAGGTATAACATTTCAGTCAACTCAAGAGTGAGAAGATTTAGAAGACAGTGGAAAATTTTAGTCATTATTTTAAATTTATGGCAGCCACTGACCCACTTGTTAAAGGGAGTTTTTCCTTATTTATTCTATCAAAACCTCTCTGTTGAAAACCTACATGAGGCCACCTCTTAAAATTCACTGTTCCAATGAGAATAGTCCTTTACACCTCTCCTCACAACTAAATCCCTTCATCCCTGTTGCATCCTGGTAAACCTACTGTGTACTCTTTGCAAGACCATCACATCGTTTTTATTACTCAGTGCACAACACTCATGCTAAAGTCAGATCACAAACAAAATTCTAACATGTTTTTTTTTATATATTCTATGGTCATTATTTATTAATCCCAGTTTCCCATATGCTTTTTGAGCACCTTATCAACTTGCACTGAGCTTTAAGAATTTGTGTATATAATCAGCAAGGCCATTCTGCTCACCTACATTTTGCAAAATCCTGCCACTTAGTGTTCTGTCTATGTTAATCCTTCCAAAGTGCATCACCATATTTCTCCATACTGAACGCCATTTCCCCTGCCACTGTCCATTTCACCACCTTGCTTGTCTCACTTTGAAGTTTACAACTACTCACATCACTACCTGCTCAGTTGTCATGTTTCTAATCATCCTGTTACAAAATCTGAATCACCATGGAGGGAAAGCTGGAATTTCCAAATCCTAACAGGCTGGATGTGGGCATAGCATACATAATCCAGCAGTTAACGGGCTCAGCCATCCTTGCAGGATAGCACCTGCACAAAGGAAAAAGGAGGGAGGGTATGGCACAAAACTGAATCATGTGACTTGAGAACAGAAGACCATCCCTAGTAACAAGATTAGCAGGCATCCAGACAGAATCAGGAAATAGCTTACCTAAACAACAGAGTAATCAGTGGAGGTATACAGATAGTCATTTTGAAAATGATGGAACGTGACAGATGCAGCCAAACCAAACACACAATCAGAGGAACCAGGGTATAATTGCCGGCGGCCAGCTCCTGCAGATGCTATTGTAAAATCCAGGAGCTAAGAGACCATCCATTGCCTCTGTCTACACTTTCTGCTATCTCGGAAAAGCAACCAGCATAATTAAGGACCCCACTCTCGGGCATACTCTCTTACACCTCCTGTTGGGAAAAAGATACAAAAGTCTGGAGATCATTTACCAACCGACTTGAGAACAGCTTCTTCCCTGCTGCCATCAGATCTTTGAAAGGACCTACCTTATATTAAGTTGATCTTTCTCTACACCCTATGACTGTAACACGATATTCGACACCCTTCCTTTCCTTCACCCCTACATACTCTGTGAATGGTATGCTTTGTCTGTATAGCGCACAAGAAACAATACTTTTCACTATATAACAATACATGTGACAATAATAAATCAAATCAGTTTAATGTCTCTCGGCCTATAGGCCAATTTAACATCCAAGAGCCAAGATGGTGCAGAAACCTTCATAAAAGCAGTTTAAATATCTTCACTGAACAAGGAAAAAATGTTCCCCAGACTTGATCATGTGCCATATACTGACCAGTCGCTACAAGCGGGATATGAATTATAGGTTTATTTAATTTGGATGTTATTGGGAATGGGAAAGTGTTAGGAGTTCAGGGATCACAGATGTATATTTTGGAAAAAGGGGTAATTTCCATATAATCTGCAAGTGTGTTTAGTAATTCATATATTTAATTGTCTTAAGAGTACTGTAGCCTTATTCATTTCTGTTTTTTCTTTAGTGTAATAAATAGTCTTTAGTAATTGTTACACAACGATTGGACTGGTTGTTCTCAATGAGGGTTTCATGTGACTCATCACACTATTCCAAAAACAAAACTACATATCACCATGAACCGATGTTTCAAGTTGAGGCATGCTCGCAGTTAACATCCAATGACATTGTGTCATTTCCTATGCAGTGTGGTGTGATTGATTATCGATTTGTTTCTAGTTCATGTGTACCTCATATTAACCCTGAATGTTAGACTAGCAGATAGATATTTCAAATTATTTCATCTTTCTGATCTTGTACAGTGAATATTTCAAAACCAGCGGAATCTTGTGGCTTTATTCTCTCAGCCAGTGTTTTGAATCTCAAACTTTGTCTACTTTAAACAAAATATTACTGGTCCCATACCCAGACCCTACCAAACACTTGGCAGCCTGGTCTAGGATCCTAACAATCTGCAACCTTCATAATGCTGCTTCCTACAGCTGAGCCAAGGTGTTCTAACAAAAAATTTGAAACTATAAACAGACTCGAAGCTAACCACTGAGGAACACCACTGCAAACAACCGCTAAGTCTCAAAAACGTTTACCCAATATCACACTCTGCTTTCCGTCACTGAACCAACTCCGCATCCATTCCTGCAATTTTTCATCAATTCTATGGGCATCTCTCTGCTTGAAAAGCCTCCTGATGGCACTTTGTTGAATGCCTCTGGAAATCTTTGAAATTGTGCCCTATATATCAGAGTCAAGATGTTAACATACAGCAGAAAAAGTAGCAGTTCCAACACTGACCCTTGGGGAAATCCACTACAAACCTTCCTCCAGCCTGAAAAACATCCATTAACCACTACTCTCTACTTCCTATTAGTCAATTTTGTATCCACATTACTAATGTCCCTTTATTCCATGAGCTATAATTAATTGTTTGCAACACTATATCAAATGCCTTTTGGAAGACCATTTACACCACATCAACCGCATTACTCTCATCAATACTTAACTCTTAAACAAAAGTTCAATTAGTTAAACATGATTTTATCTTAAAGAAATCCTCGCTAGCTTTCTCTAATGAACCCACATTTGTCCATGTGACTATTAAGTTAATCATGAATTACTTTTGGTAGGAGTTTCCCGTACCTCAAATTTAAACTGAGTTACCTTCACATCCTTTTTTTTGAATGGGGGTGTAACTTTTTCAATCTCTTGTCCTCTGGCACCAAACCCAAGTCTAAGGAAGTCTAAGAAATTTCTACCAAAACTTATGGCCAGTGCCTCTGTAATTTCCAGTCACTTACTTCAGTATCCATGGATGCATCTCATCCAGTCCTGGTGCTTTGTCAGCTTCAAGTACAGACAGCCTATCCAATATCTCTGCCTTACAAATTACCTCCCCTTTTACCCTAATCTCGGTAACATCATCTTCCTTAGTAAAGACCAATGCAACGTATTCATTTAATACCTCAGTTAAGCCCTCTGCCTCCATGAGTAAAATCTCTCTTCCTCCTTTTACCTCCCGTTTAGTATTTACACGCTTATAGAAGACTTTGCAATCCCCTTCTGTGTCAGCTGCCAATCTCTTTTCATGCTCACTCTTCCTCTGCATCTTCAAAATTCAGCTTGGTTCTCAATTGCATTTTCTACCTGACACCTGTCATAAGCAGACTTTCTCTTCATCATAATTTCTATCTCCTGTCAACTCCAGGAACTCTGGGTTCATTCTTCCCCACAGTCTTCATTTCTTTTTCCTTTCCCTTTTGAGGGGATATACTTTGGCTGTGCCCAAAATCTCTCTTCTTTGCAGGTAGTCCATTTTTCAGCCCCCGATTTATTCAGCCCTGATTTGTTCTTACTGTATTGAATTTGGCTTTCCTCCAGTGAATTCTTCTTACTCTGAATTGTTCTGTGTCATTTCCCATACTCAGCCTAAACCCAACGGTACAATGAACACTTAATATTCTATTGACACTTGGTCCACCTCATTCCCAGAAACCAGGTCTAGCGGTGCCTCCTTTTTCATTTGGGCATACTGCTGCAGAAAAATATACCAAACACACTCAGAATTCATGCCCGCCTCTGTTCTTTTACCCTAATTACCTGAATATAGACGCCCCCAATAATTGCAAATATTCTTTTTTTCACCTCCCTTGTAATTCGCAAATTTATTCCACTACATCCTTTCCACAAGTTGGTGGCCTATAAACAACACCAAGCAATGCATTTGCACCTTTTTTTGTTTCTTAGCTCTAAATAAATTCTGTCCTTGACCCATCTAGGGTATTCTCCTTCTCCCATTTCTTTGTTTCTTATCTTGAACACCTTATATACAGGAATATTTTAAATACCTAGTCCTGCACAACATTGAGCCAGGTCTCTCTTTTAGCATGCCACATGGCAATCTGTGCCTGTTACTAATCTTATTTATCACACATTGTATTCACATGCATGCACTGTTGCATCCACATACATGCACTGTCATCCTGATTTAGACATTATTACTTGTTCCCTTATTTTGAGCCCACCTATTAACTTACCATTACTTATACTAGTGATTTATATCTCTCCCAATGCTATTTTATCTCTTCCCGTTCTCCTTAATTATCCCATGCTTTCCAAGTGAAAGTTTATTTGTCCCTAATACCGTTTTCCAATAACTTTCTCATGATTGATGCGAAGCTGACTGGCCTGTACTTTCCTGATCTGTAGCTCTCCATTTTCTTGTAGTAGTATGCCATTAGAAACATTCCAATCTACCAGCATTACTTTAGTATCAAATTATGAAAATTTTCCAAATTAAGTAAGTTAAACATTTTAAAAGAACTTGTAACTAAAATTTTCAATTAATCTCCATGGATCAAGATGGGCATTGGAAGTTTTTGCAGGTAACTATGGACAGGAGGTGGAAAATAATCCACAAACACCATCTGTGCTTCTGGGAATAAGGAAGCATCTGTGGATATAAGCAGCTCAGAATCAGAATTTGCAAATTCATGAAGAGAAAACCAAAAATATTGCATTATGTAGTACCTTTCATAACCTCAGGACATTCCAAAACACTCCATAGCCAATGATATATTCATACAAGTAGTCACTGCTTTGATGTAGGAAATTTGGTGAACCAATTTGCATACTATATCTCACAAACAGCAATTTAATAAAGACCAGATAAATTCATTATTAGGAATGTTAATTGAGAGATAAATATTGGCCAAGGTGTAGAGAGAACTCACTGCTCTGCTTTGAGTAGTGGCACGGAATCTTTTAGGTCCAGCTGAGAGGATAGATGGGACTTCAGTTTGCAGTGTTATCTGAAAGACACCTCTGTCAGTACAGCACTTAATCTAGGTTTATAATCCAGTGCAGTACCACGTGCTCAAATCTCTGGAACGAGGCCTGAACCCAAAATCTTCTGGCTGAGGCAAGAATGAAGCCACACAACCAAATAAAAACTCAAGTAAATAATGTTTTGCACAGAATTTACAACATGAAAAGACTCCTTGGCCAAACTAGTCAGCAGTGTAGTTTATGTTCAACAGAAGCCTCCTCCCACTCTTTTAAATCTAAAGATATTAACATAGACTTGAATTCCTTTCTCTCTCATGTGTTTGTCTAACTTCCTCTTAAATGCATCTGTTAATTGCTTCAACTATTCCTTTTGGTAGCAAGTTTCAGACTCTATTCACTCTTCCTCAAGAGGTTTTTCTGGAATCCTGAACAAGTTGCCACTAGTGAAATCAGCAGGCAACCTGAATCAACAAGCAAATGAACACCACAAAATGTTACCTTAAAAATGTTAAAATCTATATGGCTCTGAGTTATTTACGTGTAGACTTACATGATGATGTTACAACAAATAATTTATGTCACTGACATATAGCAAAGCCCACCCTATATAAAAAAATTACATTTGTTCTGTGAAATCTATACTGCATGAAATTCTAAACAAAAACTTTATCTACATTAGAAGTTAAACAGTTCCTCAGCAGCCAAAATTAAAAACTCTACCAACATTGCAAAAACATGCAAAACCTTATCAAGTCTAGATAAAAGAATGTTCTGCAAGAAGGTTAAAAGATGGTTCTGTAAAGGTCATCTCTCTGACTCAAAATGAAGTTGTTAAATACAGTTGAATCCAATCTCTTTAGATAAAGCAAACATGTAGATATATGTTTTTCTTAAAATCAGTCACCTCAGAATGAAGCACACTAAACAAGTCAGGATGAGGGGAATAAACCAGACGAATCTGATGTTATCTGCACAGTGCTAATTGATACAAATTGCCCTATCACATTGAGTTAATGAAGGTAAACGAATGGTGAACATTTTTCAATAAAAGCCATCACTTTTAATTTCATCATTTGGCTTAAATTCCCCACTGATGATTAGTATTTCAACTGAAGGACAACTTAACCATTCCAACAGTCTTCGGTGAAATACTTATAAGCAAGCAGCACTTCATTAAGTTTAATTCCTTCAATCAACCATATAGCCAATTTCCCCTCTTCACACAACAAAACAAAGTTTATTTTCACAGTAAAGGATGATGAGGGTTAGCAAAGACCATTCTGTAAAGCCTGGTTTTCACTGAATGCCAATAGATTGTACATACGTCCACTCTCCTAAGTGGAAGGGATCACATGAAAGGTGGTTGGGCAGTGTCAATTGCTAGGGAAAAAGGGATATATATTAGTAAGCGTTAGAAATAAGGTATAGATTTAAGTGGTTCAATTTAATGTTTCTGTCCCTTTGGACAAAGGTGCGCTGGTGGGGGGTGGGGGATGGTGGTTCAGTTTCAATTCCAACTCTATTTACAGAGGGCTATGGTGTGTTGTGAAGTGTCTGTAAACCAGCAGTTATTGCTCAGCAACTGGTGCTTGCAAGATAGGGAAGCTTTCAAGTTTTAGTTTAGCTAATTCAGTTGCAGTTGGAGATAGGTAGTGTGTGAGAGAGAGAGAGAGAGAGAGAGAGAGAAGGCAGCTCCCAAATCACTTTGCTCAAAGCAGTTGGCTTTTCATATGACAAATTACTGGCAACAAGTGTTGGCCTTGCCAGTGATGCCCACATCCCATGAAAAGATTTTTTAAAAAATAGTTTACATGTAATTAAATATTCTAGTTTACAATTCCTGGTTAAAACTCAGCATGGTTTGGTGAGATTCTCCAATGATTAGTTTGGAGGAACATTGTTCTTTACCCTGTTCACAGTGGTCCCATATCCCCTGCAGCAGGTGCCACATTGATGCCACTCTCCAATAAACACAAGTTCCAGTGAGAAAACCCACAAAAAAGCTAAGAAAACATAAGCATATTGAATAACAAGTAATCTGTTTGTTGCTGGTGCAATATTCAGACTAACATATATATTGTGAGCATGATTGTTTTCAATTTTGAGCTGATATTCAGACTGCCAGTGCCTCGCAGCACAGGCATCAATAGTGCATGCACTTTGTAATGGCATCTTCAATGATTCTGCAGTAATGCTATCACAATCTTGTAGGCAGATTTTTGAATTAGTCTTTTGTTTGCAGCTCTCAAGTGGACAATCACCCTTTATTTCATTACAATAAATATTAGCCTGTGTACCTAAGCTTCACTTACAAACATAAGTGACAAAATGAGACAATGTCAGAAGGGAGATTTACGAACACAGAGCAACACAAATTGCAAAATCCACTTGGTGTTATGCAGCATTGCTTACTTTAAGTGTGATAGGTATAAATGTCATGGTTCAACTAAATGCATGAATGCCATGACATCATCTTGGTAACTTAACAGATGGTTATCATAATAACCAATAGCTAATTCAAATGAGTCATTACTAATTAACCACCTTACAGCAGACACTATTCCCCGACAGTATTTGTGTGGGTTATCATGTAATCCAAATTATTTTCTTTGATCGTAGGATCACCGTTGTGTTTGCAGCAAACTAAATGATGCCAATATTACAAAAAAATTGTCAAACCATAAACCTAAGATTTTTCCAATCTTCAGCCAATTACTATTGAGAAATCATCCAGAGACAATTTATCTTCTAAAAGTTTTGAAGCTTATCCTGTACCGTCAGAAAATCACCAATGCAGTAGTGCTACAGGGTCTTGTAGATGAAGCTCAGAATATCAGAAATATGGAACAAAAGCAATTAAACAAACTCACTCCCCAAAAGACCATATTATAATCTATAATCAAATCTAAACAACATATTTAAAATCAAGGGAATTTTTATCCCCCATTCACTTCAGTCCCCTTCCACTCCCCAATATCTTACCCACTCCACACCTGCCCCTAAACCATGGAAAATAATCGAATTAAACTTCAACGTATGTAAACTTAAACCTGAACAATTAATGTCTGAGCACTTCCTTCTCGTGTGTGGATACTTTTACAATCCAGCAGCTCTGGAACTGGATTCAATACTATTGGAATCCTTATACATGTCCTGCTCACCATCTCCCAGAGCGCAACTGAATTGGGAATTTGGAACATGTGAAATCAAACCTGGATCCCAGAGTATTTAGTAATTCCAACTACATTTCTTTGCAACCTTTAATTTAATTCCAAGATATTTAACCAGAAGCTTTTTGAAAAAAATTAATACGGCATGACAGCAATCTACCTGCATATTCATTACCTTGTGATTGAGATTAGCAAAAAAAAAAAAATTGTTTTTCAATTTTGAGGACATGCCTAATACTCGGTCAAGTATCTCGTTGCATCAATATCATCCAAGCCTGTCAGCATTTTTAAAAAGTTTGGCAGGGAAATTCCCTCTAATTTTAGAAAGTTTTGTGGCAATACAACACCAGGACCCTGAACTTCAGAGTGGTACTGCCTCTCTGCTCCTGGTTACTTACAGTAAGAAGTCTCACAACACCAGGTTAAAGTCCAACAGGTTTATTTGGCATCACTAGCTTTCGGTGCTTCAAGCTCCTTCTTCAGGTGAGTGAGAACACGTGTTCACAAACAGGGCATATAAAGACACAAACTCAGTTTACAAGATAATGGTTGGAATGCGAGTCTTTACAGGTAATCAAGTTTTAACGGTACAGACAATATGAGTGGAGAGAGGGCCAAGCACAGGTTAAAGAGATGTGTATTGTCTCCAGGCAGGACAGTTAGTGAGATTTTGCAAGCCCAGACAAGTCATGGGTGTTACAGGCAATGTGACGTGAACCCAAGATCCCGGTTACGGTCGTCCTCGCGTGCAGAACTTGGCTATCAGTTCCTGCTCAGCAATTCTACGTTGTTGTGTGTCGTGAAGGCCACCTTGGAGAACGCCCACCCGAAGATCAAAGGCTGAATGCCCATGACTGCTGAAGTGTTCCCTGATGTGGATATGTCGGCGTTGGACTGGGGTAAACACAGTAAAAAGTCTGACAACACCACATTTAAGTCCAACTGATTTATTTGATAGTACACTCACTAGCTTTCGGGGTTAGTCCCTTCATCAGGTGAATGGAGAGTTCTGGCCTCAGCCACAGCATATAAAGCACTGACAGTTTACAGATTACTGATTAGAATGCAAATCTTCATGTCGCACTATCTGTAACCCCCGTGACTTGCCTGGGTTTGCAAAACCTCACTTACTGTACTGTCTGGAGACAATACACATCTCTTTCACCTGTGATCAGTGCTCCTTCCACTCACATTGTCAGCCACTTTAAGACTTGAACAGCAGGTTAGGTATAAAGATTCGCATTCTAATCAGTAATCTGTAAACTGTCTGTGCTTTATATGCTCTGTCTGAGGCCAGAACTCTCCATTCACCTGATGAAGGGACTAACCCCGAAAGCTAGTGAGTGTACTATCAAATAAATCGGTTGGACTTAAACCTGGCGTTGTCAGACTTTTTGAAGTGTTCCCTAACAGGAAGGGAACACTCCTGCCTGGTGATTGGCGAGTGATGTTCATTCACTGCTCGACAATCACCAGGCAGGAGTGTTCCTTCCAGTCGGGGAAGATTTTAGCAGTCATGGGCATTCAGCAACTAATCTTCGGGTGGGCGTTCTCCAGCGCGACCTTCACGATACACAACAACACAGAATCGCTGAGCAGAAACTAGTCGCCAAGTTCCGCACACGAGGATGGCCTCAACCGGGATCTTAGGTTCATGTCATACTATTTGTAACACCCCACCCCACGACTTGCAAAATCTCAGTAACTGTCCTGGCTGGAAACAATACACACCTCTTTAACCTGTGCTTAGCCCTCTCTCCACTCACATTGTCTGTACGTTTAAGCCTTGATTACCTGTAAAGACTCACATTCCAACCATTATCTTGTAAATTGAGTTTGTGTCTTTATATGCCCTGTTTATGAACACATGTCCTCACTCACCTGATGACGGGGCTTGCGACTCCAGAAAGCTAGTTCTGCCAAATAAACCTGTTGGACTTTAACCTGGTGCTGAGAGACTTCTTACTGTGCTTATCCCGATCCAATGCCGGCATCTCCACCTGCTGGTTACTTACCCAGAAATTCAGCCAATCCTTTCCCACCCAAAATTCCGACTCAGGCCAGGTGAGACATGTATAAGGCAATGCGCTTCTGAAGCCTTCAGTTGAGGGCTGCAGAGCTGGAGGTACAGAAGCTACACTCCTTTTTTTAAAATGGCACGAGCTAAAGCAGGAAAGTTTAAACATTCAGCCAATTTCAGAGCCTGGGAGGAGATGGGTTTACAAGACAAATAGGTAGGATTAAGGTTGAGTGTCAGGTGGTTTGGGAAAGGTGGCAGAGTTGGTGATTAGGAGTGGTCAGTACTCCAGTTTTTGGGACTTAAGTGGTTTTAATTCTCCTAACATTTCCCGAATGACTATTCTGGTAAGACAGTTGGAACCAAAGTTTAAATTATTTGATGGTTCCAACCGCAGTGTAGTTGACTGAAAAAGCTTGAACTTCCTGGATGACTGCAGGCAATGTTGTTTTGGGGCACATGTGCGCAGCGGTGGCGGCAGGGTCCCCCAAACCCATCCCTCTCCCCCAAGCTGGCAATGCCCAGATGTTACTTTTGTATGCAGCCTGAAATTTTAATGAAATTATGGACAGGAAGAAATTGCTTACTTAGCACATTTGCAGCAATATGCTAGAGGTCAAAGTATTATACTTCAGGCTGTCAACTTTAACATGATGCTAACACACCAGTTCAAATCCCTCCCACTACAACTACTACGGAAAAATAAGTTATCAGTACACCAGCTGCCTGTTATATACCTAAAATGCTCCCTTCTGACCGGTCCAATTTCTGAAGGGAAAAGATCTATAATTCAACTGTATTTATCCCATTTTTCCTGCTTTGTATAAACATAAAAACAGTAATTGCCACTATATTTTAAAGTGACTGGTGACAAGAATAGGATGACATTGCAATAAGCAGTTTCACAACAGAACTATACTAGTCACGATTACTAGTATTAGCAAGCACAATCCTTATGCACCTGAAACGGGAGGCCTTATTGGTCTACCTTCTGCATTTGAGATTGATCTTAACAGATGTGGGCTTTGCTGACAAGGTTGGCATTTATTGTCCATCAAGAAGATGGTGGTAAGCAGCATTCTTGATGACTAAATGATTCACGAGGACATTTCAGAGGGAAGTATAGAGTTAGCTGCATTGCTGAGAATCTGGAGTCATATGTAGGCTAGGCTGGATAAGGACACAAAAAAGGACATTAGGTGAACCAGATGAGTTTTCACAACAATAATGGTTCCATGGTCATCATTACTGATAAATTTAGAATTAAAACAAATTCTATTCAATTAAATAAATTTAAAATTTCCCAGCTACCATGATTTGAGCTCATTTCTCCAGAACATTATGTCACTGGATTATGATCCAGTAACATAACCAGCAAAAAAGAGAATCTGGAGGCAGCAACTAGTACCTAGAAGAGTAGGTGAAAAGGGAATAAGACAGTAACCACGACCCCCATCCAGCCAACATATCCAATCCAGTCCAGACTGTGGCTCCAGGGCACAGTGGCCACAGTGTCACATGACAGGAAAACAGACAGAGGTGAATGGTTGATGAATATTTTGCTCATTTATCTTCAAAGCTTGTGACTTATTAGAAATTGTCAGGTTTTATTAATTGTAATAAAGTTTACAACCAGCAATCAAGTTAACTGGGTGGAGCAATATTCATTAATAAATTAAAGTAAATTAACATAATAAGGAAGATGTGTCACAATTGTAAAATGAGAGAGCTCTTGGGCACCGGGGTGATCCAGGACAAACACCTCTGCCGTAAAGGTGGCTGTAGCTCGAGGAGATTCTGCTCAGAATGATTGAACCGGAAGCTGAACTGTAGACACTGCAGTGCACCAGCGAGAGGGACAGTTACCAGGAGGCAGCCACAACACTTCAGAATTCGTGGTCAGGGGAGACAGGAGGGCAAGACTTCAAATGAGGCAGGTATGGGGGAAGATAGAACTGGAGGATCCTCAGCCATAGAGTCAGAGGTTTACAGAACGGAAACAGGCCCTTCAGCCCAACTTGTTCATGCTGCCTTTTTTTTTTAAAACCCCTAAGCTAATCCCAATTGCTTGCATTTGGCTGATATCCCTTTCTACCCATTTTACCCATGTAACTATCTAAATGCTTTTTAAAAGATAAAATTGTACCCACCTCCACTACTACCTCTGGCAGCTTGTTTCAGATTACTCACCACCCTCTGAAAAAATTGCCCCTTTGGACACTTTTGTATCTCTCCCCTCTCACCTTAAACCTATGCCTTCTAGTTTTAGACTCTCCTACCTTTGGGAAAAGATATCATCCAACTTGTCATTGCCCCTCATTATTTTATAGACCTCTAAGATCACTCCTCAGCCTCCTGCGCCCCAGAGAAAAAAACTCCAGTCTATTCAGCCTCTCCTTGTAATTCAATCCATCAAGTCCCGATAGCATCCTAGGAAATCTTTTCTGGATTCTTTCTAGTTTAATAATATCGTTTCTATAATAGGGTGACAAGAATTGCACACAGTATTCCAAGTGTGGCCTTACCAACGTCTTGTACAACTTCAACAAGACATCCCAATTCCTGTATTCAATGTTCTGACCAATGAAACCAAGCATGCCAAATGCCTTCTTCACCACTCTGTCCAACTGTGACTCCACTTTCAAGGAACTATGAACATATACCCCTAGATCTCTTTGTTCTGTAACTCTCCCCAATGCCCTACCATTAACTGAGTAAGTCCTGCCCTGATTCAATCTACCAAACTGCATCACCTCACATTTGTCTAAATTAAATTTCATCTGCCATTCATCAGCCTACTGACCAAATTGATCAAGATTCCATTGCAATTGGAGATAACTTTCTTCATTGTCCACTATGCCACCAATCTTGATGTCATCTGCAAACTTACTAACCATGCCCCCTATATTCTCATCCAAATCATTTATATTAAATGATAACTAAATAACAATGGGCTCAGCACTGATCCCAGAGGCACACCACTGGTCACAACTTCCAGTTTGAAAAACAATTCTTTACAACCAAGAAGCCAATTTTGTATCCATTTAGATGTACATCATCCTGGATCCAGTGAGATTTAATCTTATGCAAGAACCTTCCATGCGGTACCTTGTCAAAGTTCTTGCTAAAGTCCACGTAGACAACATCAACTGCACTGCCCTCATCTATATTCTTGGTTACCCCTTCAAAAAACTCAAAATTTGTGAGACACTATTTTCCAATTACAAAGCTATGCTGACTGAGCCTAATCAACTCTTGCATCTCTAAATGCCTGTAAATTCTGTCTCTCAAAATACCTTCCAACAAGTTATCCACCAAACATGTGAGACTCACTGGCCTGTATTTCCAGGCTTTTCCCTGCAGCTCTTTTTAAACAAAGGGACAACATTTGCCACTCTCCAATCTTCAGACACCTCACCCGTTATTATTGATGATTCAAATATCTCAGCTAGTGGAGCTGCAATTTCCTCTCTAGCCTCCCACAACGTCCTGGGATACACTTCATCAGGTTCTGCAAATTTATCTATCTTGATGCGCTTTAAGACTTCCAGCATCATGTTCTCTGTAATACGTACACTCCTCTAGCCATTGCAATTGTCCAACAGGTTTGGAGGTTCCTGCAGCCTGTCTGGATGAAAAGGGTGGACAGAGGGACAGTTGAGAAAACTGACCATGGCACCATGATATAGGAAGCCATTCAAGCTGAGGGGAGTTAATAGAAACAATGGTTATCAGATCATGGACACAGTTCTCTGCAGCCCAGAGCGAGAGTTCAGTCTGCTCTGTTGCCTGCCTGCTGCCATGGCTTGGGACATCTGCAGAGGACTGAAGAGAAACCTGGAGTGGGGATCCAATGGTCGGGATCCCCATTGTCCTACCTATGTCATTGGTACCTAAGAAAGATGTTCTGCCAAGGGACTAAGAACAGCTAGGAACTAAATTAAAAAGCCAAACCTCAAGATTAATAACCTCTGGATTACTACCCAAGCCACAAGCAAATCAGATTAGAATGTAAAATGTATGTCTTGGAATTTGGTGCAAGAGAAAAGGATTTAAATTCATGGAGCACTGTCATCGGTAGTGGGGAAAGTGGGACAACCTTTACTTTAACCATGCTGGGACCAGAGTTCTGCTTTTTCGTATAACTACAGCAGTAGAGGGGAATTTAAATTAAATAATGGGACTGACAGATCAAGTTTGGGAAAATGTGATAAACTAAATAGAGAATTTAAAATAAAAGAGCAAGGTAGGAATAAGGGAAATGATAATCAGAGCGTGGAGTGTACAAGCCTAAAGTGTGCACCAACAGTTAGGGCTAGAGGTTACAAAAAAACCAAAGGCTCTGTATCTGAATGCGCATTGCATTCAAAACAAAACAGATGAATTGACAGCGCAAATAGAAATAAATGCATTTGATCTGATAGCCATTATAGGAGATATTGCTGCAGAACGACTGGGACTTGAATATTCAAGAGTACATGACATTTAGGGAGGACAGGGAGTGCGGAAAAGATGGAGGGTAGCACAGTGCAAAGTGGTTAGCACTGCTGCTTCTCAGTGCCAGGAACCTGGGTTCGATTCCTGACTTGGATCGCTGTGTGGACTTTGCACATTTCCCCTGTGTATATGTGGGTTTCCTCCAGGTGCTCCAGTTTCCTACCAAAGATGTGCAGGTAAGTTGGGCTGGCTATGCTAAATTGCCCCTTAGTGTCAGGGGGGCCAGCAAGGTAAATGTATGGGGATAGGGCCTAGGTGGAATTGTGATCAGTGCAGATTTGATGGGCCGAATGGCCTCCTTCTACAATGTAGGATTCTATGATTCTATCAAAGATTACTATGCAAAATAAGAGCTCATGGTGTAGAGGGTAATAATTTAAAATGGAAACAGGATTAGTTAGCTCACACGAAACAGAGTAGGGATAAGTGTGTCTTTTTCAGACTCGCAAGATGTGACATGTGGAGCACCACAGAAATCAGTGCAGGGGCCTCAACTATTTACAATTGATACCAATGACTCAGATGAAGGAGCCAAACATGTGGTTGTTAAATTTTCTGATGACACAATGATAGGTGAGAAAGTAAGCTGTGATGAGGGCATAAGGAGTATGCACAGGAATAAGTTAAGTGACTGTGTACAAAGTTGGTAGATAGAGTATAATCAGAGAAAATGTGAATTTGTCCACATTGGCAGGAAGGGTATAAAAGCAGCATATTATTTAAATGGAGAGCAATTGCAGAATGGAGGATCCTAGGTGTCCTGATACATGAATCAGGAAAAGTTAGTATATGAATACAACAACTGATTAGGAAGGCAAATGGAATGTTGTCATTTATTGCACGGAGAATAGAATACAAAAGTAGAAGTGTTTTGTATAGATATACACAGGATGGTAAGGTCACGTTGAGAGTAGAATGTATAGTTTGATCATTTTATTTAAGAATATAAATGCATAAGCAGTTCAGAGAAGGTTCACTCACCTGATACCTAGGGAGGGGGATTACCTTACAAGAAAAGCTTGGAGAAATTGGGCCACTGGAGTTAAGAAGAATGAGAGGTGATTTTATTGAAACACAAGATCCTGAGGAGACTTGACAGGTTGGAATCTGAAAGCATGTTTCTACTTTTGGGATGACTAAAAGTAGGAGAGACAGTTTAAAAATAAACGATCTCCCATTCAAGACAGGGATGAAAAGCAACATTTTTCTTGGCAGGTCTCTCTTCATGGAGAGTGGTGAGGGTAAGGTTAATTAACATTTTTAAAGGCAGGAATAAATAAGATTGTTGATTTACAAGGGAGTCAAAAGGTTGATTAGGGGTAGGCAGAGTATGGAGTCGAGACCACAATAAAATCAGCCATGGCCTTATTGAAAGGGGTCAAATGGCCTACCCCTGCTCCTAATTCATACATTTGCACATTTGTATCCTACGACACAACACTACCTCAGGTTTTAAATACATTAGCTTACTAATTTCATAAATCAAATTTAAAGACAATAATCCTAGAAGTGACATTTGGAAAAGAACCGGTTAATACTTTAGTCAGGATGAACTTGTTAATGGTAAATTGTGTTTGAGTAACTTCATTGAGTTCTTTGGTGAGATCATGGAGAGGGCTAAAGGGGACAGTGTGTTTGATGCTGATGAACTTTCAGAAAAGGTGTTTGCAAAAGTATACGTAATGGAATTGTTAGATAATTGAGTCCATTAAATTAACATGACAGTATGCATGGATTCATAGCTAAATGGATCCAAAATTTAGGAACAGAAAGAGGAGCAGCAGCAGTAGTAACAGCTGCATGGAAGGAAATATACAGCATCTCCCAAAGGTTAATTTTAAAAGAAAAAGAGCATCAGTATTAAGGACGTGAGTATTCTGGTATAATTTCAAAGTTTGTGGTGTTACAAGTATGAGAGATCAGAAATCAGAATGCTGTACAGAAAACAGGCTGCAAAAGATTGTTCTCTCTCTCTCTCTCTCAAAAGCATTGTGCCCAAATTTGCAAAGTAACCATCCTGAGAAGAAAAATTTACTGCAAACCAAGATGTTACGGGAATGAAATGTGGAAATATGGTCCATACAACTACACCCAGGACAATTGAACAAAACAGTCACAACATAAAATTACCACATCAAAACCTACCAAAAGACAGCTAATCTTACCTCCCCTTTGTTGCATCATCTTGAAGGAAAATGTAAAACTCCTTCAGTTATCCTTTTATTCTTCCAATCCCAGTGCATGGGAGCTCAGGCAATGGGTATGACGTGTGAATGGTGGTTGCTATTTCCCAAATGTTTTTCAAATTCAAGGAATGATTTCAACAGAAGAAAACCTGCCTAATTCTTTACAATCTTAAAGTCTTAAAGTGGGAATCCTGCTGCAGTGACAAAGGACTTCCTCCCCAAATTCACAAAAACAAGTTCATTGAATTTGATAGGGGAGTCATTTTACCCCTCTTCAGGTGGTCGTAACTGAGTTTCTGATGTTGTGGGTAATAACTGGTTTCAGGAGGACATAGACTGGTGGTAAGGGAAAATTTTGATTTTATTATTTTCACATGTATTAGCACACAGTAAAAAGTATTGTTTCTTGTGCGCTATACAAAGCATACCATTCATAGAGAAGGAAACAAGAGTGCAGAATACAGTGTTATATTCATAGCTAGGGTGTTGAGAAAGATCAACTTAATGTGGAGGTAGGTCCATTCAAAAGTCTGATGGCAGCAGGAAAGAACCTGTTTTCAAGTTAGTTGGTATGTGACCTCAGACTTTTGTATCTTTTTCCAGACAGAAGTAGGTGAGAGAATGTCTGTGGGTCTTGAATTATGTTGGATACTTTTTCAAGGGAGCAGGAAAAGGTAGATACAATCAATAGATGGGAGGCTGGTTTGCATGGTGGATTGGGCTACATTCACAACCCTTTGTAGTTTATCGCAGTCTTGGGCGGAGATGATGTGTGAAAGATAAAATTTAACAAGGGTGAATTGATGAACTTTGGTAGCAAAAATGAGTAGAGGCACAATGAACTAAATGAACTAACCTTAAAAGAGGTACACAAAAGAGAACTGGGAAATGTATGTATACAAATCTTTCAAACTGGCTGGAAAAGTTGAAACAAGCATATATAATCCCTGGCTTTATTAGTACAGTAAGAAATCTCAACACCAGTCCAACAGGTTTATTTGGCAGCACTAGTTTTCAGAGCCTCAAGCTCCTTCTTCAGGTGAGTGAGGACTTGTGTTCACAAACAGGGCATATAAAGACACAAACTCAATTTACAAGATAATGGTTGGAATGTCAGTCTTTACACATAAGTCTTAAAAGGTACAGACAATGTGAGTGGAGAGGGGGTTAAGGGCAGATTAAAGAAATGTGTACTGTCTCCAGCCAAGACAGTTAGTGAGGCTTTGCAAGCTCAGGTGATAGTGTGACATGAACCCAAGATCCCCGGTGAGGCTGTCTCATGTGTGTGGAACTTAGCTATCAGCTTCTGCTCAGTAATTCTGCATTGTCGTGTGTTGTAAAGGCTGCCTTGGAGAACGCTTCCCCGATGCTGAATGCCCATGACTGGAAGGGAACGCTCATGCCTGGTGATTGTTGAGCAATGTTCATTCATTCATTGTTGTAGCATCTGCATGGTCTTCCCAATGTACCTGCCTAGGGACATCCTTTCCTGCACTGTATCACGTAGACAACATTGGCCGAATCGCAAGAGTACGTAGCATATACCTGGTGGATGGTGTTTTCATGCGAGATAATGGCATCCATTTCGATGATCCGGCATGACTTGCAGAGGTTACTGTGGCAGAGTTGTGTCATGTCGTGGTCACTGTTCTCCTGAAGGCTGGGTAGTTTGCTGTGTTGCACATCTCTACGACCTCCCGAAGATACACAAGGGTGAGTTACACCCAGCTGTCCCATTGTATCAGACAATGGGACCCTGTGTGAGGACCTCTCCATCTACGTTGAGGGCATCCTGAAACCAACTGTACAAAGAACTCCCAACTTTTGTCATGACACTACGGCCTTCCTACAGAAACTCAGCACACACAGAGCAGTTGAACCAGGAGCATTCCTCATCACAATGGATGTCTCGGAACTCTACATGATGATGGCATTGCTACAAGTGCCTCAGTACTCAACGCCGTTAACTGCCAATCTCCAGATGCAATTTTACAACTCATCCGCTTCATCCTGGGCCACAACATCTTCACCTTCAACAACGAGTTCTTCATCCAGACACAGGGAACAGTCATGGAGACCAAATGTGCACCTCAATATGCCAACATCTCCATGCACAGGTTCGAACAAGACCTCTTCACTGCACAGGACCTTCAACCGATGCTATACACTAGATAGATCAATCACATTTTCTTCCTTTGTTCGCCATGAATCCAATCACTGAAACAACTATATGATGACATCAAGTTCCATCCTACCATCAGACTCACCATGGACTACTCTGGCATTGGTTGCATTCTTGGACACACAGATCTCCAAGGACAGTCACCTCAGCACTTCACTGTACTGCAAGCCCATGGATAACCTCACGATACTTCTCCAGCTTCCACCCTAAACACGTTAAAGAAGCCATCCCCTACAGACAAGCCCTCCGTATACACAGGATCTGTTCAGATGAGGAGGATCACAATAGACACCTACAGATGCTGAAATGCCCTTGTAAGAGCAGGATATGATGTTCGACTCTTCGATTGACAGTTCCTATGTGCCACAGTGAAAAACTGCACTGACCTCCTCAGAAGACAAACACAGGACACGGCAGAGTACCCTTCGTCATACAATACTTCCCCAGAGTGGAGAAGCTACGACATCTTCTCCAGAGCCTTCAACAACATGTCATCGATAAAGACGAACACCTCACCAAGGCCATCCCCACACCCCCACTTCTTACCTTCAAACAACCGCACAACCTCAAGCAGACCATTGTCCGCAGCAAACTACCCAGCCTTCAGGAGAACAATGACCATGACATCACACAACTCTGCCACTGCAACCTCTGCAAGACATGCCGGATCATCGACATGGACACCATTATCTCACGTGATAACAACATCCACCAGGTACATGGTACATACTCTTGCAATTCAGCCAACCTTGTCTACCTGATACACTGCAGGAAAGGATGTCCCAAGGCATGGTACATTGGGAAGACCATGCAGACGCTACGACAAAGAATGAACGAACACTGCTCAACAAATCACCAGGCATGAGTGTTCCCTTCCAGTCACGGGCATTCAGCCTCTGATCTTCGGGTAAGTGTTCTCCAAGGTGTCCTTCATGACACATGACAACGCAAAATCGCTGAGCAGCGACTGATAGCCAAGTTCTTCACACGAGGACAGCCTGAACTGGGTTCTTGGTTCATGTCACACTATCGGTAACACCCACGACTTGCCTGGACTTGCAAAATCTCACTAACTGTCCTGGCTGGAGATAATACACATCTCTTTGACCTGTGCTTGGCCCTCTCTCCACTCACATTGTCTGTACCTTTAAGACTTGATTACCTGTAAAGACTCACATTCCAACTATTATCATGTAAATTGAGTTTGTGTCTTTATATGCTCTGTTTGTGAACACAAGTCCTCACTCACCTGAAGAAGGAGCTCAAGGCTCCGAAAGCTAGTGTTGCCAAATAAACCTGTTAGGCTTTAAACTGGTGTTGTGAGACTTCTTACCGTGCTTACCCCAGTCCAACACCAGCATCTCCACATTTTTGTTAGTACAGGAATAGAGCAGTGGTTGTCACAAGTGTGGTTTGCAGACCAGTGATGTGCGTCAGCATCTTCCAGGTAGGCCTTAAATCATAAAACATATAAATGCCTGTCACTGCTGAGGCCATAGGAGAAGACAAGCCAGAAGCTTCAACTCTACCACTCACATGGCACCACACAACCAGATCATCTCCCATGTACAGTCATAAGCACATCAAACAATGTAGTTTTTAAAATGAAGAATTGTGTTACTATTACAACATACAATTGCAAGATCAGATTTTCAGCACTAGGTGATCTATAAACAGAGGACGAACTGGCTGAACATGAAGCCTGACTTGAGATCAAAGTTCTCCAACTTGGAACCAGACATTCCTTCATTTGTACCTTACCAAAACCTTGCTTCCCAATGATTCTGGTATTTTATTGTGGTGCCAGCAAAAATAGTGGGGCAGGACAGGGAGATGGTCCACAAGGTCTGTTTCCCTGCCTCAGTAGTGTGCACATGAAAAAGTTTGAGAACCACTGGAATAGAGTACAAAAGCAAGGAAGTTCTGCTTCATAAAATATTGGTTAGGTCTCAGTTAGAGCATAGTGGTCAATTCTAGGCATTGCACTTTACAAAAGCTGTCAAAGCCTTGGAGAGAGTACAGAAGGAACTTTTCAGAATGGTCTCAGGAATAAAGTATCACAATTATCTGGAGAGTCTGGCGAAACTGGGGTTGTCCTCCTAAGAGCTGAGAGGTTAAGAGGAAATTTGATAGCGCCATGCTAGCTCAGTACCAATGTTCAGGAAATCTACAAGGCTGGAGAGGACAGTGGAATGGGAGGAAAATGATTAAGTTGTTCTTCAAAATCATGACAGTACTAGAAGAGTAAGGAGAAACAGCTTTGAACGGCAGAAAGGTTAGTACCAAGGGAACAGGACTGGAGGTGCTTCGGGAAAAAACCAGAGACGATGCAGGCAAGTTGTTGTGATATGGAACATAGTTAATAGCAACATTCAAAAGAGAATTTGAAAATATTTGATGGGAAAAACTTACACAAAAACATGAGAAAAGAGATTAATTGACTGTGCTACCAAAAAGCTGGCATATGCCCAATGGATTGGATAGCCTCCATCAACGCAGTATCATTCTATGATTCTATATATGGTTTTCCACATGTATGAACTGACCGCATTTAAGTACTGTTGGATGTAATTATTGTAACAATATGTCCAATAAATGACAAAAGAGATTGCATGTTGTACAAAGTCAAATGTCAAGCCCATAAGACATACCAGCAGAATTAGGCCACTGGGCCCATTGAGTCCACTTCACCATTCAAATCATGGCTGATATTTTTCTCATCCCCATTCTCCTGCCTTTTCCCCATAACCCCTGACCACCTTCTTAATCCAGAACCTATCTCTGTCTTAAGGACACTCAAGGACCTGGCCTCCACAGCCTTCTATGGCAGAGTTCCACAGATTCATCACTCTCTGGCTGAAGAAATTCCTCCTCATCTCTGTTTTAAAGGATTGTCCCTTTAGCCTGAGGTTGTTTTTCCCACTGGTGGATCTATCCTGTCCACGTCCACTTTAACTAGGCCTCGCAATATCCCGTAAGCTTCAATAAGATCCCTCCTCACCTTCTAAATTCCAATGAGTACAGACCCAGTGTTCTCAACCATTGTCAGGAAACAAATTCAGATTGCACCAGTCAAAGCTTTCCTTAAAATAAGGAATGCAACTTTGACAAAATTATCAGAAAAGGCTGTTTTCTCCTGAAGAGAAGGGATTGAAGGATATGGTGCAAAGGTGGGATCTATTAAAGTCAACTTTAACTTGTTTCTAAAAATTCATGTGAAAGGTTGCCTCAGAAAACAAGTTTTCTACCAAAACTGTCGAATTCCCCTATAGCCAAGTCACATCTCACAATCACCTTTTTCATCTTAAGTTTACACTATCAACCATCCTTCCAAAAGAATCAAGTCTCTGAGAAGTTTAAGTACATCACCCTTATGGGATAGACCAATTTGTCTGTGATGTAGTCTTATGCTGACTGAAGGCAGGACTGCTTATGCAGTTTGACCGCTCCACATTTCATAATGTCAGCATATTATTCCTAGAGATGGAAGAGGAGGGGGAGTTACTTTGATTCAATCACTAAAAGTTGCTGAAGAGTAGATGGTTCTATTTCTCACACACTTTCATCAGAAGGAGGAGGAGGGGGAAGCCACGTCCGTTTTGTTATTGGAGGACGCATTTGGATTATCACACCAGGAGCACTTCTGTTTTGCAAGCACCCAATTAAGTCAAATGAGGCTTGCAGCAAGGTGATAAAGATATTTCAACACCAAGTTAGAGTCAATTGATACTTAAGGAATTAGGGCATGTGACTGCAGACAGTATCTGTGTCATCTCCACGATTGGCAACTTGATCTGACTTTTAAACTAAACAAACAAAAAATAAACTTATGAAAAATATAAGTTTCATCTGTTCTTATCAAGAGTGAAGTGTGATGCAATGCGCCAATCAACTTTTTAAGAGGCCACTTTAATAGGGACGGGCAATCCCATGGTTGTTGTAATACTTTACATATCAGTTGTGAAGGATTATATTCCTAAAATCCCTACAGTGGAGGAGGAGGCCATTCGGTCCATTGACTCTGCACCAGCAGCAATCCCACCCAGGCCCTATCCCATGTATTTAGCCTGCTAATCCCCCTGACACTAAGGGACAATTTATCGTGGCCAATCAACCTAACCCATACGTCTTTGAAGTGTGGGAGAAAACTCAAGCAGACAGGTGACAATGTGCAAACTCCACACAGACAGTTAGCCGAGGCCAGAACTGAACTCAGATCCCTGGTGCTGTGAGGCAGCAGTGTTAACCACTATGTCACCTTGCCGCCAATATTGTTATTTCTCTATTGAAAAGCTGTAACTACCTCCTATAAATGACTGCAATCTGCTGTATTGTTTTGTTACTGCTCGTGTTTTTTTAATAAAAATGTTTCATAGTCTGATAGTATGTTCTGCTCAATCCCTGAACCAAACCGTATTCAGTTTCATACTCAGGCTTGTATGGAGAAGGAGTTTGCTTATGGGAATGATTCTTTATGCTCAGCCAAGAGGGATGCACGTGAAGCTCAAAACTGTTAATTGTGATTAAATATATATTTTTTAAATTGACTCGAGGACATTTGGAAATCTAACTCACAAACCTGTGATTAACAGGAGCACAAAACTCAATTGAGCACTATATAAACAGAATACTATGGGATCAGTTTTCACCTGATACACCTATTCAGAAATATGTGCATCAAATTTCATGTTAACAGCATTATCATTCAGCTTAAGGAATTACAATTAGGTGGACACCATTATATGCATGGTTATTTTATTACAAATTAGAAAAGGAAGGAAAATATATCCTGAAAATCTAACCTAGATTTTCCATTCCAAAATGATTGATGAACAGCTGGGACATTTTGACATTAGACTCCTCATTCTTTAGAGAGTTGGGGTTTTTTTTGTTTTAATGTTTTATTATAGACTGGTTTCATGTTTCAGAAAAAATTCCTAAGATTTTTACTCCCATCTGTTTTCGATCGGCCTCTTCATGGTCCATCATGCTGCTGAGACCATTAGAATGAGGTACCCAAACTCGTGGGGAGATAATAGACCATTTTGCCACCATTCTAGCTCCTTTACTTGATCAAATCTGGGGCTAATACACCACACTTGTTCAGTCTGTCTGTGAAATTGACAACATTTTTTTTCCCACCCTTGTGGTTATCAATAATCTCAAACTCTCCAATGAAGCCATGCTTCATCATTAGTCAGGAATCTCTCAGTCACTTTGGAACATGGTTGGGTGAGAACCTGCCATTTTCCACATTTCTCTGCATTGTCGGTACTTGTCAGGGTATCAGCGAAAATATTCATGTGCACCATGGCTCCGCTTCGTCAGTTTGACTTCCAGAATAATGAACTATTCAATGCACAGACCAGGTCATTCTGATGAGAGATCCTCATCTCATTTCAACACCTGGGACAATCACCCACTGCTCCTGTCCAAATAAATAATTATCCACTGCTGAACTATTCTCTTGAAATCAAGTCAGTTGATGCTGGTTCTTGTTTCTTTATTGGCATCAAGAGAGTGGTGGACAATGACAGACAGTGCAAAAGAGAGAAATTTAAAATGACAGCAAGGCAAAGGGAACAAGGGAATTTGGCTCCTTTTAAGTTGAAGAAAATAAGTCAGTGAAGGCTCATGGTGCAGACCAAAATCAAGACTGAAGTGCACTGAAAAGGGACACGACAAATCTGGATGTAGTAGCCAGCTGGTGTAAAGCGTAAATTGTTTTCAGTTTTAGAAGCCTCTAAATAATAGTTATAAAGCAAAATGAAAAAAGCTTTGAGGTTCTGGGAATAAATTAATTGTGAAAAGAAACTAGTTTTTGCACTGTTGAAACCAAGAGATGAGAAAACACCCAAGATATAGAATACTCTATTTGCAGTTTAGAAGGAAATAGAAAATAAAGTTTATTTGGACCAATAACTTTTGTTATGTTGATTAAACATGACTGAAGATGTGAGTGGTGCTGGGGGTGGACAGGAATTTCTATTGAAAACCAATATAATTTAAGAGATTTCAGATACATGAGCACATAGCTCCCTATCAGATTCTCCAATTGATCCTCATGCCTGTATTACTCAGTATGCCTCAGGCAGATGTAATATAGAATCCCTACAGTCTAGAAAGAGGCCATTCGGCACATCAAGTTAGCACCAACTCTTATCCAGACCTACTGCAACCCTGCGCATGGCTAATCCACCTAACCTGCACATTTTTAGACTGTGGGAGGAAACTGAAGCACCCAGAGGAAACCCACATAAACAATGGGAGAACATGCAAACTTCACACCATCACCCAAGGCTGGAATTGAACCCAGGTCCCTGGCATCAGCAGTACTAACCATTGTGCCATTATGCTGCTCCTATGGAATAAAAGTTAAAAATAAAGTTTAAAAAAAAAAGCTATTAGTCACCTGTCCAAATATCTTCAAATTAATCAGTATCAAATTTTATTCAGTACATTCCTGTAGAGTGCATTGGGATGTTTTATCATATTCAAGAAGCTATAGAAGTACAAGTTGTTATTATGTGGACTGAGTTCCCTCTACCTGAGTAATACTAATCCTCAATCAAAAGCCTCAGGTGCCTCAGACTATAAAAGGATCTACTGTTAGTTTCAACTCACAGCAGCTCTCTGCCACAGCACATGCCGGTCTCAGCTTCATCCATAAAGCTCTTTCCCATTACTCAGGGATTATTGGAACACTTGATTGAATGGTTGTAACATAGACAGTAAATCTTAGTAACATAGACAATAAATCATATATCATGCACTAAAATACAGCAGTACTATTGTCCTTTTGCTAAGACTGGGATGAGCAGTAAGGCCTCGATAGCAAAGAGCAAAGTTGGCGATCTATTTGACAGAGAGGTTACAATAATGAGAGCGAGTTAAGCCAGAATGGGTGACATCCAAATACATTCTCTGTTGCTCTCCCTCCCAGGGTTAGGATCAGGAGTGGAAATGTGGACCTGTCTTTACATTTAAGTCCCTCCCCAAGGTCCTCCGCTGCCGTAATTGAGATCAACAAATAAGGCACACACAGAGCAGTGATTGAAGCCAGCATCCATTGAATTGGTAAATCGAGGCAATCATTTCTGGGAGAAGTTACATCAAATACGCACATTTATAAATTAAGAAGGTCCTTCCATGATTCACCCAGTGAAGTTGGTATTTCAAAGTCTACATAAGAACATAAGAAATAGGAGCAGGAGTAGGCTATCTAGCCCTTCGAGCCTGCCCCGCCATTCAATAAGATCATGGCTGATCTGAAGTGGATCAGTTCCACTTTCCCGCCTTCTCCCCATAACCCTTAATCCCCTTGCCTACCAAAAACCTATCTACCCGTGTCTTAAATATATTTAGCAAGGTAACCTCCACCACTTCAACAGGCAGAGAATTCCAGAGATTCACCACCCTTTGAGTGAAGAAGTTCTTCCTCAACTCCGTTCTAAACTGCCTCCCCCCTTATTTTGAGGCTGTGCCCTCTAGTCCTGCTGTCCTTTCTGAGCAGGAAGAACCTCTCCATCTCTACTCTATCCATCCCCTTCATTATCTTATACGTCTCTATAAGATCCCCCCTCATCCTTCTAAACTCTAACGAGTACAAGCCCAGTCTATTCAGCCTCTCCTCATAGCTCAACCCCCTCAACTCCGGTATCAGCCTAGTGAACCTCCTCTGCACTCCCTCCAAGGCCAAAATATCCTTGCGCAAGTGTGGTGACCAAAACTGCACTCAGTACTCCAGCTGCGGCCTCACCAGTGCCCTGTACAGTTGCAGCAAGACCTCCCTACTTTTATATTCAATCCCCCTCGCTATGAAGGCCAGCATCCCATTTGCCTTCCTGACCACCTGCTGCACCTGTAGGCTGGGTTTTTGCGACTCATGCACAAGGACCCCCAGGTCCCTCTGCACCATAGCATGCTGCAGCTTTTCACCCTGTAAGTAGTAGTCCTTCCTACTATTATTCCTGCCAAAGTGGATAACCTCACACTTGCTAACATTGTATTCCATCTGCCAGGTCCTCGCCCACTCGCTCAGCCTATCTAGATCCCTCTGCAGACTTTCTACACCCTCCGCACAATTTACTGTTCCATTTATCTTTGCGTCATCAGCAAATTTTGACACCTTACACTCGGTTCCCTCCTCCAGATCATCTATATAAATGGTAAATAGCTGAGGCCCCAGCACCGATCCCTGGGGCACTCCACGAGTCACCAACCGCCAATCCGAATAGCACCCATTGACACCCACGCTCTGCCTCCTATTTGACAGCCAATCCCCTATCCACACTAACACCTTACCCCCAACTCCATGCCCCCTAACCTTCTGTAACAACCTTTTATGCGGCACCTTATCAAACGCCTTCTGAAAATCAAGAAACACCACATCCACCGGTTCCCCTTCATCCACCGCACTAGACACATCCTCAGAATTCCAATAAATTCGTCAGACACAACTTCCCCTTAACGAATCCGTGCTGCGTCTGCTCTATCAAACAATTCTTCTCAAGATACCTCGCTATTTCCTCTTTGATGATAGATTCAAGCATTTTTCCTACAACAGATGTTAAACTAACCGGCCTATAATTCCCTGCCTTTTGCCTGCTACCCTTTTTAAACAGCGGTGTAACATTAGCCGTTTTCCAATCTTCCGGCACTTCCCCGGAATCCAGCGAGGTTTGGAAAATTATCACTAAGGCATCCACTATCACCTCCACCATTTCCTTCAGAACCCTGGGATGCATTCCATCCGTTCCTGGGGTCTTGTCCACCATCAGTCCCACTAGTCTGTCGAGCATTACCTCTCTAGTAACAATAATGTCATTCAGGCCCTCAACTCCTACCATCTTTCCATCGTTAACACCCGGCAAACTATTTGCGTCCTCCTCTGTGAAGACCGAAGCAAAAAACTTATTCAAGGCCTCAGCCATTTCCTCATCCCCCACCACTAAATCCCCCCTCTCATCCTCTAAAGGTCCAACATTCACCCTAGCCAGCCTCCTCTTCTTTATATTATTTATAAAAACTCTTACTAACCTTTTTTATATTTAGCGCTAGCCTAGATTCATAGTCTATCCTTCCTTTCTTTATCAACTTCTTTGTCATTCTTTGTTGATATTTAAACCTCTCCCAATCCTCTTCTCGCCCACTACTTTTAGCCACTCTAAACGCATCAGCTTTTAATTTAATACTCTCCTTTATCTCCTTTGTTGTGCTGGATTGATCAATCTTCTAAATGACACAAAGCCAGACTGCAGTTTGACTTCTACGCTGAACAAACACATAGCTGGAAAAACTTTAAAAAAGTTTGCTTTAAATGCCCATGGTTCCAACATTCAGTTTTACAAACAGCAACATCCCAAACAAAAACAACCCAATGTCTTGGACCAATATTACTGTGATTTGCTTGAATGGTTAATCATGAAGTGCAAGAACCAAACCACATTTGGATTTTGTAAAGTGTTGGTCAAAAAAAAAGTTGCAGTCTTATCAAGGTTTTCTTACAGCCTTCTCTCTAGCCCCACAACCCTGTATGTGACATTCTCCAGCAAACTTTATTGCATCTATTTCAGAGAAGAAGAACTGAGTTTGGCCAGTGTCCTGGGCAAAATTTATAACCATCATTAAAATGGATGATAGGGTCATGCTTTCAATTTCGGTTTCTACCTAAACAAGGCCAATTTTGATTTCTGGGATCTTGCTGTACGCACACTGGCTGCTACATTTACCTACACAACAACAGTGAACAGTAGTAAAAGTTCTTTGGGTTACCCGGAGGTGAAGAAAAGATCATAATGGGCAAATCCTTTATTTTCCCTTTCATTCTGGTGGCAGTGGCTTCGGACATGAAGCAAAATTCTTAGTGGTTCAGCCCTAAAACATTGGTGCATAAACCGGACAGCAAGCTCACATACATATGCATACCACAGCCAAGCTCAATCCTGTTATTTACACATCTATTTACTAATTAGAACCACTAACTAGCAGAGAGTGGCGATGGATTTCTACCCTTTAAGTCCATTGAACGAGGAGGTCAGGTGCAATTATTTTGCCTTTCTAACCAACATCCCAGTAACAGCTAATTAAGTACAAAATTAGATTGAAACAGTAGACCATTTGGAAGTAAGGCCCAATGCCGTGCTTTGAAACAAGTTTATGAATTGAGCAACTAACTTTATTCTTTTTAAAGGTAATGGGATAATGTCACTTATCACAATAATAGTTTGACAAGCAAATAATTCACATTTACGTGAATTGATTTTGATAATCATTGTATACCTGGACTAACAGGCATATTGTTTAGACTAGAGATTTAAGTATTTTCATGATGCAAACTAGGCATCAGTTAAACAATCTTCATTAGGAATAATAGAAGTTGGCAAAGCCTGCAAACCCAAACACGAAACACATCAATGCACAGAATCTAGCGAACACGAGTTCACTTCAGCATGTAGCTGTCCAACTAATCACATTTTAGTTACCATTAAGAAACAATTCTGTAATTCAACGCTACTCATCCAATAAAATAGCCAAAATGTCCGAAATGGGGCTTAAACAAAGCAATGGAATGTTGGAATTTTTTTTTTAAAGAAGCATAGAGAAAGCAGATATGTCTTGGAATAGATACAGTGGCCCAAACTGGCATAAATATGGGAAGCACTACTCGCAACAGCTGTTACTTTATTTCCTTTCCCCCTGAATATGCTGAATCAAGGATAGAATTCCTCAGATGTCAAGAAGCTCTCTGGCATCCGACCAGAATTCCCTTGCACCAAAACTCAACTCCCTTCACCAGACATCCGCAGTATCAGTCACTAAAAAGCACACAGTTTGGAGAGTTATGGTTGTTCCTTTCTCTTCTTGGACAAAAGATGAGGAGCCCAGTTGCAGCACCACAACACTCATTCATCTGAGATCACCTATGATAGATCAAACCTGGAATCTTAGTTCTCTGAGGCTCTGCGTTATTGTGGAGTATTGGCAGAGTGAAGATACCCCCATTACTGACACCTGAACCCAGGAGTTAAAAAATCATTGCAAATTTCAACTGAAACAAGCAAATAACAATTGTCCAAGGAACTGTTGTCAATTCTTGTAAACATTACCCATTTTAAATATTCTACAGTGATAGCAAAAAGGGAACAAAAAGGTGCAGAGCATATTTGAAAGAAAATTAATTTGAAAAGAACCATTAAACAATCATTCCAGTATAAAATAGAGGCCTGTCAACATTACAGGAAGTTTATAAATGAAGTCAGTCTTTTCCAAAGTTTATTTTCTTTTACTTTCACTGTTTCTTCAGCCATTTATTCTTTTTATGCTATGTTTTTAGTCATTGTGGTCTGTCTTGGTCTCAGTGGTCCTCTTCCTCACCGATGTAGGATAACAAAAGACCCAAACTAATTGTATCTTCAAAATTGCTCACTCTGCAAATTTAGCAATTGGCTTGATTATTAACAGCTTGTGAACTTAAACTTTGCAAAAAAAACCAATCGCTGGTCATCAGGTTTAAGAAGCTCTAAATGAGATTTGAAAGCCGAACACCACACAAACTGCTCCTAGTCACTAATATCAATGCTGTCATGCTTTCAGACGTCTTTGTACCATTTTCTTTATTCTCCCTGGAATGCTGGCCATTTGAGAATTGAAAAAGAAACACTATCTGATGGAGGAGATACTTCTCAGCTATCTGGGCACAGTATCCAGTCCATTGTAGTTGATTTTGAAAGAGCTTTGCCTGACTGGATCTGGTTCCAAGAAAGTCATCAGTATGAGGTTGACAGTCCTCCCATTAAAATCAGGTGGAGGTAGCAGAGACACTCTTCGTGGAATTTCTCAACTATTACTCTCTAATGTATCATCCAGCTCCCATTTCAATAAAGGAGCAGTGTGGTGATAATATCTCTGTACAATCGGTCTTTGTTTTCAGAAACTCGAGCTTGTAGAAGGCTGAGCTGGCACAGTTGTTCCGGTGTTGGATCTCCTTGTCAATGGTGGCCCTTTAAGGAAGCTGCCAAAGTGTGGGGAGTGCTCAACATGTTCCACAGCATCTCCTTCCACAAAAATGGGGAATCTATTTTTTGACTGACCTCGTCTGGGTTGATGTATTGAGTTTTGTTTTATAACATACAAAGACAAGTTCAGTCTCTTGCACGCAGAATTGAAGAGAATGAGTGTGACTTACAAATCTGGTGTAGAATGAGCAACAAGACTGCAATCAAAGTCCAGTACAGCACAGGAACAGACCCTTTGGCCCACCAAGCCTGTGCCTACCTAGACAACCACCTGTATCTACCTAGACAACCACCTGTATCCTCTATACCCCTCCTGTTCATGTGCCTATCCAGTTAAGTCTTAAATATTGCTAACATATCTGCCTCAGCCACCTCACTTGGCAGTGCTTTCCAGACCCCCACCATTCTGTGTAAACAAAAATCTCTGTACATCTCTGCTGAACCTTTCCTCCCTTAACAATTACAAGGGGGCACAAGTTCTAGATACTTCTGCCCTGGGAAGAAGCTTCCTACAATTCACCTCATCTACGTCCCTCATAATTTTATAAACTTCCGTCAGGTCGCCCTTGATTTCCTCCTCCTGTGAGCACCTTTTGCCAGCATCAAAATTAAGGCTGGATGCAAAGCTGCCCTTAAGTAGCCAATAATTGACCACCTGTTTGCTAATATGTAATTTCATGATTTATATGTTTTAGGAATATAACTTTTAAGCTGGATATTGAAATTTTTGAATGCAAGATAAATTGAGAAGCTGGCAAACTGACCTAAGCTATTGCAATTCAAAGGGTGGCCTATATTTATTTAATAAGATCAGAGTTAGAAGTGAAGAAGCATTAAACAATGGGTGATCTGTTTGAGTTTCATGGTGGAGATGGGATCCGACAGTTATCTCAATAAGAGATTTAAATTATTCATTTGCTTTCCCAGAACAAAGTGACAGTTTGGCAGTTGGGGCAGTTTAAATTTCTATCTGGAGCATTCCAGGTATGCCATATTGCCATGCAAATAGACCACTGGGAAGTTCTTTTTTGGTTGGATTTTATTTGTGTGATTTCTCACAGAAACAGCCAGTTGGAGTTGTAGTCAGCCTGGCAGCAATTTTGAGACAAAAGCAGAAAGGGAATCAGTAGCAGTAGGCTATTAGAAACCAATTTCTGATTTGGAGTCACTATGCAAAAAAGCAACAAGAACCATGCTTGAGTTGGGGAATCTACAAATCATGAGGTGTTGAAGAGTCACATAGCCAGATCATAGTGTGCTAATGAGATATTCAGATTTAAAGTGCAAGTGCTTACAGAAAGGGTTATAGCAGCACTTGCTTTGTTTAAATCTTAAGACAGTAAATGTGCTTTGTTTAAAACATGAAATTGTGCGCAAAATTATTTGGGTAAATAACTGGGAGTCCATATTTCTTTTTAAAAGTTTCTGGCCTCTACCAAGACTATATCAAACCTCAACTGGGTGAGGGTAGGTCCTCACCCACCTCATGTAAAATGGAGTGCAGATTGGGGGATGGTGGAAAGGCCACCTATGGGCTATGTAACATGTAACAGAGCATGGTTGGAGTTTAAGAATTAGAGAAGAGAGAGGAAACTCCCAAAGATATAACAAAATGAAATACAAAATGAGTTTTCCCAGATGCACAAGAATGAAATCAATCAGCAATTACTGTTTTGGATTCAAACAAAATCATACTGGAACATTTAAGCTACAAAAATCATACACTACAGGAGATAAAATGCATTACACCCCAGATCAATTACTTATTAAATTTGAGACTGTTTAAGATGCAAGCAAAAATAGCATGCTCTCAAATCCTGGAATCAAAGAATCCTTACAGTGCAGAGGTACGCCATTCAGGCCATCAAGTATGTGCCAACCACAATCCCACCCAGGCCCTATCCCCATAACCCCATACATTTACCTGAGCTAGTCCTCCTGACACCAAGGGGCAATTTAGCATGGCCAATCAACCTAACCCGCGCATCTGTGGTCTGTGGGAGGAAACTGGAGCAGAAACCCACACAGACATGGGGAGAATGTGCAAGCACCATAGAGTGACCCCAGCCGGGAACTGAACCCAGGTCCCTGGCACTGTGACGCAGCAGTGCTAACCACTGTGCCATCCAATTAAGATAAAGGCAAAATACTGTGGATGCTGGAATCTGTAACAGAAACAGCAAATGCTGGAGAAACTCAGCAGGTCTGACAGCATCTATGGAGAGAGGATAGAGCCCACATATGACTTGAAATGTTGGCTCTATCCTGTCTCCACAGATGCTGTCAGACCCACTGAGTTTCTCCAGCATTTGATGTTTCTCTCAATCATTGTTGTGCACTGTTGGCAGGCCTTTTCAACAGTTCTGGTAGAAACAGTTACTTTCAGTGACAGTAATACAAAAGAGAAAAAATGTCAGGCTGTTCTTATCAGTTTTATTCATATTTTGTTTCACAAACTGAACCAGACCATGCTTTCAACTAAGAGCGAGCACAGATCATTTGGAACAACCCTACATGTAGATTCTGCTGCTCAAACCCCATGGCATTGTGACTCATGAATTTACAAAGTCAAATTCATTAATACAAGATTTCACCGCCCATTTAAACAAAAAATCAACTGCACGGATGAAGTGAGCCAGAATGCTACGTGAGAAACAAAAGGGAACACGCGGGCAAGTATAAACATAAAGGCGATTAGAAACTGTAACAGAAGGATGCCATGCTGTGACATGTACAGAATTTGTCAACGTACTGCCCCTCCTCCAAACATTTTCTGTCAGGATGTGTGGATAAAATTGCTGTCAAGAATATGAATGAGGGGAAGAAAGCACATAAGTCACATACTTAGGTACTATTTTATTAACTAAACTCTTGCATTTGCTACTAAAGCAATGCATGAATATAACAGAATCTATAGAATTGTACATTTAAACGTGTTTTCCAATTACAACTACGCTACTCTAAATAAACACAAGGCAATATTTGCATTACGAAAACGAATGTTATACGACATTGTATCCCTATAGAAGCTAAAAAAGACACGGCTGATTGAATTCAATACATGAAAAGCAGATTATTTATATCAATATTTGCAAGAATAAGGGGTTTAAATTAAAGGATATGCATAGTTGAAAAAAGGGCACATGGCCACAAGTGGTGACAATAGCTTACCTGAGCTGTCCATGGTGCTGCAGAGGGCTGGCTGCGGTACTGGGCCACTCGCTGCTGTAGAGGCTGTTGCTAGCACTGGGGCTGAGCTCACCGTCTGGACTGCTTCACCTGCTCGCACCTTGCTGTCCAAATCCCCTGTCCTGCTATCCACCAAATGTAAAGATTCGTAACCATCATAATTGGTCTTCTTGCGATAGTTTCCAAGAAGGCTCATGGGGCACCAGGAGGGGTCAGCAAACAGCTCATTTATAGACAAAGGGGGGCAGAGCCAGGCATGACCTTGTGCGCTGAACTGACTTCAAAAGATAAATAAAGGAAAAACTAAGGAACAAGGCTTTTGTTCCTTTGTTAAAGCCAGAGGAGAGCGGAAATTAATAAGGGCAAACAGCCTGTCGTTCCCAATTCTCCACTTGCAAAGCTCGCCGCCAGTTTTGCTCTCGCTGCTTTAGCGGCTTCTTATCTGAGCTTCCGCCTGGCTCCGCGCCAGAGAGCTGAGTGGAGGCGGTCACCTCCAGCCTCGAGCTGCCTGCAGCCTGCCTGCAATCCAGTCTACCTTTCAAAATGCTGTTGCTGATGCAAAAAAAAATCACTTATCAGTACTTGAGAAATTTTGCACCCGATTTAAAATTAACAAGCTCGATTTTGACCAGCCTCGTCTTTCCCCATTAATGGTGATAGTGATGGTTTTATCTAGTGCTGTCCCTGTGGAATTATTCCAGTGACGACCAGGCCTTTGGCGTCTCACGCGATTCACTGTTCTTGATGGAGGAGGCTATTCAAAAAAGAACCTCATCTTGTCAGTATCACTGCACACGCCTCTACTGCAGTCGCTGCTGGATAGTGAGGAGAGAGGTGTTCTACCCTTTATATTCTGCAATGTATTAAAGTCAAGCATATTGCATTTCCCCTTTTAAAAAAAAAGTGACTTCCATTTTCTTCATTTCTTGTCAGTAGTTCTCACTTATTTCAGGTATTTTACCATTCTTTTCCTCGAAAAGACAATCATTTCGCGGTGAAAATCATAAATATATTAGCTAGCCAGCTTACTTAGTTGTTTTACTTATGGGGGAGGGGTAATCAGACTAAATGATCAGAAACGGGCAAACTTCATTCTTCACCCATCAGTTTTTAACCTGGATGCGTGAGAATTGCTCCACATACAGCTGAAGTACGAGAACAAATTAATGAGGCCCATTTTATCGCGTCACCCTCCCTCCCCCACCTCCCCGCCACACACGCACTCACCCCCACCTCCCCACCACACACGCACTCGCCCCCACCTCCCCACCACACCTTCTTTAGCTAAAATGATCAGATAGAAAAATCACAACTACTGAAGACTCAAGATAAAGACATACACCAAAACTGACAGCTGATCAAGTAACATCTACAAGAGAAAGGTTTGTTAATATCGTAGATGTACTTTCCCAGGTACAGGTCTTCTGGAGAGCTTTACCGAAAAAATGTTAATATTTATTTGACTTTTAAATGTTGATTTCCCCTGCTATGCTTGTCTGGTTTTATTCAGAAAACAGTTGCCTCCCTCAAGAAAGTATGTATTTATACAACAGCAAAAATTCCTATTTGTTGTTACTTGCAGCAAAATCAGAAATCCATTCTCATATTTAAAGAGAAAGCTTTTTCCCCACTGTCTTTATACCTGGAAAGAATCCCAGTAGACTGACTGCAGGCCTTTATTATAACAGTACTACATGAGTTGAGAAGCACAATTCAACAAGAGGAAAGGATAAAGATTGTGCCTCCTTAATCTCCTTTCCCAATGATACTGATTATCATTACTTTCAGTGAAGAGTCAAATTCAGCATGTTGCAAATATTTCTCATCGCAGATCACTACCACAAAGGTCAATTATAATCAAAGATCGCACTTTCCAAGTTTTGCTTCTGACACTGGAAATAGACTTTTGGACCATCTGAACATTTTAAATGCAAACATTTTCCGCTCATATGGGCAATAGGTTACTCTAAAGTCTCCAATGGCTGGAGTTATACCTACCACAAAGGAAAATAGTCATTGGAGAACAATCACCTCACCTCTAGGAAATCACTGCAAGAGTTGTCAGGGGAGTGTTCAAGGCCCAACTATCACCAGCTGCTTCATCAAAAGGTCAGAAGTGGATTTGCTAGCTGAAGACTTCAATGCTCATTTGCAAATCATCAAATACTAAAGCAGTCTGTGCCCACATGCAGCAAGGCCTGGATAACATTCAATCTTGGCGAGTGATATTTATGCCCCAAGTACCATGACTATTACCAACAAAAAAACCTTTAACCACCTCCCCTTTACATTCAAAAAGGGTTACCACTGAATATCAACATCTCAACACTCAGCATTGACCAGAAACTTTACAGGACCAGCTATGCAAATATGGCAGTTACAAGAGATTGTCAAAGGCAGGAATGTTGCAACAAATAATTCGTGTCACTCCCATAGCTTTTCTACCAACTACAAGGAATAAATCAGGAGTGTGGTAGAATAGTCTCCACTTGCTTGGATAAGTGCAGATCCAACAACAGTTGAATCAGCCAAACTGATTGCTCCCATGTTTAAGACTGTGGATGGGAAGCTAATGTGTACTATCTACAAGATGCAATGCAGCAACTCAAGGGTGATTTATTTGTCTCATTTGAAAAGTCACACCTGGGGAGAAAAACTGGTTGCACAAGGCTGGAGGCCTTGTTTTCTAACCCACAGTCTGTCAACAACTGCTGGCAATGCATTGGAATTCAGGAGTCTCAGAGCTGTTTGTTATATTTACTTAAGCCCCTTTTATTTTTGTACAGGTAAATAGCCAGAAAATAAGTCACAATTGAGCCTATAAATCTTAAAGATATAACTAAAAGCTAAAGTGACAGAGATTTCTGGGTGAGAGTAAATAGGCAGTTAACCTTGTACTCTGAAATCATCTGCAAGTTATAAATGAGATGAATACCACAGCACAGGGACTCCCAGCTTCAAGTGGAAGTCATTCTGGAATGCAATTGTGCATTTGTAGCTTAACTGTTAAGTGTAGGCGCTACAAAAAGATTCCAGTTGGTTTGATGGAATCGATGATTACAAAGCTTGTGTTTTTTGAGACAGACTCTAACTGAAAAGAGAAACAGAGTGGAGACTGATGGCCTTGCAGTTTCTAAGAAACTGAAACAGATTGGAAACCAAAGCTTCTGGGGAGTCCCAAAATGGATCGAAAACCATCTGGGCTCAATAGTTGAACATTCCAATGGTGCAGCACAGATAGACTGAAGAAAGGCTAGATCAAGAAACTGAGAATAAACAAATCTACAATTTCTGCTGTTGTTTCTGTTACTCAAACATCACATTGGTGGATCTATGCCATTCAAACCATCATAAGCAGAATTGAACTGGTTCAACTTTGGTGAAGTTGAAACAATTTTGGTGAAGTCTAGGCCCACAGAACTCATGTTATTTGTGCACTGCTGTTGACTGGAGATCAGGTTAAATTCCTAGAAGAGGCAGAGCTAAAATTGTGTGTTTGGAAGACAATTTTGAAAGACTTTGAGACTGAAATTGAAGACAAATATGCTGAGTGGACTGCTGAGCCAATTCATAAGATTTGGCAAATATAGTGTGTAATTTATAATCAATGACAATTTGCCTTTTAATTCATGTTCAACTTATGTTGATTTTGACTTTTACAACGTAGGTGGTTACATCTTTAGTGTTTGCCTTTTTTGCTTCTTGTATAGTAAAAATTTTGATTTAAAGAGTGGAATCTTGTAACTTCATTCATTCAATAAATAACTGGGATTGCAGATAATTTTCTTTTTCAGAAGTTACTGATATCAAACAATACAATAACAAAATTGAATCACAACAATTGGGAAAACCATTTACCATCTAAGATTTAAAATAATATATATACACACCTTATTTATTGTACAAAATATATTGCACAAAAGCTGTGAATGTGTATTTACTTATCTCAATTGATAGCAATATATTGGAGCAAAAGCCGTTTTTTGAAATATTTTTCATCCCTGCTTTCACACCTTCTGTTCAATAACACCTGACAATGTGGGCGGGCAACTTTAGTGCTGAAGAAAGATGCCTGCACACTAATTGTCTTTCATTCTGTTCTGCGTATCTTATGCTTTCAAACCACTGTTTAGAGGCAGCCTGGCAGCTACCATTTTGTGTAGAATGTACTTTTCGTTGAGAGTTATTATTGCATTTAATTTACATATCTCAATCAAAGCAAAGTTTATTAGTCACAAATAAGGCTTACTTTAACACTACAATGAAGTTACTGTGAAATTCCCCTAGTCGCCACAGTCCGGCACCTATTTGAGTCAACGTATCTAACCAGCACGTCTTTCAGAATGTGGGAGGAAACCTGAGCACCCAAAGGAAACCCATGCAGACATGGGGAGAACATACAAACTCCACACACACAGTGACCCAAGCTGGGAATCGAACCCGGGTCTCTGGCGCTGTGAAGTGCACTGCTAACCACTGTGCTAAAACCAAAAGAAAAGGGCGTGACAATAAATCAGTTTTTCCCATTCTTTGGATGGCTTTACAGGGAAATGAATTCCCTGATAGTACATGGCCTTTGAGACAAGTTAAAAACAAACCAGCTTTTGCTTCAATATAGTATGGCATAACATATATTTCAATACACTTGGCAATCAGTTTTTGCATTATATTTGTTCTTCAGTACCCAAAAGAAATTAATATATTACTTTAAATCTTGAAAGGGAAATGGTTTTGCAATGAACTGGAATGCTGATCTTGGGGTGGCCATCACCGTTTAGAATGTAAGAGTACTTTGATAAGGCTGGCAAAAGATGTTCTGTCCTTTTCTAATGTCATCCATTGATCAGTGGTGGCACTCTTGCCTTTGAGTTCAAGGCTGTTTCTTGGAATTGATTGTATTATCTAAGGTGACACTTCAACACTGTACTGAGTGGGAGCTGCACATTTGCAATATCCCATCATTAATGAGGCGTTAAATCAAGATCATGTTTGCCATCATATAGATTTTTTTTTAATCCTATGAAACCAGGTTCTTCCCAGCATAATAACTGTTTATCCCTAGTCTGTCGATACTCTCTGCCTCAGTTCACACAAGCTGGAGTGAAGCACAGAAAGCTGGTAACATCCTGGAAAATAGGAACAGAAGTAAGCCATTTAACCCCTCAAGTCTGTACCAGTATTCAGTTAGGATATGGCCAATCTGTACCTCAAATCTATTACTCAGCTTTGATTAATATCCCTCGATACCTTCATCCAGCAAAAATCTTTCAATATGTCTTGAAAATTTGACCCAGCATCAGAATCCTTTTGTTGGGGCAGGGAAATCCAGATTTACACCATAATTGGAGTCCTTCCAAATATCACTTCTAAATACCTAACTCTGATTTTTCCTTATCTGCATTCGGTTCCCATCAGTGGAAATCATTGCTCTGTACTCTTGAATCCTATTATCTGAAACATCTTAATTAGACTATTCCTTAACCTTCCAAACTCAGGAGAATTTAATCAAGTTCATGCAAGACTCCCGCACTCCAGACATTCTGTCGATCATGGGAGGTTAGTTAGGAAGGTTCAGTCGCTAGGTATACGTGGGGAGGTAGTAAATTGGATTGGACACTGGCTTAACGGAAGAAGCCAGAGAGTGGTTGTGGAGCATTGCTTCTCTGAGTGGAGGTCTGTGATGAGTGGCGTGCCACAGGGATCAGTGTTGGGTCCATTGTTGTTTGTCATCTATAACAATGATCTGGATGATAATGTGGTAAATTGGATCAACAAATTTGCTGATGATACAAAGATTGGAGGTGTAGTGGACAGTGAGGAAGGTTTTCAAAGCTTGCAGAGGGATTTGGACCAACTAGAAAAATGGGCTGAAAAATGGCAAATGGAATGTAACACAAACAAGTGTGAAGTATTGCACTTTGGAAGGACAAACCAAAGTAGAACATACAGGGTAAATGGTAGGACTCTGAAGAGTGCAGTTGAACAGAGAGATCTGGGAATACAGGTACAGAATTCCCTAAAAGTGATGTCACAGGTGGATAGGGTCGTAAAGAGTGCTTTTGGTACATTGGCCTTTATAAAACGGAATATCAAGTATAAAAGTTGGAGTGTTATGGTAAGGTTGTATAAGGGCATTGGTGAGGCTGAATTTAGAGTATTGTGTACAGTTTTGGTCACCTAGTTACAGGAAGGATGAATAAGGTTGAAAGAGTGCAGAGAAGGTTCACAAGGATGTTGCCGGGACTTGAGAAGCTGAGTTACAGAGAGAGATTGAATAGGTTAGAACTTTATTCCCTGGAGTGTCAAAGAATGAGGGGAGATTTGATAGAGGTATATAAGATTTTGATAGGTATAGACAGAGTGAATGCAAGCTGGCTTTTTCCACTGAGGCTAGGGGAGAAAAAAATCAAAGGGCATGGGTTAAGGGTGAAAGGAGAAAAGTTTAAAGGGAATATTAGGGGGGCTTCTTCACGCAGAGAGTGGTAGGAGTGTGGAATGAGCTGCCAGATAAAGTGGTAAATGCGGGGTCACTTTTAACATTAAGAAAACTTGGACGGGCTCATGGATGAGAGGGGTGTGGTGGGATATGGTCCAAGGGCAGGTCGGTGGGACTAGGCAAAAAAAATGGTTTGGCACAGACAAGACGAGGCCAAAAGGCCTGTTTCTGAGCTGTAATTTTCTATGGTACTGTCACTTTCTTCCTTCCGGAAAAAGATGCAAACATCTGAGGTCATGTACCAACTAACTCAAGAACTGCTTCTTCTCTGCTGCTTTCAGACTTTTAAATGGACCTACCTTGCATTTAGTTGATCTTTCTCTACACCCTAGCTATGACTGTAACATTATATTCTGCACATTCTCATTTCCTTCTTTATGAATGGTATGTTTTATCTGTACAGCACACAAGAAACAATATTTTCCACTGTATGTTAATACATGTGACAATAAATCGAATCAAAATCTTTCTGGTGAATCTTTGCTAGATCCCTTCTTGAACCCCAGCTTGAGCCAATGTTTCCTGGAGGGGGTGGGGGTGAAGAAAAATTGAGAAAATTTGAAGAAAGCAGGTACAAAGGGTTGATTTCTTGTTCATTGGAAACAGGCTGAGAACATGTTGGTTCTCAAAATTTGAAACATTTCAAGCTGCAGGGCTCCTTAAGGCAGATAAAGAACCTACCTAAAGTACATTAAGGTGCGTGAGGGTGGTTTTCTTCAGGTATTTATACAACTTGATGTTCTATATGTCAATGAAACTTTGATTGTATTTTAACCAGGGTTTGAATTGGGCAGCTGCAATCTCCTTCCCGACAGAATGAACTAGATGAACAGACAGCAGAAATGCGATGACCTCAAAGCTTTCCTTTTCAGGGCCTAGCATGTTCCTTCAGTACCACACGGAAAATTGCAGGCTTTTTGCCCTGTACACCCCTGCTCTCCCTAAAACTCATTCTCCCAAAACCTCCTCCTTGTGCAAACCTCCTTTAGTGAGGCATCTGGATATAAATTGTTCCATTGGTAAGATGCAGCATGGGTTCGTGAAGGGTAGGTCATATTTGATTTAGTGGAATTCTTTGAGAAGTGGACAATGGGGAACCCGTGGATGTGATGTATCTGGATTTCCAGAAGGCATTTGACAAGGTACCGCACCAAAGACTATTACATAAGATAAAGGTGCACAGTGTTATGAGTAATTTATTAGCATGGATAGAGGATTGGTTAATGAACAGGAAGCAAAGAATGAGGGTAAGGGGGTGTTTTTCAGGTTGGCGATCAGTAACTAGTGGAGTGCCTCAGGGATCAGTGTTGGGATCGCAATTGTTTACGATTTACATAGATGATTTGAAGTTGGGGACCAAGTGTAGTGTGTCAAAATTCATAGATGACATTAAGATGAGTGGCAGAGCAAAGCGTGCAGAGGATGCTGAAAGTCTGCAAAGGGATATAGATTGTTGAAGTGAGTAGGTGAGGATCTGCTAGATGGAGTACAATGTTGGTAAATTAGGTCATCCATTTTGGTAGGAACAACAGCAAGATGGACTATTTAAATGGTAAAAAATTGCAGCATGCTGCTGTGCAGAGAGACCTGAGTGTCCATGTACAAGAATCACAAGCAGTTGGTTTGCAGGCGCAGCAGGTAATTAAGACGGCAAATAGAATTTTGTTCTTCATTGCTAGAGGGACAAAGTTTAAAAACAACAAGGTTACATTGCAGTTTATAAGGTGCTGGTGAGGCCACACTTGGTGTACTGTGTACAGTTTTGGTCTCTACTTAAGAAAAGGATATACTGGCACTGGAGGAGATGCAAAGGAGATTCACTAGGTTGATTCTGGAGTTAAGAGGGTTGGTTTACGAGGAGAGACTGCGTAGACTGGGGCTATACTTATTGGAATTCAGAAGAATGAGGGGAGATCGTATAGAAACCTAAGATTATGAAGGGAACAGATAAGATAGAAGCAGGGAAGTTGTTTCCACTGACAGGTGAAACTAGAACTAGGGGCATCGTATCAAAATAAGAGGGAGCAAATTTAGGACTGAGTTGAGGAGGAACTTCTTCACACAAAGGGTTGTGAATCTGTGGAATTCCCTGTCCGGTGAAGCAGTTGAGGCTACCTCATTGAATGTTTTGAAAGCAAGGATAGATAAATTTTTGAGCAGCAATGGAATTAAGGGTTATGGCGAACAGGTGGGCAAGTGGAGCCGAGTCCACAAAAAGATCAGCCATGATCTTATTGAATGGCAGAGCAGGCTTGAGGGGCCAGATGGCCTACTCCTGCTCCTAGTTCTTGCCAATTAACTGCAAGTTAGCAGGCAGCCCTGGAGACTCCAGAGAAGTCTTGAGTCAATATGTCATTCTCAGCATACACAACACAATTATGATTGTCCATAAAACACAATTACAGGACAAGGAAAGTAACTTCACACACAACAATCATATCAGATTGGGATTGTAATGTTGTGCCCAATGTTATTGCTGTGAACAATTTCTGATTCAGCATTGTAATAACAAAGGGCCTAAATTTATTTTTAAAATATTATTCTCAATAACAACACTTTTTTTTGTTCATGTCCTACTCGAGCAGTCTCCTTCAGTTCTGTTTCCAGTACAGTAACAATTGTGTCATTGCCATTTCCTGCTTTCACTCTGAACTGGAGAATCTCTTCAACATTGCTACGAATTTCCTCTCTTTCACATGGCCCAATTCAGGCTCTCCCTTGCTTGACTTCTGTTTTCATTTCTGGGGTAGGTTATGAACCAATGTCGACCATAAGTCCACTGATTCTGATAAATATCTTGGCTATACTTCCTCGTACCCCACTTACTCTAAGGATGCTATTCTATTTCCCAATTTTTCCAACTCCATTGTATGTGTTCTGATGATACAACATCCATACCAACACTGACATGGCTTCCTTCTTCCAAAATAAAGGGTTCACCAACCCCACTGCCGTGGTTGACAATGGCCCTCAGCTGTGTCCATTCGATTTCATGCACTTTCGCTCTCACCCTTTTCCTTCCTTCTCAGAAGCACTGTTAACCTCGCCTGCTTCCATATTCAACAAATCATTGTCATTTCCACCACCTCTAACACATTGAAACCAAACACATTTTCCCTTCCCCACCATTTTTGGCATTCTGAATGGACTATTCCACCCCCCACCCCTTACCTTCGACACTCTCCCTAGTCACCTCCAACAGCACCTTTCCATGCAAGCTCAAGAGACGCGACACAGATTCTTTTAATTCCTCCCTTCTCATTTCCTGTTGAAACCATGAATTACATTTACTCCTTTCAGTTCAGTACACCTTATTTGCTGCTCATGATGTGGTCTTTACATCAGGAAGACCAAATGGACTGGGTAATTGCTTTGTGGAAGATCTCTGTTCAATCCACAAGCAAGATCCCCAGCTCCCAGTTGGCCTGGCATTTTAACTCACCACCTCACTCTCACATTAATCTGTCCTCTGGTCTCCTGGAACGTTCCAATTCAATGCAAGCTCAAAGAACAGCACCTCATCTTTAGACTGGGCACTTTACTGCCTTCCTGACACAACGTAGAGTTCAACAAGTTTAAGTCATAATCTCTATCCCCACTGTGTTTCTTTTTCTGACTTGGATTTTTCACACTTGTATTTCTGTTCCTTTTTTAATTTTGCTTTTAGATAGCATCTGTTCATTACTCTGCCATTTACACCTACTCTACACATATTTCCTTTGTTTCTTCGCTTGTCCCTTTGGTTTTGTATCATAAAGCCTTTTGTCATTTAATCGCTCTTGTATTCCATCCTATCACAGACCTTCCTTTTTGTTCTTTTATCCCCAACACCACCACAACCCCTTTCACTTTCTTTAAACCAACAACATTTTGAACTTTCCCAGCTTTGAAGAAAGTTAATCAACCTGAAAAGTTGACTGGGTTTCTCACTCCACTGATACTGCCAGGTCTGTGGTATATTTCCAGCATTTTCTATTTGTATTTTTAATGCTCATTTATGTAACCTTCAAATAAAGAGTACACACCCAAAGTGCCAAATCTGTCCCTTTTTAATAACTTCATCCGAGCTTCTGATGATTTCTAGTGATTTCTTCCCTAATCTCAGACTTTGCTGAAGTTTGAAAATTGGGTTCCCTCTTTGCTGGGCAGAATGAGACAGAGTATAACTTGAGCTTAAAGAATGGGCATTGACCTATACAAATATTGATCTGACAAATACTGGCCTAATTGTTATGTAATAATTCGCTAATAGAGCTCACAGACCCTTTGAAAGTAAAACGTTTTGTTGCGAAGAATGCCCCCTGGTGATAACAAATATCTTTTCATTAATTCAGAAATGTACAAAGGGATCATTTGACCCACTGCTGAACTCATTTCTTACATAGAGACAGATGTGAAGCACCAAAACAAAGTAGAAAGCTCTGCACCAAAAATTCTCCTCAAAAAGTATACAGGTGGCTTCCACTGAGATAAAAGAGTTTCGAAAAATCTCAAGCCCAAATGAAGTGTCTCAGCCAGAACAGAAATTAAATCTGCACTGTTAGCATTATTCTGAACCACATTCTAGCTATCTAGCCAATTAGCTAACAACCCCCTCCTCTAGCTTTTATAATCTACGTTAATGACTTGAATGAAGGAACTGAGTGTATTGTAGACAAATTTGCTGACAATACAAGGATAGGTAGGAAAGGAAGTTGTGAGGGCACAAAGAGACTACAAAAGGAAAGAGATTGGTTAAATGAGGGAGGATAAAATGGCAGTTGGAGTATAATGTGGGAAAATGTGAGGTTTGGAAGGAAAAATATTATTTAAATGAAAAAATACTACAGAGTGATACAGCAGAGTGATCTGAGCATCCGTATAAATGAATCACCTAAAAAAAGGATATATATGCAACAAATAATTAGGAAAGCAAGCAGAATGTTCACTTTTTTTAAACCAATTCAATCAAATCAAATCCAATTCAAGGTCTCAACAGGCGAGACATTTCCAATCCAAGCTGACAAGACAGGGCTCTCACCTCCTGTCTTGGGTTTGATCACACCAGGTTTTAGTCCAACCAATTTATTTGATAGTAAACGCACAAGCTTTCGAGGGGACTCCCTCTTCATCAGGTGAATGGAGAGTTCTGGCCTCGGACAGAGCATATAAAGCACAGACAGTTTAGAGATTACTGATTAGAATGCGAATCTAAACTGTCTGTGCTTTATATGCTCTGTCCGAGGCCAGAACTCTCCATTCACCTGACAAAGAGGGAGTCCCCTCGAAAGCTTGTGAGTTTACTATCAAATAAATCGGTTGGACTAAAACCTGGTGTTGTCAGACTTTTTACTGTGTTTACCCCAGTCCAACGCCAGCACATCCACATCTTGAGTTTGATCTACATGATCCAAGCTGATTGGAGTAGGTATAGCTCCTCCTCCAAGGCTTGATCTCATTTGCATCTTAGCCAAAAGGCCAAGATGCCACTTTTAAAAATCACTTCAAATTAAGCTAAAACGTAACCTAATGACCTCAACTAAGTACACCGTGTCGATACTACACTTGATCTTAGCCAAAAGGCAGAATGTTCACTTTTATTACAATCAGTTTGGAATATCGGAGTATAAATAGGGAAATAGTTGCATTGGTGAGACTACACTTTAAAGGGAGATATACGTGCATTGGAGACAACTGAAAAGAGTTTCACTAAGTTGATTCCTGGGATAAAGGGGTTGGCTCACGAGGAAAGGTTGAACAGATTATGTCTATGTTCATTGAGTATAGAAGAATGAGAGGTGATCATATTAAAGCGTACAATATTCTGAGGGGTTCGACAGGATAGAGGCTAGGTGGTTTCCCCTCATGGTGGGTCTGAAACAAGTGGGCACCATGTCAGGAAACTGCCTAGCAACAGCAGAAACAGAATTTTAAAAAGCATGGTAGGATGCGATTTACCCAGCAACAGTAGAAATCTGCATAGCAACAGGAGCAGCCAGCATTCTAAAGGCATGATGAGCTGCGATTTACCTAGTAACAGGATGAGCTGGCATCTAGACAGAAGCAGATGTAAATTGCCCCCATTAGTAGAAAACGTAAAGCTTATTAGTTACAAATAAGGCTTACATTAACACAGCAATAAAGTTACTGTGAAATTCCCCTAGTCACCACATTCCGGCATCTGTTTGGGTCAATACACCTAGCCAGCACATCTTTCAGACTACGGGAAGGAACCAAAACACCCGGAGGAAAACAATGCAGACATGGCGAGAACATGCAAACTCGACACAGACAGTGATCCAAGCTGGGAATCGAACCCAGGTCCCTGACACTGTGAGACAGCAGTCCTAACCATTGTGCCACCATGCTGCCCTTACCTAGCTTGATGTGGGTATGCCGGCGTTGGACTGGCGTAAACACAGTAAAAAGTCTGACAACACCAGGTTTTAGTCCAACCTATTTATTTGATAATATACTCGCAAGCTTTCGGGTTAGCCCCTTCGTCAGGTGAATGGAGAGTTCTGGCCTCAGACAGAGCATATAAAGCACAGACAGTTTAGAGATTACTGATTAGAATGCGAATCCTTACACCTAACCTGCTGTTCAAGACCTGAAGTGGCTGATAATGTGAGTGGAAGGAGCACTGATCACAGTTTAAAGAGATGTGTATTGTCTCCAGACAGTACAGTAAGTGAGGTTTTGCAAACCCAGGCAAGTCACGGGGGTTACAGATAGTGCGACATGAACCCAAGATCCCAAGGACGGTCTCAACAGGGATCTTGGGTTCATGTCGCACTATCTGTAACCCCCGTGACTTGCCTGGGTTTGCAAAACCTCACTTACTGTACTGTCTGGAGACAATACACATCTCTTTAAACTGTGATCAGTGCTCCTTCCACTCACATTATCAGCCACTTCAGGTCTTGAACAGCAGGTTAGGTGTAAGGATTCGCATTCTAATCAGTAATCTCTAAACTGTCTGTGCTTTATATGCTCTGTCTGAGGCCAGAACTCTCCATTCACCTGACGAAGGGGCTAACCCGAAAGCTTGCGGGTTCTTGATAAGAGAGGGGATTAAGGGTTATGGGGAGAGGGCGGGAAAGTGGAACTGAGCTACCACAGATCAGCCATGATCTTATTGAATGGCGGGGCAGGCTCGAAGGGCTAGATGGCCTACTCCTGCTCCTATTTCTTATGTTCTTATGTTCTTATATTATCAAATAAATAGGTTGGACTAAAACCTGGTGTTGTCAGACTTTTTACTTACCTAGCTCACCAGGATCAGTGAAGGCATACATATGCTAATTTCTAGAGTCAAAGAATTTGAAATCCAGACAGCCAAATCTAGAATGAAATATAAGAGAGGCTAAATAGTATAATCGCCAGCACATCCGCCAACCCGCTAGCAACATCCAACAGATCGAGGGGCAAGGTTTCCACCTTCAGCCCGAGACGCTCATTCCACACAACAGCCAGAGGGACTAGGGAGAGACCAGTTTTTCATCTAAGATTCAGAGCCAAGACATATTGCAGAAATTCAGATGCAAATTTGCATCCTCATCAAACCAAGAAATCGTTTCCCAGACTTTATCATCTAAGTTATACTGTATGGTAACTATGAGCTGGATTTGGCACAGAGATACAATGTTCGATGTTGTTCCCAAAAAAGAAGGGTGTCGCAGCGAGTTCAGGGAATGAGAGAGATCTCAGAGAAACGCTATGTGTTTAATTGTGTACTCAATTGTTATTGCATATTATAGTTTTTCTTGTTGTATATTTTTCCTCTAAAAACTCAATATTAATTGTTTACAGAAAGACTGGACTGTTTTCTCACCAAGTTGAATGTGGCTCTCAATACATTATTCCAAACAAATATACACCACAATGAACCTACATTTCAAGACATGTATGTGTGTCCATACATGCCCTGTTGTGAACATAACTCCCATTCACCTGATGAAGGAGCAGTGCTCCGAAAGCCTGTGCTGCCAAATAAACCTGTTGGATTTCAACCTGGTGTCATGAAACTTCTTACTGTACATATAACATCAGCAGGATTGGTAACAAATATTTCAAAATAAGAGGTCATATTTAAGATGGCGTTGAGGAGGAATTTATTCTCTCAAGAGGGTGATCAGTCTGTGGAATTCTCTACCCCGTAGATCAGATGAGGCTGGATCATTGACCATATTCAAAGCTGAGATGGACAGATTTTTGATCTACAAGGGAATCAAAGATTATGGAGGGCAGGTAGGAGATTAAAGACCACGATCAGATCAACCATGATCTTACTGAATGTTGGACCAGGTGCGATGGCCAAATGGCCTATTCCTGTTCCCAGTTCATCCAATTTTATTAAATACTGCACCAAACGTCAGGTTGAAATTTATAATATGTGTTTATTATGAAAATCAATTTCAATAACTTATATGCAAACACACAATCTGACTCGGGCCTCATGATTCCTGTATTCTTAATCCTCATTTGGTAAATGCATTGCCTCAGGTGGAACAGATTGATTATGTACAGAGAAGACCTCAGCTACAATTGTCCAACTGCACTGAGAAAAGTAAAGTCAACCAGAATGATTGCAGCAACTCAAGTGCTGGTGAAAGCACTTCTGGGCTAAAGAATTGTAGGCATATTCAAGGTTCACACAAATGGTCAAAATCCAGTTCTAACAGCTGGAAAGCGCAGCATACAGACATCAGCTAAGGTTGCAGTGTCCCACAACTCCTCCACGTTGAGCATCAGTAGTTTGTTCAATGGGTGGAACTTGTCGCCAGTAGGATTTTCCACTCACATCGAAGTCAATGGACTTTTGAGTGGCTTGCTGCATTTTCCAGCCCCCCCCCTCCTCCATGATTAGGCCATAAAATTCAGCCCAATGTCTAGTCTAGATAGGCTCATGACATGGAGCTAAATCGCAGCACAGCAATCAGGAGCAGATTACCTGGCTGATTTTACCATTTTATCGTAGTACTGAGATCAGTAATCACTGCTTTGGCTCACAGTTGTGAACTCGGGATATACAACGAACAAGGATTTGCCCAGCACTGTTCCAATAGGCAACTTCTTTAGTAATTCAACCATTAAATAGTTACAACTTTAAAATTGAAATATGATTTACCCAATTATTTTAGAAACTTTTCTTCTCATCAGAATGGGCTTTGGTTATTAATTCTACTTACTGAAAATATTAAGTCCTATTCATCAAGTTGAAAATGTTTTCAAAATTCTCAAATCATAAAGATCACACTAGTGCATTAGTGATATTTACCTACATTGTGTATTTTTGCATTTATATGTGCTGAATTAGAAAAGATAAAGTCATTCACTGTGCCTTCAGTTATCAAGTATAAGAATTGATGGAAATTGAAACTAGCAAAAGCTGAGACTTAGCAAAGCATTCCAGAATTACATGAAAATCCAACTCAGCAATCACTTCATCATAGCCATCAATCCCTTCTCTCCAGTAATATAACTAATTGCTTCTTGCATCTGCTTATTGAACATTTTAATGGCATTCATCATGATGTATGACCAAAAAATGTTGCACTATATAATAATTTTCATTGTTACCTGATGTCCCAAAGCACTTTACAGCCTTGTGTAATTACTGTTGTAACATGGAAAATGCAGCAGACAATTTGCACATAGCAAACTCCTACAAACAGTAATGTGATAAACCACCAGACAATTTATTCTTTTGTGCTGCAGACAGAGATAAATATCAGCCAGGACACCAGGAATAATTCTGCTGCTTTACTTCGAAATGGTGAGAAGGCAACCCGATGGAACTCTATCCCAACAATAAGTTGGATAGGAAGATCAGAAATTGGAGGTTAAAAAACGTGGACAGTGAGGGTTACAATTCATATAAAGTACCTGCTTTCGTGTGGTATTAAAAAGGACTCTCTACTTCTTTATTTTCCAAGGATACAGTGCACTACCAGTTAAGTGCTATTGTGTGTGTCACCAATACAATCACTGCCGTAGCTTGTGTGGAGAACCGCAGTCCAATGTCGCTGTTAGGGGCTACTTTACATTCAGCTGAGCAGGCGTCACCTGTAGGCTCCCTCACTATTGCCTGAATGTCAGCTTTGATTTTTGTGCTGAAGCTTTGGAGTGGGACTTGAACATAGAACCTTGAAATTCAGACCAACCAAGCTACAACTGATGTTCCAGATTGGTTATATTTTGATTAAAACATTCTGCCTGACTTTATTTACTCCCAATTCCTCAATGTTGAATTGTGTCCCCCACTATTTGAAATCGCAACTCTTTTTTTTTAGAAACGAACCCACTTCTGGACAACTATGCTTCTCACCTCTACATTGGTCAAGGGAAAGAATAAAAGTCCTGGGAACCAGGAAACTGTTCCATATCTTGCACCAGCCACTTCCAGGTTATGTTTTTATGGAGTCAGGGAAAAGTTTGTCTACTCCATTTCCTTAGGTATAATATAAATAGGATTGTGGTACAGCTCCCAATACATCTCCCCAGATCAGGTGAACAAGGAATGGTTGAAGATCAGAAGAGTGCCTTCTAATGCACCAGCATGACATTTCTATTCCCCAGTCTAACTATTTGGATATTGGCAGGGCAAATATGTGGAGTTACGAGAATAGGTTGGAATTGTTGTTGGTGCAGGCTGGGTGGGCTTTGGCACTGTAGGGCCTCTATGATTCTATTCTCAAAGCGCCTCTAAATTAATCTATCTACTGAAGTGTTTCATGCTGTGGTTGATCTCCATCTTGAATCTTGTTCAAGACCACTTTAAAACATCTTTAACTCTCATCCCATACATTTATGATTATATCTACATCCCAAAAATTAAAAGACAACTCACTACACCATCCACATTCCCTTTTAGCACATGCCCAATGCTATTGAGGGGGTAAAATACTGTGTGTGCATGTTTTTGATGAGTCAAGGATTTCTACACAAACACAAATGATCAGCTATTTTTATCATGGTGCTGCATACCTCTCCTTTAGCCTGTTCAATTTACAATTCTAAAATATTGGAGCTTTGAATGTTCACGACCTTTGGGATTACTATGGCTAGAAGACACGAACACAATTGGCAAATGTTCAAAAAGTCTAAATTCCAAGAGTAGCTGCATCCTCTAGCTACCACAGAAAAGGCAAGATCTCAAAATATGAGGAAAATCTGAAATATAAACTTCACATCTTAATAAAACTATTCCTTGTTTCATATTCAAGAAAAGCACTTGGCATTTTTCCTCCAGCACAGCAGTAAATAACCTCTGACATTCAAACAGAAACTGAAGGAGGTTCAGAAAACAATAAAAATCAACTCTGAATTTTATGACAAGATGCTTTACTCCAGTATATTCATGTCTTACACTGGAAAATTATTTCTAGTTCCAATCGTCACATATTTTAAATACTTTTGTAGCAAAAGCTGAACATTTTCTACAGTTATGTTGATGAAAGGATCAGAATCTTTTGAATATCGTGAAATATATACCAAAACATTGCAGCAATTTTAATAATGAAACAAATTTTAATTAAGGAAAGGAAATTGAGGGCAGCAAAATCGTATCAGCTCTAGAATTTTTTTCCCTGATTTTGCATCAATTCAGAATTAGTCAAAAGATTCCTCCTTTCATATTACAATAATTAAAGATAGTCATTAATCTAGATTCTTAGGAATAAACAATTATCTGTACATTTGTACATTTCAAATAATACTAACCTACAATGTTTGGTGTGTACCTTGAACATTATGGACATTTGTTTCTGTTATTATATCTCTTGATATTTACTTACATTCTAATTTTGCATTCTCCTGGCTCCACATTTGTCTCTGGAAGGTTTTGGGCCTGCTTCAGCTGACTGCTGCTAGATTTAAATCTCCATCAGCCTGTCAGATGCGGAAGGGGGAAAAAAAAACAGCAAGTGGAAAGCAATTACGATTGTTAGCATGAAATGTGCTGAGTAGGACTGGTACCGACAAGAGATTATGCAGTTCAGCAGCAAAATATGGTCCTTATTTAACAGATTCCCCACTCAACTGTACAGAGGCAATCTGTGTAGTAAGACTCTGAATCTTAAAGCCCGTGCAAATAATATGCAGTAAGTGAATATTTATTAACTTAAGAAATGCACACATTCTTTCCACAATAAACCTTTACATTATCATTCACACTTGAGGATGATCATCTAACCAAATTTGAATGATTCAGTTCTTTGAAAGAAATGTGCATTTTTTAAAAATATATTTCATAAAATGACTACCAATAAAATTGTTAGATATGAACATGCAAAATGAAACCCATAGCAATGGCCGTGCTGATATAAAGGATTTTAAAAGCTTTTGCTTGGTTAATCATTTGATACAGAAGTTTAAAAATAGCATTCTCTTCTTCTCGATAACAACACGAGCTTCAGGCATTTTTATATTTTAGGATATAATATTTAAATGCTTATTTTGTTTTAAATAATTTTTGAAAACTTGAGTTTTTTTCTCTTCGGTATAATATCTTTGGTGCCAAGCATTAAGTAGTAATCTTTCTTCCTACCTCCAGTTGCTGTCGTTGTTAAATCTCTTTATCTACATGCCCAGTATCAACTGCAGAAATGTACAGGAAGCTAAGCCAGATTGCTAAAAGTGCTGACCTTTGATTTGTCATTCGCACTCAGTCAAAGGTCATTCAAATTGCATCCAATTATCCGTAGCTGCTGATGCAAAGCAATGTTACGTGTTTGTGTCCTGTGCTAGCAGACAGGACTATACAACAGCACAGGAAGCAAACAGCTACAGGCACAACCCAGACAGATGGTATGAAAAAAAAGCTAGAACTGCAGTTGCTTAACATCAAAATGACAATACCATGCAGATTCAGCTGAAGTCATTTTATATAATTTATCAAGAGGATGTATCACATTTGTAATTCACTATTATGTTATTGAAATGTGTTCAATTTATTGCTTTATTTGAACAATCTGTTTTACTTTTAAATCCTGTATTCCCCACCCCACTTTTCCTGAAGGCACTGACTCATGCTGGATGCAGTTGCATGTGTAATGGCTAGTGATCATTCTTTGTGATAGAAACTGAACTCACTGCTTGTTGGCAAGCTGCCTGCCAACGCTGCCTTGCACCAGAGGACACAACACTGCCTTGAACCAATATCAATGCGCTTTCTAGCGCCAATCAGTAATAGAAATTATGGCTGAAATATTCAAGTCCCTAGCTCAGGGCTGCAAAAACCATATTAATACATTAATCGAAAACCCAACTGAAATAACAAATTAAGAATCAAATCAGTGCCTTCTCCATTCCAATGTATGGGATGCATTTATCTACCAAGCCATTGGAGGGCCCATTCTTGGATCCTGGTTAGTAGGCTATACGATCCAATTTTACCAATGCAACATTAACAATCAGCATTTTTTCAAACCTTTATTTTAGGAGGACCTGTATTTGTTTTTAGCCATAACTTTTCAGGCATTTTCAATTATCTAAGATCTAATTCAATCAGGCCATTCATCACAAACAATGAACAAAGCTGGAACCCTTCCTGTTCTGAATGGTTCAGCAATATGCATATTAAAATGACTAACCAGTTGCGAAGTGATTTTGTTGATTGTTTAGGAATATGTGTATGCCCATTTCCCCAACGTATTTCCCTTTTAAACTATCTACTTGTGCTGTCCCAAGTAGTCTACTTTCTCCTGAAATTGAAATGGCTCTGGGTCACATGTTTAGTTATGCAATTAAAAGAAAAATTGCTGGAAAATCTCAGCGCTCTAGCAACATCTGTAAGGAAAGAAATGAAAAAAAAGTACTGTGCAGATTCAAATCCAAATGACCCTTTGTCAAAGCTAAAAGGCATAGAAAGTGGGAGGTATTTATTCTGCAGGGTGAGGGAATGAAAGATGAGTCACAGCCACAGAAACTTAGGGAAAGACTGCTAATGACAGTCCACAGAGAGAATAAAAGGGTGTGAATGGCCAAATGGCAGAGAAACTAAAATGAGAGGGTAAGCTGTGACAGATGATGATGTTGGGGCACGAGGGTAAAATTTGGAAAAGGGGAAGCAAAGAGGGAGAAAAGGTAAGGGGAGGAGGGATAAAGTAGGGCAAAAGTGTTGGGGGGGGGGGGCAAAGAAAAATGAAGAAAGACAATAAAGAAATAAAAGGTAGAGAACAGTAAAAAATTAAACAAAATAGAATGAAAACAAAGGGGTTGAAGTGGGGTAGAACAAATCATCTGAAGTTGTTGAATTCGATGTTGAGACCCAAAGGCTGTGAAGTTCCTAGCCAGATGAGATGCTGTTCCTCAAGTTTGCATTGAACTTCACTGGAACATTGCAGCAGGCCAAGGACAGACATGTGGGCATGGGAGCAGGGTCGTGTGTTTCAAATGGCAAGCAACCAGAAGGTCAGGGTCTTGATTGCACACAGAGCGAAGGTGCTCAGCAAAGCAATCACCCAGGCTACGCTTGGTCTCTCCCATATATAGGAGACCACATTGGCAGCAGTGAATGTAATACACCAAATTGAAAGAGATGCAAGTGAAATGCTGCTTAACCTGAATGAATGTTTTGGATGTTGGATGGTGAGGATTGAAGAGGTAAAGGGACAGGCGTTATACCTTTTGCGATTGCTTGCAAAGGTGTCATGAGTGACAGGAAAGGTGTTGGGTATAGTGGAAGAGTGGACTAGGTTATCGTGGAGGGAATGGTCTTTGCAGACAGAGGGAGTGAAGGGAAGATATGTTTGGTGGTGGCATCACGTTGGAGTTGGTGAAAATAGCAGAAGATTACGCGTTGCACGTGGAGACTAGTGAGGTGAAATATGAGAACAAGGGGTCTCTATCCTTGTTCTGGGAGGGAGTGTGGGTCATAGCGTGGGAGATGGACCAAGCTGTTGACACTCCTTTTGACAACTATAGATGAGAATCCACGGTTGGGGAAAAAGGAGCAAATATTAGAAGCACCACTTTGGAAAGTGGCATCATCGGAGCAAATGCAACAGAGGCAACGGAGCTGAGAGAAAGGAATGGAGTCCTTACAGGATGTAGGATATGAACAGCTATAATCCACATAACTGTGCAAGTCAGTGGGCTTGTAACGGGTATTGGTAAATAGTCTTTTGCTGGAAATGGAGACAGAAAGGTCAAGGAAAGGAAGTGTCTGAGATGGACCAGGTGAAGGTGATAGAGGAGTGAAAACTGAAAGCAAAGTTGATGAATTTTGCAAGGTCTGGACGAGAGCATGAACAGCACCAAAATAGTCATCGATGTACCAGTAAAAGGAGTTGTGGGAGGGGACCTGGGTAGGCATTGAACAAGGAATGTTCAATATACCCCATAAAAAGACAAGCGTCTTTTTGCTGCTCCTTTCATTTGAGAAAGTGGGATGAGTTAAAGGAGAATTTGTTGAAAGATAGAATGAGTTCAGCCAGGCTGGAGGAGAGTGCTGGTGGATGGGCCTCTTTTCAACAAAGAAGCAAAGAGCTGTCAGGCCATCCTGGTGTGGGATGGAGGTGTAGAGAGATTGCACATCCATGGTGACTATGAGGCAGTTAGGACCTGCGAACTGGAAGCTGTCAATATGATGCAAGGCATCAGAGGAATTCCAGATATAGGTGGGAATGGACTGGATCAGGGGAATGAGGATGGAGCCGAGGTAAGAGGAAATAAGTTCAGTGGGGCAGGAGCATGCTGACACAATGGACCCACCAGGACAGTCCTTTATGTGGATTTTGGGAAGTAGGTAGAAGCAGACTGTCCGGAGTTGGGAGACTATGAAGGGGGGGGCAGGAAGGATCTGGAGAAAGCGAGGTCGGGGACAGTATTGGAGATATTGGCTTGATGTTCAGTAGTGTGGTCATGGTTCAGGAGGAGATAGGAGGAAGTATCCGAGAGTTAACACTCAGCCTCTGCGCAGTAGAGATCAGTATGCCAACAACAACAGCACCTCCTTTGTTGGCAGGTTTGATGACAATGTCAGGGTTGGACCTGAAGAGGTGAAGAGTAGAAAGTTCAGAAGGAGAGAGGCTGGAATGGGTGAGAGGGACAGAAAAATTGAGACGACCAATGTCCTTTCAACAGTTCCCAATGAAAAGATTAAGGGCAGATAATTGTCCCAAAGGGGGAGCCCAATTGGAAGCAGAATGTTGGAGGTACTTGAAAGGATCTTTGGAATGGAGGGAAGGAGTCTTGTCCAAAGAAGTAGGCACGGAGACAAAGGCGATGGAAAAAAGAGTTCAACAGCATGTCGAGCCCAAAATTTACTGGGGATGTAAGAATATGAAGCTGAGTCCTTTGCTGAGAACAGCACGCTCAACCTCAGAAGGGAAAGTTGGAGGGCATGGTGAAAACACGGTAAGGGCTGGGACTAGAAGAAATGGAGTTCAAGGGATTGGGATTAGTTGAGGAGGCGGGGGGGGGGGGGGGGGGGGGGCTCTGGGATGGGCTGTGATTTTGATAAGTCATTGAAGCTTGCATTCTTGCATCTGCAAGAAACAGGAAAAGTTTTGTTCAGATGTCAAATGATGCAGAGGATGAAATGAAACTGGGGACAGGAATAGCTTTGAGAGAGAGAAAGACAGTGTTGCTGGAGAGAGATGTCGAGTGTCTTCACGTGGCAGCACATGGCACTAAGTGTGGTTTTCAGAATCATACAGACATCCTGTCGGAGAGAAGAGCAGTACTTCTTCAGGGTTGGCATTCCTGGAAGATAAGTGGCGGAGAGTTAAACGCTGGATGAAAGCAGGTTACTGTGGATGCTAGAATCTGAAACCCTTACAGAAATCCTGTCGGAGAAAATGTTTAATTATGCATCTTTGCTTCTCTTATTTACAACCAGTCTTTATAGAGAGAGAGAGAGAATATTGGGGCCACAGTGAGGTTGGACCATCATTTATTATCAATATGTTGTTGCTTCCAGAGCAAAAATTACCTCTGCAGGTGAAACTGAAAATAACAGTAAATCATAGAATTGCCAGTCTCAGATTGTTGAGGTAAATTTCTTATTAGAAAATTGAAACAAAAATGGCAGATGATTGATATAATAAAAATCCAAGAGCATTTTATTTACCCAGATACAAAGAAGGTGGGATATTAAAATTCAGAGACCTTTGAAAAGATAAAATTAGAAGATTAGAAAATTATTTAAGTTAATATTATATCATGTAACCCATTCTTTTATCACCTTTAGTGTTGCAATGAGAAAATCTAGGCCTGCACGTATAAAAACGTGAGGAAATCAATTGCACATATCCTTCAAAATAACTTAAACAATTGATGCCTGCAAGATAGTTGGACCACATAGAGAATTGTGCATTATATCCTTTCCTAAAAGGAATGTTTACTGAGACATATTATACCCAAGGAATGCAGTATACCTCTGAAATTCCATCATCTAAAAACAGAAGACAAAGAGTGTTGTCCACTCAATGAGTGTATCTAATGATTGCCTACATCACTAAAGCCAGGAAGGTCCAAGATTTGGAAGCCAGTCAAGGCTAACCAAGTTAATTGATTTCAGCTAAAAATGGTGAGGATGTGTCAGAATCAAACAATTAACCTACATTCCTCTAGACTGGATCATTTAGCCACCATCTTGCTCCTAATCAATACATCTGCTGGAAGTGCACATGTGTAAATGTAAGACGAGGACATGAGTTTCAGCTGTGATTACTACCATTCTACTGTCTCATAACAATCATTGGTCGAGACATGAAGACCCATAGGCATCTGCAGAACTGTACCCCAAGAGACAGGGATTGGAGAAGTTAATGGTAAAAGATAAAAGAATGGTGCATGGATCAATGAATTATACACCACAGGCATGGTGTTGTGCAGTAAAAGCATCAGCTCATTGCACCAAATGCTAATTCCCCAAACTCAGACACACTACAATGATGATTTGTTGATTGCCAATTCCTCCCTTCTTTCTAAATATAAATCATCAGAGTTGGAAAAAATATAAAACTCAAATTTCACAGAATTGTTATTTAATTTGGAGTGCATAAAGGACAGCAGAGGGAAAAACATACGTCAGTTTACAAACAACAAACCGCACCTTAAATCTGCTAGAATTCTGAGAAAAAACTGAATCAGTGGATGAGTAATTACAAACTAAATCTTCACAAATAAGCTCATTTTTGTGCCTTATCTGAACCTTCTAAATAATGTTTTAGTTGTTTGGATTTGTTGTTAAATTGGCAACTAACCAAAAATGTTTTTTTGCTTTTGTATTTTTAAACCATATTATCCTTATCATTAATATTATTTTTAGGAAAATCCTTAGGTGTTTATCTTACTCATGATACTGGGCATGAAATGAAAATTTAAACTTTTCTTCCTTTCTGTTCTGGGGTGTTAAGTACCACCATGAGAAGTCTTTTAATGCCTTATCCAAATAGTTATCCTTCATACCTGAACAAAGTGTCAGACAACTGTTTGACTGTGGTGAAGAGCAACATACTCAAAGCAAAATTCACATTTCACTGCACAGCAATTAGAAGCCAAAAAGTGATCCTGAATTCTTCCCTCCTTAGTCAATGAATACTAGAACTAACAAGCACCTTGAATGATACTGGCTGAGGTCAGAATTAACTAGAGGAGGAGGTTGACTGTGCATGTGATCCAGAGGTGACTGCTGAAAAGTGATGCTCTGACTATGATTGGATAGGCAGGAGTGGAACAAAACAAGGTCATTCCACCCAGTTGGATATCAGAAGGAAGGGACTGAAGGAAGAAGGTATAGTTGACTGTCAAAAGCTGCAGAAACATTGAAGATTGAATGCAGTGACAAAATTAGAGGATGTCATCTATGATTGATTAGGGCTGTTTAAGTGCTGTGGATAGACAGAAAGCTGATGAAAGAGATCCAAACAGGGAGTTGTTGGAAAGATGCACACAGATCTAAGAGGAATTCATAGATTTGTACAGTGCAGAAAAGGCCCTTCGGCCCATTGAATCTGCACCAACACTCGAGACACATCTGAACTCCCACCTAATCCCATCTGCCAGCACTTGGCCCATAGCCTTGAATGTTATGGTGTGCCAAGAGCTCATCCAGGTACTTTTTAAAGGATGTGAGGCACCTCACCTCTACCACTCTCCCAGGCAGTGCATTCCAGACCATCACCATTGTCCGGGTAAAAAGGTTTTCTTCACATCCCCCATAAACCTCCTGCCCCTCACCTTGAACTTGTGTCCCCTTGTGACTGATTCTTCATCTAAGGGGAACAACTGCTCCTATCCACTCTGTCCATTTCACTCAATCATGGGCACCCCAATCAGGTTGCTCCTCAGTCTTCTCCGCTTCAACAAAAACAACTCAAGCCTATCCAACCTCTCTTCATAACTTAAATGTTCCATCCCAGGCAGCAACCTGGTGAGTCTGTTCTGCATCCGCACCAGTGCAATCACATTCTTCCTATTTAGAATATGGTGTGCAGTTCTGGTCACCTCACTATAAGGAGGATGTGGAAACATTGGAGAGAGTGCAGAGAAGATTTACCAGGATGCTGCCTGGTTTGGAGGGTAGGTCTTATGAGGAAAGATTGAGGGAGTTGGGCCTTTTCTCTTTGGAGCAGAGGAGGATGAGAGGCGACTTAATAGAGATTTATAAGATGATGAGAGGGATTGATAGCGTGGACATGCAGAGACTATTTCCTCGGGTGGATGTAGCTGTTACTAGGGGGCATAACTATAAGGTTCAAGGTGGGAGATATAGGAGGGATGTCCGAGGTAGATTCTTCACCGAGAGAGTGGTTGGGGTGTGGAATAGTCTGCCTGCTGTGATAGTGGAGTCTGACACTCTAGGAACTTTCAAACGGTTATTGGATAGGCACATGGAGCGAACCAGAATGATAGGAAGTGGGATAGCTTGATCTTGGGATTGGACATAGCTCGGCACAACATTGAGGAACAAAGGGCCTGTACTGTGCTGTAATGTTCTATGACCAGAGCACAGTACTCTAACTGTGGCCTCACCAAAGTTCGATACAACTCCAACATGACTTTCCTGCTTTTGTAATCCATGCCTCGATTGATAAAGGCAAGTGTCCCATCTGCCTTTTTCGCTACCCTACCAGCATGGCCTCTGCCTTCAGAGATCTATGGACAAACATGCCAAGGTCCCTTTTCTCCACAGAAGTTCCTAGTGTCCTACCATTCATTGAGTGTTTTCATACCAAATTATTCCATCCATAGTGTATCACCACACACTTCTTCCATTTGCCACTTATCTGCCCATTTGACCATTCCATCTATATTTTGTAGCCCAAGACACTCAGCCTCACTGTTAACCACCTGGCCAATCTTTGTGTCATCCACAAACTTACTAATCCTACCCCATAGTCATCAATGTCATTTATATAAATGAGGAATATAATAGGGGAGCCTGTGGTACATCACTGAACACTGGCTTCCAGTCATTAAAGCAGTCTTGTATCATCACCCTCTGTCTCCTACAACTGAGCCAATTTTGAATCCACTTTATCAAATTATCTCTGTTCCATGTGCAATTACCTTCTTTACAAATCTCTCATGTGGGTCTTTGTCAAAGGCTTTGCTGAAATCCATATAAACAGCATCAACTGCTCTATCTTCATCTACACATCTGGTCACCTCCTCAAAAAATTCAATGAAATTTGTTAGGCATGACCTCCCTTTGACAAAGCCATGCTGAATGTCCCTTGGGGGTAGATGGTCTCCTTCAGAAGTTTCTCCAATAGTTTCCTTGCCACTGATGTGAAACTCACTGGTCTGTAATCCCTGGTTTATCTCTACAACCCTTCTTAAATACTGGAACCACATTAGCTATTTTCCAGTCATCTGGCACCTCCCCCATGATGTGGAGATGCAGGCCTTGGACTGGGGTAAACACAGTAAGAAGTCTCACAACATCAGGCTAAAGTCCAACAGGTTTATTTGGTAGCAAACACCACTAGCTTTCGGACCGCTGCTCCTTCGTCAGGTGAGTGCGACTGAAAGCTAGTGGCATTTGCTACCACATAAACATGTTGGACTTTAACCTGGTATTGTGAGACTTCTTACTACGTTTACCCCAGTCCACGTCCAGAGAGGAACTGAAAATTTCGGTCAAAGCCCCTGCAACCTCCCTTGCCTCTCACAGCAGCCTAAGGGCATTGGTCATCTGGACCTGGAGATTTATCCACTTTTAAGGCTGCCAACACCTCAAATACCTTGTCCTTTCCTATGTCACTTTTTATTCAAGGATTTAAGAAGAAAAACCATTTAGAAAACAAAACTTTGTCAGTGCAGAGAGACTGAAGATTGATTTTCTTTTTACTGAAGTAGAGGAGGAAAACTGATAGAAAATTGTGGGAGACAGTAGCTGAGTGAGAATATCCAATTACAATCTTAGCTAGCATGGGTTCAGGGAGGGAAGTTGATTGAGATACAGAAGATGAGTCTTATGGAGTAGATGAGTGTGCAGAAGGCATGAAGGAACTAGAGTCTAGTTAAAGGCTAGGGCAAGAGGAAACCTTGGTGATTGTTTGACTTGGTGGGCAAAGGGAAGCAGAGGATATGGCAGAGCAGCTGAAGAATGGTCTCAGTGACACTGAAGCCCATGAGGTTCTTTCATTTATTATTGGAGTTGTCTGTGGGTGGAAGGGTAAGGAGTGAGGTGTTTAAGGACATGGGTTGGTAGGGGAAAAAAAAGAAACCAGGAGTTACCTTTGCATTCATGAAGTTCCTGAGACAGTAAATGGTTTTGGAAGAGGAAGAGTAAAAAGTGATGGTGCTTGTTATGGTCCAACCCAATTTATCACAGGATGGATAACTTAATTGGAACAGGTACACCCACTCTTGGCCAGTCCTCCAAATCCTACATTCCATAAACTTGAGATAATCTAAAGCTCTGTTGTGTGTGTCTTGACTCACAGCAAGCGCAGTTCCCCTATCATCCCTGTGCCTACTAACCTACATTGGCTCCAAGGTAATTAGAACCTTGACTTTAAAAATTCTTATTTTTTTTTAATCTCTCCATAGATTCAGCCCTCCCTATTAATGTAATCTTCATCAGCCTCCTCGAGATATCTGCCCAATTCTGATTTCTTGAGGAACCACAATCCCAATTGTTCCACCATTGTTGGCCTAAGCTTTAATTGTCTAAGCCTGAAGCTCTGAAATACTCTCTCACATCTCTCTGACTCTCCAACATACTTTCCCCCTATACAACGCTCCTTAAAACCTACCATTGACCAAGATTTTAGACATTTGCCCTACTAACTCATTGTTATGAAAATATTTAATTTCATGATTGAATTGTTAAATGTTAGATTAACTAAAGCTTCTGTTGAGAGGCTGGTAACAAAGGTTTGAAGTAATTGACATTTAATAAGGTGAAAGTTGGATGTGGGAAAACATTAAACAATGGCTGACCTTGTTCTGAATCTTCATGGGGACAAGGTGGGTGGCAGAGTAGTTAGCACTACTGCCTCACAATTCCAGGGATCCGGGTTCAATTCTGGCCTTGGCTGACTGTGTGGAGTTTGCATGTTCTCCTCCTGATCTGTGTGGGTTTCCTTTGGGTGCTCTGGATTCCTCCCACAGTCCAAAGATGTGCAAGTCAGAAAGATTGGCCGTGCTAAATTACCTCTTAGCTGTGTAGGTTAGATGGATTAGCCATGGTAAATGTATGGGGTTTCTGAGACAGGGCAAGGGAGAGGGTCTGGGTAAGATACTCTGTCAGAGAATTGGTGCAGACTTGATGGGTTGAATGGCCTCTTCTGCACTGTAAGGGTTCCATGAAGATGTCTACAATTGTCTTCATAAGGGGTAAAATTATTCACAAGGGTTCATAAATCAGAAGGGATATTTGGAAGATAAAGATAATTAGTTGAAATCTCTACCTGGTTCATCCCAGGGGTATCATCAGACAGAGATAGTTTTAGATTTGGAGCTCGAACAGCAAGGAAACATGCAGAGAGATGCTAGGAATGGTAGCTCGAAGCAACTTGTGCCTGAACCTCAATCGTGAGGCGCCTGAAGAGAGATGGCGGGGGGAGGAGGAGTGGTTGCCCAGCTGGTTGCTGATGGAAGGATCCCAAAACGTTTTGCCCCTCAGAATTGCAGAACATTGTGGAAATTCAGAGTGAATTCTTGAAAGCTGTAGTGCCCCTTATTTTGATCTCAGGAGAGGTGAACAAACCTCAAGATTCTGGAAAGTATAGGGCAACTCTTGAGTAGAAATAAAAATAGAACAGGTAGAGTGTCCTGTTGAAAGTTTCAAGCTTAAGAAATAGGGATTTATGAAACATACTGTACAGCTAATAATTCTTATTTTGTTAAATTCTTATATAGTAAAAGGTTTTCTTTAAGTGAAACTTTGTGGCATAATTCTTTAGGTTTTAACTGGGAGTTTAAATTTCTTAAGTATCAATAATCCACCTCGAGATCACAGTATTCTGTGGTTTTATGTCATAATAGTTCTTTATTGCTTTTGTGAAGCTCCTTTGGACGTTATTATGTCAAAGGTGCTATATGAACATAAGTTGTTATCCTTTGGTCCTTGGATTTTCAGGAGTAAAATCTGTGCATTCATAAGAACAAAAGAACTAGGAGCAGGAGTAGGTCATCTGGCCCCTCTAGCCTGCTCTGCCATTCAAAAAGATCATGGCTGATCTTTTCGTGGACTCAGCTCCACTTACCCACCTGCTCACCATAAGCCTTAATTCCTTTACTGTTCAAAAATTTATCTATCCTTGCCTTAAAAACATTCAATGAGGTAGCCTCAACTGCTTCACAGGACAGGAAATTCAATAGATTCACAACCCTTTTGTGCGAAGAAGTTCCTCCTCAACTCAGTCCCAAATCTGCTTCCCCTTATTTTGAGGCTATGCCCCCTACTTCTAGTTTCACCTGCCAGTGGAAATAACTTCCCTGCTTCTATCTTGTCTGTTCCCTTCATAATCTCATATGTTTCTATAAGATCTCCACTTATTCTTCTGAATTCCAATGAGTATAGTCAATTTACTGAGTTTACTCAGTCTCTCCTCGTAAGTCAACTCTCTCAACTCCAGGATCAACCTAGTGAATCTCTTCTGCACCCCCTCTAGTGCCAGTATATCCTTTCTTAAGTAAGGAGACTACAGTAATCCAGGTGTGGCCTCACCAGTACCTTATGCAGCTGCAGCATAACCTTGCGGTTTTTAAATTCCATCCCTCTAGCAATGAAGGACAAAATTCCATTTGCTGTACCTGCAAACCAACTCCTTGAGATTCTTGCACAAGGACATTCAGGTCCCTCTGCACAGCAGCATGCTGCAATTTTTTATCATTTAAATAATAGCCCATTTTGCTGTTATTCCTTCCAAAATGGATGACCTCACATTTACCAACATTGTACTCCATCTGCCAGACCCTCGCCCACTCACTTTGATTATCTATATCCCTTTGCAAACTTTCAGCATCCTCTGCATACTTTGCTCTGCTACTCATCTTAGTGTCATCTGCAAATTTTGACACACTACACTTGGCCCCCAACTCCAAATCATCTATGTAAATCATAAACAATTGCGGTCGCAACGCTGATCCCTGAGGCACACCAGTAGTCACTGATTGCCAACCAGAAAAACACCCATTTACCCCCACTCTTTCCTTTCTGCTAGTTAAACAATCTTCTATCCATGCTAATACATTATCCGTAACACCATGCACCTATACCTTATATTAGCAGTCTTTGGTGTGGCACCTTGTCAAATGCCTTCTGGAAATCCAGATACACCTCATCCACAGGTTCCCCATTATCCACTGCACATGTACTGTTCTCAAAGAATTCCACCAAATTAGTCAAACATGACCTTCCCTTCATGAACCCATGCTGCGTCTTCCCAATGGGACAATTTCTATCCAGATGTCTCACTATTTCTTCCTTGATGATAGATTCAAGCCTTTTCCCGAGTACAGAAGTTGAGCTAACCGGCCTATAGTTATCCGCCTTTTGTCTACCTCCTTTTTAAACAGTGGTGTCACATTTGCTGTTTTCTAATCTGCAGGAACCACCTCAGAGTCCAGTGAATTTTGGTAAATTATCATTAGTGCATTTGCTATTTCTCCTGCCATCTCTTTTAGTACCCTGGGTGCATTCCATCAGGACCAGGAGACTTGTCTACTTTTAGCCCCATTAACTTGCCTAACACTACCTCTTTCGTGATAATGATAGTTTCTAGGTCCTCACCTGCCATAGCTTCCCTGTCATCAATTTTTGGCATGTTATTTGTGTCTTCCATTGTGAAGACCAACACAAAATACCTGTTCAATGCCTCAGCCATTTTCTCATTTCCAGTTATTACATCCCTCTTCTCATCCTCTAAAGGACCAATGTTTACTTTAGCCATTCTTTTGTTTTATATATTTGTAGAAACTTTTGCTATGTTTTTATATTCTGAGCTAATTTACTCTCATAATCCATCTTTTTTTTCTATATAGCTTTTTTCATAGCTTTCTGTTGACCTTTAAAGATTTCCCAATCCTCGCGGTTCCCATTAATCTTTGCCACTCTGTATGCATTTTCTTTCAATTTGATTGCCTCCTTTATTTCCTTGGGTATCCATGGCTGATTACCTCTTTTTCTACGGTCCTTCCTTATTACTGGTATATACTTTTGCTGAGCACTGTGAAAGATCACTTTGAAATTGTTCTTCAATTGTCCCACCATAAAGTTTTTGCTCCCGGACCACCTTAGCCAATGCCTCTCTCATCCCCTTGTAGTCTTCTTTGTTTAAGCACAAGACACTGGTATTGGATTTTACCTTCTCACGCTCCATCTGTATTTTAAATTGAACCATATTGTGATCGCTTCTACAAGATCATTAATTATTCCTGTCTCATTACACAGGACCAGATCTAGGATAGCTTGCTCCCTGGTAGGTTCCATTCCATACTGTTCAAGGAAGCTATCGTGGATACATTCTATGATTCCTCCTCAAGATTGCCTTGACCGACTTGGTTTGACCAATTGATATGTAGATTAAAATCCCCCATGATAACTGCTGTACCATTTTTGCATGCATCAGTTGTTTCTTTGTTTATTTCTCACCCCACCACGATGTTATTATTCGATGGCCTATACACTGTGCTATCAGTGACTTTTACTTCTTTATATTTCTAATTTCCACCCAAATGGATTCAATCTTTTTTTCCATAGAACCTATATCATCACTCACTACCACTTGGATGTCATCTTTAAATATCAGAGCCACACCACCTCCCTTACCTTCCGGTCGGTCCCTCCAAACAGTCTGATATGCCTGGATATTTAATTCCCAGTCATGACCATCCTGCAACCATGTCTCTGTGATGTCCACCAAATCATACATGTTCACAATGATTTGTGCCGTCAACTCATTTTCTTTGTTTCGAATGCTACAAGCATTCAGATAAAGTGCCCTTATCTTTTTGTACCTTCTTTTTGAATTCTAACAATTCCATTAATGACATCTCTTAGTTCTCCTTCCTTTTAACTTTTTTCCAGATTTTTGATGTAGTTGGAACATTCTCCCCACAGTTTATCCTTGCTCCCTCCTTCTCAGACTCCTTACATAGGTTCCCACCCCCTAGCATATTAGTTTAAACCCTCTCCAACTGCTCAAGCAAACATTCCTCCCAGGACATCAGCCATAACAGGGCAATTACTTGTGTGATAAAGAGTAAGAGCTTCATCATAAGTGAGGGCTTAAGAAGTGGAGGTGACGGAGTAGTTGCAAAAAATATTATGCCAAATCAAAGATCCAAATCTAGGCGGTTAAGAGTTTGAGTGCTTTGGTAAGTTGCTTAGGGAGTGTCTTTCAGAATGAATACAGAAGGAAGTGAGGTTAGAAGATGAAAGAGGGATCTGAGTGGTGAGGAATAAAAGGAAGTGTTCAGAAATGGCAAGATGATGGCACAGTGGGCAGAAAAATCAGCAAGATAGGAGAATGATGCCACTGGGGTTGCTGATTGTAAGGAAAAAGTGACCGGTATCTCAATGGATCCTCGAATGTCACCTGGGGTACAGAGGGAAGTATGTACTTACCCAAGGGGAACTCAAACCAGGGATAGCAGAAAGGTGGTAGAAATGAAGGTGCACATGAAGGTTAGGGGTAAGGATGGTGAAAGAAATTTTTAAAATGACACATCTGAGTGAAAGGAGAAAAGGCAACAAGAATGTCCAAAGGGGGTCAGAATAAATTGGGGAAAAGAAGATTATGGTTTTCAGTCTGGAACAGTAACCCACGAAATGGTTACACAGGCATGGCAAAGATTAGGTTGGATGTGGCTGGTATGAGACAGCCAAAAGTTAATGTGTGTGTGTGTGTGTGTGTGTGTGTGTGTGTGTGTGTGTGTGTGTGTGTGTGTGTGTGTGTGTGTGTGTGTGTGTGTGTGTGTGTGTGTGTGTGTGTGGTGGGGGGCAGCGGTGGAAGGTGAGGAGGAGGAGAGATGGTTGATGCATCTTAGTACCAGCCTTGAAAATGATAGTACTCTTAGCTCTTAATCAAAAGGTCTTGAGTTATAGGCTGCAGCTTGACCTGAGATTTAGCTGCATTCAGACAATTCCAAGAACCAGACTCCTTTCATAAAATTGATTAAGGTGACCAACAGTAGTTGATGTACAATGGAATGATGCTGAATACCAGAATAGTAAGTAATTAGATTTGTATGACAGTGGAGAGGAGCTGGCATGCAGATTTCTGTGAATGAATGAATTTAGGGCTGGTTTCAAGCAGTGACTAAAAGATACTCCGGAGTTCCTGGTGTTGCATTCTGTAGTAAGCCTTTGAAAAGCCCTGCGATTTTTCTGTCACTAAAAAGCAAAAAAATTCTTTGAAAAGCCCTTCACAAAATCTTTGTGATTTAGTGTTTTTAGGGTCATACCAGTGTGGATTCAACAGCATTTAAAGTAGGTAGTATTTAATATTATTGCCCAGTAAAACATAAAGAGCCTAAACTGAACCTTTGGCATGGAGGGCCTATGCATTGCCCTAACTCAGCAACCACTTGCCATCAGCAGATTTGTGAAGAAATGAGATGACATTTTTCTGTCCACAATGAGTAGCATAAACCTGGGTTGTTCTGGGTGATGAAATGAGGTTCACCACTCAGAGGTACATCTGATTTTGGACAATGTAACAATTAACCCAGAAAGTATTATGATTTTGTACTTCTCAATGTATATAATTAGGGCAGCACAGTGGCACAATGGTTAGTACTGCTGCCTTCACAACGCCAGGGTTCAATTCCTGGCTTGGGTCACTTTCTGTGCAGAGTCTGCACATTCTGCCCATGTCTGCATGGGTTTCCTCTGGGTGCTCCGATTTCCCGCCCCGCCCCCCCCGCCCCCCCAACCCCCCCCCCACCCCCCCCCACCCCCCCCAACCCCCCCCCCACCCCCCCCAACCCCCCCCCACCCCCCCCAACCCCCCCCCCCACACCCCCCAGCCCCCCCCCCCCATCCCCCCCGCCCCCCCCCCCACCCCCCCACCGCCCCCCCCCCCCACCCCACCCCCCAACCCGGTCCCAAAAATGTACTTCCATGGGATCTGGAATAGTGTTCATGGCAGAACCCAAATGAACATTTGTGAATATGTGCTGCTTAGTGACAATTCTTTCACTAAAGGACATTATTGGGTTTTCCAGATAATCCAGTTATTTTGAAGTCGCTACTACTGATAGTGTTTTTTATTTCAGATCTATATATTTAATTTTGAAGCTAAATTTCCCCATCTGCTGTGCTGGGATTGGAACTGGTGTGTCAAATTCATTAATCCAGGCCTCTGGATTATGAGTTCAGCAATATAAGCACTATGCTTTCATTCCCCAAATCATATCTCAATCCATTTTTCTGTCTTCATTTTCATATGGACTAATGTTCCATCATGCTTTTCCTAATCGTATTTCTAAACCAAGTGCTGAGAAATCCTGCTGATGAGCCAGGAAAATCTTTACTTTTCTCCAGGACCAGATCTACAAATTCAGAGGCGAGGTTTTATTTTGTGGATGACTAAGAAAGTTTCTATTCCATCACACTGCTTGTCCGACATGGGAAAACTGGCTCAACCACCACAAACCCAGATTCCTTGCCACTGATTCCATCCCCCTCCCCGTCACACTTTCTGAATAAGAGCATCACATTCTGTCCAACACCAAACTTTAGGGCTTTAAATCCTATATCATTGCAGACCTCCATCCCTACTTCTGATACCAGTAATGTGTGTGTTTAAGTATCAGGAAAGGATGGACAGGCTGAGTCTCTTTTCGCTTTTGGATGACAAAGGATGGGAGGAGGCTCAAATGGAGCATAAACACTGGTAGAGACTGGTTTGTCTGAATAGTCCCTTCCTATGCTATATATCCTATGTTTTCCTCAACTTCAGCATTTTATATGTAAAATCTCTCTTTAGCCATGATTTAAGAGGTAGCATTCTCATCGCTGGGTTCAAGTTCCACTGCAAGACATCAGCACAAAAATCAAAGCTGACACTTTACATTTTGAGGTGCCGTCTTTCAGATGAGATGTTAAACCCGCTCATGTGGACATAAACCATCCCAGTGAGAGAAATTGAGTTCTCCCAGTGTTTAGGCCATTATTCACTGAAGTAGAAAAATGGAGGGCAGTTCAAACAACACAACAATGTGCTTCTGTGGTTGACATTAACAGATCGTGATCGCCCATGGCAGCTCAGGGAATCACAGTACCTCTCCCATTCCAGGTCATCAAATCGGGTAGATTGTTGGACCTGGCTGTCTTTCACAGAATCTCCTCCAAGACTCTGGTAACATTAACAAGCATTGTAAACTGAGGTAAGGCCTAGTTTAAACACCAAGTAAAGTTCCCTCTAATTTGAGCCAACAATCCATCTCAGCCGTGACACTTAATGCTAGTATGGGATTGAGCGTTTTACATTTGTCTCTTAAAACATCCTGCGACAGCTCTAACTTGTTTATTTCAATCTGTTTCAGGGAATTTGAATGACTGCTGAAAATCATCCGAGTTCAGTACGGTGTCTTACTTTTATCAGGCATCCTGAGTGCACAGAATACTGTCACTTCTACCACTGTTTTCTATCTGGAACATAGAATAGAGGAAGGGCCAATACCCCATATTCCACACTTCTGGATTCACAAATTAAGCCGCACCCAAGAACATGCCTGATTACGAATGCTAAAATGTACAGATCTCTTGTGGAATGTTTCTGCAGCTGGAGCGCATTTCTTGACAATGGGCCTGTATTTATCAGCACATTTTCTCTATCTGGCTGGCGTTGCAACTGAAGAATTGACGCTGATATTGGAAGTCACAAAGACACTACACTTCTCTCTTTTTGGACAGAGTCCAGTCCAAGCTGTATCTTTGTTTAAAACTTTACTCATGTATTCTTTCTCAAAATAATGTATTTTTAAGAGATACTTTGTTTCTTTAATTAAAAGACCATTGTTTTGGCAAGTGTTTGGAAAGCCTTTTACATCTGTTAGCTGAATACTAAAACAACACATATATTACATTTTTGATTTAAAATGATAGCAGGTTTTTTTTAAGTTCAAATCAAGAAGTAATCATTGTATATGAACCCAACAGGTGACTATTAAGAGTTTTGGCTTTCTGTTCTCCATTGGGAATTTTCATAGAATCCTTACAGTGCAGAAGGAGGCCATTTGAGCCATCGAGCCTGCATCGACAACAGTCTCACCCAGGCCTTATCCTTGTAATCCCTGCTAATTCCCCCCCCATCACTAAGGGGCAATTTAGCATGAGCAATCCACCTAACCCACACATCTTTGGACTGTGGGAGGAAACTGGAGCATCCAGAGGAAGTCCACGCAGACGCAAGAAGAATGTACAAATTCCACACAGACTGAGGCTGGAATTGAACTCAGGTCCCTGGTGCTGTGAGACAATAGTGCTAACTACTGTTCCACTATAATGGTGAGCTCTTGGAGCTCTGAATCCCATGATCTGCAATCAAATTTTAATGAACTACGCTCTGCATTTGCTGAAGGTTCCATAAATTAATGTAATGTGTTATTCAATGCAACACAGATTAGGGAAGTCCCAGCTCTAATCCTAAATATAGGCCAAATTAGCTGATCTTCATCAAAGTAGTAGTGGGGGAATGCTACAATAGGCCTCAATGTACCCAAGCACAGGAGAAAAAGTAAAAGTCAAGGATTTTGTTTCTATTAGCTGAATAGTTGAACATAAGTGGATTTTACATGTGGTTATGACTTGGATCAGCTGTAACACCCTTGAGTACATTGGTGGGACATAATAGCCAGCTTCCCAAATAAATAATAGCAATCTGGACGATGGAGCAGAGGGAACTGATGCCTGTGGACTGAGGGAATAGCATTGAAGGCTGGACAAAAACATTGAATTGAAGCTTAACATTAGCTAATAGGGGAAATACAATAACTCTGTAACTATATGCATGCAGAGGTCAACTGGAGGATTATGGATTGACTGCTTCTATATAAGATCATATTTGTCAATATTACACCTTAAACAAATTAGAGATTTTCTTCCCCACCTCCCACTGTTATAGTTCTAAACAGATTTTCAAACAAAACTTCTGAATTAGCAAGAGCCTTGGAAGTTTACGTCAATAAAGGACAGTCTATACATTGTTTTTGTAAAGTGTTAGTACAAACACAATCCAAAACTCCTCACACTGCCCTCCTCATCCCAATATCCTTGTATGTTCCTCTGTTTCTAACACTATCTACTTTGCTGTTCAGTGTAATCTAGCTGACTCATCATGATACTGGACTAGCCACCCTAGAGGTAAAATTTTGAAATGAATTGTAATAATGTGATGGGCAATATTTGCACTAGCTAATGCCATCTTGAATAAGTGAATGTCCATCAAAGCACTACCCTGTTAACACCCCCAACATCAACATATTGATTAAATCAAATCAAATATTGGGAATCACTACTGACGAAGCAAACTTAACTATGTATATCAATGCCATCTTTTCAAGAAAAGGGCATGGGCTCAATACTCTGTGATGAGTGCCTTACCATCTGACACTTCAAAGCCTCTCCAGCATCTGTAAGATTCAAATCAGGACTGTGCTGGAAAACTCACCAAGAAGGGTGTAGCCACACTGCCCTCAAGGAGCTGTTTATATGATCAATTTATTTAGCAATGAACATAATATCTACCCACGTCACCATCAGTACATTTTGGCTGCAATATGTACCTGTAGACAAGGTTACTTTGACAATATTTCCCTTTCCTACAACTATCAACCATCAGGTGAGTAACAGCAGCAATGTTAAAACAACACCATCACTTCCAAGTCCTACACCATCTTGACTTGGATATAAATTGCTAATCATTCATGGTTGTTTGGTGAGCAACATTGTAAGAGTACCATCATCACAGGGACAGCATGGGCTTTGGATAAAGGCTTAGAATCATCACCATTGCAGGGTATTTTTCCCCTCATTGCAGGGTAATTAGTGTTGGGCAATAAATGGAATCTAATCTGTATTGAAATCCAAGAACAAACACTTGTCCTTGCCTCAATTTTTCTCTTTGGCCAAACATTTTATGCTCCCAAGACTCTCTGCAGAGAGAATTTTTCTTAACAGTTTTTATTTTTCACTTTAAGTGATAATTTTATATCAATGGCCTCTTATTGCAGATATTACAACTGAAAGAAATGATCTTACCCTATTCACTAATAATGTGAGCTCTCTTAAATCTACCTTCTTTGCTCCAGAAGACTCAGTCTCAGTACTGTGCTTGTATAAATTGCAGCTCTTTACCAATTAATGAAAGTAATTAGGGAGGGGCTGGGAGAGGTTAATGGCAAAAATATTTCAATGTAGAATCAGTTGTTGCCCATTCATAGTTGAAGCTAACAAATAGCTTTGCACTTAAAAGGGAGAGTGAGCCAAAGGTATGAATGAGAGTGCATGAGTTAGTAAATCATCACTTGATTTATTCTAATCAAATCAAGGTAAGGGTAGAATTCACATTTATCACTTAGCCTTGCTTCATCCTTCCCAAAGCCTCCATTAAATTTCCCTCATTATACACCATCCTTAAATTTCTCTCAATTTCTGCTCAGTTCTTACCTTGAGCTGTGAAGCACTTTAGGACATTGTGCTACACCATGTTAGAAATGTCTTGTATTACTAAATTGTGAAAATCTATAACTGGTTTTGCAATGTCTTTGTACTGAGGCAATCTGGATGCAACCACTTCTGGCTTGTCATCATTATGCTGGATTAAAATCTTCTCAGTAATGTCATTAATTGCTTGCATGGAAAAAATTAAGTTAAATCACAATGAAGAAGTGTTTGTCATGAAAAATTCTTCACAACAGTACTGTTAGTGACAGTATTATATCAATGAAATAGACAACATCCTGGTTTAAAGGAGAACAGAAGAAACACCTTCATATTTAAAATCTTTATTTATAGCTGGAACGTGGGAGGACAGCAGAATCTCTGATCTTGCATGTTGTGGTAAACAAGATCAGCTGCCGGTTGTATTTCTGTTAGTCTTGAACATTACTTATATTTTCCTTCTTAATTACGGATGGTTAAACATATAATTAACGCAGTTCTTTAAAAGTTTTTGCTTGGACCAAGGTGTTGAAGATTAATTCTTCATAACATGATTAGTTATAACACAGACTGGTTTCTCGTGCCATTTCATCAAGTATTATGACAGAACTTAGATATGACTTTAGAATATAATCAAGGGATTTTATTTTCTGCTAGGGTAATATTGTATGTTTTTAAACTTATTTTGTTTTTTTTTATTAAAGTCATTAGTAGACTTATATTAACACTGCAACAAAGTTATTGTGAAAATCCCCTAGTTGCCTGTTTAAGTACACTGAGGGTGAATTTAGTATGGCCAATGCACCTAACCAGCATGCCTTTGGGACTGTGGGAGGAAACTGGAGGCCCTGGAGGAAACCCACACAGACAATGAGCCAAGCCAGGAATCAAACCCGGGTCCCTGGTGATGTGAGGCAGCAATGCTTGCCACTTTGCCTGCTCCTTGAGCTTTCTCACATCAGGCAATCTACGTAAGTGAAAGGATCCACAGAATGTTGTGTCCCCAGTCCACTCTCTGAACACTTCTGAACCTGAATCCTAGTACATCCACTTCCTGAGAGAAGGAGATGCCTGGCAGTTGCAGTTATCAGTCAATCAGCTGAAAGTACTTGGTTCAACAGCATTCATTGCCTGAGCAGGAAGCTAAGATAGATGGTGACTTATCAGAGATTGGAGTGGAATTCTCCCAAAACATTTCTAAGTGTCATAACAGTGAAAATAATGGAACAATCTATGCTGGCCTTTCAGGTACACTCAGCACCGCAATCCTCCCACACTCAGTCACTGTTTTTAGAGAGTTGGGAGTTTTGCACCGGTATTGTGTGCAGGGCCTAAACATGCCACTTCAGCTCAGCTTCAGAACACTCGGGCGCTGTTTAGCAAGGGTGCCCCGATCTCTCGGTGTACTGAGAGAGCCCCTCTCTCCCCCACAGACATTGGGATCCCACTCTCATCGGCAATATGTTCCCCCACCCCACCCTGACACAGGTTGTTGGCATCAGGACCTTTCTAGTCCCCCCCTCCTCCCCCTACCTGATTTCCAACATGCATGTCCTCCCCATCAGACTCCTGACATGCCTCTGACATATGGCAGCCACTTCTGCAGCTTGAGGAGTTTAGGCTCAGAGTCAATGACTGAAGACTGAGTTCTGGACACTAGGATGCATCAGGGAGAGGGAAAGTTACCTGGAGATTTTGTTCCAGAAGGTAGTCACACCCCTTAGGCTAGGATTGTTTGATTTAGTTAGTGATCAGGATGGGAAGGTATGACTGAGGCAGACGGATTGAGAAGGTAAAAGTGGAGGAGCCTCAGCCTTTGCAATTAACCTACATATTCAATGGTCTTTCAACTTTAATAAATGAGAGTGGAGGCTGCAAGATGGATGAGGAAATGGACCATGACGCCATGTACAGGAAGCAATTCAAGCTGCAGGAATGTAGTAGTAGGGGACAGTATAGTCAGGGAATAGATACTTATGTTGAGAGGATGAGGATTCCGTTGTTGTGGTCCATGTCGGCACCAATGACATAACTTGAATTAAGAAAGGAGTTCTGCTTGGAGTATGAGCAAATAGGGGCTAAATTAATGTGATTGAATTGCATGCTCAATTTGAAGGTAAGAAATGTGGATCTAAGACTTGTGTACTAAACCTTAATAAAGATAATGATAAGGGTCTGAAGGCAGATTTGGCTAAAGTGAACTAGGAAGCCACAAGGTGAGAAGGTATAAATGCAGTGGAAGACCTTTTAAGGAAATATTTAATAGCTCTCAGCAAAAATTCATCCCAATGAGAAAGGAAGACTCTTTGTGAAGGATACATCATCAATGGCTGACTACGTAAGTTAAGAATAATTTCATCTCAAATGAAATACAGTACAATTCTGCCAAAATCCATGACAGATTTTTAAGAAACAGGAAAAAAATGAATAAAAAAGCAAAGGGAGAAAGTTGAGTGTGATAGAAAGCCAGCTAAAAATATTAAGACAAATAGCAAGTGTTTTGATGAGTATTCAAAAGGAAAAAGATTTTAAAAGCCAATGTTGATCCTCTAAAGCGTGAGTATGAGCAATTAACAGCAGAAGCATTGAACAGGTATTCTTTTGTTTGTCTTCAATGTCAAAAAAATGACAGACAGATAAGGTGATTAAGAAGGCAGATGGGATATTTGTCTTTATTAGCCAAGGCATACAATATAAGAGCAGGGACAATCTGATGTAGCTGTATAAAAATCTCATTAGGTCACAGCTACAGTACTGTGTACAGTTCCGACTGCCACACTATAGAGAGGATATGATCGCACTAGAAAGAGTATAGAGAAGATTCACCAGCACCTTGTCTAGGCTGGAATGTTTCAGCTATGAAGAGAGGCTGGATAAGCTAGGGTTATTTTCCTTAGAGCAGGGAAGGCTGAGGGGGAACATGATCGAGGTGTACAAAATTGTGAGGGGCATAGATAGAGAAGCTAGAAAAAACTTTTCCCCATTGTAGAGGGGTCAATAACTAGCAAACATAGATTTCCCTGCAAGGAGCAGGGAATTTAAAGGGGATTTGAGGAAAACCTTTTTCAGCCAGAGAGTGATGGGAATCTTGAACTGTAGGTGGTAGATGCAGGAATTATCACAACATTTAAGAAGTATTTTGATGAACACTTGAACTGCCACAGAATACAAGGCTACCGACCAAGTGCTGGAAAATGGGATCATGATAGATAGGTGTTTGTTGGCCAGCATAGACACGATGGACAGAAATGCCAACTTCTATGCTGTAAATTCTGTGACTTTGAAAATATCCCAAAGATATATGAACATCAAGAAGTGAAAGGGAGGGACGTGGCAGATATTTAGAAAGCAATCAACCGCAATCACCATCATCAGGGAAAAGCTACTGGGGAAACTATTAGACTGAGAGGTTGACCTGTCCTTAGGACCTGACTGTCTGCATCTTAGCGTCTTAAAAGAAGCAGTTGCAGAGGCATTGGTTATAATATTCTTAAGTTCCTTTGATTCTGGAAGGGTCCCAGGAGTTTGGAAAATAGCAAATGTAGCTCCTATATTCAAGAAAGGATGGAGATTGAAAATACCATGAGCCAGTTAACCTAACATTTGTCATAGGGAACTTGTTAGAATCCGCTTAATAAGGAGATTATAGCATGCTATTTAGAAAGCCACAAGCTCTCGTTAGAGTTCTATTAGGAGGCAAGGTGGCTAAAAGACAACGGGCATGCTTTTACAACCTCATCGTGCCCAGAGAACAGCGTGGCAAGCTGGAAAACTAGCGTGCCATGCTAAACATTCAATTCGTGGCCAGTGCCAAATAGCTTGTGATCCTCCCAGCTCCTTTTAAGTGGTGCGTAGTTCATTATTATAAGATTAACTGGATTTCAATAACATTAGTGAGTTCAATATGCATGCTGCCACCCTCCTGGATGCTCCCCTTTACACTGGCACCAATTAGTAGTGCTCTTAAAAAGTGTGGTCTCCCCCAAGGATCTCCCACATCATCGTTGTACGCTGTGCACTCTACAACCTGGCACAGCAGCAAGGAGACATCATGGAGGTGTTGGAGGAGGAGATGGGGAAACCAGGCAGACCCCCTGAGGAGGAGGCAGACCGGGAGGATGTGGAAGATGAGACTGAGGAAGAGCCAAAGGTGAGGAGAGGCGGCTGCAAGGGTCCAACAAGGAAGGCCCTCATCGTCACAAGATTCTCTGACTAGGAGGCGTGGTAGCCTGCAGTTCCAACCCCCAATTCCAACCTAGACCCCTTGTCCACACGCCCCACTGTGGGCCTCATTGGCATCACATTAGGTGATGGGCCTGGGTTGGTTGCGTTAGCAAGTTGATGGTCAAGGCAGGAGGGTGGTGACGACTCACGATGCTGCTTTGGTGTAACACAAGTCTGACTCCTACCTGTCCTCTAATTGCACACTGGTGTTTGGGCCCATGTCTGAGTGAGGGTCAGGAGTATCACCGTATGGCCCAATACCCTGGGCATTGGGAGATGATGTTGGGTGGGGGGGGCGACCATCCTAGGCTCTGGTTGGTGCTGGGGATGCCATCCCACGCTGTCTGTCACTGTGGGCCTACATGACCCCCATTGCTGGGACTGCTTGGACAGCAGGGGGGACTGGGGCAGAGGAGCTCAGAATGCTGAGGCCTGAGTCAGTGGGGGCCAACAGCCACACAGCCCTAATGGAGTTTTTGGATGAATGCTTTGATTGCCATTGTAGTCAAGAATCTGGCACCAGTGCTTGGAACTGGATCCACATGAGTCCAGTGGTAGGTATCGTTGGTGCACACTCAGTGGGCCAAAGGGAGTCTCTTGCGTTGAACAAGACTCTCTATGGTTACAGTAGAGTCTCTATGGTTACAGTAGAGTTCGAAACTCCCTGTTGCAGTCGGATCACAAACAGAACAGTCAAAGCTGTGGAGTGCAAGAACAGTTAATAGTGATTGTTTACGGTGCATATTGCCTATCCGTAACTACAGTGACTGCCTTCACCTGTGCCATCTTTGTGACCCTATAACGTTATAATCTTATGTGACCTACCATTCTGTCTAGATGATCCCCAAAGATGCACATCAGAAGGAGCGTGGTCAGCTGTGTCCCATTCCCCATGCCCTATGATGCCGTTGCAGGCAGCCCTGGCTAACTTTTGGGTGTCAGGGCAGTAGGTGTGCCACACTGTTCAGCCTGCTGCTAATGAAATGCACCAGTGTCAGTAAGGGGAGATTCAGAAAGGCTGGAGACAGCCAGAATTTCCTGGGTAGAAGGCTCTGTCATAGGCTCAAGCTTTTCCTCTTCCCTCAGGGTGCCCATGGATTCCAGGAACACTCCATGGGGTGGAAGGGCAACTGGATTGAGCTCCAAAAGCCTCTGTGTCACCTGGCGCTGCCAGTCCTGGAAGCCCAACTGTGTCTGTACCATGGCGTGAAATCCACCAGCGATACCCTTCTGGAATCTGGCTCAAGCTCTGGAGTCCCTCAGCAATAGCCTTCCGAGACTGGGCCATGCTCTAGATCCCCTTAAGGTTAATCCTCTGTGACTGGGTCATGCCTTGAACACTGCCACCAATGGCTACCATTTCCTGCGCAAGGCTTTCCACTGTGGTTGCCACCCTTGCAGTGTTGACCTGGGTGCCATGCAATGTTGCCACCACCTCCTGCACCTGGAGGTTGTGGGACTCCACCAAACAGCTTTGCAGATTCAGGAATGTTGCTGACAGCCTCTTCTGCAATCCTTGACTCTACATGTCCAGCAGCTTCTGGAGAACTAATCCCAGCAGCTCTGCATCTGACTGGGGGCCAACTGCTTCCTTGGCTCCAGCAGATCTTCTTGCCTGTGCGGGCCCTCAGGCATTCCCATCTTCACCTGATGTGATGTACAGCTGTGTGGTGCTCACCAGAGAGCATCTAGAAATCTCACCACTAAGATGTCCCACCTGAGGTGACTGTATCTACGCTGGTGGTAGCTGCATGTGATGCCTGTGTAGACTGGTCAGTGCTTTCCTCCGGGGTATTGATTGGAAGCACAGGGGTTGCCGTGGGGGTGCTGCCTCCCGAGGGCCCGACCCTCTCAAAAGGAGGTGCACAGCTCATTGAAAGGAAGGGATAGGTATTCAGGCAGCTTGAATAAAGGTTTTGTGGCTCCTTCCTGCTGTGGAGCCCGCCAACCTGACTGTTGGCCACAGCTCTCTCCTCTGCCTCCCCTGACAGTTCCAGCACACACTTGTTGAAAGAAGTCAGTGGACTCAGCTCAGGAACTCCATCGCCTGTCTTCTCCTACTCCCTCCTGTTATGGGCCATCTTCTCCTTCAGGGACAAAAGGGGGGACTGAAAGCCTGATAGCTGGAAGGCTGCAGGGTGTCAGGGAATGCATCAACATGGACATTCCAGACACGACGGACGGGACTGATGGCAAGACAGGATGTGCGCTCACCTTTGATGCCCGAACAAGGTCATTCATTTTCTTGTGGCACTGACCACCAATCCTCCGTGCCAGTTCATGGGCACTCACTGCTGCTGCCACCCTTTCCCAGGCTGCATTGCCAGCCTGACCTCTTGGTCATCAGCCATCTTGGGGGAAGAAGATGGCCCTCCTTTCCTCCACAGCATCCAGTAGCCATCCCAACTCTGCTGCTGTAAAGCGTGGGGCTGCTCTGGGTGGGGCCATCTCCTTGGCCTGACTGGCTTTGACTGCAGTGGAAGTGTGTAAATGCAGCTGCACCTGCTTAACAGCACACAGCTATGGCCATGTGGGCTGAGTCACACACCTGCAGACTCCATAACGGCATGGTTCACATGGAGGCTCTTTCATTGCACTAAATATCAAAAGATTGCGGTATGGAGTGCGCCTGGGAGACTGACGTGGTTCTCCCCATTTCTCTCACCGTTATGACACTTAAAAATCTTTTGGGAAAATTCTGCCCAACCTGTAGATGTGGTGTACTTGGATTTCCAAAAGATAGTGACACCATGTCACATCAAAGATCACTGCACAGAACAACAGTTCATGGTGCAGGAGTAACATATTAGCTTGGATAAAGGTTGGTTGGCAAATAGGAAGCAAGGTTCAGGCTAAATGGGTCTTTTTCAGGTTAACAAGCTATAGCTAGTGGGGGGCCTCAAACAATTTACATTCTACATCAGTGTCATGGACAAAGGGACCAAATAAATGGGAGCTAATTATGCTGATGATGTTGAGATATGTAGAAAAGTAAGTTGTTAAGTGGAGGCAAAGCGTCTTCAAAGATATATAGATACGTTAAGTGAGTGGGCAGAAATTTAGCAAATGAACTATAATGTTAGAAAATGTGAATTTGTCCACTTTGGCAGAAATAATACAATCCACTATGCAAATGGAGACAGATTGCAGAACTCAACATCTTTCCCCAAAGGTAGGGGGTCTAAAACTAGAGGGCATAAGTTTAAGGTGAGAGGGAAGAGATGCAAAATGGTCCAAAGGGGCAATTATTTCACACAGAGAGTGGAGAGTGTCTGGAACAAGCTGGCAGGGGCAGTGGTGGAGATGAGTAAAATTTTGTTGTTTAAAAAGCATTTAGACAGTTACATGGGTAAGAAGGGTATAGAAGGATATGGGCCAAAAGTGGACAATTGGTACAAGCTTAATGGTTAAAAACTGGGTGGCGTAGACAAGTCGGGTCGAAGGAACTGTTTTCGTGCTGTAAACCTTTGTGACTCTATGACTGTAACTCAGTATTAAGGCATCATCTAGGAATCTTTGTTCGTGAATCATAAACAGTTAGTATGCAGATACATCAAGTGATGAGGAAGTTTGATGCTTATAACAAGGGAAATGGAATATAAAAGTAGGGAGGTTTTACTGCAGTAGTTTTGGGTTTTGGTAAGACCACATCTAAAGTACAATTGGTACATTGAAACGTAGGGGGTGATTTTACAAGAAAATTTCTAAGTGTCCAGCTAGTGTGAACACAGGTGAGTTTCAGATCTGTTTTTTTGGGCAAGTTTTTACTTTGAATTTTATCTATGATAAGAATGGACTAGACCATTTCTAGCCACTAGAGGCAGTGGGCAGGACTTAAATCACTAGCCAGCTTGCTCTAGCAGCAAAGGGAGCTATTGTGCGTCTGCAGACCTCTGATTGCACGTGCACAATTGCGACAGCAGAGGCCTGACAGAGAGAGAGATCTGTCATGCCTCTGCTGCTCAGCCTCAATGAACCCCACCGCCCAACTATCATGGGGGCCAGCGGCTAATTGTGAGTCCCACACCACCCGGAAATATTGCCCCGACCCCCTCCACCCAGACTGATCACAGCCCCTCCCCTCTGCCAATCACCTACAGAGTGGCCATGAGCGCCCCTTCCCTCCCCATACTGATCGCCTGCAGAGTGACTCCATGCTTACATTGATCACCTGCATTGTGGTCATGGACCTCCCCTGCACGTACTGATTGCATTCAGGGTGGCAGCGGAGCCCCCTCCCTGTCCTCCTCATGCCCTGCCCTCAGGTATTGCCCAGTGGACAATGCCAAGGTTGGTGGTGGGCACTGCCAAGGTGTCAGGCTGGCACTGCCCAATGGGCACCCCATCCTTGCCCTTGACCTCCCAAGGGGGGCCTCACTGGCCTCTGATTCTACCGGCAAGGCCAACACAACTGTTCCCCATTGCTGGGGACCAGGTGTTTTCCTCACCAGCAAAGCCACAAAGGCAAGTGAGCCCGGACAATTGTGTCACAGGCTCACTAATTGTATGTCAAAGATGATTTAAATAAATTATTCAGTCTCTCACAGGAAATGGGTGGGAGGCTGAATGCGCCAGATATTTGGTGCCAGAAAGATAACAGGAGCCAAGAAATTGGGTGCAAACCTGGACAGGACAAGCTGGTAAAATCATGGCCACAGTTTTTGTCTCTTTTTTTGAGAAAGGATGTAATTATGTTCAAAACAGTTCAGAGAAGGTTCACTCAACCTGTACTTGGATAAAGGGCTTATCTTATGAAGAACGGTTAAATAGATTGTGCCTTTGTCCATTTAGAGTTAAGAGAGGTCATCTTATTGAAATAAATAAGATCCTAAGAGGACTTGATAGGGTGGATAGGAAGTTCTTCCCTCTTGTGGGGAGACCAGAAGTAGGAGACACAGTTGAAAAATAAGAGATCACCCTTCTAAGATGGAGATGAGGAGAAATGCTTTCTTTCAGAGGGTCGTGGAATGTTTTTCCCAAGAAAGTAGTGGAGACTCAGTCATTATTTAAGGCTGAGTTAAATAGGTTATTGTTAGATAAAGGAGTGAAATGTTATTGGATGCAGACAGGAGAGTGGTGTTGAAACCACAGTCAGATTAGCTGTGATCTTATTAAAAGATGGAACAGGCTTGAAGGGTCAAATAGCCTCCTCCTGATCCAGAGTCCTGTCCTGTTGCTATGATCTGTCTCTGATTTTCCTCTCACCTCCCAGGATTCTGGTGAGTAACTCACAGTGATCAGCAATGCAGCAGTTTGGAGACCACTGACATCAACCCAAGCTGCACTGTTCAATACAACTCTTAAGTTAGAGAACATTATAAGTATTTTGATATTTGTTGATCTCTTAATCATTTTGAATTAAGATCACATTTTAATTAATTGGGTCAGGTAGCTATACAGAAACATATAGTGCAGAAGCAGGCCATTTGGCCCATCAAGCCTGGCTGACCACAATCCTACCTAGACCCTATCCCCATAACCCCATGCATTTACTCTTGCTAGTCCTCCTGACACTAAGGAGCAATTTAGCACGGCCAATCCACCTAACCTGTGCAACTTTGGACTGTGGGAGGGAACCGTGGCATCCAGAGGAAACCCACACAGACACAGGGAGAATTTGTGAACTCCACACACACAGTGACCCAAGCCGGGAATTGAACCCGGGTTCCTGGTGCTGTGAGGCAGCAGTGCTGACCACTGTCCCACCGTACCGCCCACATCTTAAAGATCCCTAGGGTGTAAATGTTGTGATAGTCCAAATGAAAACAATATCATTTCCATTCGACATTAGGCGCTAAAAGCAGGTTTGCTAGCAAAAAAGGGTGGCTATCTGTCACTTACCTGCACATGGGTCCCATGTTGTACACTCTTCCACTCGATGGGTGAATCCATCAAAAACTGAGTCTCTGCTTCCTTGTTTCAAGCGGGATGTTCAAGCGAATGACAAGATCATGCTTGTACATGCAGCTAAGTGTTTTAGCCTCGGAAAGTGTATGGGGAAAATCTGAGCACAGAGGAGAAAGGGATCATGTTCGCAGCCTATAGTTTGACAGTGAAACCAGCAGGAGGAGCTGCTCTGCCAAACTTCAGAGGAAAAGCTCCTCTGCTTTTCGAAATTCATGACTCAACTACTATATATCTATAAAAAGATGATTTGGAAACATTGTGTAGGAAAGGGAAAGCTTATAAAATTGTCATAGAGATAAAAAAATCACAGGGTGGGATTTTACAGCTTTGCTCATCCCGATACCATTAAATCCTGCCCAAGTTCAATGCATCTTCCTGTGGCCCGCCCCTCGCTTGCTCCAATTCCTGCGGCGGGTGGGATGGTAAAATTCCACCATAGTTTTACAACACAGAAAGAGGCCCTTCAACCCATCATATCTGTACTGGCCATCAAGCACCTATTTACTCCAACCACATTTTCCAGCACATGGTTCGTAGCCTTATATGCTGTGGCAATTCAAGTGCTTATCTAAATGCTTATCAAATATTGTGCCTCAACTTTATTCTAATAACGTCATGTGCAAATAGCTTGACACATTTAAGTGTAATTACATCTGTTAAGGACTGATGCTGTTAGCAAACTAATTGGCAATGATAGGCATTACAATCAAGCTCATCAAGTTCTTATCCTCCCAAGCCCAGGAGCACAAAGAGCAGCATCCGCGCTGCCACCCTAATTGGGATCAAATATCAGATGTTCTTTGTGTCTTTATACCTAAATTCCATATCGATCAGTGTCGCAGATCTGATGATTTAATTCATCCGATGGTTACTAGGAGAATTTAAATGGTGTAACTTTGTGAAGTAGGCAAAATATCAACACTAAAGGAACTGTGAAGATAGTGGGCAGGAAATGGTGTGATGCAATCAATCTTGTCTGGGTCTCAGCCTAACCATGTAAGAAGGAATATCCAGAACTCTGCAAATGATGAAATAAAGTACATTGAAACTAAAATTGATGTAATTAAATCATTACCAACCAGTCATAAGGGTAAGTGGCTTCAACGTGGGCAGTACAGTGGTTAGCATTGCTGCCTCACAGTGCCAAGGACCCAGCTTCAATTCCCAGATTGCTGTCTGGGCAGAGTCTGCACGTTACGTAGAACATTGAACATAGAACACTACAGCACAAACAGGCCCTTCGGCCCACAAGTTGCGCCGATCACATCTATGGATAGGTTTATGGACGAAAAGGGATTGGTATAGGCTAGTGGGTCATTGTTTTTGTAACTGGTCGGCGCAACATCGTGGGCCGAAGGGCCTGTTCTGCGCTGTAATGTTCTATGTTCTATGTTCTATGTTCTATGCCTACCAAGCCGTAGAACTATCTGTAACTCCCAATGCCATTAGATCCCATATACTCATCCAGAAGTCTTTTAAAAGACCCCAGCGAGTTCGCCTCTATCACCACCGATGGCAGCCGATTCCACTCACTCACCACCCTCTGAGTGAAAAACTTATCCCTAACATCTCCTCTGTACTTGCTTCCCAGCACCTTAATCTTGTGTCCTCTCGTAGCAACCATTTCAGCCCTGGGAAATAGCCTCCAAGAATCCACCCTATCTATTCCTCTCAACATTTTATAAACCTCTATCAGGTTGCCTCTCAACCTTCATCTCTCCAGGGAGAAGAGACCTAGCTCCCTCAACCTATCTTCATAAGGCATGCCTCCCAATCCAGGCAACATCCTCGTAAATCTCCTCTGCATCCTTTCAATAGCTTCCACATCCTTCCTGTAGTGAGGCAACCAGAACTGCGCAGAGTACTCCAATTGGGGTCTGACAAGGGTCTTATAAAGTTGCAGCATTACCTCCCGACTCCTAAACTCAATCCTTCGATTAATGAAGGCCAGTACACCATACACCCTCTTGACCACATTCTCCACCTGTGAGGCCGATTTAAGAGTCCTATGGACCCGGACCCCAAGATCCTTCTGCTCTTCAACCCAGCTAAGACTCCTACCCTTGATATTGTACTCCTGCATCCCGTTGGTCCTGCCAAAATGGACCACTACACATTTATCCACGTTGAAGTCCATCTGCCACTTCTCCGCCCAGTCTTGCATCCTATCTATGTCATGCTGCAACTTCTGACATCCCTCCAGACTACCCACAACGCCATCAACCTTCGTATCATCGGTGAACTTACTAACCCATCCCTCCGCTTCCTCATCCAGGTCATTTATGAAAATGACAAGCGGCAAGGGTCCTAAACGTTCTCGCTATGTCAGTGTGGTTTCCTCTGGGTGCTGCAGTTTCCTCCCACAGTCCGAAAGACATGCTGGTTAGATGCATTGGTCATACTAAATTCTCCCTCAGTGTACTCAAACAGGCCCCAGAGTGTGGCAACTAATGGATTTTCACAGTAACTTCATAGCAGTGTTAATGTAAGCCTACATGTGACACTAATAAATAAATGCTCTCCCAATTCTTCAGTTTATTTTCTCCCTGTTCTTGTTTGGGTCTGCCGTGACCAGGAGAATTTGAAGACAATTTGCATAGTTGTTTCTAAGTGGTATATAAGAACATACTTTGAATAAACTGTTCTGGGAAAAACTTCAAACCAATGCTATGCAGACTGCCAGTTTCCCCAGAGACAAATAGCATTACCATTCCAACCAGCATTCATCATTGAAGAAAACTGTAAGAACTGTGCATGTGGTAGCCTGTGGCGCCTTTGTGAAATTGACGCCAGTGCATAGCACTGCTCAAATTTCACACTTCTTGATTTCTCTTCCCTCCCACGTTGCATTGCCTGTCCTGTCACGTAGATTAGACTTGTGTCTCCTTGAGTAAAGAAGACTGAGAGATATTCAAATTGAGGTGTTTAAGATGTTTGAAGGACTTAATAGGGTGGGAGACTGCAGAACAAAGACAAGTCCCCTTAAATTTCAGGATACATTTCCTCCACATGAGGCTAATGTTACGTCGTTGTTTAAGAAGGGTGGCAGGCAAAAGGCAGGGAATTATAGGCCGGTTAGTTTAACATCTGTTGTAGGTAAAATGTTAGAATCGGTCATCAAGAGGGAAATGGCGAGGCATCTTGAGGGGAATTGCTTGATAGAGCAGACGCAGCACGGTTTCGTTAAGGGGAAGTCGTGTCTGACAAATTTATTGGAGTTCTATGAGGAGGTGTCTAGGGCGGTGGATAGAGGAGAGCCGGTGGATGTGGTCTTTCTTGATTTTCAGAAGGCGTTTGACAAGGTACCTCACAAGAGGTTATTGCAGAAGGAAAGGGGGCATGGAGTTGGGGGTAGGGTGTTAGCGTGGATAGAGGATTGGTTGTCAAATAGGAGGCAGAGAGTGGGGGTCAATGGGTGCTATTCGGATTGGCGGTTGATGACTAGTGGAGTGCCCCAGGGGTCGGTGCTGGGGCCTCAGCTATTCACCAATTATATAGATGATCTGGAGGAGGGAACCGAGTGTATGGTGTCGAAATTTGCTGATGACACCAAGATTGGTGGAACGGCAAATTGCGCGGAGGGTGTGGAGAGTCTGCAGAAGGATCTAGATAGGCTGGGCGAATGGGCCAGGAACTGGCAAATGGAATTTAATGTTGGCAAGTGCGAGGTGGTCCACTTTGGTAGGAAGAATGGTAGGAAGGACTATTACTTACGGGGCGAAAAACTGCAGCAGGCGACGGTGCAGAGGGACCTCGGGGTCCTTGTGCATGAGTCGCAAAAACCCAGCCTGCAGGTGCAGCAGGTAGTCAGGAAGGCTAATGGGATGCTGGCCTTCATAGCGAGGGGGATTGAATATAAAAGTAGAGAGGTCTTGCTGCAGCTGTATAGGGCATTGGTGAGGCCACAGCTGGAGTACTGTGTGCAGTTTTGGTCGCCGCACTTACACAAGGATATTTTGGCCTTGGAGGAAGTGCAGAGGAGGTTTACTAGGCTGATACCGGAGTTGAGGGGGTTGAGCTATGAGGAGAGGCTGAATAAACTAGGCTTGTACTCGTTGGAGTTTAGAAGAATGAGGGGAGATCTCATTGAGACGTATAAGATGATGAATGGGACGGATAGGATAGAGGTGGAGAGACTCTTCCCGCTCAGAAAGGACAGTAGGACTAGGGGGCACAGCCTCAAGATAAAGGGGGGGCGGTTTAGAACGGAGTTGAGGAGGAACTTCTTCACTCAAAGGGTGGTGAATCTCTGGAATTCTCTGCCCGTTGAAGTGGTGGACGCTGCCTCGCTAAATATTTTTAAGACGCGGGTTGATGGGTTTTTGATAAGCGAGGGGATTAAGGGTTATGGGGAGAGGGCGGGAATGTGGAACTGAGCCACAACAGATCAGTCATGATCTTATTGAATGGTGGGGCAGGCTCGAAGGGCTAGATGGCCTGCTCCTGCTCCTATTTCTTATGTTCTTATGAAGTATGGTGGAAATCTGGAACACTCTACACTCCCCTCATCCGCACCTAAATCATCAAATCCATCAAAAATAATACCACAGGAAATGTAGAACATTGTGTAGGACTATGTCTAAACTGATTTCGGATGGAGGAAGAATGACTAGGATGGGTCCCAGTACTCACCCTAGGTCATCCATTGACTCTGTCTACACTTCCTGCTGTCTCAGCAAAGTAGCCAGCATAATCAAGACCCAATGCATCCCGGGCATTCTTTCTTTCATCTTCTTCCGTTGGGGAAATAGATACAAAAGTCTGAGGTCACATACCAACTGACTCAAGAACAACTTCTTTCCCTGCTGCAGTCAGACTTTTGAATGGACCTACTTTTCCTACACTCTGTGACACCCTAGCACACAGGAAACAATACTTTTCACTGTATGTTAGTACATGTGACAATAATAAATCAAATCAAATCTAGATTTGCTAGATTAGCTGATCTCAATCAGGATAGCTATAAATGCTTTGCAATTAGCTTTACCTCTCCTGAGCTCAGGATGGAGAAAGAGGAGTTCGTTCTTCACACAAATTGTGCCAGTTGAACAATTGCTGCTAGAGTTATAGAATGTTTGGTGAGGACAAGATCATCGCTTGTCTTGGACTCTCTCCATGGTCAAAGAACCTGCTCTCACACAGAGAACAGCAGGTTGCAAGATATATTGGCCTAAATTAAAACTTGAAAGTGAAAATCTGGCAGAAGTAAATACTCCAAATATGTTCAGATCATGTGAGGAGTTGAAGCCTGGATTTGGCCCTGGGCGTAGGAAGCATGGAGTAAATATCCATCTAGGTCAGGTACCATTCCCAAATTCTTACTGAATTATCAGGGGTGGATACTAGTTTCCGATTAATTATTTCTATTGTGGTTATTCTTTGACCTCCTTGCAATATCACAATATTACAGTCAATATCATCTTGCCATCTCCTCCTCTAAATCATTTTCCTAGAAACTTAAAGATGTAGAAATCATCCCTTCCTTCTGAGCTTTTTCCTTTTACAATCTGTAAGACTTTAATGCACAAATTTATCATCACTTAGTCACTTTATTTTCTAATTCATCTCCCTTTTTTCCAACCTTGTGGCATCCTATTCAGGGAGTGAGGACTTCCTGCTGGGTTACTTGATTAAAAATGAACCCTAGAACAGTAACACAATGTGGTCAAATGGACAACGGCCTGATAAATTATGTCCAACATAAAATTAGGCACTTTAAATTAATGCAGCTAAAACTGCTTCCATGGGGTTACCACAGGTCAAAAGCCAACAGGGACATATGCCAGAACTGTCTTGCATATTAAACAGGGGCACTTCATTTCAACATGGGAAGTTATTATGACCCAAAGCCAGAATCCAAACCCCTTATACGTTGAATAGAGAGGCTGAAACTTCACCATGGAAGAGTTGGCCTGAAATCCAGCAGGAGGTACTCAGTCGGAAGACATTATGATTTTGTATTCCTTAGTTTCAGCCAGACTCACTGGAAAGAGATATGTGCAACTAGGATGATCTGGCCTAACCTCATTGGGTATTATGATACCCCTGCTCTGTCACCCCATTGGCTGAAAGCCAGGGAACATTTGAAGAGGGGAGGCGGGATAAAAAACAGCCATTTGAGAATAAACTCCAGTGACAACACCAACAAATCTACTGTGACCTGGGATGATGCAAGACAGTGTGCAAGATTCACCTTTGTGCTAATAGGATCCTGAGCTCATCTGTTGTTTGTGAGCTCAGTGAATTAAATCAAACAGCCCAACTGATTTCACTAGACTGGGTAATATCTATTTCTCAAGCAATTAATGTATTTTGTGGAAAGTTAATTTATCGTGTAAGAATTGATTCTTTATCTTGTGAGTGCTTTTAATAAAGCAAAGTTTGAATCACAGTCCTTTGTCTGTCTCATAAAGTAGAAGCAATTGAGTAAATGTGTGACTTAAACTGGTCAAAGTGTCTGCATAAAATATTTAAGACAACAAGAGAAAATGTCAAAGTGGCATACCTATCATTTAACAGCCACTCTTTTCCCATGTCTTCTTAAGCTCTCCTCGCATCAGCTGGGTCATTAGAGCAGCTGGCACCAAATGCCCTCTGTCTAGATATTGTTTTACCAGGAACCATATTTCTGTGGAATTTAAAGAAAGAAGATTTTTTTTGTGTGGTGTTAGAGGTATAAATGGACCATTGCATTGTGAAAGGAGTAGTAGGAGGGATTGCCACTTTAAAACCAGCCTTACAGAGTAAGGGTCCTTTGATCTGAACAACCAGTCAACAATTAGCAGGGAGAATTTCTACCAGGGAGGAATTTTCCAGGTTGGATACAATGGACTAGCTCAAAGCATGCAGCTGATCAAGCAACCTTGCAAATACGGTTCCTACGTTCAATTGAAGCAGTCTTCAGGAGTACGCTTTCACAAGTTGGTCTATTTAGCACTGGGGAAATTGTACATCAAGTTGTAAATCTACCCCCATAAAGATACCAGGGTATCTCTTCTCGCATGCACACATTCAGGCTACAAATCCCCTTTGTTACTGTAAGGTCACATTCCTTGCTGGACAACCAGAGATAGACCAGGACTATAAGTAAAAATGAGAAAATATTAAACATAACCCCTTATTTGCTGCTAAATCCTTCAGGGATTGGATGAATATTTTCAGGGTATTATAATATAATATTTGAATGAATTTAGAGCAATCAGGACATCAGGCCATTGCGGAAACGAGTGATGAACCTGAATCGTGTCTTGCACATTCCTTAGAAATTGGGCTCGGTGTGATAGCAATGGAAGCCGTTGGAGACATCACCACTCCATCTTGTTGGCTGCGTATAATACACAGTATGAGGCAGCCTTAAATAAGGGAGAATGGCTGTTGGGTGTCTGCTTTGGAAATGGATTAGGAGTTCTAAGGATAAACATAAATAACAAAAATCCAATGTTGTGTGAACATGGCTCCTGAACTGTGAAATGTCATTCCAAAAAAGGTAACTTAATTAATCATACGGAATTTTAGATTTGACTAGATATTCTGGTGTTTCTACTTTGACAAAGGGTCATCTGGACTCGAAACATCAGCTCTTTTCCCTCTTTGTAAATGCTGCCAGATCTGCTGAGATCTCCCAGCATTTTCTCATTTGGTTTCAGATCCCAGCGTCAGTGGTAATTTACTTTTATTGTGGTGTTTTGCTTGATAAGCTTTTGGCAAAGCGAAGAACTTTGCAGAATTTCTCGTGAGGTGATGAAACTGCATAGAGTCTATGAAGGAGTCAATTATACTTGGTTCATTTGATGGGCACAATGGCCATTTCTCATTCCATTGCTTTATGTTACATAAATAGTCCTCTTTTGATATTTTTTAATGGGGTTACATTTTCAGTAATTATTTCACAATATTTTCTATTATTTCTCACACTGTTTGTTCACCTGACTTGACAGTTCAGATACTAAAGGGACAAGGTTCAACCTATACCCAGATTGCTGCAAACACCTCATTCTACCTGTCACGAGGGATCAGCAGTGACTAACGAAGTAGGCTGACCCTATGGAATTTCCCTTCAAAGCTGCGAGAAATGATATTGGGTTACAGCCTGTGTCAGTCCTTGCTGCATATCACAACATGTTCATATATTAATATGTACGTGGCATCACAGCACCCCATGTTGCCTTTCATTTCTAAACAATGAAAATCTCATTGTTTCATACAAGGTTCTGTTACAAGTGTTTTTTTTTGGTTGAGGTCACTATGATTGCTCTGGAATGATTGGACCTGATTATTATAAATTTCATCATCTTCACTTTTCAAAGTCTTTATATCTGAAAATTGGAAACAATGGAATAGAAACATTTTCTGATTTATTTTTCCAAAGATGCTTTATAATCTTTTTTCCCTTATCTCACCAGTTATTTTCCAAAACTGCTAATGAACCTCCCATAACTTGCCGAAGTGGCCATTTTTCATGCATGAACCATGTCACTCTATACTAAAGGGCTAATCTGTGATGGAAAGGATTATGACTGGGCACTATCCTAACCCTACATAATGTCTAGATTTATACATCTAGGATGGCATGGTGGCACAATGGTTAATACTGATGCCTCACAATGCTGGGGGCTTGGGTCACTGGGCAGAGTCTGCATTTTCTCCTTGTGTCTGCATGGGTTTCCTCTGGGTGCTCCAATTTCCTCCCACAGTCTGAAAAATGAGCTGGTAGGATGGATTGGCCATGCTAAATTCACTCTCAATGTGCCCAAGCTGGAGTGTGACAATGAGGGGATTTTCACAGTAACTTCTTTGCAGTGTTAATGTAAGCCTACTTGTGACACCAATAAGTAAATAAACATAGACATGTTTTAACAAGGATAATTGGCTAATGACCAGCTGTGGAACTCTAGTTAAATTTTACCCTTCATAGCAAGGAAACACAAAGACTAATTTTAACATTCCAGTGCTGACTTGACTGAATTTAAGTAATTAATCAATATATCAGGAATAAAATCTGGGAGGATTTTTATCTCTTTGGTGTTCTTGATGCCGTTTGTGCCAACTGTCTAAATTTGGCAGACAGTCCATGATAATTTTTTCACTGCAGTACTTTTCTCTCAGTTCCCTCCCTTAACGTTGCTTTTGGGCCCTCCCTCTGGTTGCTGTACCAAGAAAGTAAATACAAGTGAGTCTTGTCATGGGAAGTTTCACAAAATCACTTGGGGAAGACCTAGGGTAAGGGCACATATTGATTTGGTAATAATACATCTGAAAATCAAAGTTGCTGCACATTTGCAGGAAAGCTACTAGAGAGACATCAAATGTAACATGATCCATAAGTTAGAAATAATAAGGACCAGAAATCAACTATACAATTTTAAGATAAGCATGTATGTGTGGTTTTTTTAAAATTCATTCATAGGACATGGACAGCACTGGCTGTCCAGCATTTATTGCCCATCCCTAGTTGCCCTGGAGAACGAGTGATGCAACTGAGTGGCTTGCTAACCATTTCACAGGACAGTTGAGAGTCAACCACATTGCTGTGGCTATGGAGCCACATGTGGGCCAGACCAAGGATGGCAGATTTCCTTCCTTAAAGGGTATCAGATGGATTTTTCATAGTCATCATTAGACTTTTAATTCCAGATTTTTTTTATTGAATTCAAATTCCATCAACTGCCATGGCAGGATTCAAGCCTGGGTCGCCAGACCATTATCTGAATTTCTGGATTAATAATCTAGCAATAAGACCACTAGGCTATCGTCTCCCCATTGTTTGTTTGCTTCATATCCTCAAACACACTTTGTTTCCATTTGGGGAACAGTGGAAAATTGTTGGAAGGATTAATAGGCTGATTTTATCAATCTGTTGAACTGTTTCTTGCATGCTTCTTACATATATTAACTGGATTAGGACTTGAATCTGGAGCTTCCAGTTCAGAGGCCTCCTGAGTATCCACAATGGCTCATGGCAATGATGAGGAAATGTCATGGAAGTCATGCATGTTCTTTTTTGAAAAGAGGACACCTAATTCAAAATTTCAAACAAGCCCCCCCCAGTTACATTGTTCACTAGTGTGAAGGATTCAAATCACAAAAGTCAGAGATTAAAACAATAGAAAATTGTCACATTTTGGAATTTCAGATTCATAGAGGCCACGCTCTAATTAGTACATACGGAAATGCAACATTGGAGCTAAACTCAGTTCAAAGGATTGAATTAAGAGGACATCAGGATTTTCGAATGACCACAATTAAGTGATCATTCATGCTCATTGCTGTTGCATCAAACTATTCATTTGAACTCATGATGAGAAAACTATGGATGTGAGGGAACTTGGGGAAATAAATAGTGATGTTTTGAGGAGTGTATATATTGCAGAGAAGGAGATGCTGGAAGTCTTAAAGCACATCAAGATAGATAAACCCCCAGGACCTGATAAAGTGTATCCCAGGACATTGTGGGAGACTAGGGAGGAAATTGCAGGTCCCCTAGCCGAGATATTTGAATCACCGATAGTCACAAGTGAGGTGCTTGAAGATTGGAGAGTGTTGTGTCTTTGTTTAAAAAGGGCTGCAGGGAAAAGCTGGGAACTACAGGCCAGTGAGCCTAACATCTGTGATGGATAAGTTTTTGGAAGGTATTTTGAGAGACAGATCTACAGGTATTTAGAGATGCAAGGACTGATTAGGGACAGTCAGCATGGCTTTATGAGTGGAAAATCATGTCTCACAAATTTGACTGAGTTTTTTGAAGGAGTAACCAAGAATCTAGATGAGGGCAGTACAGTTGATGTTGTCTACATGGACTTTAGCAAAGCCTTTGACAAGGTACCGCATGGTAGATTGTTGCATAAGGTCAAATCTTACGGGATCCAGGATGAGGTATCTAAATGGATACAAAATTGGCTTCTTGACAGAAGCCAAAGAATGGTCGTAGAGACTTGTTTTCAAACTGGAGGCCTGTGACCAGCAGTGTGCCTCAGGGATCAGTGTTGGTCCACTGTTATTTGTCATTTATACTAATGATTTGGATGAGAAAATAGGAGGCGTGGTTGCTAAATTTGCAGATGACACTAAGATTGGGTGCATAATGGACAGTGAAAAAAGTTATCTCCAATTGCAACAGGATCATGATCAATTGGGCCAGTGGGCTGACAAATGGCAGATGTAGTTTAATTTAGACAAATGCGAGGTGATGCATTTTGGTAGATTGAACGAGGGCAGGACTTACTCAGTTAATGATAGAGCATTGGGGAGAGTTACAGAACAAAGAGATCTAGAGGTACACATTCATAGCTCCTTGAAAGTGGAGTCACAGGTGGACAGAGCAGTGAAGAAGGCATTCAGCGTGCTTGGTTTCATTGTCAGAACATTGAATACAGGAGTTGGGGCGTCTTGTTGCAGTCGTACAAGACATTGGTAAGGCCACACTTGGAATACTGTGTACAGTTCTGGTCAACCTATTATAGAAAGGATATTATTAACCTAGAAAGTGTGCAGAAAAGACTTACTAGGATGCTACCAGGACTTGTAAGAAGAGGATGGATAGACTGGGACTTTTTTCTCTGGAACGTAGGAGGTTGAGGGATGACCTTATGGAGGTCTATAAATTAATGAGGGGCACAGACAAGGTAGATAGACAATATCTTTCTTCAAAGGTAGGGGAATCTAAAACTAGAGGGCATAGATTTCAGGTGACAGGGGAGAGATACAGAAGTGTCCAGAGGGGCAGTTTATTCACACAGGGCATGGTGAGTTTCTGGAACAAGCTGCCAGAAGTAGTAGTAGAGGCGGGTAGAGTTTTGTCTTTTAAAAAGCATTTAGATGGTTACATGCATAAGATGGGTATAGAGGGTTATGGACCAAATGCAGGCAATTGGGATTAGTTTAGGGGTTCAAAAAAAAGGGTGGCATGGACAAGTTGGGCTGAAGGCCTGTTTCCATGCTGTAAATCTCTATGACTCTAACTCATCAGGGTCATTCCTAAATTAGTGGATTCCATTTTATTAATCAATTTGACTAAAAACAGACAATGGAGTCAAGTATTTAAAAAGAGAGGAATGACAAAGTGGAGAGAGGAATTAGAAATTTAGTTTAAATTTAAATCAGATGATTCAGCTTCAATTCTAATGTATTAATTTCATCTGCAGTGGGAAATAATTGCATGAATGCTCTTTGATAGCCAAACATAAGAAAGTATGACTTCAGATTAAGCATTCAATCCACATCCTCAACATTCAACTATCCATAAATAGTAATTCCTTCTCACCATCGAATCCTAACAGTGCAAAAAGGTGCTATTCAGCCCATCAAGCCTGCACTGACAGCAATGCCACCCAGGGTCTATCCCTGTAAACCCACATATTTACCTTGCTCATCCCCCTGACACAAAGGGAGAATTTAGCACAGCTAATCCACCTAGCCTGCACATTTTTGGACTGTGGGAGGAAACCAGAGCACCTGAAGGAAACCCCCACACAGACATGGGGAGATCATACAACTCCACAAAGACAATGACCTAGACCGGAATTGAACCTGGGTCCTTGGCATTGTGAGACAGCAGTGCTAACCACTGTGCCACCATGCCACCCTTTTCTATTCTCCCTTTTTGAATAGCATAGGAACCACTGTGACACAAGATCATGATATCTAATCATCTTTACCCATAATTATTCCAATAGTTTCTGAATCTATTCCCAATAATATGTCTATCTCCTGTCATTTTAATGATCTTTTCCATTCCAAGTCTGACTTCCCTGTCCTCAGCTTCCAGCAGTGTTCCAATGGTACTCATGTAAGCTTAGGAACAGCATCTCTTCTTTGAACATAAGAACATAAGAAATAGGAGCAGGAGTAGGCCATCTAGCCCTTTGAGCCTGCCCTGCCATTCAGTAAGATCATGGCTGATCTGAAGTGGATCAGTTCCACTTTCCTGCTCTCTCCCCATAACCCTTAATTCCCCTGTCTATCAAAAACCTATCTATCCTTGACTTAAATATATTTAGCGAGGTAGCCTCCACCACTTCAACGGGCAGAGAATTCCAGAGATTCACCACCCTTTGAGTGAAGAAGTTCCTCCTCAACTCCGATCTAAACTGCTCCCCCCTTATCTTGAGGCTGTGCCCTCTAGTCCTGCTATCCTTTCTAAGCGGGAAGAATCTCTCTACCTCTACCCTATCCATCTCCTTCATTATCTTATACGTCTCTATAAGATCCCCCCTCATCCTTCTAAACTCCAACGAGTACAGACCCAGTCTATTTAGTCTCTCTTCATAGTCCAACCCCCTCATCTCCAGTATCAGCCTAGTGAACCTCCTCTGCACTCCCTCCAAGGCCAATATATCCTTCCGCAAGTGCAGCGACCAAAACTGCACACAGTACTCCAGCTGCAGCCTCACCAGTACCCTGTACAGTTGCAGCAAGACCTCCCTACTTTTATATTCTATCCCCCTCGCTATAAAGGCCAACATTCCATTTGCCTTCTTGATCACCTGCTGCACCTGCAGACTGGGTTTTTGCGACTCATGCACAAGGACCCCCAGGTCCCTCTGCACCATAGCATGCTGCAGCTTTTCGCCTTTTAAATAATAATCCCTCCTACTATTATTTCTGCCAAAGTGGATAACCTCACACTTGCCAACATTATACTCCATCTGCCAGGTCCTCGCCCACTCGCTTAGCCTATCCAGATCCCTCTGCAGACTATCCACACCCTCCACGTAATTTGCTTTTCCACTCATCTTCGTGTCAACAGCAAATTTCGACACCCTACACTCAGCCCCCTCCTCCAGATCGTCTATATAAATGGTAAATAGCTGAGGCCCCAGCACCGATCCCTGCGGCACTCCACTAGTCACCAACCGCCAATCAGAATAGCACCCATTGATACCAACTCTCTGCTTCCAATTAGACGGCCAATCCTCTATCCACGCTAACACCTTACCCCCAACTCCATGCACCCTAACGTTCTGTAGCAATCTTTTATGAGGCACCTTATCAAACGCCTTTTGGAAATCTAAAAACACCACATCCACCGGTTCCCCTCAGTCTACCGCATTAGTCACATCCTTATAGAAATCCAATAAATTCGTCAAACACGACTTAACGAATCCATGCTCTGTCTGCTCGATCAAACCATTCTTTTCTAGGTGCCTCGCTATTTCTTCTTTGATGACGGATTCAAGCATTTTTCCAACTACAGGTGTTAAACTAACTGGCCTATAATTCCCTACCTTTTGTCTGCTACTTTTTTTAAACAGCGGCATAACATTAGCCATTTTCCAATCTTCCAAAGATTCTTCCAATGAATTGGGCACTTTCTAGCTTTTTGGACTCAACATTGAGATCAAGAATCTTGAATCATAATCTCTACCCGTATCACACAATATGCACTCATACAAAACCCACCTCTTCCTTATTTTTGCTCTCTTCAGTTTGTTTTTTCTGTGTGTTTTTCTTTGTTTCTGGCTTGCAGCTAGTCATTCTGCCATTCACACTTCCTCTAGAAACTTCTTTGTTGCTTTACTTGTTCCATTACCATTTCCTTTTGCTTTACACCATCAATTCTTTTGGTATTTGGTCTCTCCTCCCTTGCACTTTGTCACAGACCTTCCCTTTTGTTCTTCTTCCCACCCTCTCAGTCCATCTGTACTTGCTTTAAAAGATATTAAGGCCAGTATTTTACGATCTCACTCGGGTGAGGCTTGTAAAATCCCATCCAAAGCCAACTGAGAATTCTGTTCGGCGAGCCTCGCTGATTTTGGAGTGGGTGCCAGTAAAATTCTGGCCTATATCTGTAACTTTTCCAAGTCCTGATGAAAAGTCATTGACCTGAAACATTCACTCTGCCTCTCTCTCTACAGATGTTGTAAGAAGTCTCACAAACCAATGTAAAATCCAACAGGTTTATTTGGCAGCACAAGCTTTCGGAACCTCACTCCTTCATCAGGTGAGTGAGGACTTGTACTCACAAACAGGGCATATACAGACACAATCTCAATTTACAAGGTAATGGTTGGAAATGCAAGTCTTTACAGGTAATCAAGTCTTAAAGGTACAGACAATGTGAATGGCGAGAGGGACAAGCACAAGTTAAAGAGGTGTGTATTGTCTCCAGCCAGGACAATTAATGAGATTTTGCCAGGCCAGGCAAGTCGTGAGGGTTACAGATAGTGTGACATGATCACAGTTGACACCATCCTCATGTATGCAGAACTTGACTATCGGTTTCTGCTCAGCGATTCTGCGTTGTCACGTGTCGTGAAAGCCACCTTTAACCTGACTTCTTACTGTGTTTACCTAGTCCAACACCGGCATCTCAACATCCACAGATGTTGCCAGACCTGCTGAGTAGTTGCAGCATTTTCTGATTTTTATTTCAGATTTAAACTAGCTGCTATATATTTCTCAGCTATCTATCCATTTACTTTCTGAAATAATTCACTGATTTACAGTTGCTGAATTAAATGACTTCACACCTCATTGATCAAAGGTATATTTAGTATCATCCATCAAAACTTTTGATAGTCCACCACTGTTGAGTTCATCCTCAACTGCACATACTATTCAACCATACTGTCTTAAAGGTAGAAATTGAGAATATCAGCCAAGTTCATTACTTGCAAGACCACAAGAGCAGTTTATCGATATTGTCATGAGACTGTGGTCTCTTTATTGTTCTGAAAATATAACTTTTCAACCTGCAACTGACTGGGAATTTTGTAATTTGAATTGAGACAGTGCTTAAAAATGCAAGACTGCGTTCTAAGGTGAAGATGAAACAAACAAACCATCCTCAGGAGAGTGTGAAGAGAGAGGCATTCCTTTTATTCCAGGCACCCATCCAAAACTCATAACTGTCTAAGAATAGAATGTTTATTTTCTGGTACATTTATTTTTGCATTCTGGTCTAGCAGATTCTGTGATGATCAGTAACAGAGGGAAGATAAGATATGAAACTTTTGGTAAATAGTACCCCCTGTTTCCTAGTACCAGGCCAGGAACCCTCAGGACCTTCATTGACTAACCACTTCCTCTGTGCAACTTTGTGCACAGCTGTAAAGACCAGAGAGACTTTTCGCTTCCAAGGCCGGGATCAAGACGTGTTTGACATGCACAGCCTTCTGACATGGCCATGAAAATGTGGCCATGTAAAACTTGCCCCCAGACACATTTTCACCCTTACCCACTGGTCCTTGCTACCTCCAGTCCTGCCTCCGCCTCACCCTCCTCACTGGTCGTGCCACCTCATATACTATATATTTCTGTAACAGTGGAAAAGGAAGGTGAAAGCAGCATCTAGTGAAATCCAAGCTGAGGGTGAAATAAAGCTCATCAGGCATGTTCCACCTATATATTGGCATAATACAGACCATTCTAACTAACCACTGGAAGGGAAACGTGATTCTGGTGGGCTGGTCTTTTAATGAGCATTCATGAGATGTTAATGAATGCAAATAGGGTTCCTGACATTATTCACTGGGAAACATAATCGACCTTTGACCCACCTTGTTGGTTGGGAGAACAAATGTACTGGTGGCTGGTTTTAAGTCGGTCCACCTCGTGTCCAACGAGGGGCATACACGCGAAGGGACGTACTGGGGCTGCTCTTGGTTGTTCGAGATTGGCCTAGTGCTTCATGTCGTTAGTGTGTGCCTAAACTGGACAAGATACTGGGCAAGACGACAGCTCAGTGACTATCGCTGATTATTGTGCAGACACATGGATTTGGGCCGGTGTCTGTGGGAGTTTGCGCATTCTCCCCGTGCTTGCGTGGGTTTTCTCCGGGTGTTCCGGTTTCCTCCCACACCCCAAAGATGTGCTGTTAGGCTGATTGGCAGGAATAAATTGTCCTTAAATCAGATCCCCTCAATCTGGATTGCCATAAAACTTTAGACAGGGATTGTGGGTGGAGTAGGGGGACTGGTGGTGTTGAGATGGCAGTGCGGGCTCATTGGGCCGAAGGGCCTGTTTCCCGGGCTGATTTTTGTTCTTTGTTCTTTGATTTTTAAAATTTGTGTCAAATTAAGTTTCCCCTGCCTGCCACAATTCCTGAGTTTGAGGGAACAGCAGATTCTGCCCAATGTTTCCTTTTATTTTTCTAAAACCCAAGCATACACTGCAATATGGTCAGCATGAAGTAACAAGCATTTATCAACATTGGAGAAGTAGGTATGGGGTTTAGAGGATTTAGCATTATTCGTATTCATTCGCGGGATATGGGCATCACTGGCTGGCAATTATTGCCTATTGCTATTTGCCTTTGGAGGGCAGTTGAGAGTAAACCACATTGCTGTGGCTCTGGAATCACATGTAGACAAGATCAAGCAAGGACAACAGATTTCCTTCCCTAAAGGAAATGGACTGGATTTTTTCATTGGATTCAAATTCCACTATCTGCTGGGGTGTGATTTGAACCCGGGTCCCAGAACATTAGCCAAGTTTCTGGATTAATAATCTAGTGATAATACCATTAGGCCATTGCCTCCCCCTTAGGAAGTAGGTCCTTGAAATTTGATGACATTAACATGTGACTCTGAGATCACGTGCAGATCAAATGCAGTGTTTTACTGTGTTTGTGTGAGATTTTATGGCAATGCATGGTGAGCTGTGTATGGTAGGCATGGGGGGGGGGGGGGGGGGGGGGTGTGGGTGCAGTGGAGTCCAGGGGGACGGTGGAAGCTATCAATATTATAGAGTAGTCTGGATTTGTACCTTCTCCCTAGTTACAAACAAGCTCTTATAAAATGTTTATTTGAAACATTCTCGATCATCTAAACTTGAAGGAATAAAACAAGTTTTTATAGCCTCTTTCATAATTTAACCCTTTATGGACCTTTATCAGTCTGCTGAATTTGTGCTGTACTCCCTAAAAGCCCAATTCATCTTCCCTAATGTTTAGTGCCTACATATATAATACAAGACTCCAGATGGCTAAGGCTCAACATAACAGAAGCATCACTTTCTAACAATTGCATTTAAGATAAAAAATGTTTTGTTAGCCTTTGAGTCTCTTGATTTTCACATTTTTTCCAGTTCTGTAATTTCTTCTTCCATTTGTCTCTCTGATCTTTTTCTATGTCTGTATTCTTACATCTCTGTTGTCTTCCTATCTTCCTTCATCTTTTTTCACTCCCTTTGTCCCATCCTCTTTGTTGACCCTTTTTATCACTTCTACTACACTTGTTCTTCTCAAATTAATCCTCCCTTCCTCTTTCATTCCTTCCTTCTGCATCTCCCTTACCCTATTGCTCCCTGATCCAATGCCCTGATATGTTGCTCTTTCTCCTTCTACCTCTCAATCACAATTTATGCTAAGAATGCTTTCAAAATTAAAATGATGGTTTCCAACTTGCATCATAATTAATAGAAAACACCTCACAGTTCTGGGATGGAGAACCTGTGAAAAGTAGAAAAGTTACTAAATCACACATTTATTGTGTGTGTCCATTCAGCTCAATTCCATTCAGCAGCGTGCTGAATTATCTGGGATCTATAAAGCGTTTTCCTCAATTCATAACTGTCAATTTGGTTCAATGTTAGCCTTATAATTTCTGAGTTTGAATGTTTCTATCAGGACATAAGCATGTAATCTAGGCTGACAGACCAATGCAGTGCTCAGCAATGCAGTGTTTCCTTTTACATGAAGACCCATAGAAAAAACTGGCAAGTACAGTAAGAAGTCTCACAACACCAGGTTAAAGTCCAACAGGTTTATTTGGTAGCACAAGCTTTCAGACCATTGCTCCTTCATCAGGTAAGTGGGAGTTCTGTTCACAAACTGTGGTCTTTCTGGATTTTCAGAAGGCGTTTGACAAGGTACCTCACAAGAGGTTATTGCAGAAGGTCAGGGGACATGGAGTTGGGGGTAGGGTGTTAGCGTGGATAGAGGATTGGTTGTCAAATAGGAGGCAGAGAGTGGGGGTCAATGGGTGCTATTCGGATTGGCGGTTGGTGACTAGTGGGGTGCCCCAGGGGTCGGTGCTGGGGCCTCAGCTATTTACCATTTATATAGATGATCTGGAGGAGGGAACCGAGTGCAGGGTGTCGAAATTTGCTGATGACACCAAGATTGGGGGAAAGGCAAATTGTGCGGAGGGTGTGGAGAGTCTGCAGAAGGATCTAGATAGGCTGGGCGAATGGGCCAGGAAATGGCAAATGGAATTTAATGTTGGCAAGTGTGAGGTGGTCCACTTTGGTAGGAAGAATGGTAGGAAGGACTATTACTTACGTGGCGAAAAACTGCAGCAGGCGACGGTGCAGAGGGACCTCGGGGTCCTTGTGCATGAGTCGCAAAAACCCAGCTTGCAGGTGCAGCAGGTGGTCAGGAAGGCAAATGGGATGCTGGCCTTCATAGCGAGGGGGATTGAATATAAAAGTAGGGAGGTCTTGCTGCAGCTGTATAGGGCATTGGTGAGGCCGCAGCTGGAGTACTGTGTGCAGTTTTGGGCGCCGCACCTGCGCAAGGATATTTTGGCCCTGGAGGGAGTGCAGAGGAGGTTTACTAGGCTGATACCGGAGTTGAGGGGGTTGAGCTATGAGGAGAGGCTGAATAAACTGGGCTTGTACTCGTTAGAGTTTAGAAGAATGAGGGGAGATCTCATTGAGACGTATAAGATGATGAATGGGATGGATAGGATAGAGGTGGAGAGACTCTTCCCGCTCAAAAAAGACAGTAGGACTAGGGGGCACAGCCTCAAGATAAAGGGGAGGCGGTTTAGAACGGAGTTGAGGAGGAACTTCTTCACTCAAAGGGTGGTGAATCTCTGGAATTCTCTGCCCGTTGAAGTGGTGGAGGCTGCCTCGCTAAATATTTTTAAGAAGCGGGTTGATGGGTTCTTGATAAGAGAGGGGATTAAGGGTTATGGGGAGAGGGCGGGAAAGTGGAACTGAGCCACGACAGATCAGCCATGATCTTATTGAATGGCGGGGCAGGCTCGAAGGGCTAGATGGCCTACTCCTGCTCCTATTTCTTATGTTCTTATGTTCTTATATAAAGACACAAACTCAATTTACAAAACAATGGTTGGAATGCAGTCTTTACAGGTAATCAAGTCATAAACTGGCAATCCAGAGTAAACCTCATCCTTGAATTGAGGGACAGCTGGCAACAATTTTTGGAGGAGACATTGATCTAAGACTATTATTTGTGTTGATGATTGATATCCACTAACCAGTACTGCATATGTTAGGTATCAGGTTTGGCTGTTAAATCCACAACAAAATATCAGAAGGTTCTGATGGTTGATCTGTGCTTGTGGAACCACAAGGATTAAAAAGTAGTTGTTGCAAAGATAAAAGCTGAGATGATGACCATATACAACCCATCTCATCTGCAAAGCAAAAAGTTTACAATGGGCCAAATGGCCTCTTTCTGCACTGTATCATATGATTATATGATTCATTCTGTAACAAGTAGTTGACATCTTGGCAAGGGTGAAAAATTGCAGCACTAAAAGCTGGAAATCAAATTCCCTCAAACCATAATTGTCAATTTGGTTTAATGTTCGCACTAATTACAGAGCTGGAAGGTTTCTGTTCAGGATATAAGCGGACACACGCAATCTAAGATGACACACAAGTGTAGTAAAATCCTAATTTTAGGAATATCCTAAAATCCTATTTTCTTGCAGCGTACTATAGAAAGAAATGAAATACATGGTGCTTTTCACAACCACTGGATATTATTACTTTACGTGTTCATAGCTTTAATTGATTTGTCACTTTTTCTGCCAATATATGTATTTTTTAAATCCAAAATAATTAAAGGTTATTATGTGAATCTTTTCTTCAACTTGTCTGCAGCTACCATTTCAACGTACAATTTAACAGTGCTGGCGAAGTCTTGCGGCACACTGGTAGCATCCCTGGCAATAGACCAGAAGCTCCGGGTTTGAGTCCAACGCCAGGACTTGTTGGCCACAGAGGGAGCACTCATGATGCAGTATAATGGGCTGATATATATAAAAAGGTGCCAGCCATCCTCAGTACTTGCCCAAGTGGCAAGCTCTGAGTGGGAAAGACATCAGTCAAGCTTGATCCAAACATCTGAATGCCCAAGCAGAATCCACTCAAATTCAACATTGGGAGAATATGCTTTGACTACAACAATATGTTATCATATGATATTGTTACAGAGGCTTCAATGTCTCAGAGTGCAAAAAACCCAAATAATAATGTAACAGATCTAAAGCCAATGAGTCTTGCACTCCTGTTTGGGAGTGATTAACCTGTTATGTGGCGAACCTTAGTCTTGGTTTGCATAAGCAGAGTCGGAGATGATCATATGCAGCCACTGAGGACCATAAATCATCTTTTTAAAAACGTACTGTTTACAATGAATGTCACAGATAGAGGTTTGTCTCTAATGTAGTACAAATAGATCCAAACCCAGTCCTTGAAGGAAATTGTATTTGAAACAACACAACACTGGCAGACATTATCGATCGTTGCCTTTCCGTGATTAATAGCACTTTTTTTTGTGCAAGAGAACAAGAGACCAAAAAAACCCTTAAGGCGATATTGCAACAGCGTTCACCCACGAAGAACAAAACAGAAGACACAAAGTAAGTTAAAATCATTCCCAGCAATGACAAAAAAAACATAAGTTAAAAAGCGGGTCGACTTTAAATACATTGCGTTATGATTTCTTTCTGTACCCTGGGGAGTTGGAAAGGGACCCGGAAGTTTTTTATATATCACATGGCTGAGAGAGTTAATATAAACACAAAAATGGCGGCAGTCACATTGGGAGAGTGTGTTTGCTGCGTCATTAAATAATATGCATGTAAACAAAGAGAGGAGAGAGAAGAAAAAGGGGAGAAGACAGAGCGAGTGAGTGAGCGGCGGGCAAGCCAGCGATCCAGGAGCATCTGGGCTGCGGCTGAGACAGAGCGGCTGCAGCAGCAGCAGCAAGCAGCAGCAGCAGCAGGGTGGGGGCTCCGGGGGCTCATTGTGTCTAGACTCTGTGTGGAGCAAGTCTCTACCTGTCTTCGTCAACTGTCTGGATGGATCGGGGGGCAGAAGTTTACTACTTTTTTAAAAAATTTAATAGCTATGCATGCATGCGTGTACAAATTAAAATGCAGTAAACGATACTTTAAACACCCGCTTGTGGTGTTAGAAAAGTCAGCGCTGAAATGACGAGTTAAATTAAGACAAAACTGGCACCATTTCAATGTATATGCTGTTAATTTCTGGAAGCTGATGGAGTCTTTTTAAATGTCTTGGTGCCAGTTAATCTGGATTTCACGTGGGGTTGATTTTGTAAGTGCGATTTGAATGCATTTTCCTGTAAAATATTGTATTGTTCAGGGGTTTTTCGTATTATTGTGTAGTTGTCAAGGGGGTGGAGTTTTTTATTTTTATTTAATTTTTCCAGATTTGCGTTTTTTTTCCTGGAGATTGCTGCTGGCAGGAAAGCTTAGAAACAGCGCCCAGATCCAACTTGTTTACAAGCGAGTGAGGGTCCTGCCTATAAGGGGGAAGGTGGAAAAGTGAATCTGTTTCTGATAGATTCCTGGGAAAACTAGCTCCTCCTCACTCCGCCCACCCCCCCCAAAAAAGGGGAATGTGCAAACACAATCCTTTCGGATCTTGTTGCTTATTGGAGGAAATCTTGAGATACCAGTGTGTCTGTATTGAAACAATCTATTCATAACATGCTTGAATTCGTTTTAAAATCTTCATCCGTGATGTTAGCTTCTAATTAATATTGATAAACTGAAAAGAGGGACCGTGGCAGATGCAGAAACACATGTCGCCAGGCAGACCTGCATTTGTTTACACTGCCTCTACATGTTAAGCTTTGAAAGTTGCATGTAATGTTAGTGCAAGGAAAGGTGCCTTTCATATTATTTGTGCAATAATACCTTTTTTATTGTAAAGCTAACATCTTGCATTTACGTAGAAAATTTACCTTTAATAAACCATTTCAGGACTTGATCAAGCAAAATTTGATGACAGCTGACTAAAAACCCGATCAAAAAGAGGTAGGTCTTTAGAAGCTTCTAAAGCAGGAGAAAGAGACGGAGCTTCTAAAGCAGGAGAAAGAGAGGTTTGGGAAGGAAATTCCAGAAATTTTGACCTTGGCAACTGGAATAATTAAAAATTGGAGATGCTCCAGCAGCCAGGACTGGAAGAATACAGGGCTGTAGGGATGGGGAGCCACAGAGAAATCCAAAAAGAGGGATGAGAATTTAAAAATCAAGCGTGGAACTGATGACCAAAGTAGGTCAACAAACATGGATGATGTGTGAATAGGACTTGCTATTAATTAGAACGTGGGCAGCAGTGTTTTGGATGAACTTGATAGAATCTGGAAGACAAGGTCAGTGGAGCGAGCGCTGGATGAGGCAGATGAGCATTTCAGGAACAGAGCTGAGTTGGAGTCGTCATAGGGATAGAAGTCATGGTAATTCAGTAGAGGTTCATCTCAGGGTTAAATATTGAACAGTTCGTGGATGGTCTGGTTCAAGTTGGTAATATTTAAAAGAATCGCACTTAACCTGCTACCAATTCTTAATCCAATATAAATATTAATAAACTGTTGAATTCTAATTGTCTTGTAATTGTGTGGTAAGGTAGATAAACATTCCAGGGGGCTTCAGAGATGCACAATGAGACAAAAATGGGTACCAAAATGATGGTAGTTAGGAGGGGTGACTGAAAACTTTGTCAGAAAGCAGGACTTACAGGAGTGTCCTAGTGGAGGAGGAGAAAGTGGAGAGGTGTGTAAGAAAGGGCTATTGAATATAGGTTAAAACCTAGCTAGCTGATGCCATGGCTGCTGGGTAAAGGAAATGATGATCCACAGAAGACTATTGTTGGAAGAACAGAGAGTTCAAGAAATTGTTGTAGGTCTGGAGGAGGTTACAGTGGTTACAGAGAGACAAGGCTGTCAATGGATTTAAACATTGGATGAACATTTTCACAACTTGAGGTTTCAGAACCTGGAAACACTGTAGGGTACAGAGGAGGTTTACAAGGAGCTGGGACTCTTCTCCCTGGAGAGACGAAGGTTGAGAGGCGACCTGATAGAGGTTTATAAAATGTTGAGAGGAATAGATAGGGTGGATTCTCAAAGGCTATTTCCCTGGGTTGAACTGGTCGCTACGAGAGGACACAGATTTAAGGTGCGGGGAGGCAAGTACAGAAGTGATGTTGGGGTAGGTTTTTCACTCAAAGGGTGGTGAGTGAATGGAATCGGCTGCCGTCAGTGGTGGTGGAGGCGAACTCGCTGGGGTCTTTTAAAAGACTTCTGGATGAGTATATGGGATTTAGTGTGATTGGGGGTTATAGATAGGTCTGTGGATTGGTAGGTGTTGATGTGATCGGCGCAACTCGTGGGCCGAAGGGCCTGTTTGTGCTGTAGTGTTCTATGTTCTATAACATGGCCAGTGGTGCTGAGCGAGTGGAGCTGAGAGGAGATGGGGATAGGAAGCAGAGGTTTAAATGAGATGATGTTACAGATGGTGGAGAATGGGTGATCAGACATTGCATTTTGTTTAATGTGAAATTGAGAAAACTTGGTAAGGGATCAAGGCATATGGTTGAAAAGGGTGCAAGAGAAGATAAATCAAGAACCAATAAACTATTGGTTTCCTGACTTTTTTTTTGTTTTTGAGATGTGGGTATTACTGGTTAGGCGATTTGTTGGTGATTCCGAATTATCCTCAAGAAAGTAAGTAGTGGTGAGCCCCTTCTTGAACTGCTATAGTCCATGCACCCATAGTGCAGTTACAGAAGGAATTTCAGAATTTTGACCCAGTGACAAGGAAGGAATGGTGATATAGTTCCGAGTCAAGGTAGTGCGTGCTTGGAGGGGAACTTGCAAGTGGCAGTATAATTGTCTGTCTGCTGTCCTTGTTCTTCCAGGTCCTAGATTCAGAAGGTGCTGTTGAAAGAGTCTTGCAGTGCGTCTTGTAGATGGCATACACTGTTGCCATGCGCTTCGGTGGTGGAGAGTGTGAATGTTTGAGTTAGTGGAAAGGATGCTGGTCAAGCAGTCTACTTTGTCCTGGATAGTATCGAACTTCTTGACTGTTGTTGGAGTTGCATTCTACCAAGCAAGTGAAGGGTATTCCATCACACGCCTGACTTGTGCTTTGTTGATGGTGGACAGGCTTTGGGGAGTCAGGAAATGAGTTATTTGCTACAGGATTTCAAGCCTCTGACCTGCTTTTGTAGCCACAGTATTAATATGGCTGGTCAGCTACAATCTCATTATTGTTGATGCAAGGTTAAATCATTTGGAGCTGGAGAAGATAAGAAACAGTGGGGCTGAGAGGGGAAGTGATGCTAACGCTACACTAGGGAATGTTGGGAAGGTGTAGGGGATACCAGTTTGAAATGGGCATTGAAAGTAACTGGTTCTGGCATGGAATTTGGCAGGGTGAGAAAGATTGTTACCTTGAACTGAGCATCAGGGAGAAGGATGAAAATGATCAATTTGATAGAAGCAGAGGAAGGCCGAGAAAGTACGGTTATCCTCGTAAAAGATTACTCTATATCTGCAGTTGAATGTAATAGAAGAACAATGACCTCATGGCAAGCATTTGAATGGCTGATGAAGAGGAAAGATTTGTATACAGCTGTTCATTTTAGTCTGAATAGAAGACTTGAGAGCTTGAGGAGTTTTTCACACAACTGAAGTCCTTTAAAAAATTGAATTTGATCAGTGACTTTTTAATAGATTTTAATTTAAATGTAATAACAACCCAGGAGGAGGAAGGACATCTGGGTTTGCATGTTTGGAGTTTGGGTTGAAAAGAAAAATTGCGGGAGCAATGACAGCAGTATATCAATTGCATGGGTGAGAATGGAGAGAGGGATTACTGGGTAGAAGATTGGTATATGCACAATAAGTAATCTTGTGTTCTGTCTAGGATTGCAAGAGACATGCTGGAGATCTCTCCCCAATCTGGGAATAATGTTGAAGTTTTTGGTCCTCAGAGAGTTGAACACATACTGTAAGTACCATCTCTGGTTTGCATTAAACATTGTGGCTGCATTGATGTTTTTTGCACACTTCAGAAGAATACAATTCTGATGCTGTATTCAGATTTAATGGTGAAGATTTTTAAAATTACTGTTTTAAAGATATTTGTTCAGGGCAAACTAACTGAACTCAATTGAAGTGATATCAGAGCAATTGGGTTGAAAGGGGGAAAATTAGCCAGGATCCCTATTACTGTCCAGTGTCATGGCTGGATATTGGGCTCAGCCTGATGCTTCTGGTTAAATAGCCTGTCGACACTTGCTGTTTAGGCTCTTAACTGAAGTGTGGTCATTTTACCAAAGTGTTGGAGAGCAGCTAACCTATGGAATTATGATCCTGCATCCTAGTCCCCATTCTCAGTGGTGAAATGGTGGTGGATGGGATGGTGCAAAGTATAGCTGATGATCTTACATAAGTGCTCGACAGACTGGAGGGGCTGATTGTGGACAAGTCCACAGGACCGGATGGAATGCATCCGAGGGTTCTGAAAGAAATGGCGGAGGTGATGGTGGATGCCTTGGTGGTTATTTTCCAGACGTCGCTGGATTCCGGGGAAGTGCCGGAGGATTGGAAAACGGCTAATGTTACGCCGTTGTTTAAGAAGGGTGCCAGGCAAAAGGCGGGGAATTATAGGCTGGTTAGTTTAACGTCTGTGGTAGGTAAAACGTTAGAATCTGTCATTAAGGAGGAAATTGCGAGGCATCTTGAAGGGAATTGCTTGATAGAGCAGACGCAGCACGGTTTCATTAAAGGGAAGTCGTGTCTGGCAAATTTACTTGAGTTCTATGAGGATGTGTCTAGGGCGGTGGATAGAGGAGAGCCGGTGGATGTGGTCTTTCTAGATTTTCAGAAGGTGTTTGACAAAGTACCTCACAAGAGGTTATTTCAGAAGGTCGAGGGACATGGAGTTGGGGGTAGGGTGTTAGCGTGGATAGAGGATTGGTTGTCAAATAGGAGGCAGAGAGTGGGGGTCAGCGGGTGCTATTCGGATTGGCGGATGGTGACTAGTGGAGTGCCCCAGGGGTCGGTGCTGGGGCCTCAGCTTTTTACCATTTATATAGATGATCTGGAGGAGGGAACCGAGTGTAGGGTGTCGAAATTTGCTGATGACACCAAGATTGGGGGAACGGCAAATTGTGCGGAGGGTGTGGAGAGTCTGCAGAAGGATCTAGATAGGCTGGGCGAATGGGCCAGGAAATGGCAAATGGAATTTAATGTTGGCAAGTGTGAGGTGGTCCACTTTGGTAGGAAGAATGGTAGGAAGGACTATTACTTACGTGGCGAAAAACTGCAGCAGGCGACGGTGCAGAGGGACCTCGGGGTCCTTGTGCATGAGTCGCAAAAACCCAGCTTGCAGGTGCAGCAGGTGGTCAGGAAGGCTAATGGGATGCTGGCCTTCATAGCGAGGGGGATTGAATATAAAAGTAGGGAGGTCTTGCTGCAGCTGTATAGGGCATTGGTGAGGCCGCAGCTGGAGTACTGTGTGCAGTTTTGGGCGCCGCACCTGAGCAAAGATATTTTGGCCTTGGAGGGAGTGCAGAGGAGGTTTACTAGGCTGATACCGGAGTTGAGGGGGTTGAGCTATGAGGAGAGGCTGAATAAACTGGGCTTGTACTCGTTGAAGTTTAGAAGAATGAGGGGAGATCTCATTGAGACGTATAAGATGATGAATGGGATGGATAGGATAGAGGTGGAGAGACTCTTCCTGCTCAAAAAAGACAGTAGGACTAGGGGGCACAGCCTCAAGATAAAAGGGGGGCGGTTTAGAACGGAGTTGAGGAGGAACTTCTTCACTCAAAGGGTGGTGAATCTCTGGAATTCTCTGCCCATTGAAGTGGTGGAGGCTGCCTCGCTAAATATTTTTAAGACGCGGGTTGATGGGTTTTTGATAAGAGAGGGGATTAAGGGTTATGGGGAGAAAGCGGGAAAGTGGAACTGAGCAGCGACAGATCAGCCATGATCTTATTGAATGGCGGGGCAGGCTCGAAGGGCTAGATGGCCTACTCCTGCTCCTATTTCTTATGTTCTTATGTTTTCATTTGCTTGTTGACGAAACTGACTTGTAAATTTTTAATGCTTCCATTGTGCTTTTTTCACAGCCATCTGTAAATACAACGTCTACCAATGTTGGTATTTAATTTTATTGTTAAATATTGATGGCATCTAGCTGCCATGGTTGCTTTTACTCTGAAGCCCAAGTATGAATACTGACATTTCCCTGGCTCAGTGATACTCAAGTCTGAATGACAAATAGTGAGCATTTGAGATCTGTGACTTTTCACAAGAAAGGCCATTGACTTTTAACTCTGTTTCTATCTCTATAGATGCTGCCTGACCTGCTGAGTATTTCCAGCATTTTCCATTTTTACCTGCCCAGTTTAAAGCTGACTGTGGTTATAGTTTGCAGTAAGAGTTATTATTGTTTCTGTTCCCCCCTGCCCGCCCCCCCCCCCCCCCCCCAAAGAAAGACTTGCATTTATATTGTACCTCTCATGACCACCGAACATCTCAAAACACTTTATAACCAATGAAGTACTTTTGAAATGTTATCATTGTTGAAATGTTAGGAGAATAGCCCATTTGTCTCCACAATGTGACAATGATCATATCACCTGTTTTTCTGATGTTTGAAGATTAAGTATTAGTCACGGCACCTGGGATCAACTCCCTTGCTCTTCTTTCAAATAAGCCCATTGAATCATTTTCATCTACCAGAATACAAAGTTGGGGCCTTGATGCTACATAACTGGTAGAATAAATAAGGGAGAACCAGTTGATGTGGTGTATTTGGATTTTCAGAAAGCTTTTGAGAAAGTCCCACATAAGATGTTAATGTGAAACATTAAAGTGCATGGGATTGGGGATAATGGTTAGCAGACAGGAAGAGTAGGAATAAATGGGTCTTTTACAGAGTGGCAAGCAGTAACTGGTGGGTTACTGCAGGGATAATGCTTCTGCCCCAGCTATTCACAATATATATGAATGTTTTGGATGAGGGAACCAAATGTACCATTTCCAAGTTTGCTGGTGACACAAAATAGGTGGGAATATATGTGGCAAGGAACGTGCTAAAAGGCTTCAATGTGATTTAGACAATTTGAGTGATTGGGCATATACATGGCAATGCAGCATAACATTGATAAGTATGAAGTTTCCATTTTGGACAGAGAAACAGAATGATGGAGAATTATTTAAGTGGTGATAGATTGGGAAATGTTGACGTACAAAGGGACCTGGGTGTCCTTGTACACCAATCACTGAGAACAAGCAGTTAGGAAGGCAAAAGTTATGTTGGCTTTCATCGTAAGAGGACTTGAGTACAGGAGTGAGGATGTCTTATTGCAGCTATACAATGTCTTGGTGAGACCACAGCAAATATCCTTGCCTAAGAAAGGATATACTTGCCACTGAGGGAGTGCAGCAAAGGTTTACCAGACTGGTTCCTGGGCAAACAAGATTGTTGCATGATGAATGAGTGGGTTGACTGGAGTGTATTCACTGGAGTTTAGAAAAATGAGAAGGGTCTGATTGAAATGCAGAAAGTCCTGACAGGCCTGGATAAACTGGATGCAGGGATGCCATAGCCCCTCTTGCCAATGCCTGTCAATCACTCACTCATCCTCACAACCCTCAGATTTTCCCTGCACTCAGGTAGTAACTGAGTTACTTTTGCCAGTCTCTAGCTGCACCAGTCAGTTTGCAAACATCTGGGGACCTTTCAAACTCCCCTGAAATCAAGGAGCACTTTGGGCTTGATGGTAATGGTTGAGTGTAGGCTATATGAGACTATGAGGTTATAAATTGAGGTTGAATACAGTCTGTTGCTGCTGGCAGTCCACAATGCCTCACAGAGGCCCAGTTTTGAGTTGCTAGATCCGTGTTAAATCTATGCATTTAGCATGGTGATAGTGCCACACAGAACGGACGGTGTTCCCTATGTGAAGGTGGGACTTTGTCCTCACAAGGATTGTGCTGTGGTTGCTGTGGCCAATAATGTCATAGACAGATGTATCTGCAACAGGTAGATTGATGAGGATGAGGGTAGGTAGTTACTTGCCCTTTGTTGAGTCTCTCACCATCTGCCAAGGCCCAGTCTGCCAGCTCTGTTTTCCAGGACGTTAGGTCCAATTTCAAGTCCCACAAAAATCAAGACTGACACTCCAGTGGGGTACTGAAGAAGTGCTGCACTGTCAGAAGTGTAGAAATGATCTGTTGTGTCCATAGCTGTCCCAACAGTGCCACCAGACTAGTTGTCTCTCCTTCATAGTCACCATTCCTGCCTCAGAAGAGGGACTGTTTGCGATCCCAAATCTAACCTCTGTGACCCATTAGGGGTTGCAGCTCACAGTTTGTGAAACTCTGTTTTAACATCGCATCCAAAAGATGGCACTCCTGACAGTGCAGCACCTCTTCAATACACCACTGGTCTTGATTTTTGTGGGACTTGAAACTGGATCTAAAGTGGGATTTGAAACTGGAACCATGTGACTCAGCACTACCAACTGAGCCGTAGTTGATGTAGGAGAAATGACCTTACTCATTAGAGTATGGTAAGAATGTGGAACTCGCTACTGCTGGAAGTGGTTGAGACATTGCATAGCTGCTTTCAAGGGGAAACTAGACAGAGAAAAGGGAAAACAAAGACACGGCGAAAGGCCGATATGAGGCAGTGGAATGGGAGGAGAACTACGTGGAGTGTTATTGCCAGCACATTGGGTTGAATAACCTGACTCTGCTGTGTATTCTGCGTAATTCTGTGATATACTTGGACATGTACCTGCATTTTTGTCCTTTCAGATGGCCATGCTGCTATGGACAAGTGCTAAATAGTGGAAAGGAATGGATGAATTTGCCTTGTTGTGCTTCACTTGCTTAATGGGTGTCTTTTGGCATGGCGTCAACAGATGATGATGAGCACATTTCTTTTCTGGGTGTTCCCCGGCTATTGATGTTTAACTGGAGTAAGCCCGGGAGTACTAAACATTGATTCCAGCTCCCGTAATGTCTCATGGGATCAGGTCAGATTTGGGCAGGAAAATGCCCTGATAATTAATTACCATCTACTGCCCTCCAGCTGATGAATCAGTATTCCTCCAGTTGAACATCAGTTGAAAGAAGCTCTAAAGGTGGCAATGGTACAAAATATGGGCTAGGCAATGAGTGGGAGAAATAGGCCTTTTGGAGGGTTGGTGCAGCCTTGATGGCCAGAATGGCCTTTTTCTACACTGCAGAGATTCTATGCATAGGGATTTCAATGACCATCATCACATCATCAGAATGGCTCCACTGCTGGCTGAGTCCTGAAAAACAATGCTGGCAGATTGGGCCTGTGGCAGATGGTGAGAAGGACAACCAAGGGGGAATAACTGCCTTCATCCCCACCAATCTACCGGCTGCAGATATATCTGTCCATGATATTATCGGTTGGAGCAACCACAGCATCATCCTTGTGGGGACAAAGTCCTGTCTTTACACGGGGAACACCCTCTGTCTTGTGTGGCACTACCACCATGCTAAATGCACAGACTCATGCGGATCCAGCAACTCAAAACTGGGCCTCCATGAGGCATTGTGGACCACCAGCAGAGACATAGAGTATTCAACCTCAATTTGTAATATGGTCTGATATAGTCTACACTCAAACATTACCATCAAGCCAGGAGATCGGTCCTAATTAAATGAGAAGTGCAGCAAGCATACCAGGAGTGGCAACAGGCATTCCTAAAACTGAGGTGGCCAACCCACAACTCAGGACTATACATGTTATACAGCTGTATGTATTAGATTGAGCAAAGTGACCCCTCAACCAATAGATCAAATCAAAACTCTGCAGTTCTTACACATCCATTCATAAACAGCCCCATTCTTAATGATAGGAGAACACAGCACATTGATGCAAATGACAACATGGAAGCATTTGCAACCATCTTCAGTCAGAAGTGCTAAGTGGAGGATCCATCTTTGCTTTCTCCTGATGTCCCCGGCAGTACAGGTGCCAGTCTTCAGCCAATTTGATCCAGTGCACAAGATATCAAGTCATGGCTGAGAGCACTGATTACAGCAAAGGCTGTGGGCTCCAACCAGACCCTGGCTGTAGTGCTGAAGACATGTACTCTAGAACTAGCTGTGTCATGAGGCATGCAGCTCCAATCCAGTTTCATGTCCGATATCTGTGCTACAATGTGGAAAATTGCTCAGTTATGCCCTGTCCTCAAAAAGTAAGACAAATCCAATCCGACAAATTGCCGTCTTTCACTTCCCCTAACATCAATCAGTCTATCCTTGATAATAAATAGCGAGGTAAAGAAATGTGTTGTCAACAATACCATCATGCAACGTTTACTCATCAATACCCAGGCAGTGTTCCATCACTTAGTACCTTAGTCCAGGTTTACAGCCTTGGCTAAACCTGGACAAAATAGCTGTATTTCAGAGGTAAGGTTAGAGTGACTGCCTTTGACATCAAAACAGCATTTGACTGAATGCGGTGTCTAGCAAAAATTGACATCAGTGGTAATTGAAGAAAACTCCCATTGGCTGGATTCGTGTGCAGCACAAAAGAAGATGGTCTTTGGAGGCCTTTGCTGCAGGAGTTCCTTGGGGATACTCAGAGTGCACACTTAGTTTACAAATCCTCAGGTAATAAAGCGTTTTATGTCGGCTTGCACCTCCCCTAACCCCAACATTCAGGCTTGGGCAGTGTGCACCATCTGCAAGATGCACTGCAGCAACTTACCAAGGCTTCTTTGATAGCACTTCACAAATAGAACATAGAACATTACAGCGCAGAACAGGCCCTTCAGCCCACGATGTTGCGCCGACCAATTAAAAAAGCAATGACCCTCTAACCTAAACCAATCCCTTTCCATCCATAAACCTATCCACGGATCTCTTAAACGCCCCCAAACTAGGCGCATTTACAACTGCAGCAGGCAGGGCATTCCAATCCCTCACCACCCTTTGGGTAAAGAACCTACCTCTGACATCCGTCCTATATCTACCACCCCTTAATTTAAAGCTGTGTTCCCTCGTGCTAGCTTTCTCCATCCGAGGAAAAAGGCTATCACTGTCCACCCTATCTAAACCTCTAATCATCTTATATGTTTCAATAAGGTCCCCTTTTAGCCACCTTCTTTCTAACGAAAACAACCCCAAATCCCTCAGTCTCTCCGCATAGGACCTTCCCTCCATACCAGGCAACATCCTGGTAAACCTCCTCTGCACCCTCTCCAATGCCTCCACATCCTTCCTATAATGTGGGGACCAGAACTGCACACAATACTCCAAGTGCGGACGCACCAGAGTTTTGTACAGTTGCAACATGACGTTGCGGCTCCTAAATTCAATCCCCCTACCAATAAACGCCAAGACACTGTATGCCTTCCTAACTACCTTATCTACTTGATTCCCAACTTTCAGGGATCTATGTACACATACAGCTAGATCCCTCTGTTCATCAACACTATTCAGAGTCCTACCGTTAGCCCTATACTCTACACATCTATTATTCCCGCCAAAGTGAATTACCTCACACTTTTCTGCATTAAACTCCATCTGCCACCTCTCGGCCCAGCTCTGCAACTTGTCCAAGTCTCTCTGTAAACTATGACACCCCTCTTCACTATCTACCACTCCTCCGACTTTGGTGTCATCAGCAAATTTACTGATCCACCCAACTATACCCTCATCCAGATCATTTATAAAAATTACAAACAGCGGTGGCCCCAAAACAGATCCCTGAGGCACACCACTTGTAACCGAACTCCATGACGAATACTTTCCATCAACCACCACCCTCTGTCTCCTATCTGCTAGCCAATTCCTGATCCAATTAACCAAATCACCCCCAATCCCATACATCTGCATTTTCTGCAGAAGCCTTCCATGGTGAACCTTATCAAACGCCTTACTAAAGTCCATATATACCATGTCAACTGCCTTACCCCCATCCACCTCTTTGGTCACTTTCTCAAAAAACTCAATAAGGTTAGTAAGGCACGACCTACCCTTCACAAAACCATGCTGACTATCTCCAATCAATTCATTACTCTCTAAATAACTATAAATCCTATCCCTAATAATTTTTTCTAAAACTTTGCCAACAACAGAAGTAAGACTCACAGGTCTATAATTCCCGGGGAAGTCTCTGTTCCCCTTCTTAAACAATGGGACAACATTCGCTATCCTCCAATCCTCTGGCACTATACCTGTGACCAACGACGACCTGAAGATCAGAGCCAGAGGCTCTGCAATCGCCTCTCTTGCCTCCCAGACAATCCTAGGGTAAATCCCATCTGGCCCAGGGGACTTATCTATTTTCAAACCCTCAAGAATATCTAGCACATCCCCCTTATCAACTGCAATACTATCCAATTTCTGCTACGTCAAAGGACAAGGACAGCTGATGTGGCAAGGGAACACCATCATCTGCAATTCCCCACCAAGTCACACACCATTCCTTCACTGTCATAGGAAGCTGTGTGAATTTAGCTGCATAGATGGGCTGTGGCAGTTCAAGAGGCAGCTCAGCACCACCACCTCAAAGGCAACTAGGAGCAAAGCCTATATACCATGAACTAATTAAAAAAGGAGCAAGTCTGGTCACGTTGCTTTCCTTATTAGTTAGTCTCTCTTTCCTGTATCATTTGTAGTGAAAATGTTGCACAGAGTCTGCTGTTGGGATTTTGCATCTACTGCTGCAGCATCCTTCTGTAGGTTCTGAGAGTGAACCTCTCTTCCCATTTTCATTGAATGTAGCAATTGTTTCCATTACTCTCTTGCTTCCTCCATAATGAGCTGAGATCAAGCATTCGGTGGTGTGAGAGATGTGCTGGGTATTCGTACAAAGTGCTGGACTGCTGACTTTATTTTTCTTTAGAATTTTATTCTCCATATCTCCTTTCCCCACATTGGTTTGCCTCACCCAAAGATATTGCCTCCTTTTTCTTGGAATTCTACAGGCACTTGGTGTTCAACAATAACATGCCTGAATCCAATTATTGATTTGTGGCACTTATCTAGTTTTGATGTGCCATTTAACTGTGGGTGGTCTTGCAGCTAAGCTCAATTTTAATACTTCTCTCCTTTGTTCTCACACAGGCACACATCCAGACGGATTGCTGGAATCCTTGCCGCAGGCACCATCAACATTCTTATCCCTCACCCAAGTAGCCACCCTTCATTGTGACTATTGAGTATCCCAGACAATTTGACTGCTGAGGGAGGAATCATAGCCAGGTCCAGTAAGAGTACTAACTAATATTAATAAAGGACAGGATCCCTGGCTGATTTTAGTTTTCCCTCTCGCTTACCCCGGACCCTAGGCTGTCAATCGCAGGTTTTAAGGCATTGCAGAAGAAATTACATAATACAGACAGAATGTCACTCCACAGAAGGAAAACAAGTCCAGCTGTCTGGCTAACATGATGCCTGCAGACTTGCTCATGTCTTTTTTGCAACAGAGCCAAAAAGACAGTTGTTTTTTACATCAGCTGTATCAAGTCATGAGACTTGAATGGTGAACTCAAATAGCTATTATTGCTGAGTGCTAAGAAGAAATATATTTGCACAAATACATGTTCCAGTGATTAGTATATAGCATTTTTAATTTTATTTCAAGTAGCTTGTGACAAAGCCTTGAGAGCTTTTAAAAAAAAATTGAAACTTGAAGGCTGTTGGTTTTCTACTTCTGGATCCCACTGAGTACATTTTGTGGTTCCTCATATTTAGGACTGTTGAATTAACTAAATTATAGATGAAATGCTTTCAGCAGAAATTTGTTGGAAATCTGAGCTACATCCTAAACTATCCAAAGTTGCTGGTTATGAAGAATGCTGGAATGCAGGAGTACATAAACATTAGGTGCCTCTCATTTGTGCTGGTGTCTCCCCCTCTCCTTCCAAAATACATTCATTCCCATTTTTCCACAATAAACTTTACCTGCCATTGATCTGCTCATCCTGAAGGCCTATCTGTGCCTCGCAGCAGTCTTTCAATGGTTGCCTCCCTCCCTAATTCGATGATATTAGAAAATTCTGATATTGTTCCATCAATTCTGAATTATTTAATTTATTAACATAACCCCAAAATGAGCCTTTGCAGCGTAACACTCACCATACCTTTCTGATCTCAGAAACTTCCTTGTCTTTTGATCTCTGTTCTTGGAGCTCCTCTCTATTCATCTGATTACATTTTGCTTGAGTTCATCTATCCACCATTATATTTGTCACAAGTTTCTTTTGACATATATAATCAGATACTTCTTTGGAAAATTCATACATATGATAGTCACCATATTTACTTTGAACATTCGCAAAGAATTTGATACAGTTGATAAGGAATACTCTGTCCTTTAGAAATCTGTGTGACTGGTCCTTATTAGATCAAGTTTCTCCAGCTATTTGGTAATTTCATCCTGTAGTAGACTTTAGTAGTTTACCAACAATTGAAGTAAAAATAACTATTCTTTTGAAATAAGAAATGTTATTTGTAGTCAAATTTTTATGTTAAAGAAATTTTAGAAAATAAAATTACAGCTTCTGTTTTTCTCCCTTACCTCCTCTGGATGCGAACTGTCAGATTCTGGTAATGTCTCTGTAGCGTGTCTGACTCCAGATCTGAAGGTTGCGCGTTCAAATCACATCAGGCTCATGAGTTTTTCTGCAGCTCTGGTTCCAAGAGTGGCACACTGCCACAACGATTAACACTGCTGCCTCACAGCGTCAGGGACCTGGGTTCAGTTCTGGCCTTGGGTTTACACATTCTCCTGGTGTCTGCTTGGGTTTCCTCTGGATGGTCCAGTTGCCTCCCACAGTCCATAGATGTGAAGGTTAGGTGGGTTGGCCATGGTAAATGGGTGGGATTAAAGGGATAGTGCGGGGATGGGCCATGATATACTTTTTCAGAGAGCTGGTGCAGATTCGATGGGCCAAATGACTTCATTCTGCATTGTGAGGATTCTATGACTCAAAATGTCAGTAACTTCTTTAGTATAGTCATTTTGCTCTCACTAATTATTTTACATCTGTCTTGAGTGGTTCCATCACTCCATTTCCTGTGGCAGGTGAGGTGGTAAAATTCCAGCCTTAGAATCTCTTTACATCCTGGTGCTATGATGTTACATATATAATGCTTGGCTACCTTTCCTCCCTTTCTTCCTCCCCTATCCCAAGAAGGTTTTAATGTTATCTTTGCGTCTATTTATAGAATCAAAGGATCCCTACAATGCAGAAGGGAACCAGTCAGCTCATTGAGCTGGCACCAACCACAGTAAAAAGTCTGACAACAATGGAGAGTTCTGGCCTCAGCCACTTCAGGTCTTGAACAGCAGGTTAGGTGTAAGGATTCGCATTCTAATCAGTAATCTCTAAACTGTCTGTGCTTTATATGCTCTGTCTGAGGCCAGAACTCTCCATTCACCTGACGAAGGGGCTAACCCGAAAGCTTGCGAGTATATTATCAAATAAATAGGTTGGACTAAAACCTGGTGTTGTCAGACTTTTTACAGTGTTTACGCCAGTCCAACGCCAGCATACCCACATCATGACCAACCACAGTCCCACCCATACCCTATTTCCATAACTCTACATATTTACCCTGCGAATCGCTGATGCTAGGTTCAGTTTAGCATGGCTAATCAACCTGATCTACATGCACATCTTTGGACTGTGGGAGGAGACTGGAGCATCCCAAGGAAATCCACGCAGACAACGTGCAAACTCCATACAGACAGTGACCCGAGGCCAGAATTGAACCCAGGTCCCTAGCGCTATGAGGCAGCAGCGCTAACCACTGTGCTATCATGCTGCCTGTTCCTAACACAGCTGAAGCCATGTCAACATTTTTTGTCATACTTAACTGTTTATCCAATTTGCACTTTATGCATTGATATAACCCATTTAGTTTGGATTTCTGTGGTTTTGTTTTTTCCTCCTTTTACCTTTTCCGTATCCTCATTTAATTTTGAACTTTCTCTCCAAGTAATTAATTTTACTTTTTAAAATTTTATTTTAAACTTACTGTATTAGCTTAAACCCACTCTAAAGATCCAATTAGCTTCCAACTAAGTGTATTGATCGCGGCTCTGTTCAAGTGTGGGCTGTCCCTTCAGCTATACCCCAGATATGGTAATGATGCCTCAGGAATGTAGAACCTTCTCTCTTACATATTCAGTCCCTCATTTGTTCCTGTATTAGGCAGTGCTTCACTTTACTGGTACTTCTTAGATTACTATCTTTTGAGATTCTGTTCTTAATCTGCCTCTTAATTCCTTCAGATGGTCTTGGCAAACCTGAATATTATTCTTTCCAGTGTTATTGGGTCTATCAATAAACCTCAAGTTGTAGCCAAAAACCCTGTCTAAGAATTTGGGTGGCACAGTGGTTCAATTCCACTCCATTATATCTGCTCCCCTGCAAACTGGAATACAAGACATTTATCGTGACTCATATTACAAAAATGATTACCTACTCCTCTCGCTATCAAATATCTCATTAGCATTCCTAACTTAACTCTTCCCCATAATTAACCATTGTTGCAGGGTGCTATGATGTGGTTTCTCTTTCTGAGTTGCCATTTTTTTCCTGCTGCCGATCCCTCAGGAATATCCTGTGTTACCTCCAGCGAATCTGCATCTCTCCCCATCCACCATGAAAAAATGAAATGGTTCTATTCTTGTCTTGCTCTGGCTCACTCTCTTTCTTGCAGTTGGTTGGGAACATATTGCAATATATAGTTTTGGTTTGGCACACAGCTTTTCAAGTTCAGTAACGTTGAGGCCACCTTGGTTATGCCAATGGATTTTCTGGTTGCTCACAATTTTTAGAAACCTCCATCTTCAGAATGTGTGCTTTGACAGCCATAAAAATGGACTAAAAAAAACCTGAAACTAATTGCAAGTCCACTAGATTCAAATGCCCCATTCCACTTCTGGCAAACCTTTCGTCTGTACTTCTCTGCCTATTCATGCCACTGGCCTCTTGCTTAGGTAGTTTTCACTTCTGCAATCTATTTAAATGCACTCAATACAGTCAGCATGCACACAGTTTCATCCCTGGCCTTGCAGATTCCAGCCTATACTTTGTGGGAATACCTGACCATTATCAAACCACTTCCCTTGCCTTCTTTCACAAAAACTCATGTGTAAGTGTCTCATCACACGAGTATCCTAAATAATTAGAATGAAATACGATTACACTGGAAATGCAATAAACATTGAAGAACTGTAACATTTTTCAATGCTAAGTAACTGCAATTTATATAGATTTTAACCCCAGTTTTCTCTCCTCTGCTCTAATTTGGATTGTACTATTTGTACAAATAGTAGGTCATGAAGTGATCATGATGAACCTTATTCAATGACAGTGACATTGGAGCCAATTCAAGTTCTGTTCTCTGCTGACAGATTTCAAAAAGACACTAAATGCTAATCCTTATTGGGAAGGAATAGAACAATCACTGGGGAGAGTGAAGACCCTAAATCTAGTTCCAACTGAGTGACTCAGTACTCTACCGAGAGCTTCATTTCCTTCATGGATCACTGAGGCAATTTTATATTGTACATGCTAGGATTAACAAAATTAATATGGTAACTATTTTCTTTAGGGGCCATCTGTGTTGTAACCAGTAATTCAGCAAAGATTAGCTGAATTTGGGTGAAGGTTAAGTGCCCTTTTAAAAATGGTAAGATTTAAACCAGATTTCCGCTACCAAGGCAGGCAGCTCGAGTTGGGGAAATTTTCTGACTCAGCTCACTTACTTCTGTTCAAAAAACAATCTTTGCCCTGGGGACGCAAGGGGTAGAAAGGAGAGTGTCGGACCTGCCAGCCTAAGCAGATCTTAGACCACCACAGGATGGGCAAGTACTAAGACAAGCTGGTTGGGAGGCCTATCTTTGTTCTCTGGGATTTCATCCCACTTGTATTAGAAGCCGTTAAGCCCCCAACCCTCACTGTTCACAAACTCTCATGAACCCCTCCATGTCCTTTTATGACCCCCCCCCCCCCCCGTCACCTCCATTCCCTTCCATGGCATCCATGCCCCTTCGCCAATTTCATGTCCATTCACCCAGCATGCATTCTGTACAGAGCCATTGAGCTATTACAATCGCAAGTGGTGAAATGCTGAAATCTACTTTAAAAATAATCGCTGTACGTACAACTCCCTAAGTGCCAGGGCCATTATAATTTCAGTAACAGAAGCTTTACCCACTTCAGACTTTGTAATCTTGTTAATAAACATACAGACATTGGCAAACAGACCACAGAATAAATTAAAATGTCATAAAGATGTCAATCAAGCATTGTAAACCTTTCACTTTAGTTTGTCCAAACTGAACCCCACTGAGCGAATGCATTTGAGGGTCTTGGAGCTCAACGAAGAATAATGAAGCCCTCTGTGAAATGTATGAGCAGAAATAGATGGCCAGGCATCTGGTCCTCCAGACGGCCTCATTATGAATGCTTGCCATTCATTCAACTCAGCGAAATTCCAGGCCATATCTCAGTTAGTATCTGTGGTTAGAGACACACAGCCAGCATCGTCAGGAAGTAGAAACTGTGTAGGTAATGAGTGCTGTAGTGTTCATGCATGACTTAAAGTCATGTTTGCATATGAAATTTCAAAACAACTAGGACATTGACCAGTAAAGCAGCTGATGAAGATGAAGTGTTATATGTAGGTCACAGAGTAGTGTTTATAAACTTCCAGACGCCACACCAATCAATTTGCATACCACAAGCTACATTCAGATGTGGTACATTTTGTCTTTATTGGTTGGTTGGGTAAAGCGACTTAAAACATACAGGTTGCTGAAAGTGAAACTGTTCAAAACCAACAGGAAATGTCTTTTGTGCTGGCTGTAAAACTTAAAAAAAATCTAAATGCTTTTACACTTTTGTTAACAGCCTCTGTAATTATCTCAGTTCTTGGGCAGGACACAATTACAAGGTACAAAATTCATTTTATTTCAGATGTTCTGTAATATTGGAGGACTTGTATCAGGCCCACTGTGGCCCCATTATTCCTTGGCTACTCCTGATGTTTTGTGAATATAGAAACAATGTCCATGTCAGGTTGTTGTGGCAAGTTGTAGGTTATGCATATAGAGACAAACGTAAAGAATTATTTCTAGAAGTGACCATAGAGTGTCACTATTCACTCTACATAGTATAAAATGGTATTTATAGCACAGAAACAGGTTGTTCGACCTGTCAGATGCATGCATTGTTTGTGTTCCACGTGCGCTTTCTCCCACCTTCCTTAACTCATCAGCATATCCTTCTATTTCCTTCTCCTTCATTTAAATACGTCAACACTAATCACTTCAACTACTCATGAGTTCCACATCCTAATCACACTGTGAATAAGGAAGTTTCTCCTTGGATTTATTGCTGACTCTCGTATGTTTTTGGTTCCTTTTTCTTGCCTCCCCCATGACTGGAATGAACATCTCTATGTCGAGCCCTTTCTTAATCTTGAAGCCCCATGTCAAAACATCCATCCAAAGACCCACAACAGCCTGTTCAATCTTAACTGACCACTATACTCAATCATTTCTGGTATCATTCCAGTCAATCCCTTCTTGCATCTTTTCCAGTTCCTCCATGTTGTTTTTGTAATACTGAGACCTGAACTCTCAAATATGTTTTAATCAGTGTTGTGTGCAAGTTTAATGTGTCTTTGCTGCTTTTCAAACCTGTCCCTTTACAGGTGCTTAATTTGCTTTCATTATGATCTTATTACCCAATGTTGTAAATTCTAGTGATTTATGCTTGTATCCCTTCTGCTCCTTTACCCCACTAAGATACTTATATTCCAAAGTGTAAGTGACCTTCTTATTTTGCCGATCGAAATGTATTACCTACCATTTATCTATTTTAACTTATTTTAAAGTTAATTTGCCAATTTCATGTCCATTTTGCAGGCTTTTTAATGATGTCCTATATTTGGGCAGCATAATAGCACAAGTGGGTAGCACTGCTGCCTCACAGTACCAGGAATTTGAGTTTGATTCCGGCTTTGTGTGACTCGATTTGATATATTATTGGCATATGTATTAGTTATATAGTGAAAAGTATTGTTTTTTGCGTGCTATATGGACAAAGCATACCGTACATAGAAAAGGAAAGGAGAGAGTACAGAATGTAGTGTTACAGTTATAGCTAGGGTGTAGACAAAGATCAACTTAATGCGAGGTCCATTCAAAAGTCTGATGGCAGCAGGGAAGTGCCAACTCTGTATGAGTTTGAATTAAGGCATTGTTAGAGAGTTTAAAACAGCTAGAATGAAATTTTAAAAGCACAGAACAAGAGTAAAAGATAGAATTAGAAGGTATGCTAGGCACACTTGTAAGAAGTCACCAAACTCCAGCAACTCCCTGTGTGGAGTTTGCATATTCTCCCTATGTCTGCGTGAGTTTCCTCCCACAGTCGATTGGGGTTACAGGGTTCGGACAGGGGTGAGCCTGGATATGATGCTCTTTCAGAGACTTGATGCTGACTCTATGGGCCAAATGGCCTTTTTCTGTGTTGTAGGTATTCTATGACTCTAAATTTCAGTAAGTTCTTTAATACAATCATTCTCTTCCCACTAATTATTTTACATCTCAACGTCTAACCACTCTACAACACAATTTGCAAATTTTAAAATTGTACTTTCAATTCTTAAATCCAAATCATTCACTTGAATATTTCTGTAGGCACCAGCTATGCAGTCTTGTACCTGTAATGTCCAGCCAAGTCTAGTAACCATCATGTATTCTTAGTATAAACAAGATGTGAAAATGGATTATCCACCCCCTGTGATGGTGTAGTGATTTGAATGCAGCATACTGTGTTGAACTGATCTAAGAAAAAGACCAAATCTGTCTTGGGCCACAGTCAGTTATTTGTTCCCATCTGGATGGTGCGCTAATGGGGACCATGACCTGGCTTCAGCACATCTAGGCTAAGACGACAAAAAAAAGCCTTGTCTCCTGAGAAGAACATAAGAAATAGGAGCAGGGATAGACCACACAGTTTTTGAGCCTGTCCCCCCACTCAACATGATCATGGCTGATCCTGGGTTTCAACTCTATTTTCCTACTTGCTCCCCATACTTTTATTTCCCAATTTATAAATTTTAGCTTTCCAATTTTGCCACCCACACCATCCATTTGGTGTGATACTGAAAATTCTGAATTAAACTGATAATTGTAATCTGATTTAGACAGTAAGAGCACTTGTGAAATGCTGGCAGAGCAGTTTGAAAACTTCCTTAAATTCAAAAATCTTCCCACTTTGAACTACAATTATAGTATGAGTCACTTGTGATATGGATGTGGTTACTGTATCTTTGCTTTTTCAGCTAAAAACCTTGACAGCAGCTGAGTGCTCTCATACGTTGACTGTCTGGCTGCCCTGGCTCAGTTATCACAGTGCTGATGCTGTTCATTCTCAAGGTACAGTACTGTGATAACTGAAGGATGGCAGCCACCTGGACATCAGAGTCTTTGTGAAAATGTGAAAGATGCTCCAAAAGAAGGAAGATGGTCAATGTTACTGCCTCTTCTGGTAGGTCTCATCTTTTTCTATTCCACCTTGAATGTAGGAAAAAAAACGTCAGAAATTATGCCAGTTTGGAAAAGGAAGTTTTGAGGTTGTCCAAGTGAAAATTTGCAATTATGAGTGGAACAGATGAGACACTCCAATTATATGGATATTAATACAGCAAATTGGTTATGTATCTGGACTAGTAACCAAGGGGTGGAGCCTAATAATCAAGAATCATGAGTTCAAATTCTACCATGGCAACTGGGGAATTCAAATTCCCTCACAAATGTGAAATAAAATGCTGGTATCATTAATAATAGCCATACAAGAACCAGACTGTTCTAAAAGCCTGTCATGGTTCACCACCTTCGTTTAACACCTGTAGCTGGTCCAGCCGATGTTGACTCAAGATTCTCAGCAATGCAGTTGATTCCTAACTTTGAATGGCTTAGCAAGCCATTCTATTGTATCAAACTACAACTGGCAAGCACATAGGATGTATTTCAAATGGCACCTGAAATGCCCATCACCAAAAGTGGCTCCACTACTGCCTGAGTATTAAACAGAGGCATGGCAGGCTGGGCTTGGAGCAGGAAGTGAGAGGGTCAATGGGGGGAAAACTTACTTGCTCTTGTCCTCACCAATCTAATTGTCATAGTTATGTCTGTCCATGACTTTATTGGTAGGAGTGACCATAGCTCCATCGTTGTGGAGACACAGTGTTCAATTCCATTCATATCTCAGATATTTCAGCAATCTGTGCCCACAATGCAGCAAGTGCTGGACAACATTCAGGCTTGGACTGCTAAGTGGCAGGTAACAGGCACACCACACATGTGTTAGGCAATGACCATTTCCAACCAGTGAGAATTTTAACTACATGACATTGACATTCAACAGCGTTATCATTGTTCAATTGTCCATCACTGAATTCCTTGGAGTCACCAATGGCCAGAAACATGACTATATGAGCCATAAAATGTATTGTGGCACAAAGAATGGGTCAGAAGCTGTGCATTCTGGGATAAATGACTCATCTCCTGACTTCCCAAAACCTGTCTGCCATATGCAAGGCAGGCAGCAGGAATGTGCTAGAATACAATTACCTGAATCAGTATAGCTCCAACAATACAAAGAAAATCAACACAGTCTAGAACAAAGTAGGCTGCTTGATTAGCTCCCCATCCATCACTTTAAATATTCAGTCCCTCCACCCGAATCACACTGTTGTTGCACTGCAGCAACTCATTGAAGCTTCTTCAGTCAGTACCTCCTAAATCCATGACCTTTACTGCCTAGAGAAACTAGAGCAGCAGATACACAGGAACACCATCACTTGCAAGTTTCCTTCCAAGTCTGACACCATCCCTGACTAGGAACTGTATTCCTGGTTCTTCACTGTTGCTGGGGCAAAATCTGGTAAATCTCTCCCTATCAGCACTGTCTGTTGGCAGGAATTCAAGAAGGCTACTCATTACCACTTTCTCGAGGTCAGTTAAAAATGGATAGTGAGTGCTGACTCTGCCAGGGTGCCCATGTCTCACGAATATGGGAAAAAAATCTCTTTGTGTGGCAAAGTATTCATAAACCAGATTGTACAAGGTTAAAAGCAAGTTAGTAAATTAGAAGTAAGAAGGACAGTCAAGGAAGTCTTTTTCATTTGAAGAATATATAAAAGGCATAAGGAGAGGACATTGAAACAAATAGTATTAATAGATTCAATTGATGTGTTTCTCAAGAGAGAACTTGTGTAGGTGGTAGAAAGTAACAGGCATTCTGCAGTTAGTTACCTTTCTCTATTAGTAGAAGCATGTTTTTTAAAAATTTACCAAATGCTAGTAAGAAAGTTCTGCCTGTGAATCCTTTTGCTATTCAGTGTTATCCATTTGTATGTAAAGCTTGAAAAACAAAATTAAACAATCATCTCTAACTGCAACTTGTTGAGCTGCTTTAGTTAACAATATATTACAAACCTTACATCAGAGGGAACTTCCTGTCTGTAAAATTGTGCCCAGGATTTTTGTTAATGTGTCGTGGTAATTGTAACCTCATCAGTGATACTACAATGCTTGAGTTTTCACTCTCCCAGCTTCTCACAGAAAGATAATTTCATGATTTTTTTACAATAATAAAATGGTTTCAGTTCCTTTCTTAGCACCAAGTATGAAATGCTTACTCAGTCTGCATTGCATGGGTTATTGAAAACTGACCATTTTGAGGTTAAACTATTCATTTATTTCAATCTGAGGCTGTGGGTCTTGGGTGTATATGTATGCATCCCACATTGAATGCTCCTGGGGCTTGCACATAATTCAGTGTCCAGTGCAAAAGAATCCAGTTCTGATTCCAGAACTGAGAAGTTACACCTGACAGGAAAGAATAAACAAGCTGGGGCTGTTTTCTGTAAATAAGAGAACACTGTGGGGTGATCAGATAGACAGAGGTCTCTAAGGAAAGTGTTTGACAGGGCAGACAGAGAGAGGATATTTCCATTTGCAGGGAAGTTGAGAAGCAGGGGCTATATGTTTAAGCTGGTAATAAATCCAGTAGGAAATCCTCACCCAGAGAATGGTTAGAATGTGGAACTTGCTACCACAATGAGTAGTTAATGTGTCCAGTATTGAAGCATTTTATGCAAAACAAGAAGAAAGAAATTAATAGGAGGATATGTTGCTGGGGTTAGATAAAGAAGTATGGGAGGAGACAGGTTTAGAACATAAATATTGGCAAGGATCACAGAAATGGCCTGTTTCTATTCTCTGCTCAGTAATACTATTTAATGAACAGTGAAGTTAAATTGGCAGAGAGGAATGAAAAGTAAACCCAGCAGATTTGAGCAGGTAAGGCAGCTGGTTCCAGCAACTGCTGAGGTGTTGAGCACACAGCTCAACAGTTGGTGTTTGAATTTCTGAAGTAAATCTGAAGGATGGACGGTGCAAAGCAGACTCAGCAGCATGTGAGTAGAATGCAGAGCAGTGTGGGAATTATCAGGAAGGAACTTCTACCCTTGACAGTGCAGAAGCCTGGCAGTTACTGCAATAGATCCAGTCTGACAAGAATATCATCTTGGCAGAAAACAGATGTAAAAACGAAAAGCAGTCTTAGCTGTGTCTTGGAACAGGAGAGACATATGACGTTACTGCAGTGGTATCACAGCAACCATAGCTGTGCCTCCTCCCCATTTTCCAAAAAGAAAGAGACATTGCCTCAAACCACTACATGACAGCACATGGTGAGGCCGCAGCTGGAGTACTGTGTGCAGTTTTGGTCGCTGCACTTGCGGAAGGATATATTGGCCTTGGAGGGAGTGCAGGGGAGGTTCACTAGGCTGATACTGGAGATGAGGGGGTTGGCCTATGAAGAGAGACTAAATAGACTGGGTCTGTACTCGTTGGAGTTTAGAAGGATGAGGGGGGATCTTATAGAGACATATAAGATAATGAAGGGGATGGATACGGTAGAGGTAGAGAGATTCTTCCCGCTTAGAAAGGATAGCAGGACTAGAGGACACAGCCTCATGATGTGGGGGGCAGTTTAGATCGAAGTTGAGGAGGAACTTCTTCACTCAAAGGGTGGTGAATCTCTGGAATTCTCTGCCCGTTGAAGTGGTGGAGGCTACCTCACTAAATATATTTAAGTAACGGGTAGATAGGTTTTTAATAGACAAGGGAATTAAGGGTTATGGGGAGAAAGTGGGAAAGTGGAACTGATCCACTTCAGATCAGCCATGATCTTATTGAATGGTGGGGCAGGCTCGAAGGGCTAGATGGCCTACTCCTGCTCCTATTTCTTATGTTCTTATCTCTGTTTGCTCTTTTTCCATGATAACGCCTGTTAGTGGAGATATAATGATCACGTAAGGCGCCCTTTTCTGTTGGATTTTAATCTCCATCAGTAACAGATTTTTACATTAACTGCATTGAATTCCGCAGTGCACACAATCAACTGACCCTTCCTTAAGGTTGCGTTTACATGTACCTTTTCCCTTGCTGCTTTTTAGTGCCACCTGACCAATGGAATGTAGTTGGGATGTACTTAAGGAAATGTCAGAAAAGTTCTGCCTCCATTTCGAACTTGTGCCTGAACAGCCTGGTTTTGCCTTTCACATTTCACCAGCTTGCTGCCTTAGGGCTGACATATGCTGCTGTCTAAGGAAACATGAAAGTGGTGTGCGCGCGCGCGCTCTCACACACACACACACACACACACACACACACACAAACAAACAGTCGTTCCAGCTGTTGCCATTCATTGAATACTGAGATGGTTGGTCTAATGGTAGCTATCAGATCCTGAAAGTCTTAGTGTCATAGCAGTCCCTGTCTGGAACCAGCTATTCTTGTCATATGCTATTCTATTGCCTATTTATTCCCCAGAGGTGCAGTTCATTTTTTTCATGGAGTCATGGGCTGGTCTCTGCATGTTTCTTTAGCTCAGGAGCTGCTGCAGGTACCTACAAGGAACTCAAATCTTTGATTATGTTGCTGCAAAGGATAATTGTGGACTCAAGGTCCACTATTGTTGCATGTAGGTATGAAGTTCCTCAAACATACTTCTTTTCAGATTAGTAAATATGGGTCACGTTACTATGACTGGCATCTGACTTCCTGGACTTGATTGAGAAAGGGCAACATCTTTATTTACTCCTCTACTGTCTTGGTTCCCTCATGCTGTGTGTATCACCTGATGCCACAAGTTCATTCCATTATCTAATTCCCTCTCCCTGCAAACACAGGGGAAATCTCTGAACTGGCACCTGTGAGAGGAAACAACTCTGTCAGAGGTCAGAAGAAATGTTGTGCAGAGAAAGGCAAAGCAAGATGAAATCAGTTGCAGTTGGTGGTTAGCCTCATCCTAGCCACCTTCCTCTTACTATCACAACAGGGGATGAGGGACAAAAAAGTCCCCAGTTCCCCTGTTTGATCATTGTCCTCCAAGTCTTCTACAAATTAGTGAATCCATAGCAGAAGAGGGTGGTAGTTAAGGATAGGTGGAATATTATCCTGTCCTGACTAAGAACAAAAAAAGACGGAGCTATTGCCTGTGTGGTACTGAGAGATGCGAGTGATAATATAGGTGCTCATTTACCAACCTGGCTCCAGCAGGAAGTTGCTGACTTCAGCATTACCAAGAGCAAATCTAAATTATTGCACTTATGTTTACAACCGATCCACAAGCAGGGTGAGTGAGAAGGTTGAAAGTGGTGCTCTTCTGGTGGTCTGCTTTTGGTGAGCATTGTGTACTAGCTTGTCCTGCAAGAATATGGTAAGGCTAGCAGCTCTGTTCTAATGTGGTGTGGGAAAGGTGAAATAAGGGATGTGAGGGTACCAAGCTGCTTATAAATGGAGGAAGTGGTTTTCGGGTTGAACGTGTAGTAATTACTGTGAGTGATGGTGGTTAGTGATAGTACAAGAGCTACCCTTGTAGTGTAAAGTTTCATTGTAGAAGTGTTGCTGTAGGAGGTGAAGATTGCCAGTGGCCAGAGTAATAAGACAGAAAAGGAGTGAGCAAGAAGATGGTATTTTTGAGAACCTCTGATGGCATATCTTTGACCTGAAATGTTAACTTCTTTTTGCTTTCTACAGATGCCGCCAGGCTTGCTGAGTATTTCCAGCATTTTCTGTTTTTATTGTTATGCTTAATGATTGGATTGAGCTAGTGCTCAGGAAGGTTCAGATTCAACCAACGCTGAGCTAGCTGATCCCTCAAAACTCCTTGTTTAAGAATGGAAATATCAGCAAGGAAACCACCCAGAGTTGTTATCCAGTGCCTCCTGCTGGAGAAAGTACATTGTATCCATCAAATGATTTTTTGAAAAAGTTAATTTGCTCACAACTGTGTTTGTCACTTATCCCCTGTGACATTGCATACAAGGAGGGAATCGATGACATGTAAGGAGCGATCTTACCAAAGAAATTCCAAGTCCCAAACAAGCGTGAAAACTGAAGAGTTTCAGATCCGTTTTTTGGCAAGATCACGAATCCAGTCTAATGCTGCCCTGTGCATTTTTGCACAATCTGTTTCCTGCCAGGAGGGGGTGGAACCTAAGGTCACCGGAAAGCCAGCAGCTCTCAGTAGAGGATGAAATGTGCAGATTTCTCTGTTCTATGCAACAGAACAGGAAGATCTGGCAGTCACCTCCTCCCCCTGGATATCACACCCTGCGTGACCATGATCATTGGGCGACCTGGTCAATTGCCATCTCCCTGGATAATTGCTGATTACAGAGTGTGTAGCTCGCCCGCCACTCTCCAGCCAGGCCAATCCTCGTTCGAGTGTGCAGCTTCTCCCCACCTACTTCTCCTTAGACCCTACTCCCTTGGCAATGTGTGGTGCCAGGCTGGCATTGCCCAAACGGCACTGCTCCTCCTTGCCTCTGCCTTCTTTGGGGGCCTCGATGGCCTCTGGTCCTGCTGGCAAGGCCATCACAATAGGTTCCTGTTGATGGGAACCGTACGTGATCCTTGCAGGTGAGGATCCTTGCTGGTGAGGACCTTCACTGGCAGGACCACAAAGACAAATGAGCCCGGATGATTGAGTCCTGTCAGAGCAGAAGGCTGATCTCACTGGAAATCTTGGCCTGGTAAGATCACGACAGGCAAAAAAATGGGGTGCGAACCCAGTTTTCCACCTCTCGTGCGATCTTGCAGGCTAGCCCCCACCATCAGCTGATGGGACAAGAAGGTAAGATCACCACTGTTGTCTTCAGATTAGAAGGTAGGGATAATGAACCAGGGTCAGCAGCTATCATTCAGCCCTAACTTGACCTTTGTTTTTTGAGCATAACAGTTTCTCTGTGCTACGGGCAGCCAAGTATTTATATGAAAAAGTTGACAGAAAATATGTAGATAATTTAACTTCTCTATGTAACACACATTGTAAAACTAATTTTATAATTCCTCACATGAAAACCTTTTCAGAGCAATTTAGCAAAATAAATATATCTATAATCCATATTGTAAAGCTATCAGAAAACTTGCTTTTTCATAAATCTCTTGCTAGTTAATGAGAGTTGATATGAACAATAAAAAAGATTCAGAAAAGACAGATCAAGTGATCTAACCCATAACACATCTGTAGGTGATTTGAGGTGAAATAAGCAATGAACCAGAATTAAACCAAATTCTGATTTGGTTTAAAGTAGTGACTAAATGTGGACAGACAGAAACTGTTTGCAGTCCCTGGAATCTATTTAAGGTGAAGATAGGACTAAGCTGTACTCCATGCAATGTTAACCAGAAATGTCCTATCATAAATTCCTTGAAATACAAGCTGTATCTGCAGCTTTAAGATGAACAGTTTAATGTGTAACAGGAAAAATGCCTCACTGCTTGAGTAAAATTAAGGAAAGTAAAACTGGGTCGAAATATCAAGCTTGTGTCTGTATTTTTGTACTGAAGCTTAGAAACTGAAATTTCTGTGCACTTCTCTCAACTGTCTGTATATCTATAGTTGAGGATTTGGTGATTCTTCTCCCAGATGCAAATTGCTGTTTTCTGGGATGTTCACCAAAGTTGGAACAATGATTGAGAAATCCTTATAGAAATTCACAAGATATTTATCATGCAAACTAATGCAGCAGGCTGTTCAGCTTTTTATGTTGAATTATTACGCAGTAAGCTATGGTCATGGTTCAGTCATTCAATGATTACATTGTTTATCTTAGTATACAGTATTAATTTTCTGATGAGAAAAATCCTTGTTATGGGTTAGATCATTTGACCTGTCTTCTTAGGATCTTTCTGATTTGTTCAAATCAACTCTTAATTAACTAGCAAATGATTTGATTTTAACTGGGATGCATGAGAGCTGAATCCTTGGGACTGCTCTGACTAACTTATATTAACCATTCCCCAATCTGTCTTCTGTCATTTTTTTTAAAGCAGTCCAGTTTAAGTTGGAAGGAGATGGGAAAAATAAATGGATTAAAAGTATCAACTGTTGAGATCTTTTAAGGTTTTTTGCTTTTCTTTTTAATGGATTGGACTTGTAAGGCAGTTGAAAAGCCGGTGTTGATGTTTGTAGGCAGACGTTGAGAGACATGTGTATTATAACATTTAATACACAATGCAATATTTTGTTGAGTTCAGTTCTCCTATTAACTCTTTAAGGTCACAAGGTATATTTAATACTATGCAAATATGGAAAGTCTTTGACTTCGTAGAGTGTCACTTTTGAAAATCCCAGGTTTATCCCCGAACTCAGATGAAGCCATCAGGAAATAATGGCTTTCTTTGTATGCTTCTTTAAAGCAGAAGTTAGAACAGAAGTATTTGTGTGTGGCACAGTGCAATGTCTGGAGGGTAATGGGCTCAACTGAAACATATGTGTTGCACAGAATTTCTTTGGTATTAACCTCAATTGGATTGAGAGCCACCTACAACCATTGGACTTTAGCAAGTTGCAAAGATTTTCCCTGGGCGATGACTAGTTGTTCATTGAGTAAAAATTCATTGATCAGTAAATTTGCCTGGTTTGCATGTATACTAAATTAGAGTGGCCAATCTTAAAATAAGTTCAAAGGACTATATGGTACGCTGCACCCACAAATCAAAATGATTACACAATTTTACAATTTTACTCAGCTATAATATAGCCACATATCTCAAATGCCCAAAATATTGTCTAACCTAATCTGGCATTGAATGACCTGAATGTTTTTGTTGCCATTTAAATTTTACATTTAAACATTTTTCAAAATATTTAGTGTGATACATAGTATGTACATCTAAAGTGTGCTTTTCCAATGTGTAACTAACATATACAAAATTTTCCCCACCTCCTCAGAGGGGGAAGTGAAAGTAAATGTAATAACAGTGCATTACTGAGCGAAGTTTCAATTTTTGTGATTTAGAAAGCACAGGAAAATCTGTTCCCCCCCGCCCCACCCCCTCAATTTAATGCTATTAACATGAAGTGATATGTGGTGTGAGAGATTATATTAGAAAACCACCCTTTAGAAGCAATTCTTTCTGTTCTGGTAAGGTAGCTGTACTCTTGGTGTCTGCTTTTACATTAAATAAATAAACATCAATTATGAACATGATACATTTAAATATATATAGTATGTAATTATTTACTGGAGTGACTGAGCAGACAGCACTGCACAAATCCATTTTAGAATTAGCATTTGTATGTGCTATATTAAGATGTGTCCATTTAGCTTAAAGTTTCAAATGGCACTGATGGTGCAGTAGTATTGTTTAAAAAACTCTGGAAGATAAGTGCTGCTAACTGCCAATCGTTTAGTGCAAATGCCAATAATGATTTTATTAACATTTAGCCAGTCCTAATTTCAAACATGTGCAGTTACTCCAGATGAGTAGCCACATTTTATTGGTGGACTAAAATATGAATTTGTGATACCAACAAATGTGTTCCGGATGCTTTCCGTTTTGCCAAAATCAAACTAAATGAGAAAAAAATTGAATAACTTTTGAGTTTCGAATTTTTGGTGGAAAAATGAGGTCGTGCAACGTAAAGCGTGTTTATTAGTGTCGCAAGTAACACTGCAGTAGAGTTACTGTGAAAACCCTCGTAGTTTAAAGTCACGTTTCATTAAACGGATGTTCTGTTTACTGCCATCTATGCTGTGGATTTGCCAGCGTTGGATTGGGGTAAACACAGTAAAAAAAAGTCTAACAACACCAGGTTTACCTAGTGCATACATTTAGAAACAGTGTTACTATAGTGTCACCTTAGATGCTTAAACAGTCGAATGAGTTTTACCAGCTACGTGTTTTGACGAGTGACTAATATTGTGTTTGCTGTGATTGCAGCCCCTACTCATTTACCGTTTCCGGCGGGGTGGAAAAATCTCACGTTTTACATCGGAAATACAACCTTTAGAAATTGTCTCGGAGAGAGAGAAAAAATGCATATACGAAAGCCATCTGAACTTTCTAGATTGCTGTGTATTTTTTTTTGGGGGGGGGCGGGGGGAGTTGCTTTATTTAAAGCAAAACCAAGAAGTTTTTTTTCCCACTAAGATTTTTTTAAAACTCCAAATTGCAAAGTTTTTTCATTTCAGTCCCTCTAAACGGGTTCGATTCCAGTTGTTTCTGTTATGACGCACTCTGGGGATGAGTGATAGAGGGGCCGAAAACGCGCATTCATGATCAAAAACGTTGCAAATGACGGGGAAGAGTTATTAGTTGATCACTGCTCCATCACAGCACGTTGGCCAAATATTTTTAGCTGCCTCACCGTGAGTAGTGGAACTTGCACGCCTAACCCACATTGTCAGAGTTGCGGAAAGGCAGGGACATTCTGGGAATGTTTCTGCTGCAGTGGGTAACAGAAACTGATGGTGTTGGTTGGTTGAGCAAATGCTTCTGTAGGATTCGCTGCCCTGCAGGACCCCACTCATGCCGATTTTAGCCAGTGTCGACATCTACTTTGCGGTGCTTCCAGAAACTCAACTCTCGAACGTCAAGTCAAATGAAATGCAGCTTATGCTGGTCATCGCTGCCAACAGGAAATAAGAGCTGCAAATGGAAATGTCCAATCTACGTACATGGTATGGGAGTTTGAAGTATGCCATACCTCTGCATATTTATCTGATTTGGTATGAAAACGCTGGATTATGAATTGTTGACGCTGTTACAAAAGAAAACACATGGTGTCTTCCCAAAACGGCAAAATCAGAACTTTCTGGTTACTGGTATCCCTATATCGCAGGATTGTGAAGTGGTCATTTGGGAACAGGCACATCCTGGAAATCCGTTGGATATCATTGTCCGAAATCTAGAATTCTACGTTCAAAATAATTGGACGAACAGGGGATAGATACAGTGTGTCATTCCCATACAGTTTCCAAACTTCAACTAAAATTAGATGCGCTTGGTGTGAGCTTGTGCAAAGTCAGTTTGTGTAATTCGCTTCAATTTCGGGAGCAAACTGATTGTCCTGGCGATCTAAAAGTCATCGGTCAATACTAAAAATATTGTCCTTGATGTATTGACTCGAGATTTCTACAGTAAACAATTGGCTGAAATCAAGTGCCGACTGCTGCTGCCAAATGCAAGGGCTTTCAGTCCTTCAACTCGCTTACAATTAATGTCCTCCGCTGTAAAAGCGGACATGATTCTTGGGAATCAGATGTAATGTTAACGAGAAATGCCCGCCCCTGTAGTACGGGTAGCACGCTACAGGTCATCTGATTTCCCGTAAATTTCATTTGGTTAAAAGCCGCTGCGCCTCCGCCCTACATTTCTCAGATACTTGAATTTGAGGTGAAGCTTTTGAATCGGGTAAAAAAAAGACTGAGTCCCTATCAGGTGCTAGCGAAATCCAGCGGTGCGTCTCCCAGTGTGTTTAACACCAATTCCCATTCCCATCTGGACAAATAATCAATATGTGATGGGAAATGTACCATTTCAGCCATGAACCACTGTCGGTAAATATTCTCAACCCACGTACACTTTCTGGCACTTGCGTCTGTTCTACGCAAGCCTCAGTGCGGAAGTCCCTCCCCTTGAACACATTGGAGAATGTTGTATTTGGGTCACATTGCCGCCTGCGTTACTTTTCAGTGGTGAAACCTTTCCCAGCACCGTATAGTCAGACCAACATATCTGCATACTAACCAAATAAACGAACTCAAATTAACTTAAGGACAAATTAAAAAGGGCAGCTCCCCAAAAGGAGGGGGAACAGCCCGAACAAAAAAACGAAGTCAAAAGGAAACTTAAAACATTCAAATTAAAATGTGATTTTCGGGGTTTGTTATACACCCCAGTCCTTGCGATGCCCAGCGGGCAAGGAAGGTGTCAACTGTGCCCGTGGACACTGCATGCTCCCTCTCCAGGGACACCTGGCCACGAAAGTAGCCACGGTAGAGGGGCAGATAGGATGGACGACCCCGTCGATCGCCCGCTGCCTGGACCTGTTGATGGTGCACCTCGCCAGGCCCAGGAGCAGGTCCACGAGGGGGTCGCCATCCTGACCCTCCCTTCTTAGCAACGGGTGCCTATAGATCAGGAGCGTCGGACTGAAGTGCAAACAAAACATCAGTAAAAGGTTTTTGAGAAAAAAAGGATGTGCAACCTAAGACATAAAACATAGACATGGTCCATGGACTCCACAAGACTACAAAAGGCCAACACATCTGTACACGCTACAGCCAAAAACAAACAGTATTTTAAAATAATCACCCTTGTTAAATTGGGATAATAATTAAACATAATAAATATTCATTTCAATTAAAAAGTGTATAGTGTATTATATCATTGAAATTCCTCACCACTACACAATTAATTACTTTGAAACGTAGTAATTCATACAAAAACAATGAGAACTTATTACCAACCTTTACATTTATCAGTCTTAAGTGTTGTGTCAAATATTGGCACGGTTGTGAAACATTTTTTAATCAAAGTTCCTTAGGTAGCACCCTCCAAACCCACAACTACCTGGGAACACTACCTGGAGGTTCCCCTCTAAGTCATTCACCATCTTGACTTGGAAATGTATTGCTGTTCCTTCACTGCTGCTGGTTCAAAATCCTGGAACTCCATCCCTAATAGCACAGTGGGTGTATCCACACCTCCGGGACTGCAGCAGACCAAAAACACAGGTCACCATCACCTTCTTGAGATCAAATAGGGATAGGCATTAAATGCTGGTCTAGCCAGAGATTTCCCCTCCCATAAAACAAATTTAAAAAGAGGATTTTTCTGATCTGGAACCAGAAATATTTAAGCAGTTCCAACTGTTCTTTCATTGGCCCGAGAGGTTAGAAGCAGGCACAATTACTTGCACTTAGCTTATTTATTCAAGTTTAATGTCCCTTCATGCTGAACAGTTGTTGAGAGGCTTTAACAGGAAAGTTCAACACCATAAATGTTCCAGAGCACCACTGAACATCTTCCCCAGACAAAATGAAGTCTGTCTTTAACATATTGACGAATCATAGTTCTTTCCAAGAACTCTTATGCAGCTCTAAGAGTCATCCAGACTTGACCCATTAGCTTTGTTCTCTCTCCACAGATGCAGCCAGAGCTGAGATTTTTTTTAGTTTTTGTTTCAGGTTCCAGCATCTGCAGTAATTTGCTTTTATATTAATGCTTGCTGTTTGCAGACAATGCAATTTTATCGTAAAGAAACTTCACACATCCCCCATAGTTGTTGTGATTTACATCCTACATTGCCCTTTAATATCTCTTGTTCTATCCAACTTGTTGCAATATAGTGCAGTGATTGAGTTGGTGTTAATTGTTTAAATATAGCTAAAAGATAGAAAATTAAAGCATTCTTCTAAAAAATGAACTTGTACTAATAACTGAATCTTGAAGTTTTCTTCAGCTTTATGTGCTCACTTTTGGGATCAAAATAATGACTTCCAAATTCTTAAAATATTTATTTTTAATTAACTATTTTCTGAAATAGTAAACGTCCTTTTCTGTTTGTTTTGTCCTAGAGAGGGAGGCAGCAGGCGAGAAATTATAGGCCAGTTAGCATGACTTCGGTCATTGGCAAGGTTTTAGAGTCCATTATTAAAGATAAGATGGCAGAGTACTTGGAAGTGCCTGATAAAGTAGGACTGAATCACCATGGCTTTGTCAAGGGGAATTCATGTCTGACAAATCTGTCAGAGTTCTTTGAGGAGGCAACAAGGAAGTTAGATAAAGAAGTACCAGTGGGTATGATTTATTTAGATTTCCAGAAGGCTTTTGACAAGGCGCCACATAGGAGACCATTCAATAAGTGCCCATGGTATTAAGGGTAAGATCCAGGCATGGATGGAGGATTGGCTGACTGGCAGGAGGCAGAGAGTGAGGATAAAGGGGTATTTTACAGGATGGCAGCCCGTGAGTAGTGGTGTGCCTCAGGGGTCAGTGCTGGGACCACAACTTTTCACAATATACATTAACGACTTGGGGGAAAGAACTGAAGGCACTGTTACTAAGTTTGCAGATGATACAAAGATATGTAGTGGGACAGGTAGTATTGAGGAAGCAGGGGGGCTGCAGAAGGACTTGGATAAGTTAGGAGAGTGGGCAAAGTAGTGGCAGATAGAATACAATGTGGAAAAGTGTGAGGTTATGCACTTTGGAAGGAGGAATGGAGGCATAGACTATTTTCTAAATAGGAAAATGCTTAGGAAATCAGAAACACAAAGGGAATTGGGAGCCATTGTTCAAGATTCTCTTAAGGTTAACGTGCAGGTTCAGTCAGCAGTTAGGAAGGCAAATACAATGTTAGCATTCATGTCAAGAGGGCTAGAATACAAAGCAGGGATGTACATCTCAGGCTGTATAAGGCTCTGGTCAGACCCCATTTAGAGTATTGTGAGCAATTTTGGGCCCCATATCTAAGGAAGGATGTGCTGGCCCTGGAAAGGGTCCAGAAAAGGTTCACAAGAATGATCCCTGGAATGAAAAGCTTGTTGTATGAGGAATGGTTGAGGACTTTGGTTTTACTTGGAGTAAAACTGTACTTGGAGCTTAGAAGGATGAGGGGGCATCTTATTGAAACTTAGAGGATACTGTGAGACTTGGGTAGAGTAGACGTGGAGAGGATGTTTCCACGTAGGAAAAACCAGAACCAGGGGGCACAGTCTCATATTAAAGGGACGATCTTTTAAAACAGAGATGAGGAGGAATTTCTTCAGCCAGGGAGTGGTGAATCTGTGGAACTCTTTGCCACAGAAGGCTGTGGAGATCAGGTCATTAAGTGTATTTAAGACAGAGATAGATAGGTTTCTGATTAATAAGGGGGTCAGGGGTTATGGGGAAAAGGCAGGAGAATGGGGATGAGAAAAATATCAGCCATGATTGAATGGCGGAGCAGACTTGATGGGCCAACTGGTCTAATTCTGCTCCTCTGTCATATGGTCTTCTAGTCTCCTGAATTTAATAGGTTAAAAAAACTGATTGTATCACGGTGCGAGTTCCAAACCTTTACCATGTCCGCTTGTCACACTGATTCTTCCAGATGCCACAGAACATCTGTTAAAAGGAGTAAACTATTATTGATTTAAACATAAAACAGAATATCCCCATTAACCACCACTAATCTTCTGGTGGTTGAGATGCACCATCTCTTACCAAGTATCAATCAATTTGTAGAAAAAAACTGGGTAAAAGCCAATTACTGCGGATGCTGGAATCTGAAGCCAAAAGAGAAAAGGCTGGAAAATCTTTGACAAAAGATCATCTGGACGCGAAACTTAAAGTCTTTTCTCTCCTTACAGATGCTGCCAGACCTGCTGAGATTTTCCAGCATTTTCTGTTTTCGTTTCAATCAATTTGTAGGACAGGAAAAAGTGCCCCGATAACTTCCCAATACTGGCAATATCAAGTCTAAACAACCTTCATTTATTTACAAGGAAACAGCAATAATCAACGTCTATACATCGAGAACAAGGTTCGCATTTAACCAAATGCTTGACAGCAAAAATAGATGAAAATCATGTCAGATGGATCATGCCTTGGTATCCCCCGGTCTGCATTTTATTTAAAAAGGATATCATTTATAGAACTGAGTTATTTTTACACCACAAGAGATAGAGATTTAAAATCCCGAAATCCCAGACAGTGAAGCGTAAAGATTCTATGTTCACAAAAAAATCTTCTAACCCCACGCACTCCATCAAAGCGCGAGTATCAGTTACATAAATAACTAACTTTGCTGCAATCGTTGTCATTCTTCCTGAGCTTGAGACTCATACAGTAATACGTTGTTAAATTTATCCCAAACCACTGCTTTGTTTTAGAAACCTGAAAGGCGGGTTTTTGAGATAAAAAGAACATAAAGTAAAAAAAGAGGATGCTGGAAAACCCCAGCAAATCCGACAGCATCTGTGGAGAGAGAAACATAGTTAATGTTTCGAGTCTAATATGACTTCTTCTGTGTCGTTGATGGCGAAGTGCGGAACAGAGATTATTTGTAAGGAAGCTGGACTTTGTAACGATCGACAGCCAGAACAGTTCACTGAATAATTCTTGTGATACGCAAACTTCCATTGTCTTCGTGCGCTGACGACACGTTTATGTTTAAATGTGGTGAAGGGGCGGTGTCGGGAGTGCAGGGGGATCCCGAATGTTCGTGTTGAACCCCGGGGCTTTGATCGAAACAAAGCAAAGAGCTTGGAAACTGTAACAACATTTGCTTGCAACATTAGATCAGATACACTGAGGGGGAGTGCGCGGTGGAACAGCTCTGTGCGCCTCTAAAACTGTGCAGCCGACTGCACAGCTATACCCCAAAGACAGAACAGAGCCATAAATGAGAATTAAATGCACCGAGTAAATACATTCTGATCAGACTCTGCCTGCAGATCCATTATTGTAAGGCCCGGATCCCAAAATGAGCCGCTTGCTCTTTATTGATTCCTCGACTGGGACTTACAAGAATATAGATTTATTTTTTAATACTTCGTCTTTCAGGATTGAGTTACAAACGGAAAGGAAGTTCCGCGCCAGTTAACGAGAAAGGAACTACAATTCCCAGGGACCACAGTGAGAGGCGGGTTCAGGCACTAATCTTTCATTGGTGAACTTGCTCAGACTGTGACCTGACGCTGCGGAGGCCCGTCTGGGCTCCAGCCCACAGGCAGCAGCAGCAGCAGCGCAGCCAGGCTCGGAGCTCCACAGCGTGTAAGGAGGTGGGGGACTGGCCGACTTGCAAGTTTCTATTGCCCTCAGTTATAAACATATCGGGTCTCTCAAACTAGAAATAAAGTCTGTCGGATTCCGGGGCCCTTTCTGTGGCCTTTCTCTACCTGAGAAACGATTTGGCGGGGTTTGTTTTATGTTTACCGAGGAGTATTACCGGATAAGACGAGCAGCCACTCGACAAGGAAGTGGTGAGTAATGCACAAGAGCCGATTTCAGTGAGTTTCAAATGAAACCGATCAGCATTTTGTTACTGACGACGAACATGTTGCGTGCTTGCAACATTTATTGGAGAGAGAAATATACTTTATGCAAATATGTAGAATCATTTAAATACATCGTATCATTTGTTGCATATATGGTCACGTACTCATAAATTGTGTATATTTTTACATATTTGGATATATATACTAAGTATAGGGGAAATATTACACGATTCTTTTTTCAATCACTGTTAAGATCGCCATGAGGGAGGAATTGTCGGGAAAATGTGATTTTCACATTAGTGGAATTCCCCTTTTCCTTAAACAGAAACTTGACTCGGTGCTGAGACCATTTGTTGAAGTGCTCCTGGGAACTCGGTTTCTGTGAGCTTTGTAAGCCACGCTCTCTCGGTCTGTGTTGTTGGGGAGCGAGGGAGACAGTATCGTTTGTTGTGTTTCGCAGGGTGAGGAGAAAGGGTGCACTTCCAATGATCGCTCCTACAAGGGTGCACTTCCAATGATCGACCGTACATTGCGGAAGAGTTTGAAAGGACGGATGGCTGGCAGCTTGTTTATTCCGATCGGTAACAGGCAATTCTTCCTACAGATCTTTTTAAAAGAGGGAACAAAAATGAAAGACGGGATGGCCGTTTGCCTACAACACCTGCAATGGGCAATTCCAACCCCTTTAGTGTAGTCCCAATATCTCAAGGAGGCTTCGCAGAAGCGTTACCAAACATAACTTGACACAGATTTACAAAGGGTATTAGGATAGTTGACCATAAACTTGGTGAAGGAGCTAAGTTTTAAGAAGCCTCTTAAAGAAGGGGGAGAGGTTGTTGGTAAGACGATGAAAGGAAAACAGAAAGATGTCGAGTTTTACACAACCAGCAGATATCTCAAAGCATTTGACTGTAAGATTAGATTCTGCACTCTCCTCCTCTATGAATGGTATGTTCCGTCTATATAGCGCGCAAGAAACAATACTTTTCACTATGTTAATACGTGTGACAATAAGTCAAATCAAATCGATGAAATACTTTAGGAAATCCCTACTGTAAAGCTGGCATATTGGCGCACAACTAATTCTCACATATAGCAACGTGATCATTACCAGCGAATCTTTTTATTAGCGATTTTGACTGAGAGAAACATACTACTCTGGAATAAGTTTTTTTTTACACTACCCAAGCAGGCAGATGGGGCCTAGGTCCTAATGCTTGATCCCAAAGCAACAGGATTGCCGGTCCCGATCTTTGTGTTCAAGGCCTGAAGTGGGATTTGAACCCAGAACCTGGTGAGTTCGAGGCAAGAGTGCCACCAACTGATCCACGGCTGACATACACAATATCGGAATCAGGCAGCTGAATGTTTTAAGTTGAAATGTAAAGTCAAAAACAATTAAAAACCAAAGTGATGAATTTCCTAGTTTGGAAATAAATAACATAGTTAATATTTTGGACACCAATTTGCAGCAGTTACATTCTTTCTAATATATTAGTTATATTTGCATTTTACACTTCCTGAAGTCACAAGGATTTTTGACAATTTCTATTAAATTAGAAGTTCTGGATTAAAATTTGTCAAGTTAGAGGTGTGTTTCTGTTGTCTTGGGTAGATCGTAATTGTGTTAAAGTGTTAATATTTATATTTACAAGACTTTGCTTCAGTATATTTAATATAGTAGAACCTCTATGCTGCTGGTGATACACCAGAGGATATGCAGCAGTGAATCCACGGTCAGCCATTATCCTGCTGGAACCTGGAACCTTTCCAGTCCAATGAAGTGGAGCCCTAATGATCTCAAAAGTATCAAAATAAGTTGGGGTTGTTTTTGAATTATTTGTGAGGATCAGCAGACAAGCCAAACACTGTGTAAATTAGAAAAGTTTTATACTCCAAAAGGTGCAAAAGCACCTTCAGAGGGTTTCTATCTTACTCCAGAGTGACACATTTGTATCACTCTGGAATCACTGTGGAGACATTTGAGTCACTGGGAAGTGGGATGGAATGCATCCCAGGGTTCTGAAGGACATGGCAGAGGTGATAGTAAACGCCTTAGTGATTATTTACCAAACTTCGCTGGATTCCAGGGAAGTGCTGGAAGATTGGAAAACGGCTAATGTTACACCGCTGTTTAAAAAAGGTAGCAGGCAAAAGGCAGGGAATTATAGGGCGGTTAGTTTAACGTCTGTTGTTGGAAAAATGCTTGAATCCGTCATCAAAGAAGAAATAGCGAGGCACCTAGAAAAGAATGGTTTGACAGAGCAGACGCAGCACGGATTCGTTAAGGGGAAGTCGTGTTTGACCAATTTATTGGATTTCTATGAGGATGTGACTTGTGCGGTAGACAGAGGGGAACCGGTGGATGTGGTGTTTCTCGATTTTCAAAAGGCGTTTGATAAGGTGCCGCACAAAAGGTTGCTTCAGAAGGTTAGGGTGCATGGAGTTGGGGGTAAGATGTTAGCGTGGATAGAGGATTGGTTGTCTAATAGGAGGCAGAGAGTTGGTATCAGTGGGTGCTATTCTGATTGGCGGTTGGTGACTAGTGGAGTGCTGCAGGGATCAGTGCTGGGGCCTCAGCTATTTACCATTTATATAGATGACCTGGAGGAGGGGGCTGAGTGTAGGGTAACGAAATTTGCTGATGACACGAAGATGAGTGGAAAAGCAAATTGTGCGGAGGGTGTGGAAAGTCTGCAGAGGGATCTGGATAGGCTAAGTGAGTGGGCGGGGACCTGGCAGATGGAGTACAATGTTAGCAAGTGTGAGGTTATCCACTTTGGCAGGAATAATAGTAGGAGAGATTACTATTTAAAGGGCGAAAAGCTGCAGCGTGCTTCGGTGCAGAGGGACCTGGGGGTCCTTGTGCATGAGTCACAAAAACCCAGTCTGCAGGTGCAGCAGGTGATCAAGAAGGCAAATGGAATGTTGGCCTTTATAGCGAGGGGGATAGAATATAAAAGTAGGGAGGTCTTGCTGCAACTGTACAGGGTACTGGTGAGGCCGCAGCTGGAGTACTGTGTGCAGTTTTGGTCGCCGCACTTGCGCAAGGATATTTTGGCCTTGGAGGGAGTGCAGAGGAGGTTCACTAGGCTGATACCAGAGATGAGGGGGTAGGACTATGAAGAGAGACTAAATAGACTGGGTCTGTACTCGTTGGAGTTTAGAAGGATGAGGGGGAATCTTATAGAGACATATAAGATAATGAAAGAGATGGATAGGGTAGAGGTAGGGAGACTCTTCCCGCTCAAAGGATAGCAGGACTAGCGGGCACAGCCTCAAGATAAGGGGGGGTCAGTTTAGAATGGAGTTGAGGAGAAACTTCTTCACTCAAAGGGTGGTGAATCTCTGGAATTCTCTGCCTGTTGAAGTGGTGGAGGCTACCTTGCTAAATATATTTAAGTCACGGGTAGATAGGTTTTTGACAGACAAGGGAATTAAGGGTTATGGGGAGAAAGCGGGAAAGTGGAACTGAGCCACGACAGATCAGCCATGATCTTATTGAATGGCGGGGCAGGCTCGAAGGGCTAGATGGCCTACTCCTGCTCCTATTTCTTATGTTCTTAAGTTTGCAAGCCCAGCAGTGCAATTGCAATTTCCAGTATTTCAGTTCTGATGTGTTAGGGAACATCATAAGCTATCCAGCTATCCTGTACTTCCCTCCCCTCAAGACACCAGACAAAACTTTTGAAATTTTAAATCAGCCTTTATTCAAGCTATAGCAAAGGATCTGTTTTCCACCACAAGCTCCCTGGACAAAGGAATACAATGGTAATTATACTTTTAGGCTTAACTACAAGTAATTTGCATACACCAATTGGAATTGTACGTTTATTCAAAGGTAATCAATATCCTGTCACAATCAATATTTCTGATTATTGCATTTGTTTCTCACAATAGCATTTAACCAATTACAGTAACTCTGTGCATGACTAATTCCAATTCCAATTCCAATCACCAACAAGGCGCATACATATACCTTTACTATCAACAAACATGTCGATTGCCTGGCATCCTGAGCAGTGATTTATGGCTTCTCAAAACCCATTTGCAATTCTTGCCTGGTATCTGGAAAGTAGTGATATATGTAATTATAGTTCTCTTGTGGTCTACCAAGGCGCCGCCTGCCCGCCGCCCCCCCCCCCCCCCGCAAGTGCACCTTAGCCGTTTCCCAGAGATTTTACAGCAATTGATGATTTTTAACCCTTCAGATGAAAAGTCATTAACTTGAAATTTTATCTAAGTTTCTCTCTGCACATCTGCTGAGCGTTTCTAGCCAACATCTGTAGTACTTTGCTTCAGTAAAAGTTGGACATTTGGTGAGGGTGAGAATTTTGTGCAGCGTGGGAAGGAGTACTATTGTTTTTTATCCAGTACTCGTGTTCTTGGCAAATATTTAATTTAATCTACCTATAACTTCAACTAGATCATTAGTTAAAATGTTTTAAGCTAAGTAGATGAAATAGATAAATGTTAATTAAATAAAATAAGGTAATGGATTGATGGCAGTGCAGATGGTGTGCCACTACAGTAGCATGGGGTGGTTTGCGGTGAATATGTGATCTAGGATATTCACTTCTGCCGAGTATGACTTTGAGTTAAGCAGATAAGGGGACCAGTTGCAGTGCTGCAGGCACCTGAGTGTATGCCCTTATCCAATAGGTATGAGGTTTTTATTGCCTGTGTGGCTAAGGCAGCAAGGTGGATGAGCAACCAGATATGACACGTTGGTACAGGAGGCCATTCAAGTTGAGGGGGGGGGTGCGACTAGAAAGGAATGTGCTATTGATAGGGCCAATATAACTGGAGATAACTACTGTTCTTTGGAGCCGTGACCATGTGTTCTCAAGGTTGTGTTGCCTGCCTGTTCATGGTTAAAGCTATCTCTCCACAGCTAGTAAAGAATTTGGAGTGCAAGGGGAAGAATCCAGTTGTCTGCATATAGAGGGGATGTTATGGCAAAGTGGTAATGTCACTGAAATAGTAATTTGAGTAATGACTAGAACCAGGCTAATTCACTGGAGACATGGGTTCAGATCCCACCATGGTAACTAGTGGAATTTAAATTCAATTAATAAATCTGGAATATAAAATTAGTCTCATAATGGTGACCATTGCAAATATCATTGATTGATGCACTAATGTCTCATTAGGGAAGGAAATCTGTCACCTGTACCTGATCTGGCTAACATGTGACTCTTAACTGCCCTCTGAGATGGTCTAGCAAGTCATTCAGTTCAAGGGATGGGCAACAACTGCTGACCATGCCATTGACACCCACGGCCCATGGGATCAGAATGGTGAAAGTGACTCTACTAAGAATGTTTAATAAGTGGAACTTCATAGATAATTTCTGGATTACTGTGTGAGCTATATGTAAATTGGCACAGGCTGAAATAGATCAGAAAGTTGTATCTGTGGCTGAAAGAATAATGTGGGAGACAGAATTTTGATTCATGGACACAGGCAACTGTATAGGGGACAGAGGGAACTATTCTGATGGGAAAGACTTCACTTAAACAAGCTTAGGGCCAATGCCCTAACAGATCAATGAACGAGGACTGCAGGTTCAATTTAAAAGGTGGGGCAATAATGCAGTGGAGAGTTCAGGTGAGGGGAAGTTTTTAAACTCAATAGAGAACTTAAGGTACAGTGATTAGAGAAGTTAAGGCGATAGCGTAGTGATTTGAGTAAAGATAAGCACAGAGTGATGAGGAGGGAGAAAAAGCTTGATTGCAACTAAATAGTAATGCTGCATCAATTAGATCCAATCAAGGAAAAATGGTAACAAATTACAATTAACGATGCTTTATCTGAATGCGTGAAGCCTTCGTAACAAGACAGACAAATGAGCAACACAGGAGAATAGCTATTAAAGGGATGCATGCTGAACAAGATTGGGAACTAAATATTCCAGGATACGTGACATTTTGAAAAGATGCACAAAATGGAAAACAAGTGAGATGGCTTTTTTTTTCTGTTCATTCATGAGATGTGGGTGTCACTGGGTAGGTCAACATTTATTGGCCATCCCTAATCGTCCTTGAAAAGGTAGTGGCGTGCTGCCTTCTCAAACCGCTATAGTCTGTGCCATGTAGGTACACCGCATAGTGCAGCTAGGAAGAGAGTTCCAGGATTTTGATGGTGACGGTGAAGTAATAGCAACGTAGTTCCATGTCAGGAAGTTGTGTCTCGGAAGGGAACGTGAAGCTGGTGGTATTTCCATACATCTGCTGCTTGCATTTTTCTTCGTTGTAGATGTTGCGGAATTGGAAGGAGCTGTTGAAGGAACCATGGTGAGTTTTTGTGATGAATCTTGTAGATGGTGCATACTGCTGCCACTAGGCTTTGGCATGGAGGAAGTTAATGTTGAAGATGGTGGATGAAGTGCCTGCCAAGCAGTCTGCTTTGTCCTGAATGGTGTTGAGCTTCTTGAGCATTCTTCCAGGCTAATAGAGAGTATTTAATCACATTCCTGCCTTGTAGCTGGTGGATAGGCTTTGGGATGTTAGAGGCTGAGTTACTGTCTTCCAGAATTCCAGTCTCTGACTGCTGTAGGTACAGTATTTATGTGGTGGGTCCAGTTCAGTTTTTGATCAGTTATAATCCCCAGGATGTTGACAGTGGGAGAGTCAATGATGGTAATACCATCAAGGGGAAATGGTTAGATTCTCTCATTTTGCTCGGTGTTTGATGGCATGAATGTTATTTGCCGCTTTTCAGCCAAGGCTGGATTATTGTCCTGATCTTTTCTCATATGGATACAGATTACTTCAGTATCTGAGGACTCTCAAATGGAGCTGATCATAGTGCAGTTATTCATGAAGAAAGGTCATTGATGAAGCAGCTGATGTTGTTTGGGCATAGGGTACTACCCTGAGGAGCGACCGTCTGATGTCCCAGGATTGAGATAATTGACATGCAACAATCACAACCATCTTTCTTTATGAGAGATGTGACTCCAATTAAAGGAAAGTTTTCCCCCTTTGACTTCAATTTTGTTATGGCTTCTTGATGCCACAGTTGGTCAATTGCTGCCTTATGTCAAAGGCAGTCACTGTCACTTTGCCTCTTGAATTCAGCACTTTTATCCATGTTTGGATCAAGGTCAAGATCTGAATCCAAATTGAGTATCACTGAGCAGGATATTGCTGAATAAATGCTGCTTGATAGCAATATCAGTGACACTTTACATCAATTTGCAGATGATCAAGAGGAAATTGATGGGATGGTAATTGACCAGGTTGGATTTGCCCTGCTCTGATAGTAAAAGACTAGATAAAAGAGTAATGGTCAGGAATGATCTTCGTTTGGAAGAGCAAAATTTAGAACTACTAAAGCCAGAACCAAAAAAAATACGGGACTGAAAACAATGGTAGGAATATTTTGTAAGATCCCTAAAGGTAGTTATACTGTTAGTGCATTGGTCAAGAAATAAGTCAAGCTTGTAACAGAGGCAATAGAATACCATTTGTGACAGCAATCATTCTACTGGACATTATCAAATAGACAAAAGTAGTTTGGAGAATGAGTTCATGGAATGCATTCAAGGCAGTTTCCTGGAACAATGAGAGAATATATTATTTTAGATCTTGCTTGTGTACTGAGACTAGATTGCTTAATAATCTCATAATTAGTATCGTCTGGGAATGAGTGATCATAATACGATAGAATTTCACATCAAATTTGAAGTGATTCACTTAAGTATGCAACTAGAATATTAAACTTAAACAAAACCAATTACAGAGCTATGGGTCAGGCAAGACTAAGATAGATTGGGAAATTAAATACGAAGGTACCGGTTAAGCAATTGTGAACTAATACACTTACGATTGAGGGGAAGAAAAACTCCATGGGAAAAATAATTCACCCCATGGCTAACGAAGAGGTTAAAGGATGATGTTAGATTTAAAAAAAGAAGCTTGTACAATTGTTAAAAACAGTAGTAAGGTCTGAGGATTTGGAGAGTTTTAGAACAAAGGATGCCCAAAATTAATAAAGTGGGAAAAGTTAGAATGTAGAAAGACTAACCAGAAATATAAAAACAAATTGTTTGAGCTTTTACAAGTATATGAAAAGGAAGATAGCAACAATAGTATATGTGGGTCCATTAAAAGCTGAGACAGGAGAAATTATAATGGAGACTAAGGGACCGGAAGAGAAATTGAACATATATTTGATGACGGCCTTCATAGGAAAAGAGAAAAAAAATTCCACCAGTAATGGTGGGGAACCCAGGGTCTAATGATCTTAAGAAACAAAAATTAATTATCAGTAAAGAAAAATACTGGAGGAATTAATAGTGACATGCCTTAGATCTGATCTACACAAGGTTTCTCACTGAGTTGACTGCAGAGATTGTGAGTGCAGTTTTGAAATGGTCCCAGTGGATAGGAAGGCAGAAAATACAAACTACTATTCAATAAAGGAGGGAGAAAGAAAATGGGGAACTACAGATCAGTTAGCCTGACATCAAGTGGTCAGGGAAATGCTGCAATCCATTATTAAGGTAATGGTAGCACAGTGATTAGCACTGCTACCACACGGTGTCAGGGACCCAGGTTCAATTCTGGCCTTGGGTGACTGTCTGTGTAGAGTGCACATTCTCCCTGTGTCTGCATGGGTTTCCTCCAGGTGCTCCGGTGTCCTCCCACAGTCCAAAGATGTGCGGGTTAGGTTGATTGGCCATGCTAAATTGACCCTCGTGTCAAGTTATTAGCAGGGTAAAGTTTCACTGGGTTTATTCCTGGGCTTTCCTGTATTGTCCTAATGAGTAGAATAAGCCTATACTCTCTGGAGTTTAGAAGAATGAGAGTTGAGAACTTGAGTGGCTAGAGATGAGAGAAGGATCACCTATCAGTACAAAAGCAAAATGTTGCAGAAAATGGAAATAAAACCAGAAATACTCAAGCAGTCTGGCAGCATCTGTGGCATTCAGGTTGTGATTTTTTTTTATATATCAGAACTCTGTTGTTTGTCAACTCTGTTTCTCTCTACATCGGCACTGCCTGACCTACACAGTATTCCCAGCATTTTCTGTTTCCATTTTAACTCACGTAACTTAGTTTGTGAATAGGTGTCTTTCAAAAAGCAAAGACCCTGTTTCCACCCAAAAGCATTTTAACCAGCTGTCTGTAAAAAGATGAAGTATAGACAGAGATAATCAAGCACCTTAGCCCAACGTCAGAAGATTACTGCCTACTGCAAGGAGATGTCACATTTTTACATTTTCCACGACAGTTTTCATGAGATTGCTAATTTAACTTCCTTTCTAATTCAGCCAGAAAGAAATGAGATATTCCACCTGTGGATTTGGATTGGGGTTGCTGAAGCAAAAAACTGGGTTGTGGCAGAGTTAGGGTTTCTCTGGGCAGATTAATCAAGATGGATTGAAAGTTTTTCTTAATGTGTAAATTGTCTGGTGATGCTGGAAAAATCCATTGCCCAGTTAATGCATTTCTATTCACGTGGGATGTGAAAGAAGGGTCAGGATTGAGGTATATATTGGGTCCTTGCTTTGAACTGCGAATGGTACAGAGTTTTGTAATGAATGGAGCCTCTGCCTTCCACTTACAAAGCTCAGAGAGGGCAAGGCAAGTGAGAAAGGACCCTCAATGCTGAGCCTTCCGGCAGCCCTGGCCTTCGGCACCCAAAGCATTATTGGTAGTTGTGGAGCCCTGAAGGAGATTCACGCTTTGAATTGCGTCCAGCATTTTCTGGTATTATTTCACAACAAGTTGATTTTGGCATTCAACACTGAGTGTCAGTGTTCAGTTTATATGCTGTTATTTAATATGGTTCATTGATGCTGATCCCAATAGGATCAGTTGTAGTTGGAGATTTGGCTAACTGGGTTCAGGATCAGCGACAACATGATAGCTTTATAGATGACCAAACTTTGGATTTTCTGGCACCTGCCAGGACAATAGGCTGAGAGGGAACTAACTTTATCATGAAGCTTATTTTCATAACATGTTACTTATTGCATTTCTATTGGAACGTGTTGTAGCACAGCGGTGAATGCAAAGATTGTCTTTCTAGAACAGTAGTAATGGGCTTACTTCCATATGTCTATACTCATTGACAGGATGTGGTTGCTACTGGCAGGGCCAATACTTATTGCCCATCCCTGATTGCCCTTGAGAAGAAAGTGCTGAGCTATCTTCTTGAATTATTGCAGACGCACATATTAATACTAGGGAAGGACTACGAGGACTTTGATCAAGCAATAGTGAAGGAATGTCAATAGTGTTCCGAGTCAGGATGGTGTGTGATTTGCATGTGGTGGTGTTCTCATGAGCTTGCTGCCTTTGTTTTTCTAGGTGGGAGAGATTGCAGCTTGGAAGGTGCTGTCAAAGGAGTCTTGATGAATTGCTGCAGTGCATCTTGTAGATGCTATACACTGTGTGCTGGTGGTAAAGGGAGTGAATGTTTAAAGTGGACTGCCGATCAAGCAAGCCATTTTGTCCTGGATGGTGTTGAGCTTAAGTGTTGCTGCAGATCTGCTCTAATCCAGCTAAATGGACATGAACAATAAGTTTTGGAGACTCTGCAGCTAAAGTTACTTGCCCAGAATGCCCAGCCTCTGACTTGTTCTTGTAGCCACAGAATTTAATTGCATTACTCCTGAGTCCATAGAATTGTTACAGCACAATAGAAGGCTCACCATAAGGGTACCAGCTCTCCAAATAAGCAATTCATCTAGTGCAATTCCCCTGCCTTCTCCTTTCCATATTGGCCAGTTCAGTTTCTGATCAATATTAACCCCTAGAATGTTGTTGATACTTTATTCAACAACGGTAACACGGTTGAATGTTAAAAAAGGTGGTTTGATTTTCTTGTTGCAGATGCTTATCGCTTGGTACTTCTGTTACTTGTAACCTGTCAGTCCAAGCCTGAATGTTGTCCAGATATGTAGACTACTTCATGATCTGAGAAATTGTGAATGATACTGAATACTATGCAATAATCAGTGAAATTTCTGACATTATGATGGAGAGTAGGTCATATTGATGACGCAATTGAAGGTCACAGGCCCGATGACACAACTCTGAGGACTGAGATAATTGGCCTCCAACATGCACAACCATCTTACTTTCTGCTAGATATCATTCCAACCTATGGAGTCCTTGCTTCCAATTGACTTCAATTCTGGTAGTTTTCCTTGATCCCACATTCAGTCAAAGGCAGCCTTGATATCAAGGGTTGTCAGTCGCAACTTATCTAAGGAATTCAACTTTGTCCAGGTTTCACCCAAGGCTGTAAAAGGATCATGAGCTGAGTGTTGCTGGCAAAACCCAAAATGAGCAGTGGCATGCAGACTATTGCTGAGTAGGTGCTGTTTGATAATATTGTCAGTGATATCTTCCATCACTTTGCAGATGATTGAGAGTAGAGTGACGGGGTGATAATTGGTCAGATTACATTTGTCCTGCTTTTTGTGCACAGAGCATATCTACTCAACTTTTCACATTGTCAGATGCATGTGTTATAACGGTACTGGAAAGCTTATTGAGTTACATGGCTAGGTCTGAAAGATTGTTCATGTGGAGCAGTTTTAACTCACAGCAACAAAGTAATGATAAAAGTTGTTGATACAGACTTTATGGGCCAAATTGCCTCCTGCACTGTATGGATTCTTTACATTTCAGAATCCCCCATACCCAAGTATGGGGGATTCTTAGTGCATACTTGGTTAGTGGCTATGTACAGTCTTCAGGAGTAATGCAATAGCAATGGCAATTATTTTAAAATCATTGGGAAAAAAAACCTCTGAAAATTAAATAATACCCTGAATTTGAACACTAACTTTGATTCAGGAAAATAAACTACTCTAGTGCAAAAATAGTGTAATTCTTTAAGTGTCAATCAGGTTTTTAAACAAACAGGAGAGCACATCAAGGACATATTCTGTTATTACAGCCTCTTAAATGTTTCAGTTGTTCTTGGACAATTAGAGCACTGAAGCTGTTATAAGCTTTTGAAGCCCAGTCAAGCATTTATAATGGCTACAGCTGTCATAACATTGCCTGAGACTGATAGACCAGTGTCTCATTTCCATTTCAAAGCAGTGTGTGTGTCAAGCAACGAGGGGAATGGGGCAGAGATTTTTTTTCAACTTCACAGGAAAGGGTTCTTTTTAAAAGCCAAAAGCTGCCAGGATTTTAACATTTCTAATGCATTATGGCACTTTCAATAATTGGAAAAATACTGGAATGCATTTCAACAATAACAGAATGCTACTTAATGGAAGGGCCAAAGTTTGCAGGACAGATTCCTATGACAGATGTATTAAAAACATATCTACATTACTGTTTCTAGTCAAGGTATTTCAAAAAAGCTTCCAAAGATTGATTACCATCACTGGTAAAGATAAAACAGCATCTAAGGTGATTTAAAGGGGTCAAAACATTTACATTTGCCTCTCAGAATGTTCTTGCCTCTTCAGCAGCTTTTTCCCAGTAGTCACACACTCTCCACAAGGTCTTTGTGTTTTTTAGTTCTTTGAAGATCTGCAGCAGCACACTAAAATAGTGAGCAGGAGGAAATACCAATCTCTAGTGGTCCTCATAATGGGAACTCTGACCTCAAAGGAGATGCTGTGTTTTGCACTCAAGGGCTTCCTGACCCACGGAAAAAGGCCAAATGAAAATGGTGTGGGGTTGGGAAGGTAGAGGGGAAACAAAAAATTTAAATGTTTCGTGACCTGATTTACACTTCCTTTGGGAGTCAACAATTCGGCCTCTGATCTCACAAATTTTCTAGAGTTTTAAGTGAATCATCAAGCCTAATTATTGTAACTACATCTTTTCCCTTGATAAAACTGGAAGTATTTGGAAATAAGTAGTTCCCCCTAAATGCTACTTCCCTTTTAACTACTTTTTGCTAACTAGCTCATGCAGCAAAAATAATTTGCACGTATGTAGAGGATTTGCTTTGAGGAAGGAACAACAAAGTGCAGAGTCCATTTTGTAATAATGTTAACATTCATAAATCTCCCAAGCTATATAGCCACAGTTATGGTTAAAGCAAATTGTGTACTTGTTTTCTCTGCAAATCCTTACAAGTGTTTTTAATCATGGAACAAAAGATATTTACAAGAGTCATGGTCAAAGAATTATTTTGAAAGAAAAAGAACATACATTTTCCGAGTTATGGAGGAGAATACAAATTTGTGTATCCCTGATGGAGATATGCCTGTATTAAGGCTGCATCTTTCAACTGAATGAGATTCACATATTGATCAGCAGTGGTTAAAGTGTCAAAAGTAAATGCGATTTTGATGACCTGTGTAATGATCAGCCCTGGTAAGGTTCCCCAGAAGCTGTTGATCTGGGCGAGACCATCTGGCTGGGATACCCCCCCAGTTGCTACAAACCAAGGTGAGGAAGGATGACTGGCTTGTTGTCTTCATTCAACCCTTCCTTTGCTGGTAGTAACAAGGATTAATCTAACAAGCTTCCTTTTCCCTTAGATACCTTTTCCAGACCCAAGAGAGTCAATTTAACCAGGCTTTCTTAAGTTAAGATAGGTAAATTTGTTAACTTCTACAAAGGTAAGGAGAAATGGTTAAAATACATGCATCAACATTCATATTAGAAGTAACAATTGAGAAATATGGAAGAAAAGTTACATGGAACAGCCCTGTTTGCAAGGTGTAGATACATTTGGCCATTCTGCTGATCCAGTAGACTTGACTTCTGCAGGCGAGTTGTTAATTCTTTGATTTGGGAGTTCTGTGGTCTTCTAGAGATTTTTCAGTTTTTTTCCCAGCTGTCATCCTTTTTGCTGGCTGATTGATGCCCAGTGTCAGAAATAGAATTTTAGACCTTCCTGCAAGAAGTGCACATACATGCAAGCTTTGTCTTTACTGGGGATGGTAATCAGTCTTTGGAAGCTTTTTGAAATACCTTGTCTGGAAACACAGGGAAAGGTTCCATTATCTCTTAGAGAAAAGCCCTGCAGCTATTCTTGTCAGTGGCTAACTGTACATTCTCAGGCATCTACGGGGTTTGTGTCCATTTCAAAATATAAAGTCTGGTCTTTTTAATTCCATGGTTTATTTCTCTCAATAATCATAATACCTACCTACAACCTGTTCCTCCAGCCTTCCTGTTTCTATAACCTCCTTTTCTTTATTTCTTGTGTTTCTTTTTATTCTTCCTTAAATTCTCAATCCTTATTTTTTTCTTTTTGACCATTTTCATTTTTGTTTTTCAGTTTTGCTTTTTTTTTGTTGTGTTTTTCTTTACTTTTCCAATTCTCCAATCACATTTTTTTCTTTTTCTATTTTCTCCTCACATTTCCTTTCATGCAGAATAGTTTAACCTACAGTTAACCCAACATCTTTTCCATATCCAGAGCCTGAGACTATTTAATTCAGATTACAGAACTGATCATTTCAATGCCCAGCTTCTACCCTCCTCTCTCAAAGATTTGTTTTGGCATGTTTGAGTTCATGTTGGTTTCTGGTACTGTACAATATGTCAATTATTCACATATAAGTTTTGGTAATAAATATTGACAAATTGTTCAATCAGAAGTGGGATAGAACATCACAGCTTGACCCCAATTCTGTCTTCATTTAGGGTTCAAACATTTGTGCATTCAGGAACCTGAACACTGTTTAACGTTCTCTTTCCCAACCATCAGGAACTAAGTCCGGTTGTAGCATCCTGACTGAGATCAATTGCATGATCAAAGACCGTGGACTGAACATGAGATCTTCTTTGTCTATATGGTTCAATTAATCACTGCCTAAACTTGTTGATTGCCTGGGGAAGCTCCTTCTTTAATTTATTTCTAAAGGCGTAACGAGCAAATGAATATGATGAGTTTTATTGACAAATGCAATGTCAAAAATAATATTCAATTTTGGTTTTATTACCAAATTGGAGGTTAAAAACTCACTGGTTTTCTGAACCATACAGTGTTGAAGCCACAACATTTTGTTCCAAACTATATGTTGGCGTTTGCGTGAAACTGGGGAGTTGTTAAGTACTTCTACTGAAAATGAAAACATAGCCTGAAAATTGATATGGAAGGGGGAGGAGGAGTTCATGGAGTAATGAAGTGTTTTAGTGTTTTCCAAAGTGGGATTGGATAATACATTGTAGCTATATCACCACTGTTTTAGTCAAGGGGAATTTTCAAAACTTTCATCGTGTCATGCAAACTATATAAGATACGTCATAGATTTTTGTCCATCTGCATGTTGAGAGAGAGTGCTGAACTGTAGACAATACCAGGTAAAATGCTCATGGTAAAGGTTGTATCACTGGTGATAGGATTAAATGGAATTGGAGAATTGAGAGTACTAGACGTAAAATTTAAAGGTTAAGTCTGGTATTCTCTTAGGCACATTTCTTTTACAGTGACAACTAGAAATCTACTTGAAATAATAACTTTTGTTGTGGTGGCTAATGATCAGTGCAACTGTATGGAAGCTTATACTATCATTTTATAATTGCCATAGAGTGATGAATTATGGAATGGGCTCCCAGCAAAGTTAGTTAATATTATGCTGATTAGCTTTCTCAAAAGTATGGTATTCAGCTCTCTTTAAATTGCCACATATGGTAATGTGCTTTGTGTTCATGTGATATGATGCAATGGATCTGTAGAAAATAGCCTAGTTAACAGTTGTAAGTGTGGGTTGTAAAGTTGACCAATGTCATGGAATTTTGCATGATTATCATGAAATCAGAGTTTCTTATTGGAAGTTGATTAGGTTGGTTGTGTTGAGTAGGTAAAATGTATTCAGTTCATGGCAATGATGACTCGTGTGTCTTTAAGAGTTTTATTTGCATATTGGATTGTCAAACTTCAGGTGTCAGAATTTTCTACCCTTTTTACAACCTTGGTGTCATATTTGATGTTGAGATAAGCTTCCAGCCACATATCTGAGCTGTCACTGTGACCGCCCCCGTAACATTGCCTGGCTCCATCCTTTCCATAGATCAATGCTCAAGTCCTCATTCATGCTTTTCTAACCTTTAGTGTTGAATGTTCAAATACAGTCGGGGCTGTTTTCTCACATTCTACCCTCTAAGTGTGAGATCGTTCAATCTCTCGTGCCTGTATGCCTCCTAACATAAAGTTCCAGTCACCCACTGCCTTGTGCTTGCTGACCTATATTTAGTATTTAGCTTCTGATTGGGCAGTGCCTCAACTTTATAATGCTGATCCTTCTTTTAAAACTCCTCCATAGCCTCATCTCTCACCATCTTTGAAATCACAGGATCACACAATACAGAAGAGGCCGTTTGGCCCATCGAGTCTACACTGACACATGAGAAGCACTTGACCTACCTACCTAATCCCATTTACCAGCACTTGGCCCATAGCTTTGAATATTATGACGTGCCAAGTGCTTATCTAGGTACTTTTTAAAGAATGTGAGGAAACCGCCTCTACCGCTCTCCCAGGCAATGCATTCCAGATGGTCACCACCCTCTGGGTAAAAATGTTTTTCTTCACATCCCGCTAAACCTCCTGCGCCTGATCTTGAACTTGTCTCTTCATGACTGACCCTTGAATGAAGGCGGACAGCTGCACCTTATCCATTCTGTCCCCTCCAGCTGCACAACCCTTGGCGATCTCTGCACTTGTTTAATTTTGGCTTCATGAGGGATGCTGATTTTAATGCTGCACCATAGTTGGCTATGTCTTTAGCAGCCTAGCTGTGGAATGTCCTCCCTGAATGCATCAACATCTGTACTTCTCCTTTAAGACATTCCTTAAACTGAACATTTGGCCATGTCCTCCAGTTACAACCTGTGTGATTTGGTGTGAAATACTGCTTGATAATGCTCCTGTGAATTGTCTTCTATTGTGTTAAATGAGCTAGATCAATAGAGATTGTTGTTGTTTTAAAATATATTTTAAATAGCTTTCTCACGCATGTTCCCACACACTCTTGTGCTCTGTTCTTTTCCCTTACTCTTTGTTATGGATAGGGTGGGAAAGAATGGTGCTCACTCCAGCTGTTTGTAGTCACTATACTTCTGAGAGGAAGATGTGTGTGCATTTTAATCCCTGAAATGTATGGACAGTTTGAATAATCAGCAACAAGCTGCCTGAGGGTTTAACTAAAGAGGATTGTTTATTCATGTGTTCATCCCAAATTCTAACATTATAGCATTCACTCATACATATTCAAGGAAAGTACAGTTGAAGAGAATAGTGTACTTTTACTGTTATAAAAGAAGGGAATAGTTCCTAATTTATTTGATGTCCTGTCCGAGAAAACATAAGTTGCAGGCCTGATGGAAAAGATTTCTTGACCTCTAAAGTGCAGTTTAGGTAAGGTCAGCAGCTGGAGTCCAAGGAGAGCCCAAAGGGCTTACTCCTGCTTCTATTTCTTATGTTTTGAAGGAAAGTTGCAAATGGAGTGCTACCACTACCTGCAGTCATTTGGGTCTGTCCAAAACACCTTGCTATATGTAATCTTTGGAGAATTTGGGGCTGTTCCCCTCCAAAATAGGTTCTCGGTCCTGGAGGCTACAGTTGAGGAGAAATCAACTGGGGATAGCCAAAGGGAGCATGTCTCTGGGGGTGAGCCTATTGGCAAGCCTCAGGTGGTTAGGGGTAAGAGATTGGGCCTCGTGATTGGGGACTCCACAGTTATGGGGACGGATAGGAGAGTTGGAGGTAAGGGTAGGGACTCTGGGCTGGTGTGTTGCCTACCAGGGGCTGGGGTCCAGGATGTTTCGGACAGAGTATTCAGGACTCTTAGGGGAGAGGGAGATCAACCCCAAGTTATAGTTCATGTGGGGACACATGACATAGGGAGATTAAGGGAAGGGGATATTAAGCAAAGATTTATGGAGTTGGGGTGGAAACTCAAGGCGAAGTCAGAAAGAGTAGTTATATCTGGACTCTTGCCTGTGCCACGGGATAGTTTAGAGAGGAATAGGGAGAGGGAAAGTTTGAACTCGTGGCTGAGGGGATGGTGCAGGAGGGAGGGGTTCAGGTACTTGAGCAATTGGGGCTCATTCTGGGGAAGGTGGGACCTCTATAAGAGGGATGGTCTACACCTGAACCAGAGGGGAATCAATATCCTGGGGGGTAAATTTGCAAAAGCGATGCAGGAAGGTTTAAACTGATTCGGAGGGGGGGAGGGATAGTGAGGAAAGGGGGTGAAAGTGAGGGGGGCATAGTTGGGGAATGCAGGGCACGGCATAGTGGGGGTGGGGCGGAGCAGGGTTTGAAATGCGTGTACTTTAATGCGAGGAGTATTCGCAATAAAGTGGATGAACTTGCAGCGTGGATCAGTACCTGGGACTTTGATGTTGTGGCCATTTCTGAGACATGGATAGAGCAGGGTCAGGAATGGATGTTGCAGGTTCCGGGGTACAAATGCTTTAGTCGGAGTAGAGAAGAAGGTAGAAGGGGGGGTGGGGTAGCATTGCTAGTCAAGGACTGTATCACAGTGTCGGAGAGAAAGTTTGATGAGGACTTGTCAGTTGAGGTAGTATGGGCGGAGATTAGAAATAGGAGAGGAGAGGTCACCCTGTTGGGAGTCTTTTATAGACCTCCTAAAAGTTCTAGAGAGGTTGAGGAAAGGATTGCGGAGACAATCCTGGTTAGGAGTGAAAGTAATAGGGTAATTGTTATGGGGGACTTTAACTTTACGAATATTGATTGGAGTTGCTATAGTTCTAGCTCGCTAGAGGGGTCAGTGTTTGTACAAAGCGTGCAGGAAGGTTTTTTGTCTCAGTATGTAGACAGGCCAACTAGAGGTGAGGCTATATTGGATTTGGTGCTGGGAAATGAGCCAGACCAGGTGCTAGACTTGGAAGTTGGTGTGCATTTTGGTGATAGTGACCACAATTCGGTTACGTTCACCTTAGTGATGGGAAGAGATAGGCATGAACCTCGGGTCAGCAATTTTAGCTGGGGTAAGGGCGATTATGAGGCTATCAGGAGTGAATTAGGACGCATGGATTGGATTAGGGGATTACAGGGACTGGGAACGTCTGAAATGTGGAGTTTTTTCAAGGAGCAGCTACTGCGAGTCCTTGATAGGTATGTCCCTGTCAGGCATGGTGGATTTGGTAGATCTAGGGAACCGTGGTGCACTAAAAGAGTTGAGTCGATGGTTAAAAAGAAAAAGGAGGCTTATGTTCGGATGAGATTGGAGGGCTCAGATAGTGCACTAGAAAGCTTTAGATTGGCTAGGAGGGAGTTGAAGAGTGAGTTGAGAAGGGCTAAAAGAGGACATGAGAAGACTTTGGCTGATAGGATTAAGGAGAATCCTAAGGCGTTCTATAAGTATGTCAAGAACAGAAGGTTGGTCAGGGCAAGATTAGGGCCAGTTACAGACAGCAGGGGGAAGTTGTGTGTGGAACCGGAGGAGATTGGAGAAGTATTGAACCAATATTTCTCTTCGGTGTTCACGCAGGGGGACATGAATATAGCTGAGGAGGACATTGGGTTGCAGGGGTGTAAAATAGACAGTATTACGGTTGATAAAGAGGATGTGCTGGAAATTCTTGAGGGGCTGAAAATAGATAAGTCCCCTGGTCCGGATGGGATCTACCCTAGGATTCTCTGGGAGGCTAGAGAGGTGATTGCAGAGCCTCTGGCTCAGATCTTCAGGTCGTCATTGGTCTCTGGTGTAGTCCCGGAGGATTGGAGGATAGCGAATGTTGTCCCATTGTTTAAGAAGGGGAACAGAGACTTTGCCGGGAATTATAGACCGGTGAGTCTTACTTCTGTTGTGGGCAAGGTTTTAGAAAAAATTATTAGGGATAGGATTTATAGTTATTTGGAGTGTAATGAATTGATTAGAAATAGTCAGCATGGTTTTGTAGCAGGTAGGTCGTGCCTTACTAACCTTATTGAGTTTTTTGAGAAGGTGACCAAAGAGGTGGATAGGGGTAAGGCAGTTGACGTGGTATACATGGATTTTAGTAAGGCGTTCGATAAGGTTCACCATGGTAGGCTTCTGCAGAAAATGCAGATGTATGGGATTGTGGGTAATCTAGGAAGTTGGATCAGGAATTGGCTATCAGATAGGAGACAGAGGGTGGTGGTGGATGGTAAATATTCATCATGGAGTGCAGTTACGAGTGGTGTGCCTCAGGGATCTGTTTTGGGGCCACTGTTGTTTGTAATTTTTATTAATGATCTGGATGAGGGTATAGTTGGGTGGATTAGTAAATTTGCTGATGACACCAAAGTTGGAGGTGTGGTAGATTGTGAGGAAGGGTGTCATAGTCTGCAGGGAGACTTAGATAGGTTGCAGAGCTGGGCCGAGAGGTGGCGGATGGAATTTAATGCGGAGAAGTGTGAAGTAATTCACTTTGGTAGGAGCAACAGATGTGTCGAGTATAGGGCTAACGGGAGGACTTTGAATAGTGTGGATGTACAGAGGGATCTAGGTGTGTGTGTACATAGATCCCTGAAAGTTGGGAATCAAGTAGATAAGGTTGTCAAGAAGGCGTACGGTGTCTTGGCGTTTATTGGTAGGGGGATTGAATTTAGGAGTCGCAGTGTAATGTTGCAACTGTACACTACTCTAGTGCGGCCGCACTTGGAGTACTGTGTGCAGTTCTGGTCCCCGCATTACAAGAAGGATGTGGAGGCGTTGGAGAGGGTGCAGAGGAGGTTTACTAGGATGTTGCCTGGTATGGTGGGGAGGTCCTATGAGGAGAGACTGAGGGATCTAGGGTTGTTTTCGTTGGAAAGAAGGCGGCTAAGAGGGGATCTTATTGAAACATATAAGATGATTAGAGGTTTAGATAGGGTGGATAGTGATAGCCTTTTTCCTCGGATGGAGAAAGCTAGCACGAGGGGGCATGGCTTTAAATTAAGGGGGGGTAGCTACAGGACGGATGTCAGGGGTAGGTTCTTTACCCAGCGGGTGGTGAGGGATTGGAATGCCCTGCCTGCTGCAGTTGTAAATGCGTCTAGTTTGGGGGCGTTTAAGAGATCTCTGGATAGGTTTATGGACGAAAAGGGATTGGTATAGGCTAGTGGGTCATTGTTTTTGTAACTGGTCGGCGCAACATCGTGGGCCGAAGGGCCTGTTCTGCGCTGTAATGTTCTATGTTCTATGTTCTAATTGTTCTCCACATCCATTATGCAGTTCTGCACAATAGCACATTGTGGAATGAGTTGCAACTGCATTGGGAAGCCTGAAAGAGGTCCTTCACACAGAGGGTGCATTGTTTGTGACTGCTCACATTACTAAAGTGTATGGCAGGCTCTCGGAAATGGTTGTATTTGTTGGACAGAGACATTAAACAGCGACATTTCAGCCGTACAGGCTTTCAGCCGTGCAAGGTGGTGGGTATGCTGAGGGAGATATAACTTCTGCCTCACAGGGCAGCACCTCATTTGGTTCCTTCAGCTCTGCTACCTTCAAATGACAGAAGGTAAGCCAGAACTGAGACAACCTGAAAATGCTTCCTTAGCACCAGGCAAAATGACACAAGGTGCAGGACCCTCGAATGATGTAACTGTAAGGAGGTACAGGGCCAACTGATCTCCAAAAACCTTCTACTGACACTCAACAGACACTTATTCCATCCACTGGGGAAACTCCTAGAAAACCCCACAGTTTAAAAAAAAGCTTGAATTTCAAAGCCACAATAAGTGTATACGTTTATCCTTTTCACAGCAATGAATCTAACTAACTTCATTTTGGCTTTGATTGGAGGATTTTTAATGCTAGAGAGTATGCTAACAGTGAAGAAAGGCACAGTAAGAAGTCTCACAACACCAGGTTAAAATCCAACAGCTTTATTTGGTAGCATAAGCTTTTGGAGTGTCACTCCTCCTCCAGGCGCGTGTCACTCTGAAAGCTTGTGTTACCTGTTGGACTTTAACCTGTTGTTGTGAGACTTACTGTGCTTACACCGGTCCAATGTTGGCATCTCCACATCAAAGAAAGGCACTAACGATAGTTTTCTTGTTAGTCATTCATGGAATGCGGGTGTCACTGGCTCAGCCAGCTTTTATGGCCCATGCCTAATCATAAGAACATAAGAACATAAGAAATAGGAGCAGGAGTAGGCCATCCAGCCCTTTGAGCCTGCCCCGCCATTCAATAAGATCATGGCTGATCTGTCGTGGCTCAGTTCCACATTCTCGCCCTCTCCCCATAACCCTTAATCCCCTCTCTTATCAAAAACCCATCAACCCTCTTCTTAAAAATATTTAGTGAGGCAGCCTCCACCACTTCAACGGGCAGAGAATTCCAGAGATTCACCACCCTTTGAGTGAAGAAGTTCTTCCTCAACTCTGTTCTAAACCGCCCCCCCCTTTATCTTGAGGCTGTGCCCCCTAGTCCTACTGTCCTTTCTGAGCGGGAAGAGTCTCTCCACCTCTATCCTTGGGAAGGTTGTTGTGAACTGCCTTCCTGAACTGTTGCACCAACACCCAGTGTTTAATCTTCCTGGAGTGGATTGGAAGGTGCCTAGAGCTGGGGGTTCGGATGGGGAGGAATTTGTGAAATGTGTGCTGGAAGGGACCTTGGAGCAGTATGTAACTAGTCCGACTAGGGAGGGGGCTATACTGGATTTAGTTCTGGGCAATGAGCTGGGTCAGGTGGTTGAGGTTGCAGTAGGTGAACATGTGGCTAACAATGACCACAATTCTGTCTACTTTAGGATAATAATGGAAAAAGATGAGTGCTGTCCGAGGGGGAGGGTGCTAAACTGGGGGAAGGCAAGCTACAGCCGGATTAGGCAGGAGCTTATGGATACTGATTGGGAGAGGTTGTTTGCAGGTGAGTCCATGTTCGGCAAGTGGGAGGCTTTCAAGGGAAAACTGAAAAGGTTGCAGGAAAGACATGTGCCGGTTAAGAGGAAGGATGGGAAAAGTAGGATTAGAGAGCCGTGGATTACAGGGGATATTGAGGACTTGGTCAGGAAGAAGAGAGAGGCATGTGTTAGGTCTAAGCAACTGGGAATGGAGAGAGCATTGGAGGAATATAGAGAGAGTAGGAGGGAGCTCAAAAGGGGAGTTAGAAGGGCGAAAGGGGGGCATAAAATGGCTTTGGCGGATAGGATTAAGGAAAATCCAAAGGCATTTTACTCCTATGTTAGGAATAAAAGGGTGATTAGAGGGAAAATTGGTCCTCTTAGGGACGGAGGAGGGGAACTGTGCTTAGAGTCTGAGGGAATGGGGGAGATCCTGAATGAATACTTTGCATCAGTATTCATGAAGGAGAGGGGCTTGGTGTCTTGTACTGTCTTGGAGGGAGCTGTAGACCAGTTGAAAGAAATATCCATTACGAGGGAGGAAGTGTTAAGGTTTTTAGGCAGCATAAACTGATAAATCTCCGGGGCCTGATGGCATTTATTTCAGGCTGCTTAGGGAGGTGAGGGATGAAATTGCTGGGCCTCTGATGCAAGTCTTTGTCTCTTCCTTGGACACAGGTGAGGTCCCAGAGGACTGGAGGATAGCAAACATGGTACCGTTGTTTAAAAAGGGTAGTAGGGATAACCCTGTTAATATAGGCTGGTGAGTTTGACGTCAGTGCTGGGAAAGTTGTTGGAGAGGATTCTTAGGGATAGGATGTATGAGCATTTGGAGCGTTGCGATCTGATTAGGGATACGCAGCATGGCTTTAAGGGGAGGTCTTGCCTTACGAATCTGGTAGAATTTTTTGAGGAGGTGACAAAAACGGTTGACGAAGGATGAGCTGTTGATGTCATCTATATGGATTTCAGTCAGGCGTTTGACAAAGTCCCTCATGGTAGGTTGGTTGAAAAGGTTAAGGCTCATGGGATACAAGGACAGGTATCTAGATGGATTGAGAACTGGCTAGGTTACAGGAGACAGAGTAGTAGTGGAAGGGTCCTTTTCTAGCTGGAGGTCTGTCACCAGTGGTGTGCCGCAGGGCTCAGTACTGGGACCTCTTCTATTTGTAATATATATAAATGACCTGGAAGAGGGTGTATGTGGTGTGATCAGCAAGTTTGCAGATGACACAAAGATGGCAGGATTGGCAGGCAGTGAGGAGGAGTGTCAGGCAACACAGCAGGATATAGATAAGCTGATATATTGGGCAGATAAATGGCAAATGGAATTTAATCCTGATAAATGTGAGGTGATGCATTTTGGAAGGAATAATGTAGAGGGGAGTTACATGATAAAGGGTAGACCTATTAAGAGTATAGAAATGCAGAGGGACCTGGAAGTGCAAGTGCACAAGTGTTTGAAGGTGGCAACACAGGTGGAGAAGGTTGCGAAAAAAGCTTATGGTATGTTAGCCTTTATAGGAAGGGGTATAGAGTACAAGAGCTGGCGTCTAATGTTGTAGTTGTAGAGAACGTTGGTTAGACCACATTTGGAGTACTGCGTCCAGTTCTGGTCGCCTTACTACTGGAAGGACGTGGAGACCCTGGAGAGAGTGCAGAGGAGGTTTACCAGGATGCTGCCTGGTATGGAAGGACTGGGTTATGAGGAAAGATTGGGTAAATTGGGGCTATTTTCCTTAGAAAGACGGAGATTGAGGGGGGATCTAATAGAGGTGTATAAGATTATGAAGGGTATAGGTAGAGTAAACAGTGGCAGGCTTTTCCTAGATTGGAGACAAATATCACGAGGGGCCACAGGCTTAGGGTGAGGGGGGTGAGGTATAATTTGGATGCTAGAGGGAGGTTTTTCACACAGAGGGTTGGGGGGGTATGGAATGCACTGCCAAGTAAGGTGATGGAGGCAGGCACGCTGGACGTGTTTAAGGTGTACTTAGATAGACATGTGAGTGAAATAGGGATGGAGGGTCATAGGAGACTGTTTTAAATAAGGATCAGAGCCTCGGGACGTTCCCGGAAATCAACTGTTACATGTGTTGATGTTTTTCTCTTTTACTCCGCAGGTGTGTCGGTCCACCTTGTTGTCTAACGAGGGGCATGCACATGGTGGGTCGTGTGTGGGCTGCTCTTGGATTTTTTGAGAGTGGCCTAGTACTTCGCGTTGTTTGTGTATGCTTAAAACTGGACCAGCAGATGGGCACCACGACAGCTCAGTGACTATCACTGCTAGCTGTGCAGATACATGGATTTGGGCCAGTGTCTGTGGGAGTTTGTGCATTCTCCCTGTGGTTGCGTGGGTTTCTTCCGGGTGCTCCGGTTTCCTCCCACACCCCAAAGATGTGCTTTTAGGCTGATTGGTGTAACAAATTGTCCCTAAATTATTCTCCCCTCAATCTGGTTTCCAATGTGGGTGCCATAAACATAGACGTGGGTCAAGGGTGGAAGAGAGAAAGCAGATTGTTAAAATGGCAGCGTGGGCTCGTTGGGCCGAAGGGTCTGTTTCCCATGTTGTGTTGTTCTTTGTTCTTTGACACTGTCCTGAGGAACTCTTGCAATGATGTCCTAGAATTGAGATGATTGAACTCCAACAACCACAACTATCTTCCTTTGTGCTACGTGAAGAGCTTTCCCATTGATTCCTGTTGACTCCAGTCTTGCCAAGGTTCCTTGATAATCATACTTGGTTAAATCAGCTCTTTTATCCATGTTTGAACCAAGGCTGTAATGAGGTCAGGAGCTGAGTGATCTTGATGCAACCCAAACTGAGCATCCACAAGCAGGTTGTGGTGAGTAAATGCTATTTGATAGTGCTGTTAGTGATCTCTTCCATCTTTTTACTGATGACTGAGAGTAGTTGATGGGGCTGTAATTGGCCTCGTTGGATTTGGTCTGATTGTTGTGTACAAGACAAACGTGGACAATTTCCCACATTTCTGGGTAGGTGCCTGTGTTGTAGCTGCGCAGCAGTACAGAAAACAATATTGAGGAAAGTACTTATTATTCATTTGCATTCTGTGCAAGTGTTTTCAACTTTTGGTGACTTTATATCTGAGACAAGACCTTTACACTAGCACCTGTCAGAGCCTGATGTATAATTCTTGCTGCCTGTTCAGTTAAACATGGTCAAAGTCTTACTCTTCCTTCACCTATAAGTGGGCATACTGGAAGATACTTTAATTGTGCACATATTTATATGTAGGATTCAGATTGTTTTATTCTCATGATTGGTCTTTTTTGCTTTCATTTTATTTGTATATAGCTAATGGATTAGCTGTGCAGTTAGAAATAATAAAATTGTTAAAGATCTTCATTCCTAGGCCTTAGGCCTTGTTATGTTAGGGTACAACTTACTGTGTTATTCCGCTTTTGCTGAAGGTGCAGGAAGTGTGAATCATGCCTGTTGTCTTATTTTTGTGACCACATTGTGAAAAGCAATAGCCAGAATAGTCTTAAGATAAGGAAACAGGAGGAGAGTTACATGCCTAGATGATAAAGACTATTTGGAGGTTTGTTGGAACTAACCCATTCAAGGGTGCTTCTTTCGAACAACACTTGTTGTTCTTGCCAATTCATTAAAGAATAATGTGCATAACTGAAGGTTTATGAAGATCTTCAAGTTTCCTTGACAATTTGTAAAGAGAATCAGTATTGGAATAAGTCAATGATAGCTGCATCTCTATCAAGAGGAAAGAAAGGATGACATGTTATATTTCACTTTGTGTGCATCAAATACTTGGTGAACACTTGAAATGGATTAAGTTGTAAATCATATTTTGTTGTTGGATTCTAAATACATTTGCCATGGAATAGACTTCTTTGAATGACAAAGTTGGGTGACATGCAGCAGATCCCAGCGTGGTTGAACCAAAATGTACCTGTTCTTCTGCTTAGGCAACTGGTGTAATGTTTCAAGATGTCCAAAGTATGGTCAAAAATAATCAACATTCCTTCATGGTCCTCCATTGTACATGTTATTCCTGAAAACCATGGAATTGCAGCCAGGTGGATGACATCAGTAATATCCTGGAATCCAGGAATCATAGAATCTGTAGTGCAGCAGGAGGCCATTCGGCCTATCAAGTCTGCACTGAACACAATCCCACCTAAGCCCTATTACCGTAACCCTGCATATTTATCCTGCTAATACCCTTGACACTAGGGTCAATTTAGCATGGCCAGTCAACCTAACCCACGTATCTTTGGACTGTGGGAGGAAACCCTCGCAGACGCGGGGAGAATATGCAAACTCTACACGGACGATGACCCTAGGCCAGGATTGAACTTGGGTTCTTGGCGCTGTGAGGCAGCAGTGCTAACCATTGTGTCACTGTATAAAATACCTGCCATGTAGAAAATGAGGGCCTGCTCAGTCTGTTCCCACTTTCCCAGATGAACAATGTTGGATGTAGTTTTGAACTGCAAAGTGAAGCAGACATTTTCTGAGGCACTTGGAAGGAGCTGGAAGCATGAAGGTTCTGGACTATGTTGATCTTAAATAACACTGGCAGTTGTATTGATGAAGTAGAGATTCTCTGCAAATAGGCAGTCTATTCAATAGCATGACTTTGTCATTGTCTCTTGATAAAGTAACACCAGTAAATACCAGTAAATAGGTATACTAATGTGGATAAGGCCTGCCTCTGGAGGAAGTAAACCTGTCTAACATTCCTCCTTTCCTTCTCTTGCTTTGCTTCCAAATTCATTACTAGAAAGGAGTATTTAATCCAAATCTTTAGACATTCCCTGAAAATGTGGTACAATGACTGCTACAGGATTGAGAGAGACGTTTTGGATCTTTTGATATGGGCTTTAAATACAAGTTTTAAGGAAAACTAAAGAACACACTGAAAACTCTAGGTTTATTAAACTTACAAAATCAGAAGGTATGCTGGCAAGTTCACCAAATTCAATGGTAATATGAATGTTATTGCCTCATACTGTGAAAGGGCGGGGGGGGAGAAAATAAAGAAATGCATTAAAAGTCACCTTGCAGAACCAAATGACATTCCAAAGGGCTTCACAGCCAAGAAGTAGCTTTTAAAGTTTAGGCACTATTCTAATCAAGGTAGACTACTATGTTTGAGAATTGACTTGTGCGGTGACAGGATCAGAGATAAAGTTAAACCATATCAAAGATAGCTGTCTGATTAGGCCTTGGAGAAACTATCATACAAAGCAGCTAGCTACTTTTTCAGCTGCAGCAAAGTTATAAAATCAGCCATTTTGAAATGATTTCTAGGACCCACAGAAGAAGCAGTTCAACGAAGATACCAACAATTTTGAATTTCGAAATGTACATCTGGATACGATTGTGTACCCCTTTACCTGTAAGACCATTACATCTTACTGTCAGCAAAACCAATCATTTGGAAATATTTTTCAATTTTAATTGATTCCTACCTCTTGTACCCAAAAGAATCAAGAGTTTAAATAACCCAACAATTAGTGTGTAATTGAGATTGTATGGAATTCCAAATGCTGCATTATGCATTACAGATAAAATTCTTGTATTGATAGAAGTAGTCCAAGAAAGTGCCAGTTTAATTCTAAATAGGTGTTCAGCCTCATAGATATAGGTTTGCTATGATTGTTCTGCATTATTTGTGCCTTGTTATTTGTAGCCTTAGTGCGCTATTGGCATAATCTTGCTTCTTCGGCTTTCTTCAAATCTCCCGTAGCTCATGTCGCAATGTTGTCAACTCCGTCCAATTATTCTTCTACCTCTTATCCCACTTTTAATTTCTCCCTTTTTATAGGGCCAGAACAGGGCTGTTGATTTTATGTTACCAGTAGCTGGACGTGGCTGTTTTCATTTTCTAACTGTACTTCGCAACTCTATTGATTCCTGATCTTCTACTCTTGGTCCAACCCACTCATTTGTCTCTGAAGAAGTTATCCTGACTAACATTAACCTTCTTCCTCTTCCACAGATGCTACCAGACCTGCTGAGTTTTTCCCAGCAGTTTCTGTTTTTGTTTCAGATTTCCAACATCCGCAGTATTTTGCTTTTATTACACTCAGTTATCTTTCAGACCATCCAATTGATCGTGAGCCATCCTCCATCATAGCCACATTTCAAAAGCTGCCATGTGCCTCTCACACTCTTTCTTTAGAATCTCACCCTTGCATCGTAGAGTACAAGCTGTGTCACCAGAAAGAATAAGTCAGAGTTCCTGCTCCTTGTTGCTAGCCAATGTTTCCTTTTTGCAGCCATTTGTGTGTATACTTTGTGTGAATACTGCATGGACCCAGCAATAGTGTTTCGCCATCACAAAGTCCCCACTCTCACCCTCGTCACCACAGTACAGCAGTCCTCAAAATACTTGATCCAATCTGTTATTAAGAACGACGACTTGGGTGATGTGCTGGAAGAAATATGACAGATATTGGTTTGTAAATGTGAGTAGCGTTTTTGCCCAGCTTGTGTCAATATTGTGCAATCCTATTTTGCGCTTAGAAAACAAGAATTAAACATCCAGATGATAAAGTTTCCACATAAAGGGTGGTCAGGATGTCCTGGAGAATTTTTGATAGCAAGTACAATAACTGATGTCAAAGAAATTCCTTCTAATGCTTGGAAGGAATGTCTGCCGATTTAGTATGGGTGCCACAGACTTGGCAGATGAAAGTTCAGCTGTCACCTGTTATTTCTTGCAGTAGAATAGAGTAGTTCTATTGGGTAGACAGGGTGGATGTTATCTGCTGTGCATTTTCACCTAATTTTTAAAACACCATTTTTCTCCTCTTGTGTTTCCTTCCTGTCCTAAAAGTGATAACATTTCTCAAGTTTGGTCATCATACCTTAACTTGGTATGGTATAAATAGAATCAAATTATTACGGATGCTGGAGTCTGAAACAAAAATAGAAATTGCTGGAAAATCGCAGCAGGTCTGACAACATCTGCAGAGAGAATCATCCAGACTCCAAACAGTAACTCTGTTCCCTCTCCACAGATGCTGTCAGACTTGCTGAAAATTTCCAGCATTTTCTGTTCTTGCTGTGCTCGATGTTACAGTGTTGCACAGAAAGAGTTACTGGGAAGTGATCAGATGTAGAAACTTAGCTGATTTATGGCAATACTGAGCCAAGGGAATATTGAACACAATACAGACCTGGCTGGGATAGCTCAGTAGGGAGTGAAAATTGATGTTTTTTCTTAACATGACAAAACACCTTTTTTTAATCTGACAAATTTTCTCCAATTTGCTGAAGCACTGTACAACATAATTGTTCTGTTTGTTTGAAATTTGTATGCTTCATTTTGTATCCATGTTTATACAGAGTTAGTACCATGTGAGAATTCGTTAATATTTTTATGCTGTAAGTTTGCATATTATAATTTATATATTATCTTCAAGCACTAGCCTTGGAGTTGTTTCTGAGTTGGTTCTTCTAACTATCTTTTCTCATTGTGAACATTATAGCACTAGTTTGTCCAGTTTGTTGCCTTTCATCTTGGTTAAGGGAAAAAAACATTGAGAAGGAACACGATCCAATAATCTAAAATGTTGTTAAGCAGAATGGGCACTCTGGACATCAATTTATTTAATTTGGATTATGAGCGCAGAACTAGAACATAACAGCAGCGCCCCCTCAGTACTGCACTAGAGTGTCAATCTTGAATTTGTACTCAGGTTCTGCAATAGAAATTGAACTCCTAACCTCCTGGCTTGGAGCAAGAGTGCAACCAGGGCAACATGGTGGTTAGCACAATGCCAGGGACCCGGGTTCAATTCCGGCCTTCTGGGTGGAGTTTGCACATTCTCCATGTTTTTGCGTGGGTTTCACCTGGGTGCTCTGGTTTCCTTGGGCAGTCCAAAGATGTGCAGGTTAGGTGGATTGGCTTTGCCAAATTGCCCTTTGTGCCCCAAGATATGTAAATTAGATGAATTAGTCAAGGTAAAATGTGTGGGGTTGCAAAGAGGGCCTGTGTGGGATACTCTGTCAGAGATTGGACTCCTTCTGCTCTGCTGGGATTCTATGAACTGAGCTACAGCTGACACCTAGTTAAGAGTAGCTGGAGAACATTAACTACACCGGACTTCTGGGACCTCGGTGATATGTCAAGTAAGGCAAAGGTATACGTATGCCATACAGGGATGGAGAGATGTTTTTGAATTTTACATGGAGTAGTTTTGGGAACAGGCAGGCATATTGCAGGCAGATAAAATAGTTTCTACATGATCTGTGGCAAGAGGAACCTGAATGAGTCAAGGTAAAATGTGTGGGGTTGTTGATTGTTGTTTGTTGTCTTCCTTAGCAATGGAAGTTCTGAGTAGTGCAAATCAGTAACACATTCTTGTTGACGCAATGTTTCAAAACACGAGGCTGAGTTCTGCCTGCGTTACAACTTTCAGAGCATTTATTGTATACATTATACTTCTTAACAGAGTTGCACAGTTCAAATTATCTTTCTTTAAATTCTTTTTGAGCATTAAATTTCAATTTGGTGTGTTATGTATATTGCCTAATTTAATACTTGGATAATGCACATTCTTAAGTGCTAAAAAAACTTAAATTATCAGGAGTAGACTTTTGTTGAGACTTCAGATGTCCATTTTTCACACAAAAGTCAAATTATACTGCTGGATTTGTCAAATTGAATTCCAGATTGAAGCATGTGCTAATGGTTTATCTGTAAACACAGGTTAAATTCTTCATCAATCAAAAGTCTTTCTCTAATTTATTTGTGTTATTTTTAAAATAATTGATTTAATTCTCATCATCTTTTTTGTGACATGAAATGAACAGCACAATATTCCAGCGGTTAGCACGGCTGCCTCACAGCGCCAGGGATCTGGGTTCAATTCCTGGCTTGGGTGACTGGGCAAACTCCACACAGACATCTCCCCGTGTCTGCGTGGGTTTCCTCCGGATGCTTCTGTTTCCTCCCACAGTCCAAAGACGTGCTGATCAGGTACATTGGCTATGCTAGATTCTTCCTCAATGTCCCCGAGCAGATCCTGGAGTGTGGCACCTAGGAGATTTTCGCATTACAGTGTGAATGTAAGCCTACTTGTGACTAATAAATAAATAAGATAAAATAAACAAAAATTACTGTGAAATTGTGGAATGAGTATACTTTGTAATGAATGTCTCTTACTCATTTGCTTCAAGATTTTAAATAGTGTTACTGGTGAGTGACTTGTTTGTTTCTTGCCAAATAGCAGCATAAAAATGCCAATCTAACCAATGGCATCGGTTTCTCCAGTAACCTTTTCTATGTGTTCCTGAAAGCATGAAATAGAATTGTACTTGATTTGACAGATTTGTACGAGGTACCAAACAGCTTCCAGTTTCTAGGCAACAATATGTAACACATCTCTACACCTCCAGCTAGGAGAAAATTGGACCAGAAATATTGGGGAGCAAATACATGCACATAGACTCAAAGCTAAGTAGAATCAGTATTATTTAGATTACTTTTTATGATTTCTGTTTGCTTGTGGACACAGCTCCCTTCTGTTGACGTCTGATCACGTTTGTATGCCAATATTTACTATTAGAATTTGCTATTAACATTTCCAATTTCATTTTATTATATTAACTGGGATGATGAAGTTTCAGCCTGTGTAGAGCAGGTTTCTGAGGGCATTCAGCCAACTTTTGTCACTATCTTGTGTTTAATTTATATTTATCAGCAGACCAGGCAATTTACTAATATATATCTCTGCATACACTTCCTGCCTGCAAAACCCGATTTCCTGCTGCCTCCGCTCTATTCTATTGAAAGTTCATTCCAAATTTTGATTATGTTTTGTGTGAAGGACTTCCTATAGAATAAATTGCCAATAATGTGGATCAGTTAAGGAAAGTCAGCATGGATTTGTTAAAGATAAACCATGTTTAACTAACTTGATTAAATTTTTTAACGCTGGCAACTTGTTGATGGTTGATGTTGGTGATGTGCTTGATGTGGTGTATTTGGATTTCCAAATGTTGTTTGATAAAGTGCAACAGAGCAAGCCTGTCAGCAAAATTAAAGCTTTTTTTTAAAAAAAAGACAGTGGCAGCTTGGATACAGCGTTGGCCAAGTAACAGGAAATAGTGGTGATTTGAACTAAGTGTTATTTCGGACTAAAGGAAGGTATAAGGTGAGTTTCCCAGAGGCCATGATTGGGGCTACTGCTTTTGTTGATCCATGTTAAAGACCTTGACTTGCATGCTCTGCGCACAATTTTGAAATTCATGGATGACACAAAACTTTGCAAGTATTGTAAACTGTGAGGAGGCTAGTGAAGACTTCAAGAGGACATAAACTGGTGCACAGAGCAAAATCATGGCGGATGAAATTTATTGCAGTGAAGAGTAAAATTGTATATTTTGGTAGGAAGAACAAGGAAGTAATATTAACTAATAGAGCAAAGGGACCTGGATACACGCAAAAATCACTGAAGAAGGTAGGGGAGGTTGAGAAAATGGCTAATAAAGGAGGTGGATTTTATACGTGGAGGCGAAAGAGTACAAAAGCAGAACAGTTATGGTCAACCTTTAAAGAATTCTGGTTCTGCCCCAATTGGAATATTGTGGTTAATTCTTGGCATTCCAACTTGTGACAGTGATAAAGAGACATAGAAAAAATCAACAAGAATAGTTTCAGAGATGAGGAACCTCAGTCAGGTGGATAGATTGGAGAAGCTGGAGATGTTCTCCCTGGAGGAGAGAAAGTTAAGAAGAAATTTGATAAGGTATTCAATATCATGGAGGAGCCAGATCAAAATAGATAGGGAAAAAAACTGTTCCATTGGTAGAAGGATGGAGACACAGTAAGAAATCTGACAACAACAGATTAAAGTCCAACAGGTTTATTTGGTAGCAAAAGCCACGAGCTTTCAGAGCGCTGCGCCTTCGTCAGGTGAGTGGGGGTTGTGTTCACAAACAGGTCATATAAAGTCAAAAAGTCAATTTACAAAACAAAGATTGGAATGCGAGTCTTTACAAGTAATCAAGTCTTAAAGGTACATCAGTGTGAGTGGAGAGAGCATTAAGCACAGGTTAAAGAGATGTGTATTGTCTCCAGACAGGACAGTTAGTGAGATTTTGCAAGCCCAGGCAAGTCGTGGGGGTTACAGATAGTGGGACATGAGCCCAAGATCCTGGTTGAGGCCGTGCTTGTGTGCGGAAGTTGGCTATCAGTTTCTGCCCAGCGATTCTGCAGTGTCATGTGTCATGAAGGCCGCCTTGGAGAATGCTTACCCAAAGATCAGAGGCCAAATGCCCGTGACTGCTGAAGTGCTCCTCAACAGGATGAGGACACTGTTCATGTCACACTATCTGTAACCCCCATGACTTGCTTGGGCTTGCAAAATCTCACTAACTGTCTCTTCTGGAGACAATACACATCTATTTAACCTGTGCTTAACGCTCTCTCCACTCACATTGTCTGTACCTTTAAGACTCACATTCCAGGCGTTATTTTGTAAATTGAGTTTGTGTCTTTATATGCCCTGTTTGTGAACAGAACTCCCACTTACCTGATGAAGGAGCAGTGCTCTGAAAGCTAGTAGCTTTTGCTACCAAATAAACCTGTTAGGCTTCAACTTGGTGATGTCAAACTTCTTACTGTGTTTACCTCAGTCCAACGCTGGCATTTCCACATCAGAAGGATGGAGAACCAGAGGATGTCAATTTAAGGTGATTGGCAAAAGAAGCAGAAGTGACAAGAAGAAAAACCTGTTTTGTGCAACAAGTGTTTAATACCTGGAATGTACTGGCTGTCATTGTAATAGTGGCAGATGTCAATAGAGAATAAGACAATTATTGGAATAAAAAGAAATTGCAGGGCTGTGGGAGAATGGGAATAACTGAGGTGTTCCAGTAGAGGTCCAGCTTGGACACAGTGAGCTGAATAGTGCCCTGCTATACTGAAACCATTCTGTGATTCTGACTCTGTGGTTTGATGGATACTTTTTACGTAACTAGTCACTCTGTAATCATACCTTCCTCCCAGAAATGGTGTCTTATGGCCTCTGTTTTGCTCTTCTCAGGCTTGCTCTCCACTTGAACATTAATTTGTGCGGTTTGCCTCAGAACAGTACTATAAAATCAAGGCAGTATGTCGGAAAGTGATCAAAATGTCTGAGTTTAAAATGGAGCCTGGAGCCTGAAGCCTGCATGCTCAGATCTCATGAGGCCCACTTCATCTGAAGATTAAACTTGGTCTTGATTCCCCACGTGTGGCCTACCTGGTGTGAATGCAAACCAATAAATCTTGTGGCCAGTGTACAGGAGCTTGCAGTGAGCAGAGAAGTGCATGGAAGGCAACACAGGAAGTGGAGGTTAGGAGAAGTGAGTAGACTTGCTTGAGGCCATTTGGCCTCAGTGTCTTTGGGCTAGTGTAAGGTGGAAAAAAAATCACCCAAAGTTTTGGCTTCTGTTTGCTGTGGAGTGACTTGCTCAGAAGAGTTTATATGTTGATGCCAGGTGAGGACAGCATTGGGCTTGCCTTTGTTTGCTGTTACTGGTTGGGTCAGCGTTGACTCTTATGTGATTGTTCGGGTGGATTGTCAAAGATGTTACTAATCTACGTGGAACTCCAGAGGTAGTCAATGCCCTGAGGGAAGTGGCATTCTGTTTGAAAATAGACTAGCCGTCTGATTATCTATCTAATGACATCTGACTTTGTCATCACTTGAACACTTCTCTTTCTTGCATCATAAGGGCAACATAAAGACAGCTAGTCATAATGATGGAATTGGAACCAAACTTATAATCTGAATATCTATGAATTTTGAAACACAGGACTTGAGTAGGAATAAGTGACAAAAAGCCATGAACAGGGATTTGAATCCAGTTGAAGCATTGACCATGATTGTTGGACTTCCTGGTAGTGCTTTATCCAATCAGCTTATTGGTGGGCTGCAAACTATTCATTGATTGATCTATTTTTTCACTCGGTTTTTCGCACATTGCAGTTCTTGGCCACCAGCCAGTAGTCCTCCTAATTGACTAGACTTCACATATAGCCCTAGATGGTGAGTGCCAGCAGACCACTGCGTAGTGGGTTGGCATCACAATCAAACTGTTCTTTCTTTGTCACACTTGAGGTGACTAGATGTCTGTAAGGAGCATGAATTCTGGATGTGTTTCTTTCCTTCAAAGAGCTGGGAAGATTTAGTCACACCATTCTGTCCACCCTATCAACATATTATCTAAGATCAATTAACAGCCCATACAAGATTAATTCTGGAAGCTTTCTGCTCTGTAAGGCCACTCTGTAAGTAGCATACTAAGCAGTAATAATTACCAGTGTAGTTATTGAGGGTTGTGTGTACCTCCTCGTAAAACTCAATTTTTTTTAGGCATGATCTCCCCCTGACAAAGCCATGCTGTCCTTCCCTGATCAACTCTTGTCTCTCCAAGTAGAGATTAATTTTTTTTCCTTTGGAATTTTCTCCACAGTTTCCCTACTACTGATGTGAGATTTGCTGGTCTGAAATTCCCTACGTTATCTCTACCACCCTTCTTGAAAAGTGGAACCATATTATCCATCCTCTGGCACCTCCCCTGTGGCCAGAGAGGAATTACAAAATTGGGTCAGAGTCCTGTAATTTACTCTTTCCTTCCCACAGCAGCCTGGTATACAAATCATCCAGATCTGGGGATTTGTCCACTTTAAGTCTGCCAAAATCTCCAATACCTCCTCACTCTCTGTTTCCTTTCCCAAATTCTGTACTTACACCTTCCTTCTCTTAAGTGAAGTTACATGTGAAGCACTCATTTAATACCTACCAATGTCCTCTGGTTCCATGCACAGATTGCTCCCCCTTGGTCCCTAATGGATCCTCCTCTTTCCCTGGTTATCCTCTTTCCCCGTAATGTACTTATAGGAAGGATATCTTGGGATTCTCCCTAATCCTACCCACCAGTGCTTCATCATGCCACCTCTTTGCTCTCCTAATTGCTTTCTTAGGTTTCCTGCTGCTGCTAAAAGCGTCTCTTTTCTTTCTAATCCAGCCTTGAATATTCCTAGACACCCTGTGTTCTACAGGCTTGTTGCCCCTACATTTGTTTGAGAAGGAAATATCCTTGCTGAATTCTCAGTATGAATTTTTCACAAGCTGTTGCCCTAATGTCTTGATTATAGATCGTAGATAATACCAAAGCTACCAGAATTATCTGATCATCATTAACTTGGATTGGCACTCTTTAGCTGCAGATGACCTCACAGTCATTTTCCTTATTCTATTGTACAAATGCTGTTAATTTCTAGGCTATTAGCATACAAGTACGTAAAATTGGAGCAACAGATTATGCATGGAATTAAAAGATTCTTTAGTTTCCTTTTACCTACTTCCATTTTATGGATTATGCTTATTAATTATTATTCTTAGTCTTCACTTGTCCCAACCCAAAGCTCATTTTGCTTGTACTTTAATTTCACTCCTTACAATCTCAGTTGTTTTAAAGGTAGTTTCTCTGTAGAGTACGTATGAGTGCCTTGATCATTTAAGAATGTCTTACTCTTCAGGCCATATTAACCATTTCTTGTCACTGTTTATCAGATAGTTGAGTATGTCTGGGACCCATGCTTTGGTGCAGCTTCACCATGCACTCCACATGTTTGTTAGTTCACATGTAACAAATTACTTCTGCAAACTGCACAGCAGTGTTCCAATTCCTTCTTTAATCCTCCTATAATTTCACATTTGTGAGGCACCTTCAGATATTTCCCTGCCTACCACCAGATAATCAAATTCAATTCTCTCAAAAAATACATGGGCAAGGACACAAATACCTCCAAGACAAAAGTGTTCAACTTATCAGTGTCAACTATGCTTTCCTTTCACTGAAATATACATCAATACCAAATTTATATATTCCATTAAACTCCACCCAAGGTGAGTTATCCCAGTTTCCACTTGGTGTTGTGTCTTTTTTCCAAACTCTATTTCCTGTCCTCAACCACGACATAGAGTCACAGAATCCCCCCAGTGCAGAAGGAAGCCATATGGTGCATCTAGTCCGCACCAACCACAATCCCACCCAAGGCTTATTTCCATAACCCCTCATGTTTACCCTGCTACTCCCCCTGACACTAAAGTTAATTTAGCATAACCTATCAACCTTATCTGCACATCTTTGGAGTATGGGAGGAAACCCACATATGCAAGGGGAGAACAATGCAAACTCCCCACAGACAGTGACCTGTGGCCGGAATGGAACCTGGTTTCCTGAAGCTGTGAGACAGCAGTGCTAACCACTGGGCCACTGTGCCACCATTTCCTCAAACTGTTTTACGGCTGCAGTAATTTCATTTTATTCTCATTCCAGAGTCCTGGAGAAACTTTACAGTTCAGTAAATAGTTTCTATAATGAAATTAAACATTCTCACATTATTCCAGGCCTGACCATATTTTGCATGTTTGATCTTTGAAACATTTTACTTTCTTCAAAGTAACCAGCTAGATTGTGCCTGACTTTTATTATAAAATTAAGCCCAAATTCAAATTGCAATTTTGTTATGCTGACAGGTTTTGTTAATGTTCAATTTATTTATTTCCAGAACAAATTTTCTTTTTTGATACACACAAACCACTTAGGCTACTTTCTTCATTAGCCTATTTGAATAATAACATCTGTTTATCCCTTTAAACTTCAGGTAAATTTCCATTTGAATATTTGAAATGGAAACTCCTGTTGAGTTATTTTATCAGTTCCAATTTCAAAAGTAGTTATGCCCAGCCTGGCTAGTTTTAAATGATGCTTCTACATCAGAGATAGAAATACTCGCAATCAGAAGTTCCACCAAGTGGTTGTCAACACTTTGGGGGATGATCTTACCAAACACTTAAAGTGCCAAACAAGCGTGAAAATGGGACAGACTTACACCCATTCTTCGGGTGAGCTGTCATACTCTATCTTATGCCACTTAGAGAAACAAATCAGACAAAATGTGATTCCCACATGTGAACATAAGAACATAAGAACATAAGAAATAGGAGCAGGAGTAGCCCATCTAGCCCTTCGAGCCTGCCCCGCCATTCAATAAGATCATGGCTGATCTGTTGTGGCTCAGTTCCACTTTCCCGCCCTCTCCCCATAACCCTTAATCCCCTCGCTTATCAAAAACCCATCAACCCGCGTCTTAAAAATATTTAGCGAGGCAGCCTCCACCACTTCAACGGGCAGAGAATTCCAGAGATTCACCACCCTTTGAGTGATCAAGCTGGGGATGCTGGCTACTGACTGCTAGAGGACACCATTGTGCATGCGCCTGATCTTTGAAACACTTTAAGAACATAAGAAATAGGAGCAGGAATAGGCCATCTAGCCCTTCGAGCCTGCCGCGCCATTCAATAAGATCATGGCTGATCTGTCGTGGCTCAGTTCCACTTTCCTGCTTTCTCCCCATAACCCTTAATTTCCTTGTCTGTCAAAAACCTATCTACCCGTGACTTAAATATATTTAGCGAGGCAGCCTCCACCACTTCAACGGGCAGAGAATTCCAGAGATTCACCACCCTTTGAGTGAAGAAGTTCCTCCTCAACTCCGTTCTAAACTGCCACCCCCTTATCTTGAGGCTGTGCCCTCTAGTCCTACTTTCCTTTCTGAGCAGGAAGAATCTCTCTACCTCTACCCTATCCATCTCCTTCATTATCTTATACGTCTCTATAAGATCCACCCTCATCCTTCTAAACTCCAACGAGTACAGACCCAGTCTATTTAGTCTCTCTTCATAGTCCAACCCCCTCAACTCCGGTATCAGCCTAGTGAACCTCCTCTGCACTCCCTCCAAGGCCAAAATATCCTTGCGCAAGTGCGGCGACCAAAACTGCACACAGTACTCCAGCTGCAGCCACACCAGTACCCTGTACAGTTGCAGCAAGACCTCCCTACTTTTTTATTCTATCCCCCTCGCTATAAAGGCCAGCATCCCATTCGCCTTCTCAAACGTAACCAGCTAGATTGTGCCTGACTTTTATTATAAAACTAAGCCCAAATTCAAACAATAGTGAACAATAGTACATGGTGCATTGGAAGATTGTCATTCTCCTGGTCATCGCGGACCCCCTTCTCACCACTGGACCCCCTTCTCACCACTGGACCCCCTTCTCACCACCGGACGACCCCCCCCCCCCCCCCCCCAAAAGGTGATCACTGCCTTGATGATCCCCAATTGTAGAGAGTGCAGCTCCTTACATGCTGCCTCCCCTTCAGGCACCACCCCTTGGAACTGGCCAGTAGGCATTAACCAGTGTCTCATGGGCACTTCCAGGGTGCCCGACTGGCAGTGCACAAGGGCCACTGGCCCCTTCTGTCCCCAACCAACTGGGGGGCCTCAATGCCCTCCAATCCCATTGGTGAGGCCATCACGTCTATTCTCCATTGCTGGAGACCATACGTGATCCTCACTGGTGAGAACCTCCACTGGTGATGCTTTTAGGGCACGTGAGCTCAGATGATTATTTAGATTGAAATATTAAAATCAGTTTACAGGCAATTCAAAGCTGGTATCATCGCAAGAGGTGAGAAACTAGGCACAAACCCAGTTTTTTGCCTCTCTCGCAATCCACTGCTGTGAAGTGCCAGTAAGATCATTCCCCCTTGTCTCAAAAGATAACAAATGGCGTTGAAAGACAAAGTCTTTGGTCCACAGTATCACCATGCTGTGCTTTATTTCTCAAAACTACTGGAGTTTTTTTTTGCTGCTCCAACAGTACTAATGAGATCATCAAAAACTATTTTCAAAAATTGCATTGTGGCTTTGCTTAGAACGCCAATGGGTTAATAATATTGTATCTTATCTGTAAATTTAGAACTTTAACATTTAGTAATATCCAAAAAAAATGCATTTAGTAATACGTAATTAGAGTGGCGAGTTTTATAACTTCCCTGCTTCTTTTTATAAGGTGTGCAGCTAAACATTCCAAATGTCCACAATTGTGTCACTTTATGTAATTCATTAAAAACTCTCTCAATCAAAAAAAAACTTTGTTTTAAACTCTGGTTTAAAAAATTATTTTGTTACCTTTTTTCAACTTTTCCCAAATTCAGATTAAATTGCAACGCCGGAACTCTACCACCTTGCCTGCCACGGAAGCGGAGTGGGCGAGGGGCAGACAGCTGAAATATTCGTGGACTTTGAGTATGAATTTCCGGTTTCGCTCGAGCGAGGCCATAAAATCCTGCCCCAATTGTTTCAAAACCTTTTAACATTTCATAAGGCAATTCCCACCCAAGATTATTCTTTTGCTACTTAACCAGAATTTCAAGACCAAAAGAGTTTAAAAAGTGAGACGCTGGCTTCTTAAAAGGACAACGCTACATCCAAACAGACTTAACTGTGGCAAAAAAAACATAATCCTGCCAATATCTCTGTTTTTTTTCTCCTTTTAAAATCATTTTCAAGTTCTGACGTTCGCCAAGTAACCAAATTTGTAAAACATAAGTCAGCAAAAGGTGTTTTCAATTTGAATTTTAGTAGTTCCTCTTTATTTCTGGTACAAATGTTTTGAAGTTCAAATTGGATTTCTGCTAAACCTTTTCAAGGCCTTAAGCTTATCTTTATATTTTGGGAAACAAACTTTTAACTTTCAAAGCTGTACAAGTGCATTTTAATTTATACTTAGTCACTTATTCAACTAATAACTTTATATTTATGAAAAACACCCACGTTAACAATAGAAACATAGAAACATTCATCACAATCATCGCTAATCGTCCAACTCAATAGCTTAATTCTGCTTTTTCCCCATAACCTTTGATCCCAATCGCCTCAAATGCTACATCTAGCCGCCTCTTGAATACATTCAATGTTTTGGCATCAACTACTTCCTGTAATGGTAATGAATTCTACAGGCTCACCACTCTTTGGGTGAAGAAATGTCTCCTCATCTCCGTCTTAAGTGGTCTAATCTGTATCCTCAAACTGTGACTCCTGGTTCTGGACACTCCCACCAATGACTTGATAATGTTGAGAATGTATGGTAAGCTGGATAAGAGTACAGCTCGTGGGGTTAGGATAAGAATCATGGATGGTGGCCGTGGGGAAGTCCGAGTTGACTAACATTAATAGCTTCCACTATTGACAGTGCTGCCCACTTCTCTCCTACTAACATTGTATTTGCATAGTCTCAATTGCTACCTCCAGTTTCTTGAACTGATACTCAACAAATTTGGGACTCACCTGTACAGGAGGTGGGGGAAAGCAGGAATCACAGCTCGCCTTCACAATACACCTGCTGTGGCAGTCACGAGTACATGTGGCCCAGGTAGTTGCAATTGAAACAGCGCACTGGTGTGCCCTTCTTGGCAGCAAGTTCCTGAATAATCTATATTTGTGACTTGACAGTAGAGCTTTGACAGCTGCTACCTTAATTTTATGGGTGTTCCATGGGAGGTTAGCAGGGACCTGGTCCTAGAAAGTACCAGTCTGGTGGATCAACTTGTCCCTGACCACTGCCTTACAGTTATGAATGCCCAGCCCATTCCAGATTAATGGCTGGAGTCCATTCAGGAAAGGCTCATCATTACCATCCTTGACCTCCGCCTCTTCCATCCCTTTTTTGGTCTCACCGTTACAGTCATAAAATCTCTTTGCCAATACACTCAGACTGTCAGTGGGGTCCTGTTTGCTGCTAACTATGACTTACGAAAAATCAAATCTTCTTTTCTGTGGGGCCCTAAGCAGATCAGAGTCTACCTCCTTGAATTTAGCTAAACGTGGGGTATGTGGTTTGCTTTGGGGGAGGTGAAACCTTTTTGCTGAATCAACTTCCTCAAAGCTCCCCTTGCATCTTCTAACTTTTTAATATAGTGTTCTAGTTCCGGTGTTTGGTCTTGTTTTTCCCCCTGTATAACACGGGTGGCATGGTGGCGCAGTGGTTAGCACTGCTGCCTCACAGCGCCAGGGACTCCGGTTTGATTCCCGGCTGTATTGATTAGTCACTGTACAGAGTGTGCATGTTCTCCCCATGTCTGTCTGGGTTTCCTCCGGGTGCTTCAGTTTCCTCCCACAGTCCAAAAGATGTGCTGGCTAGGGTGCATTTGCTGTGCTAAATTCTCCCTCCATGTACCCAAACAGGCACTGGAGTGTGGCAACTAGAGGATTTTCACAATAACTTCATTGTATTGTTAATATAAGCCTACCTGTGAGTAATAAATAAAAAAAAAGCCCTTTCATGTGCTTCCTGTTCCCATAATAGATAGTGTAGGCGAATAGCGTTTTTCTGCCAACCTTCACTTTCCTTATTGACCTGTCCCTTTCCAGCTGAATAAAAAGTGAAAAGCAGTTAGAGCAAATATATGCGCACTGCAGGCCAAATTATTCTAAACACATTTTCAACTTAATCTTTCCTTTTTGAAGCTCCTTTGAAAGCCTGTCAAACACACACTTGTAATCTCCAGCCACATTATTCTACACCGCCGAGGATATCTTTCACTCCAGGCACACTTGTTTTCTCAGTCCGACTTTATCAGTTATTCTCCAGCAAATGCCAATGCCACTGGGACTCCTGGTTTCACTTAATAACGACTCCACAGGCATTTACAACCTAAGATTGCTGCTTCTCAAATTTCAAGCCAATAATACCTCAACTGTTTGGATCCCAATTTGGATAGCAATCTGTAAAGTTTTAGGTTTGGAAGCAGTCAATGGGATCCTAAGGTATGCTGTCATGGATTCGTAGGCAAGCTTAGCATGGCTTATTAAGTCAAAAAAGCAGTTTAGACATGATGTATTAGCTAAATGAACAGGAGAAGCATATGACCCGTGACAGTTAAGAGCAGTTGACTGATCCCAGAGGATGAACGGATGATTGGCACAGAATGTGTTGATCTTTAGTTCCCGAGGCTGGTAGTTTACCTATGCCAATCACTTGTTTGAACCTTTCTAACCAATGAATACAGGATAGGTATCCTAGATAACAAAAACTGAAAATGCTGAAAAATCTCAACATGTCTGACAGCATCCATAGGGAGAGAATATAGCCAATGTTTCGAGTCTAGATGACCCTTCTAGACTGATGCCACAATGTCAGGTGGTCAACTTCCCCCTTATCCATCACTTAACTCCACGTCACCTCTTAGTTTAACTAACGCTGAGCATTATTTGCTACTCTTTACCAGACACTCGTACAGATAAAAAGGTACAGAAGGCTCCATCCTATCAACTTAGGAATGTCAGGATGGAAGCCTGAACCAAGAGACCTCACTATTTCCAAGGGCAGTGTATTTTTCCAGTGAGGGAAAGAAGAGTTTTTCTGCTGTAGTGCTCCATAGGAATTTATACTTATTCTGAAAAGTATCAATTATTAAAGGTCCCATTTCTTACAGAATGCATGTCTTTTGTTTCTCTTTGTTTTCTTTATAAACTCAATATTAGCCACTAACAGGCCTGAATTAGTGCAGCTTTGCCTTGAGTTATTGAATTGACAGCCTTAGGTTTTGTTGTGACGCTCACATTCACCACAAAATTTGTCCCATAGATTCCCAGTGCGAGGTTTTGGTTTTTGTGACCAACTAAATGAAAATTTGATTAGACACACAAATAGTCTTCAAGTAGCTTTTCAGTTATAATGTGTCACCCATAGAAGATGCTTACTGGAATTTGCTCATCTTTTTGTGGGCATTTCCCATTTGGCTAACTCAACAAAGCAAAACTAATTGTTTCTTTGAATGAGGTTGTGAATTCAGTGAAACAGGAAATGAATGTTTTAGTAATTTTTTTAAAGTGTTTTCCCATTTACAGTCTGAATATTCTGGACACATAATGCTAACTCAGACAGGACTGATTGGCTTATTTCTACAGATGATTTGGAAAAAAAAAATCTGTGGCAAGTGGGTTTCCCCCAAGGTTTGTGCAAGATTGCAGCCTATGATGCATTTAAGAAGGTATCCTACATTCAATCCTCAGCCGGATTATGTCCTTAGACCATTTATGAGGTGTCCAGAACTGACTATATTAATCCAAGGATGCAGAGTAAATTGTTTAGGACTGAGAAGGGGACAAATTTCATCCCCCAGAGAGTGGTGAGCCCATGGAATTCACTGCCACAGAAAGTAGTTGAGGCCATGTTTTCTAGAGGAGTTAGCAATAGCAGTTGTGGCAAAGGGGACCAAAGGACATGGGCAGTGGAGGTGGGGGTGTGGAGATCAGGCTGTTGAGTTGGATGATCAGCCATGATCGTAATCAATGATGGAGCACGCTCAAAGGGCCAACTGGCCTGCTCCTGCTGCTATTTTCTATGTTCTGTTTTTCTGCCCCACAGGGATATTCAAGCATGTTGCGCAATATAGATCTTATACTGCCTGTCTATAGATAAAAAGAATAAAAATACACCAAGCCCACTCTTGCACACTATTATGCAAAGATTTCCTCCCCTAAAGGGCATTATTAAAACGGGTGGGTTTTTACAATCTACCACTTTTGTGACCAAAAGTTGCAAAATTTTAACCTAGTTTAATTACGACCCGGTACAATCCTGCCCTGTAAATCTACAGTCAAGTATTGACAAAGTTCACTTAACGATATGAAATAGAGAATAAAATATTTTTACTATTTGAAATATCTGTTTACTGGTTTACAATTCGAGCTGCGATCGAGTGGAGTATTTATTCTGCAGTTTTCCAAAGTCCACACAAAGGCATGTGATCTAATCAGCAAGTCATTACATATTGGGGGCAGTTTTCTGCTGATCCCTGTTATAAATAACTTAGACCGTGAGAACATAAAGATAAATTTTCTCGGTGTTGAACAGTCAAGTTCATAAAGATAAGGACTCTCCCACAGGATTTGTCTGGGACGTCGAGGTGAGGAAAATGACTATGTAAAAGCTCAGAAATGTAACTGATGATCTGTCAGTAGTGAAGGAGGTGGGGAGGCCTGCAAGTAGAAGAGGTGAGCAGGAAGAGAGAAAGTCAGATTAAACCTCAAAATGCATAGGCCTTTTGATGAGAGGAATTAAATCTGGGACATCAAATATGTTTCCCCAGTGGTGGCATTTTCCATAATAGTTTAGAATATTTGCAGGGAAACTTAGGCGGGAAAAAATGTTCCAGTGAACTTTGACAATAGTTAAGGTTATGTCTGGGGTCTCCAGTAAGGAGAACAAAGGGATTACTGATGTTTTGAAACTATGGGCCAATTTTCACAGAGTCAGGAAGAATCTGAGAGTCCTTTCTTAAAAAAAAAAGGCCCAGATTCAGAAGTCTAGCTCTTATTTTGAGCCAGAACTATTTTGTGGTTGGGAAAGAGATCAGGATGTGATTTGAATTGTGGAGCAGGCAAGAATCTGGTGCTGCAATTAGAATTTATTGAGAGTTGAAACAGACCCCGTTTTGGCTATTGTGAGGCCCTCAATGTGCAGTATGGGAGTCACACATTGATGTGGCCAATGTAAATGCCCTTGAAGGACAGATAAGTGTTGTATAATTGTCATGATCAGAAGATTTTAAAAAATTGCCCAATCTTTAAACTTACTAAAGAACACAGGCTGCTGCTGTCTGTGAGAGTTGAAAAACCCTTTGGTAGACAATTTTGATTGACAGGTGTAGGTTAGTAAAACATTGTATCTGTGTATGGTGTTTTAATAGGATACTTTGTTGACATTTTCCCAAGGCTTCTTATTATGTCTTATGAATGTTTGGCTGAGTTTTAAAAGATAGAATTACTTCAGCATGGAGTTCTGAGTTCGCTTTTTGACAAATTAAGGAAAGTATTGAAGGATCAATTGCCTCTCATAATGAAAACTGTTTTTATAAGAAATTAATTACTTAGGAAATTTATGAATGGGTGTTTTTTTCAAGTATGTAGGAGTGAGAGCTTCATTAGATCATTGAAAGATCTTTTCATCTGCACATGGCTACTGAGGTCTGTCCACAGTAGAGTCTGGGTGAGTGTCTATAGAGTGACATGGAAGATATGAGGGGTTATGGGTGGCTTTGAGTTGGTAGGAGGACAATGCTGGATGGGAGTATGAGAGGGCATGGGGATGGGGTTTGTGGGGCTATGAGGAGTGAGGGCTAGAAGTCGAAACAGCTTATAAAACCACTGGGATAAAGTTCCATTGAAGCAGGGTGTGCCTCCTAACCAGCCAGCCTCAGCACTTCCTTTTGGCTGCCTACACTGCAGTTCTTCGGTTAATGTCTTAATTCTATTCCATACCCACCACTCAGAGTGAAAATGTCATGTATTGGGGTACTTTTGACTGAAATTTCCCAACTTGAACCACCTGTCTTAGAAGCCAAATAATTCTTTCTTGCTTACAGCAATTGCTTACAGACAGCTGATTTTCATCCATTAAGCCTGGCTTCAGTTGTTGCTTAAGAAAGCAGGAAACCCAGGAATTGAATGAAATGTTGGTTTTACATGCCAAATGGAGAGTAAAGTCAATTGATCATGTCAGTTAAAATTACCTCAGTAAGTTGCGGAATTGAAATGATAGCTTGAAATCACCCAATTCCTGCTGAGTTCACTTTCCTTTCTGTGTTTTGAGCAAAATAATAATTGAACCATTTGAATCTTTCTGCAGAATCTAAATGTAAGTGGACCCAGACCATGGCCTTTTGCCTGAAAAAACGAAAATCAAACATGTTGCAATTGCATACAACAACCCCAGAGAAAGGCATGGAAGTGTTCATGTATGTGTCTGATACATCCATAAAATGCAATGAGGGTGAGCATATTGCTGAAGATTTGTGCATTGAAGCTGCCAAAAACTGTGGTAAGAATTTTGTTTTGTTTTTAATTTTCCCCAAGAAAATATGAGTGCATGAAAACAGCAAACAGGAAGTTACCCAATGCTCCCTCTGGCCAGCCAGACACAATCATAAAGCTTTGTAGCAAAACATCCAGCTCACTGTGGTGTGAGGGGGGAGGGGCACTGCAGGGTTGGTGGGGGACGGGCATTGCGAGGTTGGTGGGGGGATGGGTGCTGGATTAGTGGGGGGCGGGGCACTGTGGGTTTGGTGGAGGGAGGGGAACTGGGGCTGGTGGGGGAGGGGCAATGTGGGGAAAATCAGGAGGAGTACAGCTGGGTTGGTGGAGGAGGGGCACTGTGGGGTTGGTGGAGGGAGAGGCATTGGGTTGGGTGGGGTAGGGACTTGGTGGGGGAGGGAAACTGAGTTTGTGAGGGGGTGCTGTATAGCTTGTGGGGAGAGGGGCACTGTGAGGTCAGTGGAGGGGGGGCAGTGCGGAATTGGTGGGGGGGCGAGGTCGCTGGGCACTGGGTGTTTTGTCAGCAATTGAGCTGTTTTGCCTTTCAGTGGATTGGATCTTCTGAGTATCCGTACAATGCATCGGCCCATCGAGCCTGCACCACCCACACTTCATCCGCACAATCCCATTATTTACCCTGCTAATCCCCTGACACTAAGTGGCAATTGAGCTGGAGACATGAGTTAAAAACCTGTTGTGTGGGGATTTTGTTTTTTTTATAAAAACATTTGCTTGTTAGAGGGAATGCAGGGGGCAGGCTGAGCAATGATTACCCCTAGGGGGTGGTCAGAAAATGGAGGCTAATGTGGGGAAATGGGGGAACAAGAAACTTGCTCACTGAGTGTACTAACACCTTTCCTCCCTCTACAACTGTCAAATTATACTTGCAGCTTTTCTGTCCATTGGAAACACTGGCATTTTCTGTCCTTTCTCTCTGTAGTTTGGGGATTTATTGGGGTGTTTTATTTTGTCATGTGAGATTAGTTCATGCCCTGATACTTCCAAAATGTCACAAGGTATTGACATCTTTCTCAGAGGACATTGGACTTTTAAGACCACTCACCATTTTTAATATTTTATAGGGGACCTTGCTTCACTTTCTACTGAGCTTGTGAGAGCCGTTTGCTACTTGTCTCCTCACCTCACTGGAGAATGAAAAAAGACTTGATGTGAGATTTTCTAGCCCGCTTGCCCCAAAACCGGAAAATCTCACTGGTCCACCCCTTGCCCGCTACGATTCTCCTGCTGGGCGGGGTGGTAAAATATCTCCCATGAAAACTTTCTAAGTGGTAGGGGCCGTGGTTTTGGGAGATGCAACTAAAGAAGCCTTGATGAAAGAGAGCAACAAAACTGCTAATGATTGAATTTGGAAGAATTGGTGACTGCTCTGTTGAAGATTTAATGAGCACACTGATCTTTTTGTTACTTCCATTGTGTTTCTAACATCATTTCATATTTGAGATGAGATTTTGATTTTTTCTTTTATCAGGTATTTCTCCATTATGTCAGAACCTCTTTACTCTGTATGACCCAAATAAAGGACTCTGGTTTTCACCCAATCATATCTTCAAAGTCGATGAGCAAACATCTCTGAAGTTACATTATCGAATGAGGTAGGATTTAAATATTCTTACTTGTCATAGTTCAAGTGTGTAAAACAAAAAGATATTTAGTCCACTAAATTTCCAAGTGGGGAAGTGCTCATTTGTTGATGTAATTTTCCTCTATTCTGACTTTCTCAAGTGATCATTTCTCAGTGGTAAACCTAGACATTGAGTGTTGGCTAGCAGTTCAGTCATGAGAATCTTTCAAGGCTAGACCACGTAATTGTAATGTATAGTGGTGGGGTTCACCCCACAGTTGGGCGGGAATGGGCAGACTCCTTTTTCAACACTCTTTCAAAGGGTGGGAAGGTAGAGGAGTACTGTCTTCTGGGTGAAGGGGACCCTCTACACATTGGGTTTCAACATCCTCCCACATTGTCCTATCTGTCTGTTCTATAAAATACTCTGCCCCCTCCCTCCCTCCTCCCTAAACCATCCAGATCCCTCTGCCCAAGACCCCAGACTTAACCTGGGTCTGGGATCCAATGGTTTTGCTTCTTGGTGCTGGTTGCCTTACTGGGGAGGACGTCATGCCCTCGGGGCAGTGTCCAACTAGATTGGCTGGCAGCTCCAGAAGACTCAGCAACACAGAGCCTATTAGTGGGTGCTGCTAGGAGCTGTCAGCTAATCTGATTGGCTGCTAGTCCCCGTGGGTGTGACTTTCCCCCTCAGCGTGGGGTGGTATTCCCACATTGCCCCTATTTTACCCACGTGCAGCACAGTATAACTGCGGGGCAGATTGGCTCTATGTTGACCTTGCTTTTGGGGAGATGGGAGGGACATGCTGCATCCCATAATATGCTGCCCAGGGAGACACAGAGACAATCAGGTGCAATCCTCAGAGGATAAAATTGATCCTTAATGTCAAGGGTCTGAGATGTGTGCAAAGACTGGCTGTACTTGGTTATTTCAGTTTGGTAAGGAGTTGTTTGAAAGATGAAGGTTTGGAAATATTTAGGATAGTGTAGAGTATAGCAAAGATATTTCTATTTCTTCAAATTCAATTTCAGTAGTTAACCTGCATGGCCTTTAAATGTTGTACCATAGGGATTAATAGATTGTTACCCAGTATAATTTTGCTCTCCTTATGAAATTATGTACCTTTATATTTTTATTAGTATCACAAGTAGGCTTGTGTCTTATTGTGAAAATTACTGCATTTAATTATAAAAATGAGAATCCAGTTTAATGCAACCCTTCTCTAAAATCTGAATACTGTCGGAATGAAGGGTTTGTCATACGAGGAGCAGTTGAGGAGACTGTATCTATAATCTGGAGTTTAGAAGGATGAAGGGGGATCTAATTGAAACTTACAGAATACTGAGAGGCCTAGATAGAGTGGACATGGAGAGGATGTTTCTACTAGTGGGAGAGATTAGAACTCAAGGATACAACCTCAGAGTGAAGGGATGTTCCTTTAAAACTGAGATAAGGATAAATTTCTTCAGCCAAAGGGTGGTAAATCTGTGGAACTCATTGCCACAGAGGGTTGTGGAGGCCAGGTCATTGACCGTCTTTATTACAGAGATAGTTTCTTGAACAGGAAGGGGATCAAGGGTTATGGGGAGAAGGCAGGAGAATGGGGATGAGAATCATATCAGCCATGATTGAATGGCAGAGCGAACTCAATGGACCAAATGTCCTAATTCTGCTGCTGTATCTTCTGGTCTTGTGTGTAGTTTCAAACTGCTAAGAATCAGTTTATTCTGCGATGAACACCTTTTCAGAATATGGTTCCATTATTAGTTTACTATAATTGCTCGGTGTTATTTGGTCACTAAATAGACCCTGGAAATTTTTGATGATTTTTTTTAACAGCAGAGCTTTAACATTTCAGTAACTTTTTCTCTAAAACCATTTTTAAAACCAACTTTGATTTCTGTAATGTTCAGTGACTAAACTCATTGCCTACAGTAGAATTGAACCCCACACACCAAGAGTCTGCTCTGTGTTATTTAATCTCAGCCACTATTTATCAAGAAGAAATTAGACATAGCTCTTGGGGCTAAAGAGATCAAGGGATATGGGGAAAGGGGGGTATCAGGAGATTGAATTTGATGATCATAATGAATGGTGGAGCAAGCTCAAAGGATTGAATGGTCTACTCCTGCTCGTTGTTTCTGTGTTTCTCTGTGAAAACATATATGCTTGAATACCAGACACCTGCTGTCACTCCTTATCCTAAAATTCGGTAAAACAGAAAAGGAAAAGACGAAATGTACGAGGGGGAAATTGAGATTAATTTTAGCAGGTTAACATTTAAGTAGAAGCTGTCTTTTCTTTGTTCCTGTATTTGCAGGCGAGTATTTGTAGGTGACTGGAAATCATCCAAATATTTGCATAATCTCTTAATTCCCCAAGGGAAAGCAATTTGTTTCAATGGATTCATCTGATGCTGCCATTTTCTAAACAGCCAACCAGACAAAAAGAAAATGGGTATTCCATACAAACTCGGACAAAACTCCTGCCGTATGTGAAAGGGGAACTTTAGGCGTTCATATTCTGGGCTGTGGTTTATGGTTAGATGTTTGGATAACTTATGGCCCAGGACAAATAACAGATGTTATGAATCATGAAGTGCAGAGACAATATTGGGTACAATATTGTTCTTGGCATTTGAGTAACATACATGCATTTTGCATCATTTAAGAAAAGTATAGCAAGCTTGCTGTAGCTTTAAAAATATAGATATTAGTAATCTATCGCAAATTTTATGGAGAGCATATTTTCATTGCTCTGTCCCATTTGCATCATGTGTAAGGATGAGACATCCACCAAAGTTATTTGAAAGTGATAATTTAAAAGAGCTTGTTTATAATGCTGCCTCACAAGGAGGCTCCTATTCTTCCCATTGTCTATCCATAGTCAATATGTAGCAGGGTATAATAGGGTTAGTGGGAAGGATGAGGAATGTTGGGTTTCACATGCAATGCTGTAGTGCACCAATCGTCAAGTAGATATGTCACTTCTTGCAAGTCTAGTCAACATCATTGATCTGTTGAGTCAGGGAACTGTTATTGACACACAATAGTTGATTTATTCTTAATGTACAAAGAGAACAAGGTGGAAATGTGCAGCAGCTCAGTCGGTAGCTGTACAGTGAAAAGGTGAGTTCGGACATTTATTATTGAAGGGCTTGCACAAAAACCTATCACTTTCTTTTTACAGATATTGATTGTTGGGCTGTGTATTTCCAGGTTTTCCTTTTTATTTTGCTGGTTGTTTTTGTTTGGTTGATTTGGAATAGCTATTTATGGATACAAGCAGTTTTTAGTGGTTTTTGGTATAAATGGACGACGTAAATAACATTTTGACGCAAACATTTGAAGCTGTGTCTGCTTATCAGGAAGACCCAGACTTGAGATATTTGTTCTTGAACCAGTCTTGTCAAGGCTCCTCATTAAGGTACATAACTGTAGACAATCCTTCCAGTATCTGGCTACGTCTAATTCCATATATTATTATTTTGTAACTCATTTTGATGGTTCTGTAGATAGGTACACTGACCTAAGTAAGGTAAACTCCAAGTTCAATCTGCAAATCTCAGAAAGGACAGCTATAGAGAGGCAAACTTGTTTATCTGGCTGGATTCCTGCTCTTCTGGTAGTTATTCATGGAGGCCTGCTGGAAAGTGCACATGGTGAGACAAGTGACTCAGCTTTTGTGCAACACGTTCACAGAATTTGGAAATTACCTCAGCATGAGTCAGCTGTTGGTAGTACTTTGAAAATGAGATCTTTTGAGTCACTGTTTCATTGTTAAACCTCTAGTGCTTCACTGATAGGCACCTTAGCTGGCCAGTACTTCAATTAGTAAATACACAACACACTGTGTCTTATCTGTTATTTTCAAACCAGAAAATCTTGTAGGTTAAGTGTTTGAGTTGTGTTGATTTTCTTCTTATTGATGCCACAGCCAAGACTGAGAATCTATGGAGTCTGTGAGAATCTAATAGAGTGCTAAACCACCCATCTGCAGCAGATTGGCAGTCAAATAGTTTCTGCCACTGTTGCCTGTCTAATTGTACGTCTACAGTATCCGTTGCCCTCTGCCACTTTCCACGCTGACTGACTTCCAATTCCAACAATACACTCTTTCTGCAGGTTCTTCTTTGGAAACTGGCATGGATCCAATGAAAATGAGCAACCGGTTTGGAGACACTCTCCTATAAGAAAGCAGAAAAATGGTTATGATCCCAAAAGTACAGAAAATGGAACTCCTCTTCTGGATGCCAAATCCCTGGAATACCTGTTTGCTCAGGTAGACTTTTAAAAGACAAAGTTTTTGGTATTGGGATTTAGGTTCCTAGCCTCCAGGAACCTTGGTTCAATTTGTGAACAATTTGAATTTCAGTGAACTTTGTATGCAGCTGCAATTCTTATATTACTAAAGAAAGGTGTCTACAGCCTCCTAATCACATCATGCTTGTTTGTGTGCTCATCTGGATGCATGAGTCAGCGTAATAATGTTGCTGGCAACTTCTTAATTTAATGCATAGAAGCATCATTCTTCCAAGTTATTGTTTCTTCCTCATCAATTTAAATATTGGCTGCTTCCTATCCACTAATATGGCTGGGATGTTTCCTCCCTGGTCTCAGGGTCCGGGATGTCACTGGACGGTTGCAGGGCATCCTGAAGGGGAAGGGTGATAAGGTAGAGGTCATAGTACATGTTGGTTCCAATGACATAGGTAGAAAGAGGGATGAGGTGTTGGACCAAGAATTCAGGGAGTTGGGCAATAGACTAAGGAGCAAAACCTCTCGGGTTGTAATCTCTGGATTACTCTTAGTGCCACGAGTTAGTGAGTACAGAAATAGGAGAGTCGCACAGATAAATGTGTGGCTTAAGAATTGGTACAGGTGGGAGGGTTTTAGATTCCTGGACCACTGGGACCATTTATGGGGAAGGTGGTACCTGTACAAGTGAGATGGTTTGCATCTAAACCAGAGCGGGACTAACATCCTTGTGCTGTTGGGAAGAGTTTAAACTAGATTAGCAGGGAGAGGAGATCCAGACTATTAGCAGAATGGGGACACAGTATAACAGAAAAGCAGTCAGATCAGAAAGAATATAGTGCTTGTAAGTTTCAAGGGAGTAAGACAAAGCTGGAAGTCCTCTAATGCCAGGAATATTAAAGATAAAATGGATGAGGACTGACATGTGTAATTATGATATAATAGCCATCACAGAGACATGGTTGAGTGAGGGGCAGGATTGGCAGCTCAACGTCCCGGGACATAGAATAGGTGAGACAGAGGAGGGAATGAAAGAGGAGGAGGCATTGCATCATTAGTTAAGGAGACAATTACTGCAGTAAGGAGAGATGATATCTTGGAGGGGGCATCAAATGAAGCTTTGTGGATAGAGTTGAAGAATAAAAAAGGGACAGCTATGTTGCTAGATGTTTATTACAAATCCCCAGATCGTCAACGTGAAATTGATATAACTGACATAGACGACTATGTGAGCGTTAGGATCAGTAAGATTGGCTCAGAGGGTGGTCATGGTCTGGAATACATTGCCAGGAGGGTGGTGGAGCTGGGATCCCTTACATCCTTTAAAAAATATTTGGCATGCCATAGCATTCAAGGCTGTGAGCCAAGTGCTGGCACATGGGATTAGGTGGACCAGTCAGGGCATTTCATGCATTGGTGCAGAAGGGCCTCTTTTGCACTGTAGTATTCTGTGATTCTGTGATATTTGCCAATTAAAACTGAAGTCTTGCCAATTCACAATGAGCTTCTGTATGACAGCATATGTGCTGGGAGTGTTCTGTTTAGTATTAGAACCAGTCAGTATTGCTTTTTGAATATTGATCATAAATCTTGTACAATTTACAGATTACTTGGTGTTTATAATTGGAAGTATGAGCAGTTTTGTTTTTGAGGTGATTTCCATAACTCTGCTTTGCTTCTGTGGTGTGGTGAGATGGTTGTAAATGCTCCAGCCCTGGTGGTTAAAGAACTTGGCTGCCTCCAACGTAAGCATAATGTGCTACAATGCCTGTAATGTGAAGCCCACAACCACCTATGACAGTTGAGATTTTCTCCTATTTGTAACTCTGAGCCTCTGTTTATATTCTGCTATCTCTGAGAGAGAGATAGACAAAGGAGTTCTGTCAGACAGACACAGACCCAGAAAAACAAATAGAGAGACAGACAAAAAGTGAATGATTGTAAAATTCAGAGACAGTGCTCATCAATAAGGGACCCTGATAAACAATGCCAATATGTAGCCCTTTATGCTCTTTTCTCATTGGAGTTCACAATTTGTTTCTTCTTCCAGGGACAATATGATTTGATCAAAGGTCTAGCACCTGTTCGGGATCCTAAAAACGATTACGAGTTTCATGAAATTGAGAATGAGTGTCTAGGAATGGCTGTACTGGCCATGACGCATCAAGCTCTTCACCAGAAAATCCCACTGCAAGAGATTTCCAAGGAAATGAGGTGAGATTGTAAAGAATCGGCAGAGGGGATGTTGCTTTGGAACATAATTTGTCACATGGTAGCTTTTTAAAAACCTCTCTTGTTCTCCACAAAACTAGTGTAAATTATAAATTATTAAATTGGTCATGGGTTCAACAGATTCCTTTTTCTAATTATCCTGAACATCTCTTCTCCATCTTCTCATTAAATTCTTCAATATTTCCCCTCTTCAAAAAGACATTTAGTTGTCTCTTGAATCCATTTACACTGTCTGCTGAAATGGTCCTTCCTGCTTAATTTGCCTTCAACTTGTGAGTGATAAGGTTTTTATCTGATTCGCCATCTGGCATCAAGTTCCTACTTATTAACTTGTGTTTCCTAGTTTGGAACAATGCACACAGTTCTTGTCTACAGAATCTTACTTTATTGTTAGCATGTTTTGTTACACTTTTGTCTCTAGCTTTTCTCAGTTGAATACTGGCCAATTGGCTGCAGGGAAGAATCAAGTTCCCTTTTTCCTCCAGGCTTCACTAAGGAAAGTTGACTTCCTGACAGGTTCACCGGTTGGCACAGTCACAGTGGCTGACCCATTTAGCAGGGGGTCAAAATGCCATTGGAATACTGTGTATGTCGTGGGACACCAATTCCCTTTCATTAAAGCCTCCACCAATACCAGGGTATTAAAATAGTAGAATGGGGGAATGGAATGGGAAATTGAGCCACTCTGTTTTAACTACTCCAACATTCCTTACCTCTTGCATAGCCAAGAAAATGGCTGAAGATCCTGTAAATACCAGAGATGTGGAGATCAATGGAGAACTGCAGCTGGGGACAGCCACTGGCAAACAGAAGAGTAAAGCTAGCAGATGTGGTGAGGGGAGAACAGTAATCAGTAAGGTAGCAGAGAGAACTCAATTGATAGGGGAGAGGAGATAAAGAGACTGTGATTGGCATCGTGAGAAAGTGAGAGAGAGTACAGTCACACTCCCTCTCTCTCCATCTGTTCATTGGCAAGTGAGGAGAAAGATGAGAGAGTAATTGACAGGAAGCAAGATCGCACAGCAGGGTGAGAGAGATTGGCAAGGAGAAAAATGCAAGAATTAGGGAGAGGGAAAGAGAGATTGCACTCGGCAGGGAGGGAGGGAGGGACCGCACTCGGCAGGGAGGGAGGGAGGGACCGCACTCGGCAGGGAGGGAGGGAGGGACCGCACTCGGCAGGGAGGGAGGGAGGGAGGGACCGCACTCGGCAGGGAGGGAGGGAGGGAGGGACCGCACTCGGCAGGGAGGGAGGGAGGGAGGGACCGCACTCGGCAGGGAGGGAGGGAGGGAGGGACCGCACTCGGCAGGGAGGGAGGGAGGGAGGGACCGCACTCGGCAGGGAGAGAGACTGCAGTCAGTAGGGGAGGAGACAGAGAAGTTAAATTGAAGTAACTGAGATTTTCTATTATCATTATTCCACAGCTTCACTTACTGATTGTAAAATAAAGCAATTTAATCATGGAGTTTGAATTTCAGTTAGAGTGAGGATTGCTTTATCCAGTTTATATAATGAGAAGGTTTGATTGTATCAACCCTCCAAGTTCTGCCAACTTTCCTTCTGCTCCTGGTACCATGCTCGAAGAGGGCATTACATTGGTCCATCATCATGCCTGGCACAGTACTGCAGTAGTTTGCCTTTACGTTCTATAGAATGGCTGACCAGCAAATTCCCCTACTCTAACTGCCTGTCTGAGGCATATTGCAAGGATTTAGAAGTTGAAAATCTCCCACACTGCTATATTACACCTTGCTATTGAATTATAAAAATCATTTCCAAACTCTGAAGGCATGGGTCCAGTTCTGGGAGAGACAGTGAATCGATGCTGGGAGAATTAGAAAGAGAGAGAGAGAGACAGACAGTGGGTGAGAGGTGGGGGAACAACACCAGTGCATGAGGGGTGTTGGGGGAAAAGAGAAGTGTGTGCATGTGCCAAGTGTGGGAGGATGGAGGTGAAAGCGCACACCTGAGTGATGGGGCGGGGGAGAGGGGTTTGGTGGGGGCTGTGAGGGTAAGGGAGGGTGCATGAGGGGTGAGATGAGGTGGAAGTGGGGCTGTAAATGAAACCGAGCACTGGACTCCACAAATGGTAGATCAGTCTATGGTCCTGATCAATTGTGAACATGGATTGTTGAAAGTAAAAGCCACAAGGTATCAGAGTTACTTGCATAGGATAGATGATCAGGCAACATTTGGTGGCAAGCATATGAAGACCAATCTACTAATTTTATGATCTGATTAGTTAAATATACTGGGGAGATCTGTATCTCTTGTCAGAGAGGTTGTTCCCATCTCCTACCATGTGCTAGCCATGCTTCACTGAGCTCTTGAAATGATGATGTCCTGATAAGTATAATTCTTCTTACACTCGCCCGCTAATGCATGAGGTGAATGTGCGTGAGCACTCAGCTCCTCAAGCTTGTGCAAACATCCCTTTTACCCATTAGTTGGTGGAGTAAATTTATTCTCTGCTTCCCAATGGCCACTTTACTTTAAATAGATACTACAGCCTTAGTGTGATTTCTGTCAATCACTGACCAATTTTATTCACTATTTAATAGATATCACAGGTAGTTAAATAGGAAACTTATCTTTCACAGTGAAAGTTCCCAGACCTGTTCGCAGACAGTAAATCATTCAAAATACAACGTGATTAAAGTGTATGATGTGGGTCAGGCTGAGTGCCATTCCTTCCCTGGACTGCAGTATCTCTATCTTTTATATTCTCATTAGATTCCATCAACACACTGAATTATTTTATGATGATGTAAGGTGCATCCACATGCCCTGAATATCAATGAAATAGAAACTGGGACTGGGGGTACGTAACAGACAGCCAAACTGCTAGCTTTCTAGGCCTCTGGCTAAAATGGAAATTACCCTGATTGAAACATTGAAGCATTTTATCTCTTTCTATTTCCCAATATTTTTCCATCATCTAAATGATCATTTCAGCAGTTCCAGTATTTTTTTTACTTATGGTAGCATCTCGCAAGATGATGATGACAACAGTTGTTATTTATATGGCAAAATGTTCACAGGCGCCTCATGGGAACATTACCAAAGTTTGGCATGGAGCCACATCAGGAGATATGAGGATAGATGATCAAAAGCTTTAGGCATAGAGGTAGCTTTTAGGAGCTACATATTGGAAGTCAGTTGGTGAGGTTTATCAGAGCATGAGTTTTCTCAGGGTGCTCCAGTTTCCTCCCACTGTCCAAAAATGTGCAGGTTGGGTTAATTGGCTATGCTAAAATTGTCTCTTAGTGTCAGGGGGATTAGCAGGGTAAATACGTAGGATTCGGGAGATAGGGACTGGGTGGAATTGTTGTCAGTGCAAGCTTGATGGGTCAAATGGCCTCCTTCTACACTGTAGGGATTCTATGAGATGCAAATAAGGCCTAAACTGCAGGTAGAGCTGATTAGATTTGCTGTTATCTAGAATCTGACCGAATACTATGACTGCCCAAAAGCAAATATAGTAAACACATTAGCCAAAATAGGAAGGCATGGTTTCATACTTCTTGAAGCAGAAGTTAATGTCTATCTCTAATTGCCACTACAGTCCATGTTATGTTAGTACACTCACAGTGCTTTTAGGGAGGGACTTCCAGGATTTTGATCCAGCGACAGTGGGAGAGGCCGCAGATTTGGAAGATGCTGTTGACGGAGCCTTGGAGAGTTTCTGCAGTGCATTTTGTAGATGGTACACACTGTGCATCCGCCGTGGAAGGATTGAATGTTTAAAATGATAGATTGGATTCTTCCACAAGGAGAGACAAAAATGAAGCCACCAGCACACATGATGTGCAGAGGCACATCTAGGAATACATCTGCTGAGGGGCCCAGATAAAAGGGATGTGGGCCACAAATGAGACACGTTCAAGAGTTCTTTCAGTTGTTGGAGCTTTGATCATTGCCAGTTTTAGAAGAAAACTCATCTCTCTTCATACCTATATTGTTTTTAAAGCTATTTCTGTCACACTGACACATCGGTGCTGCAGTGTGATTATTAGTCAGATATAACTTAACCTTTAAAATGCACTGGGTACCTTCAATTACTGAAGGAGTTTAGTGTTATTCTTAGGATTATATTTTCTGTTTTTTCTTCTCCGTAATAGTCAGATTCTAGCTCTTAATGTGGTGGTACACAAATCTGAAGGATGCCAATGTACAACACAGGACCTGTAATATGTGCAGGGCTGTAACTCTCAAATCTCTGACTCTGTAATGTTAGCCTCTCCGAATGTTAGGTATTGATACCATATCTCATTAGATATCAAGTTAATTGGGAAAAAATGAACTAAGATATCACATTCTGTATGTAATATATTACAACTGTCATCTAAAATCAGTTTAAACAAAATTAAGGGTAATGCTAATTGCAGTGTTGTCCCACAGTGAAAAAAACAAACTAAACTACCGACATGTAACATATTATTGGAAAATAACATTTTCTTTGCTTTCTTTCAGCTATAAGCATTACATTCCAGAAGCATTGAACCGACGCATCAAACAGCGAAACTTCCTGACCAGGTGTCGAATCAATAATGTCTTCAAAAACTTTCTGAAAGAGTTCAACAATAGGACAGTGTGCGATAGCAATGTGTCCCCTCATGACCTCAAGGTCAAGTACCTAGCTACCCTCGAGTCTTTGACGAAGAATTTTGGGGCGGAAATATTCAAGCCAATAAGCCTGCTGATTTCGGCAGAAAATGAAAGGGTGTTGACCAACAATGAGCCCTTTGAGAAGGAACAAAAAGAGAGAGAATATGAGGTGATGATCACAGGAAGTGTGGGAATTAAATGGAGATGTGTACCAAAAAAGGTAAGAGTTCATTTTCCATCCCCCCCCCCCCACCCCATCATAATCTTGAAACGCATTTTCTCCCCTTCCTTCCTGCGAGAGATGGCGACTATTGCAGGCCTTCAGTACTTCTTTCTAATGGTACCTCACACATGAACATAATGAATATTCAACCATTGGGAGCATCATAACACTGTCCATTCCTGCCTGACTCACGTAGGCACCAATTTCTGGCAAGTTTTACTAGATTGGAGTCAGGAGTAGCTAATTTATTCTGCGTTGGCATTCAAAGGAGTTAGCACTGCCACGACCACCCCCTGTTTTAAATCAACTAATTCAATTCTGACTAGTGACCTTCTCTGAGATCTTCTTTATCCATTTCACTGCTTGTGCATTTTTTATTATTTCTACAGTAAAAGAGCCATTTGCATGTGGCAGATGTAAATATGGAACAGGCTGAACAGGCTTAGTGGTATGCATGCAGCAATCAACCTGGTTCACAACACTAATTTACTAAAAGGTGCCAACTTTTCAACTGGTCTGCTCTGTGCGTCTTAGATCATAGAACCCTACAGTGCAGAAAGAGGCCCTTCGGCCCATCGAGTCTGCACCAACCACAATCCCACCCAGGACCTACCCCCATATCCCTATATATTTCACCCACTAATCCCTCTAACCTATGCATCCCTAGACAGTAAGGGGCAATTTCTTAGCGTGGCCAATCAATCTAACCCGCACATCTTTGGATTGTGGGAGGAAACCAGAGCACCCGGAAGAAACCCACGCAGACACGAGGAGAACCTGCAAACTCCACACAGACAGTGACCCAAGCCAGGAATCGAACCCAGGACCCTGGAGCTGTGAAGCAGCAGTGCTAACCACTGTGCTACTGTGCCGCCCGACAATCTTGTCACAGATCTTGCAGGATGTTCGAGAGTTTGGCACTACCCTCCTTTTTGGACAATACTGGTCTTTTTCTTGTGGTCAGGTTCATGTGTTAAAAGAATGAAAAGATAAATTGAGCCCATAAGTTAATAGAATTCTCCCAATACACCGCAGAAAGATGAATAAAGAAATCAATTGTGCTCCTCATGCCACTACTGTTGTACAAATAAGTAAATGCACAAATGCAACTTGTTTTAGTTGGGTAAATAAAGGTGTGTGGGCACCATGTTGTCACCATATTGTTGGACAATGCACATCAAAGTACAGCAGGGCTGAGGGCCAAGAATCAGGGGGAGTAATTTGACTGCGTTGTCAACAATGGGGAAACTGGAAGAATGTATCAGATATCCAGAAGTCTGCAAAGTATGCTGTGCTACTCGTGGAAGAGGGAGGAAATTATTGGAATTAAACGTTTTCAAAATTGTTAGCATGTCATATTTTACTATTTACTTCTTATTGTTCATGTCTTCTCTCACTGTCACGTGACAGGAAAAGAAACCGAGGCCATTTCATTTTACATGCAATCTGTTTCTCAGGATCTTTGCTGCAACGAGAGTTGGTCTTGCAAAATATCCTGCAAAACAAAAACAACATTGAAAAAAAAGGCACAGAAGCCTGGGATGGGAGACAAGTGTCAGTGCTGCACACCACACAGTTCCTTGTTTGACCATTAAAATCCACTGAGTTAAACACTGGAGCCTGAGTCAGAAATGCTAAGTGGAAAGAAAACGTCTGTGGATTGGAAAGCAGACTGCGATTTGTGCCCATTTTGATATCATGTTGAAGACCAAGTTCACCCCCTGCAGTATTTTCTAGAAAAAATGAATTGCTGCTGACAACCACAATTGGTAGTTTTCAGCTCAAGGATGTTTTGTTATTTGTAATAAGGAGTGTAAGACTTTTTCTACATGTTGGTATGTTATCTGCTACTACAAGGAAGTGGCTGTGTTTTTTTTACTGAAACCACTTCCTCTGTCAACTCCAGGGCGAAGTGTTTTGAATATGTGAGTTTTGAACTAGAGAGGAGAGAAAGAGAGAAATGCAATGCTTTGCTGATGATGGCATATTGCTCTGCCGAGATTTTAAATTATAATGGGCCAAATCTCAGTTGGATAATCGGAGTCTCCAAAAAAGGATCTTAACCCCAGTTTGAATCTAACATGCTTACAAGAAATGGCCATGTTGGAGTCAGGCAATCAGTATACATCCCGGCTGGTTTTATGCTCATCTGAATTGAGTGTGCCTCATTCTTGAATGCCCAGTAAAAAAAAAGCTTCTGCATATATAACCCCAACATGTGAAATTAAGATGTTCCACAGGTTTTATAATTTACAGTGTATCTACTTCTATTTGAAGGGAAAACACACAAATGCATCAGAAAATAGGAACCAACCTATACTAAGATTCAGTTAGCTGAGCTATCACAAACTTTCTGAGAACCTAAGATTGTTTGCTCTGGAAAGGAGACGTTGAAAGCATATATTATACAATTATTCAAAAGTCTAGAGAAGATTAGATTGAACCCTGAAAATACACTTAAGATTGTCAGAAACTCCAGAAGTATGTTCGCAGATGAAAGCTTAGCAGGAACATAGAAAGTTTAGATTAGACTACTTTGTGAAGAGAATAGAGAGTACTTTAATATGTTCAGCCATTGTGATTAGAAACTGTACTTCACTGATTTATTTTCTGACAAACATTCTGCATAAATACTTCCTGGTTTCCAAAACTTATAAAGCTGAACTCATTCTAAGAGGAAATTTGCAAAGGAAGAGGTGTCACATGGTTTCCAACAGCTAACTGAAGAACAGTGCTGGGAGATCACAGGTTCTATGGATGTGGTCCAAATAAGGATCTTCACACAAATAATTATTAGATTGAAGTATTGTGGACCCAGTTGGGCAGTCAACTATGTTTTGCTATATTAGTTAGAATGATGAAGCCCTCAAACCATCACTTCATCTTCACAGCTAATGACATGTTCTGTTGCATTGCTTCTTTTTCTCCCATTTTAAGTCGTTGATGAATGTGAAAGAGAAGAATAAATTGAAGAAGAGCAAGAACGGCAGCAAAAGCTGCAAGACAGGTGAAAGCAAAGGTGTTCAAAACGAGGGCTGGAACCTTTTTTCTGACTTTTACGAGATCACGCATATCGTCATAAAGGACTCCACTGTCATCATCAATAAACAAGACAACAAAAAATTGGTAGGTTCTTCCACAATCCTCTGGTTTTCTGCCCGCTGTATTGACACTTGCTGGGTCACAATTTAACGGAGCATCAGTTATTTTTTGATAAATAACGCTGCTTGGGTGGTTTATGAGACATGGAAGGAGTAGATCGCATAGCCAAGCTTTATTCTATCTTTAGACCACTTTCAGAGGTGTCTGGAATTTTCTGGCCACTCTCTCCCGTAGGATCTTCTGTTTCCGCTGATGGCGAATCCCTGTTGCGGGTTCCTTGGTGGCGGGGGGCACATAAAACGGGAAACCCCATTGACAGCAGTGGGATTAGAAGATCTCACTGACAGCCAATAGTGGGCTGCCTCTGCCACTGTGGAAAGTCCCAACCTCTTTCCCAGGAGGGATCATTGAATAGTAATCTAGAACAAGAAAAATAATTTAGGCTGTCAAAGAATATAAAGCAAATAATGTTGAGGTACAGACTAGCCATGATCTAATACAAGTGGCAGCAGTGGCTCGAAGCTTTCAATGACCTATTCCTCCACGATATTCTTAAATTATGTATTAAATCCTTTTACTGTTGCATTTTATTAGAGAGGTGGGATTGGGAAAAGGTGACTATATGTTGCCAGTAAGGATGCGTCATCTCACTATGTTTAATAATATATAGCAGAGCTGCCAGCTATGAAGTGAGATATGATCCTCACACTGCACTTAATGTGCTTTAGTTTTAATGCTGTTAATGGAAGAATAGTCATTTAGTTTTTGAGCAAACTGCTAAGTGCTGATGAGTAATCTGCAAAAGAGTTCCACATCCAAACCTGCCAAATTCAGAATGAAAAGGGATAAATAATATTTTTGTTAAAGTTTTGGGTGAATTTCATGTTCGTCAAGATTCAGAAAGTTCCAATTAAGGTCTGAAAGGTGTTGCCTGTTTTTGTCAACTTGCAACTGCTACCAGCCATTTTCAGAGCAAACCTCTCTCAGTGCCCAGGCTTCCTTAATAGAACACCCCAACGTGCATCAATGTGATGTATTTTTGACTATCTACAGCAGGTCCAAACAATATTCTCAGTAGCTATAACCATGGGGTGCATTATTCCTAATGTTCGTCTTGACCTCTGCAGCCTCTGGTACAATTGATCCTCCTTCAATAGGTCTTTTGCATTGTCTAGCAGAGTTGGATGCCCTATACTGATCCAATTGTCAGAGCATCGACAATAGGACAGTGGCCCTTCTTCCTGCCCTGTACTATAACCTCAGGAATCCTCCAAGGATCTATCCTTGGCTCTTCCTTTCTCTCATCTACTTGCTGCCTCTCAACAACATCATTTGAAGACTACATGCACTTAGAACATCCCTGTTGTACTTCTTCACCACCTCTTTAGAACTGTTTACTACTTCAGTTCTCTGTCTACTTGCCTAATATTCATTCCTAGATGCTTTACATTTTTTCCTGTTAAAATTGCAAAAACCAAAGCTTTAGCTTCCAATGTAAAATCTGTACAAAGAACAAAGAACAACACAGCACGGGAAACAGGCCCTTCGGCCCAACGAGCCCGCGCCGCCGTCCCACTGTCTCAGTGTCCTATTCGTGATTTTAGTCTACGCCTAATGTGCGAGGATCAGGGAGGTCCAATTTAGGGACAATTTAGTACCCAATCAATCAGCCTAAAAGCACATCTTTGGGGATGTGGGAGGAAACCGGAGCACCCGGAGGAAACCCACGCAACCACGGGGAGAACGTGCAAACTCCCACAGACACAGGCCCAAATCCATGTGTCCGCACAGCAACAGAGATAGTCTCTGAGCTGTCATGTTGCCCTCGAGATGGTCCAGTTTAAGCACACTAACAACATGAAGCAATAGGCAACTCCCGAAGCAACGTCCAAGAGCAGCCCACTACAACCTGCCGCATGCATGCCCCTTGCTGGACTTAAATGCCTGTGGAGACAAAAAAATTCATTATTAAACAGGCAAAGACTGTAACATCCTGAGGCAAAACGTATTCCCAAGCCTACAATGTTTAGTAAGGCCTACTATATCCCCCTATATGTAGCCCGCTCATGTGGCTGTCTAAGTGACTCTTAAACAACCCTAGCGTGCCTGCTTCCACCACCTTACTCGGCAGTGCATTCCACACCCCCACTACCCTTTGCGTGAAAAACTGCCCTCTAATATTTGTCTTATACCTAGCCCCCCTCACCCTAAGCCCGTGACCCCTCGTTCTATCCATTTCTAATAGCGGAAAAAGCTTACCACCATTTACTCTATCTATCCCCTTCATAATCTTATAAACCTCTATTAGATCCCCCCTCAGCCGACGTGTCTCAAGGGAAAACAGCCCAAGTTCATTCAATCTTTCCTCGTAAGACAGCCCTTCCATACCAGGCAGCATCCTGGTAAATCTCCTCTGCACTCTCTCCAGGATCTCTACATCCTTCCGGTAGTACGGCGACCAGAACTGGACGCAGTACTCCAAGTGAGGCCTAACCAACGTTCTATACAACTGCAACATCAGACTCCTACTCTTATATTCTATACCTCTTCCTATGAAGGCTAACATACCATACGCTTTCCTCATCACATTCTGCACCTGCACCGACACCTTCAGGGACTTGTGCACTTGCACCCCCAGGTCTCTCTGCGTATCTATACTCCGGATAGTTCTACCTTTTATCGTATAACTCCCCTCCACATTATTCCGGCCAAAGTGCATCACCTCGCATTTCTCCGGATTAAATTCCATTTGCCATCTATCTGCCCAATCTACCATCCTGTCTATGTCCTGTTGCATTGCCAGGCACTGCTCCTCAGTACCCGCCAATCCAACCATCTTAGTGTCATCAGCAAATTTGCTGATCACACCACCTACCCCCTCTTCCAAGTCATTAATATATACCACAAATGATGTACGCATGGCAGCTGTTCCTTCCTGCCTGTTCCAGACAGCAGTGGATAATTAGAAGTATTCAAAATGGAGATGGATAACTAGTTGATGGATCAAGGGGGCTACGGGGAAATGGCACAGAAAAGGAGTTGAAGCTGGCGTAGATCAGTGAATAGCGATTGTAGTGAATAGCGGGGCTGCCTAAAAGGGCCTGGTGACCTACTCCTGTATCTATTTGTTCTTGATATTTAGTATATTAAAAACTGTCTGAATTTAATATCTTTTGTGTTTCAGGATCTTAAGCTATCTTCCTATGAAGAAGCTCTTTCCATGGTATCCTTGATTGATGGTTACTTTCGATTAACGGTAGATGCCCACCACTACCTGTGCACGGAAGTGGCTCCACCTTTAGTAGTGCACAACATTAAAAATGGCTGCCATGGACCAATACGGTAAATTGGAATTTAAAAAAAGACCTTTTCATTGTCCTCCTCTGGATAAAAAGTTGCTGTTATACAAAAGCACTGTACCTAACTTCCTAATTTCTTACTTGAATCCTTTGCTAATGAGTTACATAATTTTGAAACTGCAATTTGGTCAACTTCATATCGCCTATTTTCCAAAGAAAGCAAGGCCAACTTCTTTAAGCTTTCCTCGGAACATTAATAAATGCGGACCATAATCATGACCTTTTCACAATTTGCCTTTATCAGAACTGAATATGCTATCAACAAGTTGAAACACGAAGGCAATGAGGATGGCATGTACGTGTTACGTTGGAGCTGTACAGATTTCAACCACATCCTCATGACAGTTGCATGCAGTGGAACCACTGAGGTAACAATTGAGAACACTTTTTTGAACAATTATCTTGTTTCTTCCTACCCTGTGTTATAGAGGGAGGAGCATTTAGGGATTATAATTTGTACATAAATGTTTTAGGAAAGAAATGGAAATTTCTAATCTCGTTGGAGAGATGTGCCAGGACTTTCACTTCTAGCCCTCAGCCCTCACAACGCCTCCTTTCACCCCAATGGCTCCTCATGCACCACTTGCCAGATCATGTCAACCATCCATCCCCATGGGCCATCATGTGTCTATGCCAACTCATGTCCCCATCCCACTCCCATGGGCCTCCAAGCCAACTGATGCCCTTTTATTGCACCCAATGCATGTTTAATACAGTCTCATGCCAACCCATCCAAAACTCTGCCCTTACAACACTGCATGCCAAATCATCTAATATCTACAATGGGCAGACTTCAGGACCCATGTTGAGATGAAATAAAATAAAGGACTAAATATCTATTACAGCCTTCACTGTTTTATTAAAACAAAATCTCCTATTTGTTAAAGCCTATTCAAAATGTTTAAACCCCCTCAAGTACTTAATCCATTATAAAGATGAACAGACTTCTAAATAAACAACAAAGATGGCCAATCTCTTAATAATCTCTTTTAATTGTCAACAAGCTATGAATTTAGAACCCATGCTGGGATAATTATAGGTTGCAGAAAGCAGCAAAGCATTAATAATTACATAATACCCTAAGGGCAATGTCAGCAAGTAACGATTGTAACCCTTAGACCAGCTTTGCTTTATCTCTCACGAACATAGCCAGCCTATTTATTTAATATTTTTTAAGGGGCTAGGAATTTAAATAACTCTGAAATTTGAGTTTGTTTCTCTACCTCTTGCTAACAAAGGCAGGCTGTTTTAATTCTTAAAGGGTTGCACATTTTTAAAAAAAACTTTACAACTTGCTAGGCCTACAGACCTTCTCCATTCTTTAAAGTATTCATGTCCAACTAAAATTTTCTAAATGCCACAGCTTAAGGCATTTGCTAAAGTGAAAATGGGGTCTGTTTGAACTTCACCTTGAGTTTAAATAGTCTGACTGAGTTTGGGTTTCCTGATGTCTAAATCACCTTTCCCCTGTCAGCAGAATTTGGGTCTGCTGGAAATTGGGTCAAGACTTCAGTATCAGGATCCCACCTGCCATTTTGAAAGGTTCAAATTCAGGTCATGGGATTGTGGAATTCTTTCTGTCAGATCTGTAGCCAGTTCTTGACAGGGAGAAATCACTTGTACTCATGCTACCACCATTCATTTTAATGTAGCTGCACTTGCACAATGAGATACGAGAAAACTAAGTGAGTTTTTGCGCAGAAAATAACTTGCCTCTCCCTGACATTTCCTCTTAATAAAATAGGTGACAACAAACACCTCCTAATTAATCATAAAATTCAATTGTTTTCTTAAAGTGCATTGTCGTCTGTGATGGAGGCATTAGCTCAAGACCAACAAAACAGTATAAGAACTTTCAGATTGAAGTGAGTAAGAATTCCGGTTACAAGCTGCATGGCTCTGAGAGCTATTTCACAAACCTTAAGGAACTCATGAGCCATCTCAAAGGTCAGATTCTTAAAACTGAGGACGTAAGCTTCCAATTGAAAACCTGCTGCCCACCAAAACCGAGAGGTAAGAATTACAAAAGTTGCATGAGCTGTTACCGTTTTTGATTAAGAAATCATGTCCATCTTTCCTCAAACTCCCATGTTTGAATCTTCCAATGAGGTTTCTACCCCTGCACAGTATCAAAATGGCCTTTTTCAAAGTCACAAATTAAATATTATCTAACCGTGATATCAGTGGACATTTCCCTCCTCGTCCTTCTCAACCTGTCTGTAGCCTTTGCCGTGATTGATCACGCCATCCTCCTCCGACACCTCCCACTGTCCTCTACCTGCACTCACTTGCTTTCTTAGCTATTTATCCTTGGCTAGAGAATCACCTGCATTAGCTTCTCCTCTTGCTCCCACCCTGTTACCTGTAGTATCCCAGTGATCTATCTTTGACCCCCCCCCCGCCTCCTATTTTTCACCTACTTGCTATGGCTACATCATCTGAAAATGTAAAATTTTGACTAAAAAAACAGCCATATCTCATTACTGTCTCTCTTCACCCCTCTACGGTTTCTAAACTGTTACAATCTTTGCTCAATATCCAGTACTAGATGAGCAGAAATTTTCTCCAAATAAATCTTGGAAAGACTGAAGCCATTGTCTTCAGTTCCTGCCACAAACTCAGCTCCCTTGCCATCGACTCCATCCCTCTCGCTGCCAACTTCTGATTATGTAGCACAGGCATCACTACGATTGCTTATTTCCACCACCATAACTCTGCCCTTGCCTCAGCTCATTTGTTGCTGAAATGCTCATTCATGCAGAATCATAGAATCCTACAGTGCAGAAGGAGGCCCTTCCCCATTGAGTCTGCATCAACCACAATCCCACCCAGGCCTTATCCCCACAACCCCATGCATTTACCCTGACACTAAGTAACAATTTAGCATGGCCAATCCACTTAACCTGCATATCTTTGGACTGTGGGAGGAAACCGACATGGACATGGAGAGAATGTGCGGACTCCAAACAGACAGTCACTCAAGGCCAGAATTGGCCCCGGCGCTGTGATGCAGAGTGCTAACCACCCACTATGCTGCCCATGTTTTGTTAATTGTTAATAATTGGTGTTTGGGGAAGTTTGTTGAGCTGACTCCAGTGGTCATTTTTCATGCGTGTGCTGAGCCTGTGAGTATCAGTTTTACAAGACTGTACAGGAACCCTCAGCTGAACCAAATCCTTTCCCTGTAAATTGAGATGTAGTTTCAGATAGAGTAGCTGTATAATGATCAGTGGTTTTTTTAATGTGCCCATCCTAAATGAGATAAGTAAAATTCTTTTATATAAAGAAAAATTGAGAGTTGAGAGCTCAGAACAAAAGGTTGAAAAATGTTTTAGGAGGAAATTAAGTTGCAAAAATGTTGTGATGTTTTATTTTTTAGTTTTCTAATATGTTGTGACTTGTATGTAAATACATTTCTTCAGAGATTATGTAGAGTTTTTTAACTGGTGCTTGTGCAGCATTCAGCAAGTAGCATCAGCCACTGAACAATCTGAAGAGGCAAAGATTTTATGTAAAATTCAAAATTTTAATTGTTGCTTAAAAGTGCAGTCTTGAAGCTATTAATTAGTTTAATATTTTAATTCCATAGCACTTATTTGCAATAGTACATTTCGATATATATTTGAGAGTTACTCCTAGATGAACAAAATTAAGAAAGAAAGGAAAATCATGAATGTTGAAAATCTGAAGTCAAAATATTGCCCTACCTTTTCTTCTTTTTCAAATGCTGTGACTACCCAATGTCCTTTTTTGTTGTTTATAAAGAAAATATTATCTTGATTCTTGAAAAGAGCAGCATATTCAGTGACTTAAAAATGTGAAAAGAACTAAGTTCAAAATAAGTTATGTTTGATAATTGAAGTGTCGTGTGTATCAGTGTGCTTCAATAGGTAGCACTCTAACCATTGAGCCAGAAGGTTGTGGATTCAAGTCCCATTCCAGACCTTGAGCACTAAAATCAAGGCTGGTGCTTCTCGGCAGTCCTAAGGGAGTGAATGATGCTCTGTTGGAGGTGCCATCTTTCAGAAACGTTAAAGCAAGTCCTCCTTTGCCCTGTAAGATGGACATTACAAAAAAAAGTCCTATCAAAGGTTATCCCTGGTCTCCTGATCAATATTTATCAGCACAAAAGCAGATTATCTGGTTACTATCACATTGCCTTTTATGGGAGTTGCCGTGCACAAATTGATCTACATTACAAGAGTGACAATACTTCCAAGTACTTCACTGATTTTAAACCACTTCGGTGGTCATGAAAGATGTGGTATAAATACAAGTCTTTTCTTCTTGACATGGAGTACAATGTAGGTTTTTTTTTATTGGCCGAAATCATAAAACAATCAAAAATTTCAAGTCTTTCTATAGAAATCTGAATCTGACATCTTTATGTTTTCCTCTACTTAACAGTATGGGAGACAGGCAGGGTCACAAACTGCTCCACTATGTTAAGAACAAACATATAACTATATTTAGAAGATTTATTTATTTAATATGCATTATTAATTCTGCGCAATCTATTACTGTGATTTAAGGATGTGAATTGGATGCGAGAATTGGTTAATGATTATGGTCTACAATGTTAGAATTCTCTCCAATAATTATTTAATATTTTTAATTTTGCGATGTTGTTGTGCAGAGAGGTCTAAGGAATTTGTTTTCTTCGGGTGTTGATTGCAAAAGGAAGCTCCTTATCAAAACATCTTGTTTCGACTGACCTTTACATGCGGTTGGTGTGATTTGCTGCATACCCTTTAAGCTGTCACTTGGTGAAAGAATCCTTAATTATTTTCAAATTGGAGATTTGGGGAGGTTTGCTTAAGTAACTACTGTTTCCCTTGAAGCCAGTAACTCAGGAAACCTTTACGAGTGTGATATCTTATGCCTGCTCTTTTACATTTTTAAAAATCATCGATCTCCCCACATTCCACACCCCTTTTTGTCTAAAACATTCGAGAACATTTAGTGCAGGAAGGACATAGTTAATGTGGTCTTATTTTGTTTATCAACTTGCTGTTTCCTGTTTGATTGAAGGAGCAGGTTGACTTGCATTGGAATTTAATTGAAATATATGTTTCTGTGGGGCTTTCACTGGAGAATACTCATTCTTTATGCTGTAAATTCTAAAAAAAATTCTTCAGACCGTGAACACTTGTGCAGACTTGATTTAAATGGAAATTCCAATGCGCTTAAGCCTTCCTTCACAAACCATCTGTCAGTAGCTTAATTTCACAATGGAGTCATAGTCTGCCGTAAAGAGTTATCATGTAGTACTGATTTTCTAAAATAAGTTGCCAATAATTAATTTGTAGCTGATTTGTAGATTTGTAAGCTGACATTGTTCAAAGCCACATGCATGCACCTTTCCTTCTTTGAACCCACACATAGAAACCAACGCACTCCTAACAGCCCACACACATACATATATGCAGTCCCACATATTCGCCCACGCAGTCCTTATAACGGACGTACACATTCTACTTTTTGAACTTTAAATTATCTATGAATATAGCTGCAAAGTAAACCAAACAAAAAACATGAGCACGGAGAATCATCTGGGCCAGTGCTCATGTGCGATACTGCCATTGTCACAGGAGCAGCTACCATTGTGAAATCTCTAACTCGAAGTGGTCTCAACTGACCTTTCTAGTTTAAAGTTCAATTTATTTTAAATACAAAATCAACAACATGCATCGCTATTTGGGTCTTAGGCTATACTGTCCGTTCCGCGGTTCAGTTAGAATATAGTAAGAAGTCTGACAACACCAGGTTAAAGTCCAACAGGGTTATTTGGTACCAAAAGCCACTAGCTTTTGGAGCACTGCTCCTTTGTCACGTAAGTGGAAATTATGTTCACAAACAGGGCATATAAAGACACAAACTCTGTTTACAAAATAATGGTCGGCATGCAAATCACAGTTAGAATATGGCAGCAGCTATGTGGCTCAACTGCAGTCACCTGCCTTTGAGGCTTATCAATTAATAACTTTACCTAGTAAAAATCTGTCCATTTCTGCCTTGAAATTTTCAATTGACCCAGCATCTACAGTCTTTTGCGTTCAGAATCCCAGATTTCTAGCAATTCTTGTGTGAAAAGGTGCTACTTTATTTCACTTCTGATTTGGGTGGTACAATGATTTGCACTGCTACCTCACAGCGCCATAGACCTGGATTCAGTTCCTGCATTGGGCGTCTGACTGTGTGGAGTTTGCATGTTCTCCCCGTGTCAAGATTGAAAATTTAATCAATAAAAACTTCCTCTGGATGATCCAGTTTCTTCCCACAGTCCAAAGTTGTGCAGGTTAGATTATTTGGCTATGCCAAATTGCCCCATAGTGTCTAAAGATGTATAGGTTAGGGGGAATCAGTTATTGTAGATGTGCAGGGATGTCTTTCAGAGAGTTGATGCGGACTCGATAGGCTGAATGGCCTCTCTCTGTATTGTAGGGGTTCTGTGGTTTAGCTTCAACTTTAAGATTATGTTCCCTTTTTCAGGATTCCCTAATCTGAAGAAATAGTTATTTTACATTTGAATCCGTTTATCATTTTAAAGACCCCAATTAGGTCACCCCACAGCTGACTATATTCAAGGAGTTCAAGCCAAATTAACTGTATACCCTGATATTAATCTGGTGAATTCCACGACACCACCTCCAAGGCCAGAATGTCTTTCCAGAGATGCAATGCCCAAAACTGAACTTCATACACCAGGTAGGGTTTAACCATCTGTATGTCTGATACATAATTTCCTCTAATTTGTATTTCAATCTACTTGACATAAAGGACAACATCCATTAGCCTTTCTGTTTGTTTTCTATAGCTGTGGATGAACTTTCACTAATCTGGGTTCATGAACGCCTTTTGTTCCTCCAAATTTAGTAATCTTTCACTGTTCAGAAAATATTCTGGTTTGTCTTTCTTGAATCCAAAGTGAGTATCCTTGAGTTCCCCCAATCTGCTGTGGCTTTAAACATTCATTTAGTCTATCTATCTCCCTTTTTAACTTTCCAGTCCCATCTCCAAAGCTTACTGGACTTCCTAACTCAATGCATTTTCAAATCTGGATACACTACTCTCTATATGATTCAAGTAATTTCCCCATAACTGGTGGTCTCTCGGACTCCTCTTCCTTCCTTTCTTAAATAATGGGAAGACATCTGCAGTTTTCCAATCAAGCAATTCCATTTTCTGACTTGCATTAAATTTAATAAGTTCCTCCTCATGACCTACTTTTATGTTCCTGTTCTGCTAGGGGTTTTTTCTTTCTGTGAAAACGGATACAAAGCAGTCATTTAATAAGTTTGCCGTTTCCTTATTATACATTAAAGTATCGACTGAGTCTATCATTAAATGGTCCACATTTCCTTTAACCTCTCCATTTATTTGCTAGTATAAAAAATTCTACCATCAGCGTTGCAAGTTAGCCCTTACAAGTTTTGTCATCCTTTTTTGCACCTTTTATCTTTCTTATAACAATTATTTATATTCTTTGTATCACTGCATTACTTTTCCTAGCAGTCCAAGTTTTGCTGGATCTTTGCTTTTCCTTGCACTTTTCTGTAAACCTGTTCTTTTAGCTCAGTATTGATCGTTATCTTATTTATTGATCATGGTTGCTTAACTGTAGATCTGATTTTAAGGATATGTACTGGTTTTGTATTGTAGCATAAAACTTCGTAGAATACTTCCCACTGTTTGCCTGTTGATTTTCTCATATAACAGTTCAGTTCCGCTTATGAAATCATTGGTCAATTTATTTCTCACCTCTTCTAAGTTTTTCTTAATTAAATTTCCAATCCTGGTTTGTGTCTCTCTCCTCCCTTTCAAACTCACATCAAATTCAGTCATTGGTTAGAGGGGGTAAGGCAATATGGAGAGTGAGGGGGTGAAGGGGTATGTAGGGTCTGGGGGTGAGGGGATGTGTATACGTCAGTGGCTGTAGCAGTGAGGGGTGTATGTGGGAGTGAGGGGGTTTGTGAGTGAGGGCTAAAGAGCCTTGCAGTTTTATTGCGCTGAGAAAAGGCCAAAATAGCTATGACAAACCTTCTAAGCAGCCCACCACTGCACTTAGCAACCCCTGAGGCTGCTTCCAAACCTGAGGTGGTAGGCCAGACTCCAACGCACACCTGCCACTCTCCTCCCACCCCACCTGAATGAAAAATCTCATCTTTGTGGACACCTCCTCCTGTGGAGGATGCACCGAGCCAGGAATAACACAATAAGCTGAGTGTATGCAGCACTATTAGGATACATTTATGCTACTGGTTTAGCTTCCCAGTAACACAAAACTTACAGTCTTGATCCAGAGTCTGGGCCTGATTTCACTCCACATAGAAGTTATACTAAATCCAACTGAAGGCCAAGTGCCATTCAGCTTTTGTTTGAACCACATGAAGTGCAAATCTAACATGGTATTGAGCGGGGTTTAAATCTAGCTACTATCTAGCAGCTAGTTATCTAAAAGCAAGACTTCAATGATTTATGTACAAAGTTCTCTCCTGAGCAGGGTAACTGGGACTGATAATGCAGCAATGGTTTGATGGCATAAATTTGGCCATAAAGAGACTTTTAATGATGTTAGCAGGCACCAGGATTGCAGTATACTTACTAACAAGAGCAAATTATTCCAGTGGAGAGTTCCATTTGCTGTTTCCCTTCCATAACATCCACCTTATCCATATCATGTCTGTGTCTGCAAATCATTATCTATAATATCATCCTTTTTTCGATTACTTTTTGGGAAGTTTATACTTAAATGAAGAATGTTAATATTGGGAATAAACAGTTTCTCACATTGTGCACCTAGATGCAACATTAGATTTTGCAAGGTTAGTTGCAGCACAAGTTAGATACAGATCAGATCAAAGCTTCCTCTAATCCGGTTGTCGACAATGCACCTTAACTATTAAGCTGAGGAAAGCACTCTGATATTTCTGAATCAGATTCTTAAAAACCATGTTTTCTTATTGCAGATGAAATATGAGTCTTTGTGCACATATTTGGATAACTTTTGCTGCAGTTGCAGTGCAAGTTGCTTTGCTTTCTGATTTTGCTTTGTCCTTCTTTCCTGTGATTGAAGGGAAATGTTTTGATCGCTTCTGGTGTTGTGGGACTATATTGCTGGTAGTGGCAATTCTAACCGAATATCTGTAGATAGGAATTCCTCCAGAAGCCCCTTTAGCTTTCATAAATTTGAGAGATCAGAAACAAGTGTACTTGCATTAGCCACCTTTATCTCAGGAGTCAGGTGGTGCAGTAACACAGTGGTCAGCACTGCTGCCTCACAGTGCCAGGGACCTGGGTTCAATTCCGGGTTTGGGTCACTGTCAGTGCAAAGTCTGCACGTTCTCCCTGTGTCTGTGTGGGTTTCTTCCGGGTGCTCCAGTTTCCTCCCACAGTCCGAAACACATGCGAGTTAGGTGCATTGGTCATGCTAAATTCTCCCTCAGTGTACCTGAACATGTGGTGACTAAGGGATTTTCAGGTACTTCGTTGCAGTGTCAATGTAAGCCTATTTGTGACAGTACTAATTAAACTTTAAAAAAATCAAGATCAGGATTACCTGATTGTGTTTGGTAGTGGCGTAAACATTTACCTTATTTTTTACAGAGGTCAGGAGTGAAGGCATGTCTTGCTCTACATTTTCTCCCTTTCTCATCACTCCCTTTGTTGGAGCAGTGTTCACAGACTCTGTCCCAATCATAATGTCACTGGGGCAAAATTTCATGATGCCCTCAGTAACATCACAAATTAGGCAAAATGTGAAAACAATTAGTGTAGACATAGCTCCTTGAAAACAATTTAGTGTCGTAAGAACCTGACCATTCACCGTGTTCTGTCATTTAGGTTTTGTTTAAGGAATTGACACTGACATTTATTCTGCCTCTTCCAAACCCAAGACCCTTCCACAAATCAGGAATTCATCTTGTTCCCTTTTGAGTGTGTCAGAGCCGATGTATGTGTGAGATCAGCAAAGAACACTTCCCCTTTCAGTGACTTCAGTTTTATTCCATAGTAATTTAACTTTCTAGCTGCCACACAAATGAATAATGAAAAAACTTAGCCTTAAAAAAAACCTCTTCCTTACATGGAGCTGAGCACAAGAGCTTTTCCATTCTGCATGGGACTGTTTATACTGAAACAGATGTGTTTTTCCTCTTTTTTTCCTTGCCACAGAAATCTCAAATTTGTTAGTGATGACAAAAAGCCAGTCCCAGATATCACAGACGACTGCAAGCAACTACAGTTTAAGTCAATTGAGCTTCCACCGGATCCGCAAGGAGGAGATCAGTCAGGTGGGACCACTGTTACTGACTTATGCTGGGGTTCAGTTTTATAGATGCTTGAGTTTGTCTATTACTCAATCAAGTGACCATTCTTGCTATATGGGCGAGATTTTACAGCCTTGCTCATCCTGAAACTGTAAAATTCCACCTGACGTCAATGGACCTTTTCATTGCCTGTTCCTCGCCTGCTCTGATTCCTGTGATGGGCAGGATGGTAAAATTCAAGCCTACGAGTTTGAAGAGTAAATGTTGATATGCTTTTTTGACACTGAGGCCCACTGATTCTGATCTTGTCCTCACCAAGTGTTTGCCTGTGCATTTCCTAGTCATTCTTTATTGATAATGAATAAAAGTTAAATAAAAGGCTGTGACCGTGTTTTATTTTTAAACTTCATTGTCCATGGTTGCTGAAATCAATGAGCACTTTCCATTATTGTCATAGTTGAGATCAGTTAACTCATTAGATTAAGATTTGACATTGCATTCTAACGCACTACAGTACTTGGCATTCATTCACTGAACCTCTAAACCAATTACGGTAGGAGTAAAACTGAGATTAGATACTGTGTGATTACCCCAACTTCTCGTTCTGCCATTTTTGCCTTTAAATCTAAAACAACAACTGATCTAAATCAGTTTTTCACTTTGAAATGTATTTTATTGCTGGGGTGGGTGTGTGGGATGGATGTGTGTGTATGGGTGTTTGGTTTGACACCTGGTATGATGCAGAGTATATTTAATTGATTTGTTTTCAATATCAGCTTGAACACCTTGGAAGAGGAACCAGGACAAACATCTATTCTGGGACACTGAATTACAAAGATGATGATGAGGAGGATGGAAGTTTCTACAATGCGAAAGACATCCGGGTGGTCCTCAAGATTCTCGATCCCAGTCACAGAGATATCTCACTGGTATGATTCATTAAAAAATCCATCCAGCCATATTCCACTTTCCAGCAATTGTCTGTAGCCTTGCGGGTTATGGCACTTGAGAACCATTTGCAGACACTTTTTAATGAGCTGAAGGTTTCTGTGTTTGCTACCCTTTCAGGCAGTGAGTTCCAGACCCCTACTGAAATCGGGGCAAAAAAACTTGTTCTTGTCACCTCTCTAATCTTTTTACCAATCACTTGAATCCATGCTCCTAGTTACTGACCCCTCTGCTGAGGTAAATAGGCTCCCATCTACTCTATCCAGGTCCCTCACAATTTTGTACATTTCCATCATATCTCCCTTCAGCCTCCTCTGTTCCAAGGACAACAACTGAGACCTTTCCAGTCTGTCCTCACAGGGACATTTTTCCAGTTGGCAACATCCTTGTAAATCTAAAATCAAACAAAATACTGCGGATGCTGGAATCTGAAACAAAAACAGAAAATGCAGGAGAAACTCATCGTTGGAAAGAGAATAGCTCTGATGAAGGTCATCCTGACTCAAAACGTTGGGTCTACTCTTTCTCTGCAGATGCTGTCAGACCACTGAATTGCTTCGGCATTTTCTGTTTTTGTTGTCCTTGTAAATCTTCTCTGTTCTCTCTCTAGTACAATCACATCCTTTCTGTAATGAGGTGACAAGGACTGCACAAGTTGTGGCAAACCAATGATTTATGCAGTTGCAGCATCTTTGTTCTCATATTCTATACCTCGGCTAATAAAGGAAAATATTCTATATGCCTTTTTATCCACCCTTTTGATCTGCCCTGCCACCTTCAGGAATCTGTGGATATTCACTCCCAAGGCCCTGCACTTCCTCTACACCTCTGTTTTCTCCCATTAGTTATGTAGTGTTTACCTTGTTCGCAAATGCATCACCTCACACACTTCTCCAGGTTGAATTCCATTTGCCTCTTTTCTTCGCACTTTATCAGTTCACTGATATCGCCATTGGATACATGTCAGTAACTTTGTTTGGATTTAGTAAGATCTTTTGTAATTAAGTTTCTACTAGTCACACCCCTTCAGTACTGAAGATATGTTTACTTGTCTGGGCAAGGCTCTGGAGATCACCTCTTTTTGATTTGAATATGTAACACATTCCATTAGTTGCCCTGCTCCTATCTCTAATCGATTGGGAAAAAATGCTATATAAAACCTGGTCAGTTAAATTTTAATCTTTACTCTTACTTCCAAAACAACAGTGGGAGCTGAGAAAAGTGAACAAACAGTTTAACTATAGGAGAAAGTTTAAATTTATAGGCTACTTGCAGCTTCAGTGTCCTGTTTAACTCTTAATTGAATTTCAAGCCAAATCTTCTGCATCAGAAAACCTTTGTACCTTCACCTTCACGCCATTTGTGCTGTTGAAATTCTTGCCTTTAGATTGAATTATTCTAATGCCTTCCTAGCTACTATTTCCTCCCTTGAATCACATCAAAACTCCGTTGACCATCTATCTTGCACCAAGTCTCTGTTGCTCCTCACTACATGTTCTTGCTGCTTTTCTCTGACTCATTCCCCAGTGTCTCAAATTTTAAATGATCTCCTTGGACTGAGTTTATGCAGTTGATGTAAGCAGGCGGGTGAGATTTAGAAGGCTGTTCTTAAAATAACCTTATGGAAAAGGCAGTAATGAGGATGGGATACTTCTTTTGAGGCAGTGCCCTTGTGTACATTACAGGGGTCTCCCCAGAATGCTCCCTCTTCCCTTTGTGCCTCCCTACCTGACGTCTGAAATCTGCCCCCCTCCCCAATCACCCCAATGTTTTCAGCGTTACAGCACAAGCTGAAGTTACAAAAAACAATCTGATCTGAGAGGCTGAATTTACCTGCTTTTGAGGATTAAGCACCAGTTTTCTGTTTTTTTTTTAACTGATCAAACAAATGGTCTTTCCTCCATAGGCTTTCTTTGAGACAGCAAGTATGATGAGGCAAGTTTCTCACAAGCACATTGTACTTTTGCATGGTGTTTGTGTTCGAGACCTGGAAAGTAAGTACCATTTTGTTTTGTAATTATTGCCTATAATTAAATTAATCTAATCGAAAAGATGACCTGCAGCACGTTGTTATTGTGTTACAATCCATTTAGGGACTGTTAACATTTAAAGAAGAAATCCAAACACCCATCCATTAACTGACAGAACTACTTCATGTTTATTCAACAAAATCTTACTTTATTGTGTGTCAAAAGTAATTAGAAAAAATAAGCACTATTAACAGTATAGTTTACAACGCATTATGAACTTGTTTTTATGTTTTACTTCCTCAAGACTTCCCTTATGAAATCTTGAAGGTTCATTCATTTTCTTGTGGCCAACCAAAAATTATTCCACAGCCCTCCAGAATTTACTTTACTTTTTCTTATTATTCCATGGACTGTATTTCTTATTATTGATGTGGAGATGCCGATGTTGGGCTGGGATGGGAACAGTAAGAAGTCTCACAAAACCAGGTTAAAGTCCAACAGGTTTATTTGGTAGCACGAGTTTTCGGAGTGCTGCCCCTTCATCAAGTGAATTCACAAACTGGGCATATAGTGACACAAACTCAAATTACAAGATAATGGATGGAATGCGAGTCTCAACAGGTAGTCAAATCTTTACAGCTACAGACAATGCAAGTTACCTGTTGAGACTCTCAAACTGAATTACAAGATAATGGATAGAATGTGAGTCTCAACAGGTAACTCGCATTGTCTGCACCTGTAAAGACTTGTTGAGACTCGCAGTCCATCCATTATCTTGTAATTGAGTTTGTGTCTATATATGCTCTCTTTTTGAACCCAACTCTGCACTCATCTGATGAAGGGACAACACTCTGAAAGCTCGTGCCACCAAATAAACATGTTAGACTTTAACCTGGTGTTGTAAGATTTCTTACTGTTCCTTATTATACCCAGAAGTACAAATTCTATGGGGATCCTTCCATTAGGTGGCCCTACAGATTATTGTATTACATTCTCTGTAATCCATGACAATAACTAAGATCTACACTCACTATGAATTTACTAATATCTCATCTTTATAATTATGACAGAGTTAAATTGATGCAGATAAATTGTACCTGAATAAAGATTGCTATCCTCTTTTGTGATGTTACTGGATGATAATGATGATTAATGATACTTACCTTAATGATGCCATATAATTGACTGCTGTTAAGCTGCCTCTAAACAGCAGTACAAAGCAGATTAAATGAAATACATTATATGTGCAACAAGTGCACATAAATCTTACTTTTGGAGTTAAATGCAAATCCATATGTTAACATTTTTCTTTATGATCCCCTCCCCACACAATCGCCAACTAAAATGGAGGGCAAGTATGACAATAAGAATGCAAATTACATTTGGCTTTTTAAATTTTTCCAGATATCATGGTTGAAGAATTGGTCGAGTTTGGACCACTTGATTTGTTTATGCATCGAAAGAGTGAACAGCTTTCAAATAGCACACCTTGGAAATTTTTGGTTGCTAAACAACTGGCGAGTGCACTGAGCTATCTGGTAAGATTGCCATACTCCATTACAATATTTTGGATGTTTGGATACTGGATGATTTGATAGGGATGTTTAAAATTATTAAGGAATGGGTTAAAGCACATGGAAATAGATTATTATCAGTAATGAAGGCCCTAGAAAAGGGGACTATAGATGTAACATTGAACATAAGGTGATTTAGGACAATAAAATGAGAAGCTTTCCTACACAGAACTGAGGTTATGGATTTCGGAGCATTTGAAGTAGACACCATGTCAGTTGTGCACAGTTCGTTGATTAAAACAACAGAAGAGCAGGATAGGAAGATAAGTGTCAGGATCATGTGGGAGAAATGCTAACATTAACTTATTTCTGTGTTTTAATTTTTGTGTAATGAAATTGCTTAATCATAAATGCTATAAAGAGTAATATTCATACATCGGTAATCTCTCTCAATCATGTCTTCCCCTATGTTAATGCTCAAGACCTATTAATTAGACATCTATGTGGAACTGACCCCTAATGTGATGTGAACTTTCACTTTGATTTTGTAATGAAGTGGGCTAATATAAGACACATGCAGTAGCCTCTCTTGATGTTTGGCAGAACACGATGTTTCCCTCCCTGTGATGGGAGAAGAAAGTCAGCTTTGAGTAGTAGAGATAAGGGATGGATGGATATTTTTCAGTTTTGTTTGCTGTCTTTGGGAACCATGATGTGTCTCTACAGGACTAAAACTTTGCTGGGATGATATGGGATGAATTATACAAAATGACGTGATTGAACCATCTTATCTCTTTTTTTTATATAGTTTATCTCCACATGGATTAATTTATTAATTTGTTTTAAATGTCAATTACTGAGCTAACATAGATCATTTTATGAACAGGAGGACAAGAATTTAGTGCATGGCAACGTATGTACAAAAAATATTTTGCTGGCAAGACAAGGAATTGAAAATGATGGAGGCCCTTTCATCAAACTGAGTGACCCAGGTGTTCCTATCACTGTGCTGTCCAGAGAAGGTAATATTTTCGGAAGGATGTAGAATTTCCTCTCTTTATAATTTTAGAGACAAAATGGCTCAGTGTGATGTATTGTATTGGGAACCCTGCTTCTTCTTAGCTATAATAAACACAGGAAAATATACCCCTTATTTACAGTTTTATAGACAAGTTGCACATCTCCTGTGAAGTTACTATGGGTTGAAGGCTGTGCTGCAATGGAGTTGAAGGAAGCAGATTTACTTGGAGACTGTAAGCTGCAGTTGAGGGGTGAGGTGAGGAAGGGCCAATACTGAAGTTTTGGGGACCAGGTATGGGAGTGACAGGCGAGTGAGGACAGGGATTCTGGGTGTAAATTAGACCTGGGTATTGGCATGGTCAGATAGCAAAAGTGAGGCCTCAAACACTGGAGGTACAGAAAACACAGGCTGCAACTCAGGAGTGTAATTCTTTATCTCTGTCATTAAAATGTAGGGATTCCTCTTTCCTCAGACCCTCCACACGTTAGGGTTCATGACATTAATTTACCTGTGTATTGACTGGAACAGTATGACCAGTGAGACTACTTTCTTCTGACACATTGCAACAGTTTTATTGAATCACCCACATCCCCTACAGTAAAAGACCCAAAAATTTAAAACAATCCGTTCCCAGTACCTGACACAAAATCACCGTGGTTCAGTTTAAAGCTTCAAAAATACAAGCAAAACATCATGTATTATCCCGAAATCTTAAATAAAGACCCTCAGACAAGTATTACTACAATATGGCTGAACCAAATTACAAGTTATCAGCAAAAAACACACCGGTTTCACCCCAAAGCGTTACAAAACCTTCAGACCAATATCACCACCATATGGCTAAGAACACTTACAATCTCCAACACAACTGTCTGTTGTGTGTTGACTGTGCGATTCAAATTATATCATGGAATGTGAATTGTTTGTGTTCTCAGCTCTAGGGCAGAGGAATCCACTCAATTGGTAATATTATTCACTGGCTATTAACTCGGTCTATGCAATTAGCTACACTCAGTCTGATTGACTCACTACCACTGGCCTGTGTCCCTGTGCTAAGGAGGGCCAAAGTTACAGAGGATTCCAACTCTTAAACAACAACCACTCCTTTAAAGTGTCCATTTGTGGAGAGCACTGGGCTCGATTTCTAATTCCAACATAGTTGAGCAGTTTGATAACACTCATTGACAGACTCTCAGGGCCCTATTTTACCACTTTGATTCTAAGTGCTGGGCAAAATTGAAACAGTGTTTCAGATCTGACTTTTAGACTTGTTCTCAGGCTCCCCCATACGCACTCTGCCTGAAAAAATATCAGCAATTCTGAATCTTGCTGCACAAGCCAGTGGGCAGGGCTTAACATGCCCAAAATCCTGTAGCTCTGATCAGCACCTCCAACTGTGCATGCGCAGAAAAAAAGATAGAATGTGGCTCCCCTGCCACATCGCTTCCCCCTGACCCCTCAGAACATTACTGACCCCTTATCCCCCCCAACCCCTCTGCCACCCAGACCGATCACACTTCTCTCTCCCTTTCCCCTTACTGATCTCAGGCACAGTGGCAGTGGACCTCCCTTCCCTCTCATTGATCTAAGGCAGAGTGGCAGCAGATCTCCCCTTCCCCCTCATTGATCACAGGCAGCATGGTAGTGGACCTCCCTTCCTCCTCATTGATCTAAGCCAGAGTGGCAGCAGACCTCCCCTTCCCCGCTCATTGCTCATAGGCAGAGTGGTAGTGGACATCCCACTTCCCCTTCCCCCATTGATCTCTAGCAGAGAGCCATCAGATGCTTGGCACTTATCTCCTCACTAGCTGGAGCGCCCAAATCGGACTTTTGTAGAGCATGTCTGTTTTGTGCTGAATCTGCATGGTCAAATGCAGTGGTAAAGGTGGAAGTGCCAGTAGGGTTGGGCATGCATCCTATTAAGTCAATTTAAATGCATTTAAATGGCCATTGTGCCCGTTTCAGGCACGGTCCCAATCGCAGCCATTTTTGGGCCTTGATAAAGGGGGAACCGGCGGGGAGGTGGGCGCTATTTGCCTCATGGCCAACTTTTCCAAATTTCCACACCTGGAAACAGGTGCAACTTTATGGTAAAATTGGGCTGTCAGACTGAAAAGGCTGTTGGGGTATTGAAGATAAAATGGCAGCTTTTGGAATTACACTCGAGCATCAGCCAGTGCTTTCCAAAGAGGGTGATATCCCTTAAATCTACATTAAATTGGTGGGCTATTTACCATGCATTACAACTAATTCAGCAACCTTCTTCTAAAAAGAAAATTCTCAATTTTACAGATTTTTAATTGGGGTCAAAGAGAAACTTTGTGGGAACATGCTCCATATATTTCACTGTATTTCACTGTTCTAGAACGTGTCGAGCGCATTCCATGGATTGCTCCAGAGTGTGTAGAAGACTCCAAAAACTTGAGTATTGCTACAGACAAATGGAGTTTTGGGACAACCCTGTGGGCGATCTGCTATAATGGAGAAGTGCCTCTCAAAGATCGGAGCCTGGCAGAGGTAGTTAATTATAAGTAACATATCTCATGTATATATTTAAATCCGTGCATTTGACTGATTATTACATTTTTATCACATCTTTTGTGCCAGCCTTTTCCTTTATGAATGTCGGGTCTGGTTAGCATGGGATTTTTTTCTGTTAATACCTTGTTAACTTTTCACTTTTGGGAGGATTCAATCTATCTCCAACAGCCTGGAATTATTCATTTTGTGCAGCGCTGGGATGCTCTGAATTACATTTGGATTGTGATGTCTGAGCACTTGCTATGCATGTCATTTTCTAAAGGGAATCGTTACTCGACTGATGCTACACTATTTTTCTCTTCCGCTTCTAACAGTTTTTGATCAAAGGTTTCTCAGAATCATTTAAGGGTAAAAAAGCAACATACATTTTTTAAGCTGAGATAAAGTTCATTATTTTTCAATGCCTTATCAGTGACAGAAAGCAAAACATTTTTCTGATTAGTCTCCCCCTGTAGCCTTTGCTTTACCTTATAGATATTTTTGAAACTGTATGAGATATAGCAGGTTGAAAGCGTGAACCTTTCTTTATGTAATGTTACTTCGATTATCAAAAAGAAGTTGAATTTTGAAACTAACGAATTGGCTCACCTGTGTTTCGTTAACAGTTAGAAAAGGCCAATGATGATAAGACACCTTTGTAAAATTACATTTTGAAAGAAAACCAAGTCACTTTATAGGAAACAAACTGGAAGGACCATAACTTGGAGTCTGTTTTTAAAATTGAATCTATTTGTTCTTGTGTTGTGGGCATTGCTGGAAAGGCCACATTTATTGCTTGTTCCTAATTTCCCTTGAGCAGGTGATGGTTAATCTGCCTCCTTGAGCCACTGCAGACTGTGTGGTGTTGGCCCATGCACCAGCTGGTTAGGAAGGGAATTGCAGAATTTTGGCTCAGTGATAGTATCTACAGTGAAGAAAATAAGAGAGGCCCGATTCACTTTCGCTATGGTTTACGATATACAAAACTAAAAGAAGAAAATTCTAGTTTGGTCATAACTGTTCTTCCTCCAAATTTCTTTATCCTACAGTTTCCCAGACTTTTAAAACTCAAGATTGGCATCATCTAAGTTATTTATTTATTCCATTTTCCCTCTACTCTTTTTAAGCCATGATGATGTCCTACAGTATTTGTACCTAAAATATTTAATTTGCGTATATTATAACCAATATTTCCTATTTGTGTTGCAGAAAGAGAGATTCTATGAAGCTCGGTGTAAACTAACCCCCCCATCCTCCTGTAAGGAATTGGCTGAGCTAATGCAGCAGTGCATGACCTACAATCCACCCGAGCGACCGTTCTTTAGAGCCATCATGAGAGATATCAACAAATTGCAAGAGCAAAGTAAGAAGCTGTAATGGCAAAAATAATGCATGTAGCCAAAGTAATTGTTCTTAAGTAAATCAACGATGTATAAATTATGACTGGGAACATCTGCAGACCTAAGTCCCTTTTAGCTTGGCTTTTGGCACACCTGTTATTCCAAATGCCGAGAAACTTCCTCTCATGAACTTTGGATTTTGTAACTAAAATTTAGTGTGTTTCTGTTCTTATTCTGAAGCAAAGAAAGGTTAGGGGGAACTCTTGTAGGAGTCAGAATTGTCTTATCATCCATAAAACAAATGAAAACACTTTCGAAAAGGAACCTGCATTATAAGTTCTTTAGGTCTGCCTTGTTCCGAAGCTGAGGCGTTTTTCTTTGACCTCGTAATTATCCACAGTAACGTGATTGTATTCATGTCACTTTGTGAGTTTGTAAAGTTAATTTATTAGTGTCACAAGTAGTCTTATATTAACACTGCAATGAAGTTACTGTAAAAATCCCCCAGTCGCCACGCTCCAGCACCTGTTCGGGTTCACTGAGGAGAATTCAACATGGCTAATGCACCTAACGAGCGTGTCTTTTGGACTGTGGGAGGAAACTGGAGCAGCCAGAGGAAACCCACGTGGACATGGGAAGAATGTGCAGACTTCACAAAGACAGTGATCCAAGTCAGGAATTGAACCTAGGTCCCTGGCACTGTGAGGAAGCAGTGCTAACTACTGTGCCATTTGTGACAATAAGCACAGCTAACACTTGGGCATGATGTCGCTTGGGATTGAGGATGTCAACGTATAGTTATTGACATTATCATAAAAGACCAAAGGAAATAAATAAATTTAATCACCTGATCTTTTACTTTATTTTTACTGTTCTTCTGTTTTAATGTTAATGGTCAGATCCAAATATAATTCCTGAAGATAAACCCAAGGCAGAAATTGATCCAACTCAGTTTGAGAAAAGATTCCTCCGAAGGATAAGGGATCTGGGTGAGGTAAGTAGCTGCTTTTATTTGCCTACTGCATCTAGAGATAGTGTTTCTTCTAGATTACTGCATGGAAGTTTGAAGGCCTAATTGCAGCAATTCACCAAGTTTGTTTGACCAGGGTGGGAGAGAAGACGTAAATGAATTAGCTGATAACCAAATTTGGGCATTTCGATGCCTAAAGATTTGTAGGCGGAGGGGAAAACCTGAGGGAAGAAATTCTGTAGTTTTGAGGTGTAGATGGTGATGAACTGAGTTTATTTGCTTGAAATTTGATTGGAGATAAAATGGATAATGTTGGTGCCAACAGGTTTATGAGAATAGAAGTATAAAATTAACAAATCTTAACCTACACTTAAGGTGAGAGAGACCTTTTCTTCCCAACAGTAATGTGTGTAGATTAAACTCTCATTTAAAGCAATGCTGAATAAATACCTTTTGTAAAAGATTGGATTAAATATTTGGATGTTATAATGGTAAGAATTAACAAGAGATGATTCAGTACTGTGTAGAACCTAATGAAATTCCAAGGTACTGGAGCTTTATAAGTGTCTTTCAAAGGAAGGCAATAATCAGAGGTATATAATATATGATATACAGTTAGATAGCTATTTTGGAGTGTGCTTGGTTTAAAATTTGGGAGCAGGGAGAAAAGTTTGCAGAATCTTTCTTCAAAAGATCATTTGGGTTAGATAGATAATAACATTGGAATTATATATATGGTGTGTGAATGAATGAACATGATTTTTCCAGTGTTTTTTTTCCGCATTACATACCTTTTGTAATATTTAAGAGTTAACAACACTGGTAATATAATGTATCTTGTGTTGCATTGTAGCAATTTAACCAAAATGACTTGTTTTAAGTTATTTGGCAGTACAAATTGTACAATATCAATATACACAATGTCACAAAGATTGTAAGATTTGGTCACTGGGCTCTTTTTAAAATTGATTTTGCCCCCAGCTGGGTGATATTTGTTGATTTTTAGCTTGTATGTCTCTTGATTCAGACAGACACATACAATCCTTAAATGGATAAATGGAGCCTTTTTCAAGAACTGAAAATTGGAGAATTACTTAAAATTTATAAAGTATGTTCCGTGAATGAAGCCATTAGTCAGATTTGTAATTGTAGAATTCTGAGTATTTCCAACGTTTTCAGATTTTTATTTCAGATTTCCAGCATCTGCAATATTTTGCTTTTGCATTGGAAATATTGTGCAGACAAGTGGAGATGTGTTTGACCCAAAGATGGATGTTTGTTTAATGTTAGACAAATGAGTCCCTAGCATACGAGATTCCCACTGTTATTTTTAGTTTTCTAGTCATTACCTCCCTTTAGGAGGGAAAGGGCCCATGGAGAAGCAGCATACTGAATTTATTGTTACATTGACAAGATAACAAAATAGCATTGACAATTGTCATAAAGAAATTCATGGTCAAGATCAGGCAATCCTTCTGGGAGGTAAAGAACTTGAAAATGAACAACTGGGGATTTAAAAAATTGTTGCTTTGAAAGAAAAGGTGAGACAAAGATGGTCTGACCTGTTTTCCATGTTGTGTTCCATTTTATAGCCACCTGGTCAAGATTGGAGAGGATATTAAGCTGGTTTACATTTGAAATCAGGCCTCCGTCCCTTGGAGCTCCTTGATTATCTAGACTTGGAATAAACTGTTCAGAAAAAGTGTTTTTTTTAATTTGCAGTGAAGTTGGAGATTTGGTAACTTTTTTTCTTTTAATCTCACAAGGGCCATTTTGGAAAGGTTGAGCTCTGTCGCTATGACCCAGAGGGTGACAACACAGGGGAACTTGTTGCTGTTAAATCTTTAAAACCAGAAAGCAGTGAAGAACACAAAGCAGATCTCAAGAGAGAAGTTGAAATCCTGAAGACTCTGTATCATGACAATATAGTGAAGTATAAAGGAATATGCACTGAAGAAGGTAAGTCCCCATTCTTGTTTTTTTTTGCATCTTTTCTACAAACTGGGAATTATAAAACAAAATGAATTAAGTGAAGAACAATCATATGATTTAAAACCAAGTCTGGCTTGAGATGTGCTGAATCCTTCCTTCATAAATAAAGTACATGGTATGGTAGAAAAACCTACAGACCAGGGACTTTTTCATATTCAATTTCCAGACTGGATTCAACTGGGGGAACTAACCTGGGAAAGCTGTAAAAGTTCTACAATTGGTGCCAGTAATCTTATGTTAAGGAGATGGAAATATCAGCCAGAGTCCCTGAATGCTCGATAGTGACACTTGCTGGAATTTGTACTTGAGTGAATGTAGGATTGAGCTGAGCAACAAAGTATCTTATAGGCATACAAATAGCTTCTTGAGTAGATATTAATGGATCCCTATCACAGCAACAGACATTCCCTGCGGGAAAGCACGTTTCTGTGGGTGTGTGCTGAAATCAGCAATTAGTTTAGCTGTGGCATTGCTCATACTGTTAAAACTCAAACAGTGACTAATGGTGACTTAAGCATGGTATTGGAAGCTATTTAACTGTACACCCTGTAAGGGATTCAACACCTTAAGAAGGGAAAGGAAGCAAGTTTTTTTTAAGAAGAAACCCTAACTCCTAGCGCAAGATTTGCAAAGTTTACATGTTATTTGATTATATGTTATGCTGAAATTATTCCATGAAAGACTCTACAGAAGTCAAAAATGTATAAATACGTTGTAAAATCCATCTTTGATTTACAGGGAGGAACATTTCAATTGGAGGTGAAATGAGTTGAATTGTCAGTAGAGAGGATTGCACTTAATCTGTTGAGTGCACATGTTTGGTGGACCAACTTGCTTTTTCTTGCATGTTTCCCTGCATAATTTTGTGTCATTTTTAACTCCATTTTTCTCTTTGATCTCTTTCCCAGGTGGAAGAGGGATGAAGCTGATCATGGAATATCTTCCTGCTGGAAGCCTTAAAGAATATCTTCCACGTAATAAACAGAAAGTTAATCTGAAAAGCCAAATTCAATATGCACTGCAAATTTGTAAGGCAAGTGATTGTCTAGTGGTGAATTGTTATACTGGTAACAAGTTTCAGTTTTATAATGAATAACACAAGTTATATTGACTGCACCTGGACCAAAGAATATATTTCCATTAGTAATTTATAGACTCTGTTCTGGAATATAATCAGTATTTCATATTTTTTCCTACTGCTTGGGTGTTTTCTATCGTTTAGAAAATTGTCAGTTTTATTTATCAAGTCCTCTTCTGCTTCAATGGTGAGGCCGTAACAACCATCCCATCCTGTCCTCCCCAGCAACCACACAATTAAGAACATAAGAAATAGGAGCAGGAGTAGGCCATCCAGCCCTTCGAGCCTGCCCCGCCATTCAATAAGATCATGGCTGATCTGTCGTGTCTCAGTTCCACATTCCCGCCCTCTCCCCATAACCCTTAATCCCCTCGCTTATCAAAAACCCATCAACCCGCATCTTAAAAATATTTAGCGAGGCAGCCTCCACCACCTCAACGGGCAGAGAATTCCAGAGATTCACCACCCTTTGAGTGAAGAAGTTCCTCCTCAACTCCGTTCTAAACTGCCCCCCCCGCCTTTATCTTGAGGCTGTGCCCCCTAGTCCTACTGTCCTTTCTGAGCGGGAAGAGCCTCTCCACCTCTATCCTATCCATGCCATTCATCATCCTCTACGTCTCAATGAGATCTCCCCTCATTCTTCTAAACTCTAACGAGTACAAGCCTAGCTTATTCAGCCTCTCCTCATAGCTCAACCCCCTCAACTCCGGTATCAGCCTATTAAACCTCCTCTGCACTCCCTCCAAGGCCAAAATATCCTTGCGTAAGTACGGCGACCAAAACTGCACACAGTACTCCAGCTGCGGCCTCACCAATGCCCTATACAGCCGTAGCAAGACCTCCCTACTTTTATATTCAATCCACCTCGCTATGAAGGCCAGCATCCCATTAGCCATCCTGACCACCTGCTGCACCTGCAGGCTGGGTTTTTGCGACTCAGGCACAAGGACCCCAAGGTCCCTCTGCACCGTCGCCTGCTGCAGTTTTTTGCCCCGTAAGTAATAGTACTTCCTACCATTATTCCTATCAAAGTGGACCACCTCGCACTTGCCAACATTCCATTTGCCATTTCCTGGCCCATTCGCCCAGCCTATCTAGATCCTTCTGCAGACTCTCCTCACCCTCCGCGCAATTTGCTGTTCCACCAATCTTGGTGTCATCAGCAAATTTCGACACCATACACTCGGTTCCCTCCTCCAGATCATCTATATAATTGCACTTTCCAACAAGAGTAATTGGAAAGCAAGAGCAACTGGGAGCTTGTACCCTGGCGTTCTTTTCCTTGAGTCACGTCCCCAGAAAAAGCAGCAGCACAAATCTCCTACTGCCACTAATACTCCCTGTTGAGATCAACTAATTTCATTACTTATCAGTGCCACACCATCCAGTGAAATTACCTTGGAAGGAGAGAGCTGGCCATCTTTAATAAATATTGTTATTGTCCAAGAATAGTTCTGAAAAATTGCTTTGAAGTGCCTATCCTTTCTACTTGGTGCAGATATCCTCTCTGCATTCTGCACTGATGGTAATAGATTGACCTGTGTTAACAATCTGCCATCACAACCTCTTACTTTTGGTTGATCCATCATTGCAATTCCCTATAAATAATATCACTCAGCAAAATAGCAAAGGCAGAAAATAAATGAAGAAACTGATTGTCAGAAGTGTAGATTTACTCTCAACTATTGTTGGGAGCTGTGAACAAGAGGCCTATAGGCAGGGGCAGCAGAAAGGGGAAGTGGGAGAAAGAAATCAAGCACAGGTTTAATAATCTCTCCTGAAATTGTGAAATTAGTGGGGTCTGCTAACTACACTGAGCAATCTGGACACTGGGTAACAAAATGCTCTTTTAAAAAAACATATTTACAAGAATTAGGCTGCAGTTACATAAAATGTTGACTTTAACATGGTAATAAGAATCGCAAACTATTGTTTTAGGGAATGGAGTACCTGGGATCTCTGCAGTATGTTCATCGAGATTTAGCTGCAAGAAATGTCCTTGTTGAAAATGAAAACCGGGTAAAAATTGGAGACTTTGGATTAACGAAAGCGATCCAGACTAACAAAGAGTATTACAAAGTCCAAGATGATTTGGACAGTCCTGTGTTTTGGTAAGAGTTGACATTGTCTATTTTTTTTGCTCATCAAGGAGAGGGATTTTAGCAAGTAAGACTTGCTAATGCTCTACAGGATATATTGAGGCAGTGAGGGTCATGGAATTGGTCCATAGTCATTTTTGATTTTTCTGACAAGTGGGGCTGAATTTTCAGGATGAGTTCCTGGATCCTGCCTTTGGGATGAAATGCAGGTCAGACTCAAATGCCAGCAATGTGACCAGGAGGATGATTTTGAAGAAGTTGTATCCAGATGAAGGATGGCAGGAGGCTCCAGGTCTGAAAGGTGAATAGGAAGCCTTCCAGCAGTCAAGATTGGCAGCCCACTGTCAGAGGTGGGAGCTGCTGAAGTAGGTAGGAAAATGTAAGGGTACCTGCATTCCCGGTCAGCAGCCACAGATCAAGAGCTTTAAATTGTTCTTTACAGAATTCACTCTTTTCATAGCCAATAACTCCTGGGATAGGACTTGAATCTGGAGCTTCTGGCACTGAGGGAGAGGTGCTATCTCCCTCCACTCTTCCCATGGTTTTCCACACAATTGCTGTTCCTGTGGATTGTCATGCAATTGCGCCACCTGCTGTAGGATGACTTGTAAATAACAATTGAGCCAGAAACATTTTTCCTGGGTTACCAAGTATGAAGCTTTCATGTCACTTGAGCCTACCCAACCATCTCAGGCATGTATCATTTCAGGCAATCTGTAGTGAACACCAGTAGCTTGGAAGCAGCAGACACTGATTACAAAGGTGATTGTGATCTCTTGCACTCCAGAGGGCAACGAGGTTCCTCTAAACCGCATCGATCTATTGTCTATTTACATCTTCCTTCCTTTAATGTAATGTTCAGATGCCATTTAAGCTTTGAGGTAGGGAGCACATGATTGGCTGTTACACAGGATGGAACCAGAAAGCCATCTGCAACCAAGTCCATTGTGGTTTTTACATTTGGTAGAAAGAGAGAAATATGGTGGGGAAGAATTCAAGGGAGGGTGTGGTAGCAGGGGGAACAGGGTTAATACAGCTGACTATGCCAGCCTAGGTATACCTGCTCCTAACAGCCAGTGGTAAAGTGGGAGGCAGATGTTCCATTCCCCAACACAGACATCCTATACTTTGAAGAGCAACATATTTTATATGATTTCTTTTTCACATTTTTAAAGTATAATGGAAAAGCTCTTCTGATCATCAAAGGTTCTCACACTGGCATGTGAATGACTCAATGCAATTTTTGGATTTGATTCTGCAGGTATGCGCCAGAATGCTTGATCCATTGCAAATTCTACATTGCTTCAGATGTGTGGTCCTTTGGTGTTACTTTGTATGAATTGCTCACGTACTGCGAATCTGAACACAGTCCAATGAATGTAAGTGAATGTACCTCCACTAACACTTCCATTGCAGATTATCTATGTCTTTGTACTTAAAGTATGTAATATTGCACATTGTTTTTTCTCAGATGTTCCTGAAATTGATTGGTCCAACTCAAGGTCAAATGACTGTCACAAGGCTTGTTCGGGTACTCGAAGAAGGCAAGCGTTTGCCATGTCCAGCGCAGTGTCCTGACGAGGTACAGCTAAATGTGTATTTTATTCTGCCATATTGTACTCCAGTCTGAACTCAACAGGTTTGAGCTCAAAACTTTGTGAAGTATCATTTCAATGCAAAAAGCTGGACTTAAAATTAAGCAACATTGAATATTGTATGTACTGATATCTGTTGTTCATTACAGAAGAAAATCTTACATTAACTTACAGGAAATGGAGCTATGTGCCCAAATATAGTTGCCTACATGCTACTCCTTTCTTCACGATTAATGATCATTGGCCTTGATTTTTGGTGGGGTCGAAAGGGGAAAGAATCCTGAATTTTTCATACATGCCTATCAAGTGACAGTACATCAGACACACTGTCCATTGTTGAAGCTCATATTAGGAAGGGCTTAGGTTAGTTACCTCTGCCCATGGAATTGTACCCTAGCAAGATGTCCAAGGTACAGTCTCAGATGCTGCACTCCCTCCCCCCCACCCGCAAGTATTCATTTGAGCACAACTGTTCAATGATCACTTGAGCAAACAACATTTGGCCTTACCCTGAGTTGAATAGTTATGTCGACTCATGTAGAACAATACTGTGTGATGTACTTATTAGTTCAAATGTCAGACTAGCTGAATTGTGACTGCCATACTACTTCAAAGCATATTGCATTCACCAAAAAATAAAAAATATTTTGATCACACTCATGGCCCCATGGAAGATTAAAAGAACATAGAACAGTACAGGCCTTTTGACCCTCAATGTTGTGCCAAGCTATGTCCAAACCCAAGATCAAGCTATCCCACTCCCTATCACTCTGGTGTACTCCATGTGCCTATCTGATAATGGCTTGAAAGTTCCTAAAGTGTCCAACCCCACTATCACAGCAGGCAGTCCATTCCATACCCCAACCACTCACTGAGTAAAGAATCTACCTCGGACGTCCCTCCTATATCTCCTCCCATGAACCTTACAGTTGTGTCCCCTAGTAACAGCTACATCCACCCGAGGAAATAGTCTATGCATGTCCACTCTATCTATCCCCCTCGTCATCTTATAAACCTCCATTAAGTCACCTCTCATCCTCCTCTGCTCTAAAGAGAAAAGCCCCAGCTCCCTCAACCTTTCCTCATAAGACCTACCCTCCGAACCAGGCAGCATCCTGGTAAATCTCCTCTGCACTCTCTCCAATGCTTCCACATCCTCCTTATAGTGAGATGATCAGAACAGAACACAATATTCCAAATATGGTCTCAGCAAAGTCCAGTATAGTTGTAGCATAACCCCACAGCCCAAACTCAAACCCCCTGTTGATAAACACTAACACGCTATAAGCCTTCTTCACGGCTCTATCCACTTGAGTGGCAACCTTCGGAGATCTGTGGATATGAACCCCAAGATCTCTGTTCCTCAGAAACCTGCCGTTGATCCTGTAATCCGCATTCAAGTTTGTCTTACCAAAATGAATCACCTCGCACTTATCAGGGTTAAACTCCATCTGCCACTTTTTGGCCCAGCTCTGCAACTTATGTCTCTTTGCAGCCAGCAAGAGCCCTCCACCTCATCCACTACTCCACCAATCTTGGTGTCATCAGCAAATTTACTAACCCACCCTTCAGCCCCGTCTTCCAAGAAGAATCATTCCTGTGAGGAAGGGTTAATATACTATAATACACAAATGAAAATTTGGAACAATAAGATTACAAATTGAAGTGGAGCAATTTTAGAATAAGGATGAATTTTGGTTATTGAAATAGACAATATAAATCAGCTCAAAACAACGAGATGCGCTTCAGGCAAGAGAAAGGATTTAGGGAAATTGGCAAATAGTGTCGTGGTTAAAAAGAAATAACCTAGTGGGCCCCTATTTCATTTCCTTATTTTAACCACCTGGGGGGAAACGAGGTGTCCATGGAAAGTACAATGTGTTGCCAGACTATTTTAAAAATAAATTGTACATAGAACCCTTGATAACTTCAGCATGCTCCATAGCAATTCACAACCAATAAAATATTCTCAAACTGTTGCAACATTGATAAACAACAGCCAATCAATGGGCAGCAAGTTCCCACAAATGGCAAAAGGTAAATGACCAACTAACTTGTTTCTGGTAGCGTTGGTAGAAAAGATATGTACTGGTGGTCACCGGAAGAACGCCCTTGATCTTCTTCAAATAGTGTTATGCGGTCTTTGTACATTTAATGCCTCAGCTGAAAGATAGCATCTCTGATGGTGCAATGTTCTGTCACTACTGCACTGATGTGACATGTCAGCCAAGACTACTGTGCTCAAGTCTTCAATTGACTCACCAGAGCGAGTACTGCCGGTGAACCAAAAGGTGACAGTCAACTCTCACTCAAACAACTTTTAATCTCCACTGTTATTTTGCTCATTCTCAGGTTTATTATCACATGAAGAAATGTTGGGAACACAGTCCAAGCAATAGAACCACTTTTGAAAATCTCGTGCGTGTATTTGAGACTTTGCTACGGAGCTTGTGAATTTAAAAAGGAGATGCTGAAGAAATGGTGAATTTGACCAATGCAAGACAAATGAGTGAATACCATTGTGTCCATTCATAGTTATTAATGTACTTCTACATTACTATATGTTCTATTTTTTAAATGGAAATTTATAGAAGGCACTATTCCAATATGTAGCAATACTCATATTCAAATCTATCCAACAATAGTGCAAAAATTACTTCTTTAACCTTGCAGTACAAACTTCTACATTTCTTGGCATATAATTTTATCTGAATGATATTATTTTGTACATAACCACTGGATTTTATTTTCTTATAAACTTAAGTGAGTGGGAATAATTTTCGTAAAAGATGCAGATGTAGGTTGCTGGTAAGTATATGGAAATATGCACGTATGTGGTTCTTAGAGCAGGATGGAATAGGCTTCAGAAATGCAAGTCTCATCTTTATTAGGTCCATACTCAAGAGTATGGATTTCCTGCAAATAATAAGGTGGGCATTTATTCTGGGAATGGAATGGAATGGTGCATGCAGCCAATGCACTAGTTGGGCTGTTATGTTCGTCTATCTGATGGCACTCTCTCATTTCAGGTACTAAACTAGCCAAGTATTTGTAATAATTGTTATGTCACACAGGATTTTTCTTTCTTACTAATTTTCTTCTTGTATAACTTGACTTAAAATAGGATCAATTACTGTCAACAGCCTCAAATATGCAAGTTGTAATTTTTCTATATGGCTTCTGGCTGGTACACAAGAGTATACAAATACAGTTCTGCCTTGATATCTAAACATAGAGAGAAGGCAGTTAATGGAATAGCAGTCATATGGAAGAACCCTAGAAAACTTAAAAAATATAAGAACCTTTGATTTGCTAACTCTGGGTTAGTTGCAGCAAATACCACTGAAAACAGCCACCTCAGTGCAGACATCAATAGATAGGAATTTCTTGGCTGTGTTGTACAATGTTACATCAGGGATATACTATGTGAAATTTCTCCTACACTCCCTAGTTGCTTTAAATTGATTTTAAAACCTGTTGAGTGGAAATTTTACCTTCAATACAGCTTTAAACAAGTTTGCTAATAACTGTTTAGTAATTTTTATATAGCATAACTACTCTGCACTAAACATCCCTACGTCCATTTAAAAACAACAGAATAAGAGTGTGTGTGCATCTCCAGTAAATGTTTTTTCCTCTTCAAAATTAGGCAGCCAGCTATGATGGATTATGGAAAAAATGATAAAATCCTGAACTGCATTAATTTATCCCATTCCTATATAGTACTTCCATTTGTTTAATATTTTTTGTAATCAATTAAAAGTATTGATAAATCTGTTAATTGTAAAGTTGATTCTCAACCAATAAAAATTACTCAAAATTTGCATTTTTGTGTATTTTTTCCTGATGGCACAGTTCTATTTGTGGCAGTTACCAATCTGTGTCTTGTCCAAGAATAAAAACTTAGTGAATGGTAGGTACTATAACAGATGGTTCATTATATTGAATGTGTGTCTGGATGATTACAATCAATTATCATCTATTAGTTAGGTGACTCAGTAGATGGAATCTTGAAATTCTGGGCATCAATAGTTGGAATCTTTTGGGAGAGGGCCAATTAATAAGGCACCTGTGCATTGTTGTCCAATTAAGGATAGTGGACAAGTTCCTGAGGCAAGAGGCCTGTGGCACCTGCTAGTTAGTGATGTGGCCTCTGCTGGGGCACATATGCATTCTTTTCCTATGACCTTCTCATTCTAGTTTTTGAGAGAATGCTTTGATGGTCTCTTTCCTCACATACCCCTCCATGCTTGCCTGCCTACAGAAGGCTATCTGATGACACACAGAGAGATCTTGGTAGGTGCTGGAAATAAACTTGAGATAGGATCTTTATTGACTGCACATCTGTGAAGCAGCAATCACGTAAGAGGCAGCAAATTGTTGGGGAGCTGACCAGACATGCAACATGAAATATTCCTTACTCTTTCCCACATTGCTCCCATTCCCCACCTTGCAAAGCTTCCTCAGCTGACAGATTTTTCAAATTGTTTCCCCAAAATTGACCCTTAATATTTTTAGACACAGAAAGTAGTTATATTTAAACTACCACAAATAGTATGCAAGTAAAACCTGTCCAATGTCTGTCACCTGTCCAAACAGGGAGAGGTAGTGGCCACTAGAATACCAGTCATGAGCAAATATTTTTGCAACCTTTTAAAAGAGAAGTTTTTCAAACACCACTGGAAACAGCCAGTTCTACAGCGAAATCAATAGATAGAACCTAGGAATTTCTTGTCTGTGTGATGTATTACCAGAGAAGTATGTGAAATTTATTTTACATTTCATCTACTTATTCTAAGCTTGTTTTAAAACCTTTAAGACAATGTTTGAATACAATACCCATTTCTTCCACCTCCACAGAATGGCCTCAGTAGGAGCATGGAAATAAAAAAAATTGTTGGATTTCTAGTAGCTAGAGTATTTTGCTATGTTGCAAGTGTATTAAGGATGAGGCTAATTGATATTATTACAACATGGTAATAATTGTTCTACATTCTGAAGTAGTTAAAGGTTGGTGCCTTTTAAATACTAATTAATTAAGTTAAAATTAATTGACAACTTGAATAGACTGGGTGCATAAGGAAATTGGATGGATTTCTAGACAGAAATGATTTCCAAAATATGGAAGGTTCAGAACTGCCAAATTGCTGATCCTAAAATTAATTCATATAAATAGCACTATGACTACATGGGTGGGAGTGTGGGTGATTCATATGGACACTGCCAATAGATATGGACAATATTGGCCTTGTGGAAGCATAGGTTTACTTCAAATCCTGGATCCTGACTGGAACTGGACTAATGATCCATGTAAACCTATTGTGAAAAAGAAATACATTATGGTGAGCATTAAACCTGTCTGGTTTGACTGATACATTAAATGGACTTGACTTGATGGTAATATCTGATTGGATGGAAATTATATTTTTTTTCTGTACTGAAATAATCAGTTTCTGCAAGTTAGGCTCACAGGCTTAGCAGCTGTTTATGTATAAATAGCCAACATTAGATGACGTTCAATAATCCAGGATCCTGACAGATAACCAAACATGGGGACATATGTGCATAAAGAACAGAGAATTCTTAATTGGATAGATAATTTAATGCTTAATTCCAATATTAGTGTACAAAATAAAGCAAAGTTTCCAATATAGCCCTATGTAAGACGTTTAAAATATCAAATTAAATTTTAAGAACAAATATTAGCATAAACTGATCTCTGGAGAAAAGCAAATCTCATACAGTTTACTTACGTAGCACATTCCAAAACATTTCTAGTTGTATAGCATTTACTATTTGCAAGGAAATTTTAAAATTGTAAAAATAATTCCTTCATGCCTGATGGTTATCTGGTATTTCAATTGGTGCACTAAGTCAAAAGTATTTAATTTGGCAGGTATGGGCATAAGCAACTTTAAGAATTAGAAATAGTCATTAGATACTATTCACCCCTTTTATAGATGGGAGATAATTTTAATCCACATCAATGGAATTTTCTAAAATGTCTGATATCAGAAGAAAGATCAAGTTAGAATTAATTGACAATGTGAACAGACTGGATGCATAAGAAAATTGGATGACTTCTAGACACAAATGATTTCTAAAATATGGAAGGTTCTAAACTGCCAAATTGCAGATCCTAAAATTTCTTCTTCACATTCACACAAATTGCATGACAACTATGTGCACATTTGAGCATTGTTGCTGTGACATCAATATTCAGACATGACTTAAGCCAGTCTTACTTTCTCCTCGATTCAAAGATTGCCTCGTTCCAGGATGATTGAGGATAAATGTAGTAGTAATTGGCCAATTTAGATATGCACTGCTACCTTTGAACAGAACATACTGGGGCAATTTGCCACCTGCTGGAGGATTATTTAGACCCAAAAGGTTAGCTTTTTGTCCACAGATGGTGCCAGACATACTGAGTTTGTCCAATATTTTTCTGTTATTTCAATTTTGCACTTTGTAGGGTTGATAGTATAGGTGTACTGAAATAGTTACTCCTTCAGCACTAAAACCCAAAGGTTGTCAATAGCCTTAGTTATACCCTATGCACTCAGCTGTTTCTTGATATCACATGGAGTGAATCAAATTGGCTGAAGATTGGCATATGATAGCAGGGTCCTCAAGAGAACAAGATGGATCAACTCAGCTTTTCTGGCTGAAGATGATTGTGATATTTTAGACTTATTATTTATTTGACTATTACTGTTGAAGATGGTCATTGATCTACCTCCCCATGTCAATTATTTAATTGTCCATCATTTACAACTGGACATGGTCAGAGTGCAGGATTTAGAGCTAAGTAGTCCCACAACCAATGCCTCAAATCACACCAGCCTGCCTCGACCACTATTTAGCATGCATGTAATTGTGTATTGTACCTTTACCAGGTTGACATCTCATTTTTTAAGGTATAACTGGTGTTGTTCCTAGCATGCTCATCAACACTTAATTGAACAAGGGCTTGTCCTGTGGCTCGATCATAATAGTAGAATATAAAATATTCCAATGTTACAAGTTGTGTTGAAATACAATTCTATTGCTACTACTAACCCATAGTGACAAACACCAGCTTGAGCTACTGTACCTGTTCTGAATCCATCCCATTTAGCAGTGATAGTACAACACAGCACAATGGACAAACGATGACAGAACTTCACAGCACAATGACTGTGGCAGTCACTCCTACCACTTATCAAGAGCATCTAGGTTCTAAACTCAGTTGGTTCTTACTAGCTGCCAAGAGCCAGGCTGGTAGCTATGTCTTTCAGCACTTGACCAGCTGTGCTGCTATTGTGCCACTGTTGGTGATAAATATTGAATTCAGTTATCTGGGTCTGCTATGTCTTGGCTATCGTCAATATGACTTAATGCCATAGGCTTTCAGAGTCCTTATACAATGATAACTTCTGTGCCTCTTGACTCCATACCATTGCACTACCACCTCCCCAACCTGTTTCTTGAATATTCTGTCAAGCAGCTCTCCCAATTTTAGCACAACTCCCTATGTATTAAATGAGGATGACTTTACAGGGTCAATTCCCCATGACCCCTGATCCCCTTATTAAATCAAGAACCTCTGTCTTAATGACCTGGCCTCCATAGCCTTCTGCAGTAGGGTGTTGCACAGATTCACCACACCCAGGCTGAAGAACTTCCTCCTCATCTGTTTTAAAGGATCATCCCTTTGGCCTGAGGTTGTGCCCCCTGGTTTTAGTTTTTCCTCACTGAAACATCCTCTCCATGTCTAGGCCTCACAGTATTCTGCAAGTGTCAATAAGATCCCCCCTCATCCTTCTAAACTCCAAGTACAGACCCAGAGTTCTCAATCATTCCTCATATGACAAGCTCTTCATTCCAGGGATCATTCTGGTGAACGTCCTCTGGAACCTTTCCAGGCCAGCAAAATTGGGCCTAAAATTGCTCAATACTCCAAATAGGGTCTGACCAGAACCTTATTACAGCCTCAGAAGTACATCCTTGTTTTTGTATACTAGTCCTCACAACACGAACGCTAACATTCCTAACTGCCACCTGAACCTGCGTTGGCCTTGGGAGTCATTGTTCAAGATTTTCTCAAGTCCCTTTGTGGTTCTGATTTCTGAAGCCTTTTCCCATTTTAGAAAATAGTTTTGCCTCTATTCCTCTTTCCAAAGTGCATAACCTCACTTTTCCACATTGTATTCCATCTGCCACTTCTTTACCCACTCTCCTAACTTGTCCAAGTCCTTCTGCAGCCCCCCTGCTTCCACAATACTCCTGTCCCTCTACACAGTTCACTGTTGTCTGTCTGCCCACTGAGCACTAAAAAGGTGACGGTCATTTGTTCTATTTGAATTCAAGCTAAAATAATCCACTTCAATATACAGTGGATTTGTAAATAATTTCAGAGACTGTATCTTTATTCCATTATAGAAGTAGCTGTTGCAAATTTCAATCACTGAATAAGGACTTCAACAACAGTACTAAATGCATCTTCAACTGGTTAAATGTTAAAGCCCTTTTGCAATTCAGCAAAAAAGTGCCCCAAATTTATATTTTCAGAACAGATTACTCTTGATCGCATACTGCCAAGTTCACCACTTGGATATCTCACTTCCAAACTGAAGTCCAAATCAGTGTAGTCTTTACTCATAACTCAAAACTCCAATTTCAGCATGATCAGATTGGGATATGACTTTATGCTCAAATGTCATCTTGTTTTTAAGTAGAAATTGAGATGGTATTCAAATATAATCAAACTATACAGTACACTGATCAGATCATGACTTCCTATGTCATTTACCATTCTATTAGCTTTGTTAATTGTTTTTCTACATTAGTTAGACATATTCAAGCTGCAGATGTACCAGTACTTTTTCCCAATCCAAGGCAGAACAAAAAAAAATTAAAGCCATCTTGCTTGGTTTCCACAACTACATACCATCATCAGTCACGCCCTTTGTTCACTGACAGGATGTCAGATAACATTCTAATCACCAGGATTGCTTGCATCCATCTTCATCACTTACCACTATCCCTACCTGACCCCACCACTGACAAAACATAATTTTTACACCTTCGTCACTTCCAAGCTTGGCTTCCGTGAGACAACCCTCTTTCTCTTAAATAACTCCAATTTATCTGCAATTGTAATCTTGATATTCTCAGTTTTGTATCTTTGTCAATCTTCCTTGGGTTCATGGTCATGATTAGTATGTTCATGTCAACATCCTTATGCCTAGCAAGTAAACTCTATGGCTTTCTTGCACCATATTTCGCCAGTTCTACCTTTTTCAATTCAACCATCCTTGCACCAAATTATATTCTTGCTATTTCTCCCTGCATCTGCAAAATCTACTTCTGGAGACACCAAGACAAGCCCAGAGGGTTGACAATGCTAAAGCACCAAAACAATTCTCAAGAGGGAAAAGCAAAAATAAAAAAAGCCATATGCATCCCAACTGGCCATAGGTCTTTTTTTTGTAGAGACCTGGGAAAAAGTTGTATACTGCTGCCATGAAGACCAGAAAGACAGACCAAAGATAATAAACATCTTTGAAAGAGAAAACAAGTATTATGTGGGTATTTGATCAGAACTCCAAATTAAAACAGGATAACAGTTAATATAAGCTAGATATTTACATAAATTGAGGCAGGAGAAAAAGACAAGGCATAACTGCTAACAGCAAGGTAGATGGAAAATATTTGAATATTAACATTGTCAAGTGAACAGGAAATCTAACTTGAAGCAATTAACATCTTGAACCACAACTTTTCCTTCCCATAGTTTCACGTAGGATGTGTGGGGTGATTCCTCGAGTTCTATGAGGATGTGTCTAGGGCAGTGGATAGAGGAGAGCCAGTGGATGTGGTCTTTCTGGATTTTCAGAAGGCGTTTGACAAGGTACCTCACAAGAGGTTATTGCAGGTCAGGGGACATGGAGTTGGGGGTAGGGTGTTAGCGTGGATAGAGGATTGGTTGTCAAATAGGAGGCAGAGAGTGGGGGTCAATGGGTGCTATTCGGATTGGCGGTTGGTGACTAGTGGGGTGCCCCAGGGGTCGGTGCTGGGGCCTCAGCTATCTACCATTTATATAGATGATCTGGAGGAGGGAACCGAGTGCAGGGTGTCGAAATTTGCTGATGACACCAAGATTGGGGGAAAGGCAAATTGTGCGGAGGGTGTGGAGAGTCTGCAGAAGGATCTAGATAGGCTGGGCGAATGGGCCAGGAAATGGCAAATGGAATTTAATGTTGGCAAGTGTGAGGTGGTCCACTTTGGTAGGAAGAATGGTAGGAAGGACTATTACTTACGTGGCGAAAAACTGCAGCAGGCGACGGTGCAGAGGGACCTCGGGGTCCTTGTGCATGAGTCGCAAAAACCCAGCTTGCAGGTGCAGCAGGTGGTCAGGAAGGCGAATGGGATGCTGGCCTTCATAGCGAGGGGGATTGAATATAAAAGTAGGGAGGTCTTGCTGCAGCTGTATAGGGCATTGGTGAGGCCGCAGCTGGAGTACTGTGTGCAGTTTTGGGTGCCGCACCTGCGCAAGGATATTTTGGCCCTGGAGGGAGTGCAGAGGAGGTTTACTAGGCTGATACCGGAGTTGAGGGGATTGAGCTATGAGAGGCTGAATAAACTAGGCTTGTACTCGTTAGAGTTTTAGAAGAATGAGGGGAGATCTCATTGAGACGTATAAGATGATGAATGGGATGGATAGGATAGAGGTGGAGAGACTCTTCCCGCTCAAAAAAGACAGTAGGACTAGGGGGCACAGCCTCAAGATAAAGGGGAGGCGGTTTAGAATGGAGTTGAGGAGGAACTTCTTCACTCAAAGGGTGGTGAATCTCTGGAATTCTCTGCCCGTTGAAGTGGTGGAGGCTGCCTCGCTAAATATTTTTAAGAAGCGGGTTGATGGGTTCTTGATAAGAGAGGGGATTAAGGGTTATGGGGAGAGGGCAGGAAAGTGGAACTGAGCCACGACAGATCAGCCATGATCTTATTGAATGGCGGGGCAGGCTCGAAGGGCTAGATGGCCTACTCCTGCTCCTATTTCTTATGTTCTTAAACAAATTAAAAATTCCACATCTGTCTTATTAAACTGGGAATGATCACACCTTTACACCAACTTAATGAGTAACTGTCCAGCAGGGCAGTCCCAGTTTGAATTCTTAATCTGTGTTTTAGTTGATCTGGACAGGTCATCAGTAAAGGCACACTCAGTTCAACACGCTCATACAGACAAAGGGGGCAAAAAAAACAAAGTTCACTGCTTCCAACGGCCATCTGGTGACGCCTCCTGAGAATATGTAGGTATGCCTTTGTTATGCAAGGACAGAGTTGGTTTCAGGTTCAATCTTCTTGATTCCCCAATATTTGCCTTAAGGTCAATCTTTAAATGAGCAAATAGTTTTCTAATGTTAGAGAGGGTGGAGTATAATATAAAGATAATAAAAATGAGGACATTAACATGACGAGTTAAATCATTTATATATTTAAGAGTTAGCAGGTTTGGCAATTAACGTTGAATGTCTTGTGATTCTACCTGTAATCTAATGCATTTGCACAGATAAAGATTTTTTATTACAAATTGGTCAAAAGCTGAGTCAGGATTTTACTGGCAAGACCCATCAGGCCCGACAATCAGCATTACTGTGGTCACACAGGGAAGGGGGGAATGGACAATGTTATTGGTCTGTCCCAAACATGGACTATGTTATGGGTGCCACATACATGGAACCCCCTCTGCGAAGGGCACTAATTGAGCCTCTTGCATTGCTGGTACTGAATAGCCACACGCTGGAAACATTTCTAAGGCACTCTGTTAATGATGTGGAGATGTCAGCATTGGACTGGGGTAAACACAGTAAAAAGTCTCACAACACCAGCTTAAAGTCCAACAGGTTTATTTGGTAGCAAAATCCACTAGCTTTCAGAGCACTGCTCCTTCGTCTGGTAAGTGGGACTTCTGTTCACAAACAGGGCATATAAAGACAAACTCAATTTACAAAATAATGGTTGGCATGCAAGGCTTTATAGGTAAATTTTGTAAACTGAGTTTGTCTCTTTATATGCCATTTGTGAACATAACTCCCACTTACCTGACAAAGGAGCAGCACTCTGAAAGCTCATGGATTTTGCTACCAAATAAACTTGTTGCACTCTGTTCTTATCTGCCTAATTGTCCATCGTAGTAATGGTGCATTGCCTATAACGACTGAGGCATTGAGGAGGTATGTTGTATCGATCTTCACAGTGGAAGATATAAGTACCATGCCAAAAATTGATGACAAGGCAGCAATGGCAGGTGAGGACCCAGAAATGATTATCGCTAAAGACACAATGTTAGGTAAGCTAATGGGGCTAAAGGTAGACAAGTCTCCTGGCCCTGATGGAATGTATCCCAGGGTACTAAAAAAGATGGTGGGGGCAATAGCAAATACACTCGTGGTAATTTACCAAAATTCACTGGATTCTGGGGTAGTTGCTGCAGATTGGAAAACAGCAAATGTGACACCACTGTTTAAAAAGAGGTAGACAAAAGGCAGGTAACTATAGGCCATTTAGCTTAACTTCTGTAGAGGGGGAAATGCTCAAATCTCAGGAATAGCAAGACACCAGGATAGAAGTTGTCCCATTGGGAACACACAGCATTGGTTCATGAAAGGCAAGTCATGTTTAATTAGGTTAGTGGAATTCTTTGAGGACAAGAACACAGTGGACAACAGGGTATCAGTGGATGTGCATACCTGGATTTCCAGAAAGTATTCGACAAGGTGCTGCACAAAAGGCTGCTGCATGAGAAAAGGTGCACGGTGTTACGGGTAATGTATTAGCACGGATAAAGGATTTGTTAACTAACCAAAAGCAAAGAGTGGAGATAAATGGGTGTTTTTCTGGTTGGCGATCAATGACCAGTGGTGTGCCTCAGGGATCAGTGTTGGGACTGCAATTGTCTACAATTTACATCGATGATTTGGAGTCAGGAACCAAGTGTAGTGTGTCAAAGCTTGCAGATGACACTAAGATGAGTGATAGAGCAAAGAGTACAGAGGACAATGAATGTCTACGAAGGGATATTGTTTAAGGGTGATCATGAATTCCAGTAGGAACAGCAAAATGGACCATTATTTAAATGGTAAAAAATGCTATACAGAGGGATCACAAAAAGTTGGTTTGCAGGTAATTGAGGAAGAAAATGTAATTTTGTTCTTCACTGCTAGAGGGATGGAGTTTAAAAACAGGATGTTCTCTATAAACGCACTGTGAGGCCATACCTGCAATACTGTGTAGAGTTTTGATCTCCTTACTTGAGAAAGGATATACTGGCACTGGAGGGATACAAAGTAAACTCATTAGGTTGATTCTGGAGTGCAGAGGGTTGGCTTCTGAGGAGAGACAGAGACTATACTCATTGGAATTTGAGAATAAGGGGATCTTACAGAAACATAACAAATTATGAAGGGAATAGATTGGAAGTAGGAGGCTGTTTCCACTGGTGGGTGAAACTAGAACTAGGGGGACATAGCTTCAAAATAAGAGGGAGCAGATTTAGGACCGAGTTGGAGGAACTTCTTCACCCAGAGTTGCAAATCTGTGGAATTCCCTGCTCAGTGAGGCAACTGAGGCTACCTCGTTGAATGTTTAAGGCAAAGATAGATTTTTGAACAGTAAAGAAATTAAGGGTCATGGCAAGCAGGCGACCAAGTGGAACTGATTCTGCAAAAAGATCAGCCATGATCTTCTTAAATGGCGGAGTAAGCTCAAGGGGCCAAATTACCTACTCCTGCTCCTAGTTCTTATAGCCTAATGAAGTGAGTTACACACTGCAGGACTCCTAACTTTTCACCTGCTCGTATAGCCATGGTATTTACACGGTTAGTCCAGTAGAGTTTCTGGTTAATGCTAACCCATGATGTTGATATGAAGGAGTACTAATGGTAGTTGTGGGGGGTACTGAACTAAGTGAAGGGTATAGTATCGTGAGGATAGGTATAGAGAGTCATTGAACTATGGGTAGGTGCAGAGGCACCAGGGCTAAGTGTACTGGCACTGTACAGTGTACAGGGGCTAGAGGGTTGGTATGAGGGGTATAAAAGATACAGGATATAGAGGGGGCAAGGGGTATGGGAGCAATGCAGGAGTATTGGGATGGATTTTAGGTATTGGGGAGTCTGTATCAAGGGGAGGGTTTTTTTTAAAAGAGCATTGCGGTGTAGTGGTCTGTGGAGTCTTAGGAGATATTAAGGGGGGGGGGTGGTATTGAGGGGGTACCATTGCAGAGGTTTAGGAGTACTTAGTTGTTTAGGGGTATATGAGGGGACCTTAGGGGAAATAGGGATATTTAGGTATTATACTGAAAGGGGGTTTAAGGGGTATATTGAGGCAATTTAGGAGAATAGCATTTAGGCAGTATATTGGAGGGGGGGGTTGGGGTATATAGAAGTGTACAGACGTCTATATAAAAGTTTATTAGTCACAAGGCTTACATTAATATTGCAATAAAGTTACTGTGAAATTCCCTCAGTCACCACATCCCTGCACCCGTTTGGGTCAATGCACCTAACCAGCACGTCTTTCAGACTGTGGGAGGAAACCAGAGCACCTGGGGAGGAAACCCACGCAGAGACAGGGAAGAACGTGCAAGCCCCACACACAGTGACGCAGACTGGGAATCGACCCCAGCAGTGGAGGCAGCAGTGGCTAACCACGATGCTGCTATATTAAAAGGCATCCAAGCTGTGCTTTCATAAGACTCATACTTTTAAGTGGGTAGCCCTTGTCACTGGGTACCCAGCCTCAAAAGCATGCAAAGAACCTGAAAAGGTCAGCCAACTGAGACCATCTTAGTGTGCAGGCATGAGGACCCTTCCAGCCTCATGTGTCTGATATCCCTTAATAGCCTCGCTCCTGGTCTCTCTCCCTTTGAGATGCTGCCTTGCTGGCAGTCACAAAGCCTGGATGAATAAACTCCATTGTAAAATTACTGCACCAACAATCCAAGGCCTCCCACCCTCCTTTACTCTAAAGAGGACACAACCAAAATGCCTTTGCTGTATTTACCAAATTTAGCTAGGCTCCAGATTGCTCATCGCCAATTACTGACCATCACCCTCCCACCTCTCACATTAGCTGCAATCTGCAGCCAAAACTGTTGAGCTTCTAGTTTCTTAAAGCTGGCAAGGCTCTGAAGCTCCATAGTGCTCTAATGGCCCTTAGAAGTCTAAAACATTGTAAAAATTGCTATTACTGTACAGCAGGCTTTCCCACCACCTTAAAGCACAGCCTCCACCCACCATCTCCAGTAATATCCAATAGTGGCATAAACACAATGGCTTCCCTCCCTCCCAATATCACTGACTGCCACTTTCGTCAGCTCTCCTGCCACCCAGCCCACTTGTGTTGAAAAACCCCACATCCTTCAACAATATCCTTTTATCTGACAGTAACCTCTGTTCCAGTCATTGGTGAATTTGATATTCAAAATCTAGTGAGCAAAAATCTTTATAATCAAACGAAGTTGACAGCCTGGGTTGGGTTGTTAATTGTAGATTATATTAGCTGTATATGAACCAGAGGTGATGAACGCACCAACTAAGGAGAAATGATGGATGCTATTGGGTCTAGCACCTTACAAAGGAATCTTAAAAATTATAAAAAGGGATAAAAGCTATATATTAAATTTCCTTAGGCCATAAAAATTGCTGCAACTGTGCCAGAAGGAACTTTTGAAGCTGTTAAACCCCTCTTTGAAGGGTGCTGGGCAAATCAGAATCAATTTTCAACACTGCTTCCTTTGAAGTACAAGTGCACTCAGCTTGTTCTGGCACTGCAAGTTGTGCACCAAGATAGCTAAATCAGTATAAACACCATAACCAAGAACACTGAATCAGCAGCTGCAATGTAGATATCAAACTTGATGCCTTGTTAATATTGCCCAATTGTCTCCATGTCAATCTGCAAGCACAAAACCTCACACCCAATTACATTTTAGAAGCACTAGCAAAAACACATTCTAGAAACTGGTGCAGAACTTATTTTAATGTGCAAATTGCCAAAGACTGTGATATCTTTAAAACTAATTGGTCATTTTATTGGAAAAAATACTCATTGCTTCACATGGATCATCTTTCACCATTCCCTCACCTGCAGGGTGTAGCTCTAATCCACAACTACTTTAGCTTCACTACATTGCAGAAACAGCTATGTAGGAAGAGTATTAACTCAGAGACCATGCTAAATCAACTACTGTCTTATTAACTGTGGTTTAAGAGTCAGATTACATTCAGCCATTTAACAACAAAGGAGGCAAACACAAAACCTATTGCTATTTTCTCAAGTATTTTTCCCTCAGTCCCAAGCAAAAAGCTTACTTATTGCAGGAGGAACACTCAGATGCTACCCTTATAGAACTACTTCCACTAAGCCTATCTATAAGTTGATCTTTTAAGTATCAATTCCACAATTTTCCAACCACCTTCTCTAATTTGTGATGAGGATTTAAGGCAAAGTAAAAATGAAAACACAATATTTCTGGGCTATACCAATAACTTTAACTCTATCCATACATAGCTACAACAAAATAAGGGATAGCATCAAGCACTTATAAATGCAACCATTTCTGTTGCCGCACCCCCCCACCCCTCAAAGTCCCTTAGGATCCTACCCAGTTGAGCCACAATCTCAAACCTTCAGGGATATTACCACTTACATTGTAGCATTATAATATGAAGGTTAACGCCTTAGATATCTTGATCCAGCAACAGCTTTCAGTTTAAAGCTAGCAAGAAAAAAAAATCAGCTAGTAAAAAAATTCTTCCTAAAAAGGACAAAGGAAAACAGAATGTGATTCTTTTAAGACGTTTACTTTTACTATGCAAAAAAAAAACAAGAAAATAAACCACAGTTTATGATTCAAGTGTAGTGAAATGTACTCCTGCTTTTCCCTAGTCAAAGGTAGCAACATTTTTACTCAGACTATACTATCACAGTCTCCAAACAATTCTAGTTCACATACCAGTATTAATTCAAAAAAACATACATACATCAGCATTAAAAATTACTTTGAGTAATCATCCCATCAATAAAACAAGGGCCCAGCAGTAACCTTCAAAGCAGCCAGAATAGAATACTTCACTGAAAGGAAGAAAGTACTTCTGCATTTTAAGTGCTATGATATATTACACAAAAAACACCCAACATCTTTGCTTTGGTCAGTGGGAGCAGACTGTACTGCATAGTGTAAATATACTGAAGACTACTACATCAAATAAATCAGTTAGTGCTGTCAGAAAACAAGTGTTCATCCATGGTAAAAGCTCATTTCATGTACAGTAAAAACATTGCACATAAGAAAATGAAATCTGAAAAAGTGCAATTCAATAACTAAATGATAGAGGTGTACCTGACGTGAACTGACTGAACAGAAAAAAAGTTAGGGAAGAAAAAGAAAAATCCACACCTATTTTTCCATGGCCCTTTCGTCCTTCCCTCCTACCAAAAATCTTAATACATTCTAGAGTGAAACATTCACTTGTGATTAAGCTGAAGGCTCTACAATTCTTCTTGCACAATGAAGACTGAGAGAAGTTAAAACTGGTCCCGCTTTGCAATAGCAATGAAAAATTGAAACCAGATCGTTTTGAAGGCAGCTGCACAATGAAATCAAGACCGTCTATAGCAGGCATGAACCAAAATGTATGGTAATGTGTATTCTGAAAACCTGGTTTTTTTTTGGGGGGGGGGGGGGGGGTGTAGCGGGAAAGAGTCAGATTAAAAAAAATTTCAAAATAAAAATTTAAGGAGACCATTAAAACTTATATTTTTAAAAATCAATTTTTCTAAACATAAATGTATTGATACAGGCAGTTTCACATTTAAAAGAACTATCCAGCATTAGGCAAAAAGAAACAGCAGCAAAAATAACACAGCAAAAAAGTCAAAATATCCTCTTTTTCTTGTAATATGAATCAGCATAATGGCCACCGAGGCCCTGCGAGTGTTGCCCAACGTAGCCGCCATCTGGACTCACTTCAGGGGAAGGCAGGAGGTAGGAAGATGCACGTTTCTGGCCAGTCACTGGAGACTTAAGGAAAATAATGAACAATTTAATTTCAGATCTTGTTTTTAAAAGCTCCTCTTGAAGATGGTTTCTATTAATAGTAAAGCAAAAACAAACCACTGGTGCAAGAAATGCTGACTATTTGAAGCATTTACGAATTCTAATAGTAATTTCTACAACAATCACCAAAATTTTTGCACGGAAACCTATTCTCAGTGGCACAACATAATTCTCCAGCATGAAAATGGACTATGCAGAACAGTAAATACCCAGGCTAAATGCCTGGGTCTCTACTGAAGTAACCATTTTTGATTTTGTTTCTGGACAAAGGGTCATATAGGCAAGGAAAGTAAGCTAATGTTTCCAATCCTTATCACTACCCAGTTACTGCTTACAGGGTACAAATTTTAAAACTGACTGCCAATGTGACACATTTCAATGTTTTTTGTTACAATGGTCTTACTGCACCCTTCTCTCCACAAAGAAACAAAGGTGCATCCCTATTGTCTGTCCCAGATATCCCACACCTGTAGGATTTCTAATGCTCACTGCACCTTATGTCCAAACCATTTCAGTAGTACATCAATGAATTATAACAACCATGTTTAAGCTGAGCTCAGGTTTCAAAATAACTAGCTTTATTAAATTGCAAATGAGATATAGCTTGATAGTTGCAAAATAGTCCAATTTTTAAAAACTATTTTGTCCGAACAGTAGTAGGTGTAATGAGTCCCTTCACTATCTGATTAGAACATTTGTGCATTCCGTTTCAGTTCCATAGAACCAAAGATTAGGAACCTTTGCATGAGCTTCCCATAACCAATCCCATAAGCCTCTCTTCCTACAAACCTGCCCATTTCTCAAAGTGACAATGATCTTGGTCTCAACTACTCCATGACCATGCTCTTACAAATTCTGCTGAAAGAAATTTCTCCTAATCCATTTCAACATTGAGTGATGATTTTACATGGGATAATTGCAGCTCCCTGCACCAGGAAATAAAATTTCCATTTCAGGCCATCAAGACTAAATTTTGAAAATAGAATAAATCTGATCTCAGTCTTCGACACACCAATGAAGATAATCCCAATATTTGCCATAACAATAGTTTTGTATTCTTAGAACAAACTTGGTGAGATGTTCCCTGAACCTGACTTTGATAAGGAATAACAAAATGTTTGAAATGCCCAGATCAGGAACTATACGAAAGAACAACAGAATATATGTTTCTGATTGATAACCTTTTCATCAGAACTAAACAAGTTAAAGATGCAACAGATTTTAAGAGGCAGGGAGGAAGGAACAAAGGGGAGTATGATTAAATGACACTCCTTTTTGTCATTTAATCACTTGCCCTCCACCCAATCACATTTTTCTTTTTGTATACTCACCACCTCCCACTCCCAGCCAGTCTTTGCCTTCCACTCTTCGCCCTTCCCCATTTTGAATTTCTGTACTTGCTCAAGGCCTATTACAAATCTAACTTTCCAATTCTGACAAAAGGTCATTGACCTGAAACAATAATTCTATTTCTCTCATCATAGATGGTATACATCTTGCTCAGTATTTGAACCATTTCTCTTCATTTGATTTCCAGCATTTTGCTTTGGCTTTGAAGTGCTTTCTATAAAATTCAAAATCCACAGCACTCTTTAATGGCAGCGTAACAATCAAATCATATACATTCGATTTTTATACTCTAGGCTCTTGTCTATAAACAAACAAATTCCACTGGTTATTAGCATGTGTACTTTCAAATAATTGTGATTTGATTAATTATTGTCACGTGTATTAACAGTGAAAAGTATTGTTTCATGCATGCGACACAAAGCATAGCATTCATAGAGAAGGAAACAAGAGTGTGCAGAATGTAGTATTACAGTCTTAGCTATGGTGTAGAGAAAGGTCAACTTAACGCAAGGTAAGTCCATTCAAAAAATCTGACAACAGGGAAGAAGCTGATCGAATTAGACTTTTGTATCTTTATCCCCCCCCCGCCCCCCGAAGGAAAAAGGTGGAAGATATAAATGTCCAGAGTGCATGGGATCCTTAATTATGCTGGCTGTTTTGCCAAGGCAGCGGTCAATGGATGGGAGGCTGGTTTGCGTGATAGATTGGGCTACATTCACAACATTGTGTAGTTCTATGACCTTGGGCAGAACAGGAGCCATACCAAGCTGTGATACAACCAGAAAGAATACTTTCTATGGTGAATCTGTAAAAGTTGGAGTGTTTGGGGGGGGGGGGGGGGGGGGGGGGAACGACGACGAATTGTTGGTGATCTGGACACCTAAAAAAAAACTTTTCTACTTTGTCCCCTTTGATGTTGCGATGGGCATATTCTCCTTATTCTTTGATGACAAATCTCCTTCGTTTTGTTGTTATCGATGGAGAGATTACTGTTGCCACACCAGTTTCTCTCATACCTGAACTGTCTCATCACTGTTTTGAGATCTAACCCACTACATGGCATCGTCAGCAAGTTTGAAAATCGAGCTGGAGGGGAATTCAGCCACACAGTCGTAGGTGTATAAGGAATATAGGAGGGGGTTGGGAACACAGCCTTATGGGGCACCAGTGTTGAGGATGATCATGGAGGTTGCCGATCCTTACTGACTGTGGCCTGAGAATTAGGAAGTTCAGAATCCAGTCGCAGAGGAAGATGCTGAGGCCCAGGCCACAGTTTGAAGATGAGTTTTGTGGGAATAATGGTGTTGAAGGCTGAACTGTGGTCAATAAATGGGAGTCTGACATAGGTATCCTTGTTATCTAGGTGTTCCAAGGTTGAGTGCAGGGCTGGGGAAATGGCGTCTGCTATGGCAATAGGAAAACTGTAGTGGTTCCAGGTAGTCCGGAGGTTGGAACTGATTTGTGCCACGACTAGCCTTTCGAAGCACTTAACGATGGATGTCAGCGCCACTGGCCGATAGTCACTGTGTATTTCAAATCTACTTGTTTCTCCATATCCTTCAGTATCCCTGGATTTACTTCCCAAAATGAACTCCTCCTTAGCACCAAGTGCCATGGGCCAGCTGTCAATCCATCAGATTAATTTGGAGTACGATCTTACTAAAATGTAGCATCTGCTTTAATAGGATACACCCTACATCCAATCATAGAATCAATACAGTGCAGAGAGAGACCATTTGGCCCATTGAGTCTGCACAGACTCTCCAAGAGTATCCCATCAGATCCTCCCTCCACCTAATCCCTGTAACCTAACAAATTTATGATGGCTAATCCACCTAACCTACATATCTTTGGAATGAGAGGAAACCAGAGCATCCAGAGGAAACCCAAGCACAGGCAGAGAAAGTGCAAACTCCACACCAACAGTCACCAGAGTCAAACCCGAATCCCTGGCCTTTAAGGCAAGTGTGTTAGCTACCCTTTCCAATCCAATTAATGATGTGAAGTAGATACCATCCTGTTTTATAAAGTTTTGCATTTTGAGGTTATCATTCATCATTATATTTTTAAAAGGAGTCCAATGATTAGAAGAACAAAGTGCTGGAAAATCTCAGCAGGTGTGACTGCATCTGTGGCAAGAGAGCACACCCGAGTCTGGGTAGTGCTCGCAAGGGCACACTAATGACTATTGCTCAGTTGTCCAGATTTCATCCCTTGTTCATCTTGCTCATTTCTCAGGAATAAAACCAAGTAATAATAGTTATAATTCCTATAAAATTAGAAACATGCTGATTTATTATTGCATGCCTCCAAAAAGATACTACCCACATTCATTATCTACATTACGTTTATTCCAGGCTATTTAGAGATAATTAAAATCATCCAGTATTATTGCCCAGTTGATCTTGAACTATCTGCATGTTTTCCTTACTCAATCCCACCCAATTGATAGGGTATGACTATCCACCATAACTTTCAGAAACTGAACCTCATGACCTCCGGAGAAATGAAGTTATCGTGTGGGTGCAGGTAACCACACGATACCCCGAAATCCCACCTAGTCTAAATAATATCCATTGTTTGGTAACCTCTGTTAGGGAATTTCACAATTTGCCTTCCCAATTCTACCCCAAAGGATTCTGTTTTAACTCAATCCAGAATGTTCTCATGTTCCAGTACTATAAGAAATAATTCCACTAGCTCACTGTTCCCACCTTCTTACCCCTATTCAATTTTTCTGAAAATGTCATTACCTCTCTCCTTTTAGGTACCATGTCTTAAGAGCACATTGATGACCATTGACCTCCATGTCAATCTTGCTCTGGAGGAGCAGACCATCTTTATTGGTACTGCATTTGTCCATTTTGAGGGGTTCTTAGAAAGATCTGTCTTCATCTATCTTGATCTTTTTTACCACGGAGCTTCTGAATCATGATTTTCTATTACATGCCCAAGGCATGTGGGTAACTATTAGGAAGGGGAAACCTCAGGTGATGGAGAGCACGCCGGTGGATGTTCCCCCTTCAAAATAAGTACTCCTGCCCGAGTACCACTGGGGGGCGGGACAGGTCATCTGGAGGAGGAAGCAGTGGCCAGCTCTCTGGCACTGAGCCAGTACTTCAAAAAACTAACAAAGACAGCAGCAAGGCAGTACTAATAGGGGACTCCATAGTGAGGGGATCAGACAGGCGTTTTTGCAGACGCAGACGGGAGTCACGGACGGTGGTTTGTCTCCCTGGAGCTGGGATCCAGGATGTCTCTGGACGCGTCCCAGATATCCTGAAAGGGGAGGGTGAGGAACCGCAGGTTGTGGTTCATATAGGTACTGCTGACATAGGAAGAGGGAAGCAGTCATGAAAAGGGATTATAGGGAACTGGGTAGGCAGCTGAGAAAGAGGAATGCGAAGGTAGTAATCTCAGGAATGCCGCCTGCGCCGCGGGAGAATGACAGCAGGAATGGAATGAGGTGGAGGGTGAATGCGTGGCTGAGGGACTGGAGCAGGGGGCAGGGATTCCGGTTCCTGGATCATTGGGACCTCTTTAGGGGCAGGTGTGACCTGTACAGTAAAGACGGGTGGCACTTGAATCCCAGGGGGACCAATGTCTTGGTGGGAAGACTGGCTAGGGCTACTGGGAGGACTTTAAACTAGAAAGGTTGGGGGGAGGGAACAGAGATGAGGAGACTGAGACCGAGGAGGGTAGCTCCCGGGTAGGGAAGGACTGTAGGCAGTACGAGGAGGTGGTTAGATGGGTGGTGGAGAAATGTCCAGACTGAGGGGCTGAGGTGTGTCTATTTTAACGCCAGGGGTGTAGTAAATAAGGTACATGAGCTTAGGGCGTGGATTGCTGCTTGGAAATGTGATGTGGTGGCCATTACAGAGACTTGAATATCTCAGGGACAGGACTGGGTTCTTCAGGTGCCAGGATTCAGATGCTTCAGGAAGGACAGGGTTGGGGCAAGAGGTGGTGGAGTGGCACTGTTGATCAGGGACAGTGTCATGGCTGCAGAAGAGGAGGATGCCGTGGAGGGACTGTCTGCAGAGTCTCTGGGTGGAAGTTAGGAACAGCAAAGGGTCGATAACTTTGCTGGGTGATTTCTATAGGCCACCCAATAGTGACAGGGAAGTTGAGGTGCAGATAGGGAAACAGATCCTAGAGAGATGTAGTAATAACAGAGTTGTCGTGATGGGGGAACTTTAATTTCCCAAACAAGGGTAAGGGGTTTGGATGGGGAGGAGTTTGTTAGGTGCGTTCAGGAGGGTTTCCTGACGCAGTACGTGGATAAGCCTACAAGGAGAGGCTGTACTTGACCTGGTGCTGGCTAATGAACCAGGACAGGTGTCGGATCTCTCGGTTGGAGAGCATCTTGGGGATGGAGATCATAATTTTATCTCCTTCACGATAGTATTTGAAAAAGAGATAGGATCAGGCAGGCTGGGAAGGTGTTTGTCTGGAGTAAGGGGAAATATGAAGACATCAGGCAGATAATTGGATGAATAAACTGGAAGGAGGCGTTCTTGGGGAAAAGTACAGAAGGAAGGTGGCGGATATTCAAGGAACGTTTGACTGGAGCTCTGCACGATAACGTTCCGATGAGACATGGAGGTTTTGGTAGGGCGCGGGAACCGTGGTGCACGAAGGTTGTGGTGAACCTAGTCAGGAAGAAAGGTGTATAAAAGGTTCAGAGAGCTAGGAGATGTTAAGGATCTAAAGGAGTATAAAGCTTGTAGAAAGGAGCTTAAAAAGGAAATTAGGAGAGCCAGAAGGGGTCATGAGAAGGCCTTGGCAGGTGAGATTAAGGAGAATCCCAAGGCCTTCTACAAATATGTAGAAAGTAAAAGGATAAGAAGAGAAGGGATAGGATCTATAGAAGATGAAGGGGGAAAAGTCTGTGTGGAACCGGAAGAAATGGCAGACGTGCTTAATGAGTACTTTGCCTCAGTTATCACGGTGGAAAGTGATCTGGGAGGTTGTACTACAGGTTTGCGGCAGTCTGAAAAGATTGAGTATGTGGATGTTAAGGAAGAGGATGTGTTAGAACTTTTAAACTCTATCAAGATAGACAAGTCGCTGGGACCGGATGGGGTGTACCCCAGGTTACTGTGGGAGGTGAGGGAAGTGATTGCAGAGCCCCTGGCGATGATCTTTGTGTCGTCGATGGAGACGGGAGGGGTTCTGAGGATTGCAGATGTGGTTCCTATTTTCAAGGAAGGGAACAGGGATAGCCCGGGAAATTACGGACTGGTGAGTCTGACCTCAGTGATTGGTAAGTGATGGAGAGGATTTGAGGGACAAGATCTATGAGCATTTGGAAAAGTTTAGAATGATCAGAAATAGTCAACATGGTTTTGTCAAGGGCAGATCGTGCCTTACGAGCCTAGTTGAGTTCTTTAGAGAATGTGACTGAACACATTGACGAAGGAAGGAGTGGTAGACGTGGTTTACATGGACTTCAGCAAGGCGTTTGATAAGGTCCCCCATGCAAGACTTCTTGAGAAGGTGAGAGGGCATGGGATCCAGGGGGCTTTGGCCTTGTGGATCCAGAACTGGCTTGCCTGCAGAAAGCAGAGAGTGCTTGTGGATGGGTCTTTTTCTGCATGGAGGTCAGTCACCAGTGGAGTGCCCCAGGGATCTGTTCTAGGACCCTTGCTGTTTGTCATTTTCATAAATGACCTGGATGAGGAAGTGGAGGGATGGGTTAGTAAGCTTGCCGACGATACAAAGGTTGGTGGTGTTGTGGATGGTCTGGAGGGATGTCAGAAGTTGCATCCATAGATAGGATGCAAGACTGGGCGGAGAAGTGGCAGATGGACTTCAACGCAGATAAATCTGTAGGGGCATTTTGGCAGGATCAATGGGATGAAGGAATACAACATCAAGGGTAGGAGCCTTAGCTGTGTTGAAGAGCAGAAGGATCTTGGGGTCCGGGTCCATAGGACTCTTAAAATCGGCCTCGCAGGTGGAGGATGTGGTCAAGAAGGCACATGGTGTACTGGCCTTCATTAATCGAGGGATTGAGTTTAGGAGTCGGGAGGTAATGCTGCAACTTCATAAAACCCTTGTCAGACCCCACTTGGAGTACTCTGTGCAGTTCTGGTCGCCTCACTATAGAAGGATGGGGAAGCTATTGAAAGGGTGCAAAGGAGATTTAACAAGGATGTTGCCTGGATTGGGAGGCATGCCTTATGAAGATCAGTTGAGGGAGCTAGATCTCTTCTCCCTGGAGAGACGAAGGTTGAGAGGTGACCAGATAGAGGTTTATAAGATGTTGACAGGAATAGATAGGGTGGATTCTCAGAGGCTATTTCCCTGGGCTGAAATGGTCACTACGAGGGGACACAGATTTAAAGTGCAGGGAAGCAAGGACAGAGGGGATGTTAGGGGTAAGTTTTTCACTCAGAGGGTAGTGAGTGAATGGAATTGGCTGCCGTTGGTGGTGGTGGAGGCAAACTCGCAGGGGTTTTTTAAAAGACTTCTGGATGAGTATATGGGATCTAATGGGATTGGGGGTTATAGATAGGTCTATGGCTTAGTAGGTATACAAGTGATCAGCGCAACTTGTGGGCCGAAGGGCCTGTTTGTGCTGTAGTGTTCTATGTTCTAAATTCCAATTACTGATCAAGATCTTAATCTCAGATTTTACAAGCTCCTCTGCACTGATAGTGATTTTTCCAAAATGTATTTTCACCATAAGAGCTAGAAATCTGCAGCCCCAATTCTTCTCTAACTGCCCAACATTCACTCCTGTATGTCAACATTGGTGTGAATCCCAGAGTTCAGAGCTTTGGTTAATTCTGAGTTGATCACAATCATTTTCATTTTTTGAGATGCATCTCTGGCCATTCCAATCCTTTATCTTATTTCTTGGACAAACTTCCCATCTGATGTTAACATACTTCCTAGGTAACAAAATTTGTCTGGTGACATTTTCATTCTTCACTATGATCTTTACATTTTGGTACGATATTCTTTTTGGACCCTACTAGACTTTGTTTCCTTGAAATTTATGCTCGGCCCCTTATCACTTACACTGATGATTCTAGCCAAAACCTTTTGTAGTTTCTCTTCAGAGCTGGCAGTGAAAACAGTATCTTGCATTATTAAAGTTGTAACTTCCAACCTCCAATTTAGGAAGGTCTTCAATCTCTCCAAGAATATTTTCACTCCACAAACTGAATAACCCTTGGGAGAAAATACAGCCATGTCTAACCCATCTTTTAATCTTCATAAAATTGCTTAATGTTGTTGTTTGCTGCCAATAAAGATTTCTGATCACCCCAAGATCCTCACCATCAAGATCAAGAGACTAACATACTCATCAGTTCTTCATTTTCATCTTATTAAATGCCTTACCATAATCAATAGAACATTTTTTTCATGTTTAGGCTCTAATAGCATGTATATCATAAATATTCATTTCTTGTTCCTCTACCTTCTACAAAACACTGAAGATTTGAAACTTTTGGCTTTACCTTGCTCCCGACCCTATTCAGAAAATGGTAATGTAACTGATGAAATTCACATTTAATAACTCCTGATTTTTTTTAGGGAATGCAATAATTATCAATTTATTTAAAGTCTTCTGGCATTTCTCATGTTGTAAACATTAAAGATGAATCAAAAAGTCTTTCAACACTTTTGAGTTGTCTGGTGTTTATTTTGTTTGGACCTTTGGCTTCATTGTTCTTCATCTTATTTACTGCTGGTCTTACTTTGTCTTTCAAGATCTTTGGACCCACCATGTTTTTAGTTGTTGACTTCAAGTTAGTTATATATTCAGTCCAAACACCTGGTCCATTTCCACAATAGCTTCCTCATGTTTCCCTTTGATGCATCCGTCAGATGTACACCTATCTTTGTTATTTCCTGAATGTCTTTATGCACAGTTCTCAAGTTTGTTCTGGCATTTATTTTATTCCCTCATTTTCTGAGCAACCATTCTTACTTCTCTTCAGCATGTGTCTGTTTGATCCTTTTGACCAATTCCTGATATTGCTGTTGATCTATCTGCTTTACCTTCCTTATATGCTCCATCAGGAGCAACATTTTCTCTGTCACCCATTTTTGTTTTTCCTCCTCTTTAAAACTGGAACGATTCTCTATGATAACTTTTGTGTAACCAGAAAAACCAAATCCCCACACCTACCTAAACTGCAATAATGCCTCCATTATAACTGCTATATTGCACCATTCCAACATGGAATGTTTTTAAATACACTTCAATTGTTTAGGCAGCTAATTTTTGACAATTTAAATATTCCTCCCTTTAAACTGCTCCGTTTAGTTTCCTTTTCTACATGATTTCATTTGCTTTTTCCCTCTTGCTTTATTTGTTTAAATTATCACCCATAGAACAAATTATTGTACCAACGCAGGTACCTTCTCCACTCCAGCTCAAGCAAGTTCCATGCATCTTATACAAGCCAGTTTCGTCCCAAATCTGACTCCAATGTTGCAGGAAATTGAATCGCTTCCTAACATGATTATCTCTCTTATCCCAATAGATTTTCCTGCCTATCATTTGTTTTGAGTGTAACTCTACAATTACTACCTTTGAGCACCTATATCTTTCATCTAAATTCTGAAAATCCCTTTTCATGATTCCAGTTCCAATACTTCCTCTTTCACTGGTTACAATATGAACCATGACTTCTGGCTGTTTCAATTTCCTTTTTGTGCATGTCCCATTATGTCCCTTACCCTAGGGTTGGGAGATGGCATGAGATTTACATGCAATCCCAGAAACATTATTTCTGGGATCATGGAATGGTCCATCACCACAGCATTTCACTGCCAACTATTCATTTTAAAGTGTTGACATCATGGGTGCCTTCAAATAGTTACCATTAGGGTAATCAGTACTGAAAATTGCCTAATCCAAGTAAATACACAGGGCTTCGTGTTTCTCCTGTCTTTCTTCCTTATCCCAACGGATGGCAAACATTTTGCTTTCTCACTACACCACTGTGCCTACAAGGTGACCAACTCCCAGAAACTTTCCATCGCCTGTACGTAAGCATTCCAAGCTGTCTGGAAGCTGACACTTCAGGTTTCAGCATAGCATACTCCTATGCACACAGTTAACATGCAGATTAAGCACCCTGGCCATCCCATATTCTGCAGTTACTTTACAGCATAGGCTTCAGCTCGATCTCCCATATCCTCAGCCCCACACTTAACTATTTTCAACCAATTAGCTTGGTTTCTCTGACGATCAACCTGACTTTTTTCATGCTCTGTCATGTCCCCATTTCCCTTAAATTGCCTACGACAAATTCTGGATAGACAATACGTTAAAGTTAATTACATACTAATGCTTTTGACCAATCTGAAAATTGGGTTACCAAACAGTAGGGGAATTGCCTGCACTTCAGTTTTTCTGGCTCAACCATTATTAATCAGAAGGAAGAGATAAAAAACACCTTCTGGAATCCAGAAACATACAGCTGTCTTGTATTTTTTCCAGTCTCAGCTTTACATGTATATAGTACACTGTTAATTTAGATTTGTACACTTAATACAGTAACAATGCCATGCAATTTACTATGCTGCGACAGGACAAAGTTTGTAAGTTACACATTAACTAGTAAGGAGAGGGGTAGGCTTCTGTGCAACACCCTTACAATCGGATAGCCTAAAACACACATTGTTTAATTCTCGCTTGCCTTCTGAAAGATACACAGCAGATACTTCACAGCTGATTACTGCGTGCCTAAACTGTCAGTTTTTCATCTATAAGCTCAGATCATTTAGTCACAAGGAGAACATCACATATCATGCATCAAACATTTATATAATTCCCATCAGGATAGAGATCAAAAGCAGGAGCCGGGGGAAAAACAATTGAAATGAGAGAAGTAATGGGACCTTCATGCCTCAGATTTACAAACTAAAGACATGTCAATATTTTTTAAAAAATGGCCTTCTATAACTTGTTTACAGAATGGTTTTCAAAAATTTAAATTGGAAATAGAACAATTGAATTCATAGCAGTTAAACAACAGCAATACCAGAAATAATACAATAAGTGAAGGAAATGATTTGAAAGAAAATCATTGTGGTTCAACCAAGAATTTTGACTTAAATATTGCTGTGAAAAAGAGACAAAGCTTTTCATCTTGTACTTACCAAGACACTTTGCAAGAATACCAAGGGAAAACAACAGGAGTGCTGATTGGTTGGCAAGTGGAGTCTGATTGGCAGTTGCTGAGGGGGGTCTACCAGTTGGTGGTGACTGAGAGTCAACTGCCAAGCACTGCTTAAAGTTTAAACCAGGCAGCTTGACCCTGACTGGTCAGGACATTGTCCTGAAGAATGAATTGGCCAATGGCTTGTCCTTATTGGGTTTACCTGAAGCGAGAGCGTATACACACGCACGTGTTTTCTCTGCAAAGAGCAGGGCCCTGAGTATTAATAAATACAGCTTCCAACACAAACAAATGCACCACACAGCATGTCCAAGCGACCATCTGAAGTTGGTCGTCAGCATGATTCTTAGCACACCAAGGATTACTTAGCAAATGTTGTTCATCTGTAGAAATCACATGTAATGTTTGACAGTGTTTAGAATTTTGCAAGCATAGGCTGGTTGGGTACACTTTGTACCCTGCCTGTTGCAAACAGCTGGGACATCTTGCTTGATATGATCCACCAGTCTTTGGCACATACAGGCTATAAACCTAGCATCTCACCAGCAAAGAAATTCATATCATATTACTGGTTTGTGAGATAGGTTTGATGGCAGCATTCTGTTAGTGGTGAATACCATGTGTATTGTTACTCCACAGCATCAGCACAAAACAGCTGGCTTCACATGATTATGAGATACCCTGCCCTTCTATATATATCAGCTACTTTTCATGGCTGAAAGTGAAAGCCTTCAGCCTGTTCATGAGTTTCCATGATATTCACTGCAAAATGATTTGATCAGGGTAGCTATTATCCTGCAATGTGTCTGATACAGCCATTTTAAGGCATCAAATTTGCATTGAGCAAATGGCCCAGGTCCTATTTACAAGGCTGCCACCAAGACCAATCTTATAGCCTCTTTGCAGAGGGTTTTCAGGGTCAAGCTAATTTAAATTTCAAACAATTCATGGCAGTTAACTGCCAGTCACCATCAACGGGTACATTCCCCATGGCAATGTCACTGCCCAACAAATGCGCACTCTTCTCAGTATAAATTAAATTAGTGTTTTCCCCTTGCATTGGTATTCTTGAAGTACCCGGTTGAGAAGACAAAAAGCTTGACAAGTTTTTTTAAGCAATACTCCAATTTCCGTACTCGAGACTAATTTTGACTAAATTAAATGCATTTTAATCATACAAGCTGCCAAAATACAATTCAAATGCACTACATAGTGATGCATTACAATAGCATATCAAATACCCACCAGAATGAAGGTTTGATCAGTCAAGCTGAGATCAATTATATGACTGCAAGATACTGCAAAACAGCAATATGACAGAGGAGGAGCTTGGAATATGATACTAGCTAATCTCACATACATCCTAGCATCCAAGCAAATTCAACTCCAAGTTGGACACAACCATGAACCTGGAGGGCAAACGGGAATGTAATGAAACAATGCCTCTTTATTCACAATTGATTTATAAAGGAAAATTGTGGGGTGAAACAAGTCAACTGTGTATTAGAACTTATATCTGGTTTCAATTTCTCCTAAAAGAAGTTGTTTTCCCATTTCTTCCTACTTTTAGTCTTTCCCTTTCACTTCTGCCACACTGGACAGTCAGATAGCTTAGAAAGCCCAGGTCACACCATTAAAAAGGTACGTTACATTCAAGGCACATTCCCAGAATGTTTTTCTGGCCAAGGCCATCCTGATCATCAAATTCTTTGGAAATGTTAGAGCCCTCAGGTTAAAAAAAAACAATTCACCTTGTGACATCTCTATTCATTTAGAAATAACACTCTAGGATTTCTCTCTCTTTTGGGGGAGTAAAGGCTTTTACCAATTTTCCATAATAATACTTGATGTGATGGTATTAAATTTGCTTTATGACAATTCTGTGAAGTAAACCTGAAGCATTTTTTTGCGTTTTCATAATGAAAATTTGTTGTTGGCCTCGGGTTTTTCTCATCCCTTCAAGTGGGAGCACTCAGAAGCATAGAACCTGAACAGTGCGGGAGGCGGCCATTTGGTCCAAAGCCTGTACCTACTGTCCCAAAGGAGCATCCTACCAAGACCTAATCTCCCCTTCTATCCCCTGTGTAGATTTACCATTTCCAATACACCCCAACCTGCACATCTTTTGGACTGTGGGAGAAAGCCAGGGCACCCAGAAGAAACCCAAGCTGACAGGTGGAAGTGGTGCAAACTCCATACAGCCCCATTACCAAAGTCTGGAATCAAGCCTGGGCCCCTGGCACTAAAGCAACAGTGTATACCACCGTTACCATGCCATCCCATGAGACGATTTATATTTTGCCTAACAAAATCTTTCAATCTTAAGACCTTTAAGTCACTCCTAAGCTTTCTCAAGGGAAAAAAAGACCAAGCCTGTTCACCCTTTCTTGATAAATATAATTTCATTTATGATTTGTGTACATTTTTCACTGCTTCCATATCATTTTTATAATATGGCAAGCAGAACAGTGCAAGTTTATTCTAACAAAAAGTTAATATAAATTTAGCATAACTCCTGTACTTTTCAATTCTAACCCTCTTGGAAAAAAATGTAGTTCTCCTTTTAGTGGTAATTCCTCACTTAAGATTTTGCCCCAGCCAGGACCTATAGCTGTTTTTATGTACTGTAATTTCTAACAAACCTATCATCTCAAAACATAACCTCGAGTCATTAATACAATATTCAACATGCAATATTGGAATGCTCGCTGAACGGAGTCTTAACTAAGGAGTCAGCATTCTCAAAGCAGTACATTATCCATTGATTGGCATGGTAGGTATCATGTACAGGGTGATAATATTATAGACAGTTTGCAATACTCAAACTCTCCCTCACTGCTGAAAAATCAATTCCAGCCCGTTCCATTTGAACGCAAACAAACAATCAAGTTATCACAAGAGATAATGCAAATATTCCATCACACTAGTTAAAATCAGCGCAACAGCAGCAAAAACACGCATGTTCAGACTCTTACAAGTCAAATAAAAGAGATTGGAACTTTACCTTGAAATTAGTCATGGGGTTTCCCACTGGAGCGGGACCAAGGATTCCAGCCCCTGGAGCAAGTGACTGCTGGGCTGTAGCACAAGGAGGTCCCTGCTAAGAAAAGAAAATGAATCAAAGCAAGCATTAGCCACCCCCCCGCCCAAATGTCCCCTTCTCCTCACCTGAGGCCAGAGATGAATGCAAGGTGCAGTGACATGGGTTCCAGTTACTTTGTGATACTCTATTTAAGTGATTATATTTCATTTGAGAAGAATCAAAGCTAAAAACTAAAGTGAAATATTAATGAGGTGTGTAGGCACAAACAGCAACTTTGGTTTCAATGCCCTAGGGTACGCTTCCTATTCCTGTTCAGGTGATAAACTGATCCTGGTCTTAGATGTCAGATGAGAACAGGATTCTGTGTGATAGGAAGAAAGTTGTTGACCAAAAAAATAAACTTACAATTGTGCGGAAAAAAGAACCACATTGAATTCCAACTCTCAAACACCAACGTATTGATCAGCTCTCTATGGCAGCTAGAACAAAATCTCACTATGTTGAGAGAGTAGAAAGTGGCATTTTATATCTTTTTCAAATGCAACAATTTGTTGAAGGGCTGTCATCATGAGTGTTTTGGAAAATCTTTGTCATGGAAACAACATGATTACATCACTTGCATACAAGACCATAAATTATAATGGCAAAAGAAAAATATTCCCAAATATTCCTTTAATTCAAAGACCGTTGCTCTGTGAAATCTGAAACCAGATATGGTTGAGTATTTATTTAGGGCCAGTTCTCCCCTCTTTACCCAACTTCCCAAAGGATGTTGTCTATTGGTGGACATGATTCCAACAGCCCTCTGATGGCTTTCCCCAGCTGATATTTATCATGAGAACTTACACAGCATAGCATTAAAACTTCCAGGATATAGCAACTAGGAGATCTTGTTCTCCAACATAAATACACATTCTGCAGCAGGAACCATTGGATAGCAAGAAGAATGATTCTTTTTCCTTTCATAATGCAATGGAGTTACAGGATTCCACTTTCCCCTCTTGTACTTGGGCAGAGTCAGCTAATTCAGCTGGATTAGAAAAGTCAAACTTTGGGCACTCCAGGCTAGATATTTGAACAGTACATTAGATGCTCATTTTACTCGAGGTTACTGGAAACTTTAATACAAGATTTTTAAAAAAGCACATCTGAAACAAATCTCAATTTTTTGTACCAAGGTAAGAAATACTCACATTTTTCACTTAGTGATAGCATCAACTGTTCCAAAATCACAGGCTTTCATCCATCTATTGCTCTCACTAGGCTACAATCATCTTTTGGGGGGCAATCTTGGAACTCTCTTCTCAATGTAGCCTTTTAAGCATGCTCTTCTCCAGGTTTAAGTATACGCTTGTGTCTCTCTGACCCTGGGCCTGGCGCTCAAAAAAGGTGACATCTGACCAGGGTACAGGTTTCAGCATTATATCCTCTTGTTTCTCCTCTACACAGTCCAACATTCTACTCACTTCATTGAGTTTGAACTTGACCAAAAGTCAAGGAATTAATGCGAATGTATATTTGCCAATGTCATCTAAAAGTTAATCCAAATTAATATTTTACATTCTATTAACCCCTACCTTGTTGGTTTGACCACTTTGCATGCTTCCAGGGAAGTAGGTTTGATTTGCAGCATAATAAGAAGGCACCACCTGCACAGCCATACTGTAGTCCACACTAGTATTTACAGGTGTGTTCTGGAAGGAAGAAAACCACTCAACTATGAGTTTTTAGGAATAGGAAAAGCTACATGGGCCAATGACGCTGTGCTTTTGGTAATCTCTCAACCCAGCCCGCATTCACACCATATCTCTCAATTACTGTTGAGACTAAGCAACATATTCACGCACACTTTGAAGTTATATACATTGGATATTTTTCCTTCCCTTATGTTTTACGTTTCAATTCCCCTCACACCTTAAATAGTCCTCATAGCTTTTCTTGTGACTACAAATTACAATAGTTTAAAGTTAAAAAAGGGCATTTTCTCCTTAAATTCTGTTTGTATAAAGATGCAACAGTTGTAATCAAAGCATTGGATGGCTGCCTGGATCCGTGGCCTCCAAATTCACCAATATGGATGCAAATACCGGTGCAGGATATCAAACACATTAGGTCCTGATTTTACCATCAAGTTGCACCCGTTTTCAGGTGCGAAAACTTGGTAAAGTTAGGCATGAGGCAAGTAGTGCGATCCGTGGCCGCTCCCCCTTTACCAAGGCCCAAAAATGGCTGCAATCAGGACTGTGCCCGAAACAGGCGTGATAGCTATTTAAATTGACTTAATGGACTGGGTCCGACAGCGTTCTGCCTGGGATCTGTGCAGGGAGGGGAAGTGTGCGCGAGGGCCCTCGGTGGGGGTGGGCAATGTTTTGAGGGCCAAGGATGGGCATCATCTGGTGCCCAGGTGCGATGCGGCAGGGGAGCCACATTATCATTTTCTTCTGCACATGTGCAGTTGGAAGCGCTGATCAGAACTGCAGGGTTTCAGATGCATTAAACCCCACTCACAGGCTTCTGCAGCGCGATTTGGAATTGCTCATATTTTTCACAGTACATATGGGAATACCTGAGAATGAGTCTAAAAGTCAGATCTGAAACAAAGTTAAGTCTGCCCAGCACTTAATCAAAATGGTAAAATAGGGCCCATAGTCTGCTTGATATTACCACTATCCTCTGTGTTGCTAATTCTCTCAAAAATTTTAAAGAGTCACAGAATGCCTTCGACTTTCCTAGCTAGCCCTTTTGTATTCTTACAATCCTGCCACCACACAGTTATAAAGAGTAGCACTCAACTGAAGGGATCCAGGAGAGAATCAAAGAATGGGATGGGGTGCAGAACACAGGAGTGGCATCTAGAAACAAATGGTGTCATATTCGATGCACTGAGTCTCCCCGCCCCTCCCCCACACAAATCAAGGAGTCCCTATTATCCAACTAGTTCCCCCCAGCTCCCACCCTAACACAACACATTCTACTCCTACCCTAAGGCCCAAACACATCTCCCATGCCAAAACTCCTCCACAACCCACAGACCTCTAGCTGTCCACCCCAAGCTGACATTCACACTTCCCCCACCAGCCCCAGAATCCAACCCAATATGCCCACCCCACCAACTTGACTCTCACCTGCCTGAAAATCCAATACTTCTCTCCTTCAACAGACTCTTACCCCACCAACTTCCAAAAAAAACATGAAAAGTGTGAACAGAATATCAAAGAGAAACTCTCATGTGTGAATGGATTGTGACTGAGGGGGCACAGATTTAATTTAAGAGTAGCAGAAGCAAAATAAGATGTTTCTTGACGCAGTGTGTTTGGGTCTGCATGTGTGGTGGAACCAAATTTATTCAAGGAACAATATACAAGGTTATGGGGAGAAGGTAGGAAAATGGCACTAGGTAAATTGCTCAGAGGGTAAGTGCAGACAAGACTGCCTGAATAACAACCTCCTGCATTGTAACAATGTGATTGTAACCCACAGCCACTGTAGTGCTCTAATTTTGGTAGGAGCACTGCTCCATGGAATGGGAAGCAAAACAAAACAAAAAAAGCCTTTTCTACCATTTCTCTAGTAGCCTTTAGCTGACTCTAATTATCACTGTTTAAGACTGTTGCAGGACTGGAAAAAAAATGATTTCCATAGTAAATGTTCCACCAAGATTTTCTCATTTTGCACAAGGACCCTAACAGGCACAGCACCCTCCTTTGCAGCCTTAAGTTGAACCTGTGTTAAATTCAGTTGCCCATATGGATTATAGCTGGTGTCATGACATCAATACAAATCAGTTGCAAAACAACACTAAAACTGATAAATATGGAACCTGTTTTACATTCTAAAGATGGGTGAAATCACACCAGTTATCCCAATGTGTCTAAACACCTTCACTGAATGTGGCTCACGAAAAGTGCAAGGATGTCTGAACAAACTATGTAACTTGAGTCTTCGCACTAGAAGGCATGCAAGAATGGAAGGAGTACCATTCCTGAAACAATTCCTGATGTGGCAAAACAGATGAGTATGATGCATCATCCACACCCATCCAAACAAAGCTGTTCAAACAATGCAATCTCCTGAATGGCCTACAAAATTGGGTAGTAGGTTAATGAGCCAGATTATAAAAGGGCAAAGGCCTGTTTAGGCAGCAGTAAGTTCCATTCCAGTCTGTTCTTAGAAGTAAAGGCTGTGATGTCCCCCCAGCAAAAGAAAAAGGGGAAATTTCATAGTTGGGTCTCCTCTGGCACTTGCCAGTTACAACATGTGCCAATGCTACCTTTTTGGCAGCAAAGTTCTCCAATGAGATGGTATCACTAGGAGGGAAAGACTACGGAATTAATAACAGGAAGATTAAGGTATGGCAAAGACGTTGAACAAGTATTTTCTATGTCTTCACAGTAGAAGACACAAATAGAACATAAGAACATAAGAAATAGGAGCAGGAGTAGGCCATCTAGCCCTTCGAGCCTGCCCCGCCATTCAATAAGATCATGGCTGATCTGTCGTGGCTCAGTTCCACCTTCCTGCCCTCTCCCCATAACCCTTAATCCCCTCTCTTATCAAGAACCCATCAACCCGCTTCTTAAAAATATTTAGCGAGGCAGCCTCCACCACTTCAACGGGCAGAGAATTCCAGAGATTCACCACCCTTTGAGTGAAGAAGTTCCTCCTCAACTCCGTTCTAAACCGCCTCCCCTTTATCTTGAGGCTGTGCCCCCTAGTCCTACTGTCTTTTTTGAGCAGGAAGAGTCTCTCCACCTCTATCCTATCCATCCCATTCATCATCTTATACGTCTCAATGAGATCTCCCCTCATTCTTCTAAACTCTAACGAGTACAAGCCCAGTATATTCAGCCTCTCCTCATAGCTCAATCCCCTCAACTCTGGTATCAGCCTAGTAAACCTCCTCTGCACTCCCTCCAGGGCTAAAATATCCTTGCGCAGGTGCGGCACCCAAAACTGCACACAGTACTCCAGCTGCGGCCTCACCAATGCCCTATACAGCTGCAGCAAGACCTCCCTACTTTTATATTCAATCCCCCTCGCTATGAAGGCCAGCATCCTATTCGCCTTCCTGACCACCTGCTGCACCTGCAAGCTGGGTTTTTGCGACTCATGCACAAGGACCCCGAGGTCCCTCTGCACCGTCGCCTGCTGCAGTTTTTCGCCACGTAAGTAATAGTCCTTCCTACCATTCTTCCTACCAAAGTGGACCACCTCACACTTGCCAACATTAAATTCCATTTGCCATTTCCTGGCCCATTCGCCCAGCCTATCTAGATCCTTCTGCAGACTCTCCACACCCTCCGCACAATTTGCCTTTCCCCCAATCTTGGTGTCATCAGCAAATTTCGACACCAAATAGTATATAGTATCCCAAGAATAGTAGAAATGCAATGGGTAATGGGGAGGGAGAACTTGAAACAATGATTAGAGAAAAAGTACCAGGAAAATTAATGGGACAGAAAACTGAAAACTCCTGGATGATGGCCTGTATCCTCGGCTCTAAAAAGCAAAGCCAGAGACTGGCTGTAATCTTTCAAAATTCCCTAGATTCTGGAAAGCAGATTTTCAAAACCATATTCCAGAAAGGGGGAGCGAGAAAGCAGGAAGTTATTGACCTCTTTGATATTGGATAAATGCTAGAATCCATTATTAACGAGGTTGTAGCAGGACATTTAAACCACCATTTAAATATTTAAACATCAAGACTATCATGCTGGGTCAACATGATTTCCCTTTCACAAAATCAAGTTTAACATATTTATTAGAGGATATAACAAATAAGATGTACGAAGAGGAACTTGCAGACCATAAGAATTGAACCAGTAGCTCTTAAACTTTGAAAAAAAAAGGAACTCCTAAGGTACTACATAAAAAATTACTGTACAAGACAACAGCCCGTAGTGTTGGGGTGTTATTTTCAAGAATGGATAGCAGATTGGTTAAACAAAATAGTTGGAATAAATTGGTCTATCAGGCTGGCAAACTGTACTGGAGTGCCACGGGGTCTATTAGGATACTAGGGTCTCAACTAAATCATTAACTAAAAAGAGAGACTGACGGTACTTTTGCCAAATTTATTGATGACAAAGTAGGAAAGCAAGCTGTGAGGAAGATTCAAGTCTGCAAACAGATATTGCTAAATGTATAAGTTTCTTCCGAAATCCATCAATATAAATAGAAACAAGTTTGTTACTTTCAATATTTAATTTTTTGGGATTTGTGATCTGAAAACTGTAATTTATGGATTTTAATTAAACTCCTTTTATCAGTTTGCTGAACACAAACCAAAAATGAACAGAACACACAAAAACTCAGTCTGGCATATTATTTAGCCCAGTAACAATCCCTACACCATACTGCCAAGCATCTTGTATTACCATCCAATTCCTAAGGACCATAGGCATTGATGATAGAATCTCCAGAATAATTTTTGATTTATTGATGTGAATTGGTGATTTTATATTAAACTCATGAAAAACACAACCAGAAAGCTCCCAGAAACTAACTGTTTCCTCCACCAGTGTCCAACCAAAATTCATCCCTCTGTCAATATCGCAAAAATGGATTATTTGGTCATAGTGCATAGAGGGGCCATTTGGCCCACTGAGTCAGCACCAATCACAATCCCACCCCGGCCCTACCCTCATATCCCTATATATTTATTCACTAATCCCTCTAACCTACGCATCTCAGGATACTAAGGGGCAATTTTTAGCATGGCCAAATCAACCTAACCCGCATATCTTTGGGCTGTGGAAGGAAACCTGAGCACCCGGAGGAAACCCATACAGACGAGGAGAATGTGCAAACTCCACACAGACAGTGACCCAAGCTGGGAATTGAACCCAAGTCCCTGGAATGTGAAGCAGCAATGCTAACCACTGCTACCATGCTATCCCTGTTGTAATATATTACAGTACTACAACAGGGGTGACACAATAGCATCGTCATTACAGTATCACATGCAGTTTGTGGGAGCTTGTCCTGCACGTTGGGTGGAATGTTCCCTCACTATAAAGTGACTGCACTTCAAAAATACCTCATCATGAAGTGTTTGCTTCTCAGTGCGATAAAAAATTTTTTAAATCAACAGTTGCATTTAACTCTCTACAGAGAAGCTTAATCTTCCAGGTGTTGTCTTCTTGCCACATGGTCACCTCCCAAGATCCCTAAAGATCCATTCTGTAGAACACTACAGTGCAGAAAGAGGCCCATATAGTCAGCACCGAACACAATCCCACCCAGGCCCTACCCCCACACATTACACCCACCAATCCTTTCAATCTACGCATCCCTGGACATTAAGGGGCAATTTCTTAGCACGGCCAATCAACCTAACCTGCACACCTTCAGACTGCGGGAGGAAACCAGAGTACCTGGAGGAAACCCACACAGACACGTGGGGAATGTGCAAACTCCACACAGTGACCCGAGCCGGGAATCGAGCCCAAGACCTTGGAGCTGTGAAGCAGCAGTGCTAACCACTGCTACCGATCCATCCCAGCAGCCTTATTATATCTGAGTGACAATTTGTAGACACTGGAAAACTAATCGTTTCCACAAATAGCTGATGACATCCAACTCCCTCAACATCATTGCCCTTAATGTATGGTTATAATTGTGCAACTAAAACAAGTTAGATTAAACAGAATTTAATGCAATTAAACACTTGGAAAACAAACTTGTCAACCTTACTACAAACGCTTATCATCTCCAGGTCTATTCCTAGTTGCTCACTCAAGTCGAGCGAGTGGAAGGCAGTCTTGATAGACATCTGAAGTTCACTTACTTCTACCATATCAATCGTTTCAACTTTATCCAACTATAATCACCTCAGGACTGAACTTCACCCACAGCTTCCTAGCCAACCTCAGAAGCTCCCACACAGTTAACTGCCAAAATTTCAAAACTCTCAATTTCTTCTGCATTAAGCCCATTCCTTCATTACTCCAAAACTCAACTGCTCTTCATCCAACAGGTGCAAAAATCACTACAGTATTGTCCCACTATAATTTATGCTTTCGATTTGATTTGTCATCAAATGTATTAGCATACAGTGAAAGGTATTGTTTCTTGTACGCTATAAAGAGCATCCTGTTCACAGAGAGGGAAGGAGAGAGTGCAGAATGTCATGTTAGTCATAGCTACGGTGTAGAGAAAGATCAACTTAATGCAAGGTAGGTCCATTCAAAAATCTGATGGCAGCAGGGAAGAAGCTGTTGAGTCAGTTGATACGTGACCTCAGACTTGTATCATTTTCCCGACAGAAGGTGGAAGAGAGGATGTCTGGGTGCATGGGGGCCCTAATTTTGCTGGCTGTTTTGAAATATAGTAGGGGGCTGAGAACATGGTCTTGTGGGGCTGTGCTTCATTAAATAACATTAACATTACAATAACAGTTATCCTTCAACTTAAATGCCTTTGCTAAGGATGACACTGAATTGGCCCCAGTCTCTTGCAGTCACTAATTCTATCAGCATTTGTTTACATGGCACAGTGACAAGCACTGCTGCCTGTTAGCATCAGGGACCCAGGTTTGATTCTCAGCTGCACATTCTCCTGTTACCTGCATGGGTTTTCTCCAGGTGCTCTGGTTTCCTCCCACAGTCCAAAGATATGCAGGTTAGGTTGATTGGCCATGCTGTATTGACCCTAGTGTCAAGGGGATTAGCAGAGTAAATACGTGGGGTTACAGGGATAGGGCCTGGGTGGGATTGTGGTCAGTGTAGACTCAATGAATTGAATGGCCTCCTTCTGCACTGCAGGGATTCTACGACTGCTGCTTTCAACTCTCTGGCTAATCGAAACTGAACGGCTTGAAATCAGTTAGAAACCAGCAATACATTCAGAATACTTTTCTATTTTTAGGAATTCCCTAAACACGCACCTCCCTAGAACTAATGGTGTGGTTGATATATTCCTAGGGCTTTGCATACATAAAAAGTCAACAGTTGGCTTTATAATTTTTTTATATAACAAATGTGAAAACAAGCAACTTTGGAAATGCAATGGGAACACAACTTTTTATAATTGTAGATATACTCAATATTCCTTAATGCATACTGGAGCAAAAAATTATGCAATTAAGACTGAAGGAGTATTTAAACACTTAGTGCATCACATTTATACCAAGTTAAAATAAAACCAGCTGTAGACCAAGTGGTCATGTGAGAACATGATGACAGGCTACAAAAGAGATCTGTGGCAGGAGCTTTGGAGTTGGTTTTCCCTGGGAGTGCAGGCAGAGCACAAGTGTTGAAGTAGCTGAAGAGCTAATGAATAAACTACCTTGTTGAAAGTCCTTATTGTCACAGAGTGATCGACGGAACCCACACCTACACAGTGTCAGAAGCTGACTATATGGTACAAGGATTTTGCTGCTTTGATAAAAATATTGCAGATAGCTGGAAAAAGTTCCAGGAGTGACATATTTACTCTGGTGCTGCAATCTCTAACAAGTCTAAAATCTTAGACTTAAATCTTAAAGCTTTCAGGCCCTGAGGCCGTCAAAAAAATTGCAGTCATTTGTTTTCCAGATGAAGGAAAAGACAAGATAATCCTGAAAATTCAACACCACCACACTTCTGGTTAAAAAAACTTTAATAGACCTGCATTCAATTCAATGAACCAAAGACCAGATGAATCAATAATCTTGCATGGCCACTAAACAAATGTGTGTTTTGATTCAACAGATATAAGAACATAAGAAATAGGAGCAGGAGTAGGCCATCCAGCCCCTCCATTTCAATAAGATCATGTCTGATCTGTCGTGGCTCAGTTCCACATTCCCGCCCTCTCCCCATAACCCTTAATCCCCTCACTTATCAAAAGCCCATCAACCCGCGTCTCAAAAATATTCAGCGAGGCAGCCTCCACCACTTCAACGGGCAGAGAATTCCAGAGATTCACCACCCTTTGAGTGAAGAAGTTCCTCCTCAACTCTGTTCTAAACCACCCCCCCTTTATCTTGAGGCTGTGCCCTCTAGTCCTACTGTCCTTTGAGCGGGAAGAGTCTCTCCACCTCTATCCTATCCATCCCATTCATCATCATATACGTCTCAATGAGATCTCCCCTCATTCTTCTAAACTCTAACGAGTACAAGCCTAGTTTATTCAGCCTCTCCTCATAGCTCAACCCCCTCAACTCCGGTATCAGCCTAGTAAACCTCCTCTGCACTCCCTCCAAGGCCAAAATGTCCTTGCTTAAGTGCGGCGACCAAAACTGCACACAGTACTCCAGCTGCGGCCTCACCAATGCCCTATACAGCTGCAGCAAGACCTCCCTACTTTTATACTCAATCCCCCTCGCTATGAAGGCCAGCATCCCATTCGCCTTCCTGACCACCTGCTGCACCTGCAGGCTGGGTTTTTGCGACTCATGCACAAGGACCCCGAGGTCCCTCTGCACCGTCGCCTGCTGCAGTTTTTCGCCACGTAAGTAATAGTCCTTCCTATTATTCCTATCAAAGTGGACCACCTCGCACTTGCCAACATTAAATTCCATTTGCCAGGTCCTGGCCCATTCACCCAGCCTATCTAGATCCTTCTGCAGACTTTCCACACCCTCCGCACAATTTGCCGTTCCACCAATCTTGGTGTCATCAGCAAATTTCGACACTATACACTCGGTTCCCTCCTCCAGATCATCTATACAAATGGTAAAAAGCTGAGGCCCCAGCACCGACCCCTGGGGCACTCCACTAGTCACCAACCGCCAATCCGAATAGCACCCATTAACCCCCACTCTCTGCCTCCTATTTGACAACCAATCCTCTATCCACGCTAACACCCTACCCCCAACTCCATGCCCCCTTACCTTCTGCAATAACCTCTTGAGGTACCTTGTCAAACGTCTTCTGAAAATCAAGACAGACCACATCCACCTGCTCTCCTCTATCCACCGCCCTCAACACATCCTCATAGAACTCCAATAAATTTGTCAGACATGACTTCCCCTTAACGAAACCGTGCTGTGTCTGCTCTATCAAGCAATTCCTCTCAAGATGCCTCGCTATTTCCTCCTTGATAACGGATTCTAACATTTTACCTACAACAGACGTTAAACTAACTGGCCTATAATTCCCTGCCTTTTGCCCGGCACCCTTCTTAAACAACGGCGTAACATTAGCCATTTTCCAATCTTCCAGCCCTTCCCCGGAATCCAGCGACGTCTGGAAAATAACCACCAAGGCATCCACTATCACCCCCGCCATTTCTTTCAGAACCCTTGGATGCATTCCATCCAGTCCTGGGGACTTGTCCACAATCAGTCCCTCCAGTCTGTCGAGCACCGCCTCTCTAGTAACAATAATGTCATTGAGACCCTCCAGTCCTACCACCTTTCCATCTCTAACACCTGGCAAATTATTCACGTCTTCCTCCGTGAAGACTGAAACAAAAAAGTTTTTCAAGACCTCAGCCATTTCCTCATCCCCTACCACTAAGTCCCCCCTCTCATCCTCTAAGGGTCCAACGTTCACCCTCGCCAGCCTCTTCCTTTTTATATATTTATAAAAACTCTTGCTATCTTTTTTATATTAAGCGTTAGCCCAGCTTCATAGTTTCTCCTACCCTTCTTTATCAACTTCTTTGTCAATCTTTGTTGACATTTAAACCTCTCCCAATCCTCTTCTCGCCCACTACTCTTAGCTACTCTAAACGCCTCCGCTTTTAATTTAACACTTTCCTTCACCTCCTTCGTTATCCACGGCTTATTACCTCTCCTCCTACGGTCCTTTTTAACCATCGGAATAAATTTCTGCTGAGCACCAAGAAAGATCTCCTTAAAGATGCTCCACTGCTCCTCAGCAGACCTACCTTCCAACGCGCTCCCCAGTCAACATTTGCCAATTCTTCTCATCCTACCGTACTCCCCTCTGTTCAAACAAAGGACGCGCGTCCGGGAACCCACTTTCTCCTCCTCCATCTGCACCAGAAACTCCACCATACAATGATCACTCTCCCCAAGAGGATCCTTCACCACAAGGTCCCTAATTCTACCCACCTCATTACATAACACCAGATCCAAGATAGCTCGCGCCCTCATCGGCTCCAACACACTGTCGAAGGAAACTATCCCGGCAGCATTCCAAAAACTCCTCCGAGCCCACCGCGTCCAACATGGGTCGACCAATATGTAGATTGAAATCCCCCATAATTATCGCCGTTCCATTCCTGCACGCCGCACTTATTTGCGCGTTAACAGCCCGCCCCACCTCCAGATCATTATTCGGGGGCCTATAGACAACACCCACCAGCGTCTTCCTCCCTTTGCTGTTCCTAATCTCCACCCACAACGATTCCACTTTCTGCTCTTTGGTTCCTATATCATCCCTTGCAACCACCCTGATGCTATCCTTAATCAGCAGAGCTACGGCCCCCCCCCCCCCCCCCCCACCCCCTTTTTCCTCCCGCCTATCCTTCCTAAACACTTGATACCCCTGGACATTCAGCTCCCAGTCCCTGTCACCTTGCAGCCACGTCTCTGTAATGGCCACCAGATCATATCCATTTGTGCTGATCTGCACCACCAGCTCATCCACTTTATTCCGAATGCTTCGTGCATTCAGATAAAAGTGCCTTCATCCCAGCCTTCACCTGGACCCTATTTGCCAGAACACCACCAATCATACTCATGCCCCCTACTCCCTTTATTATTGGGACATCCTCAGCCTCTTCCCTTACTTGTACCCTCTCCTTAACTTTAGACCCCGTAATGTCACCTACCCTCGCACCCTCCCCCCCCCCCAATTAGTTTAAAGCCCTGTCTACAGTCCTATTTACACGATTCGCCAGGACTCTGGTCCGAGCACAGTTCAGACCAACCCCATCCCACCCGAACAGGTCCCACCTACCCCAATACTGATGCCAATGCCCCATAAATTCAAACCCATTCCTCCCACACCAATCCCTGAGCCACCCATTCACTTCCTTAATCTTATCAACCTTACGCCCGTCTGCACTCGGTTCAGGCAGTAGCCCAGAGATAACCACCTTGTCGGTTCTACTTTTTAATTCCATTCCCAGCTTTTCATACTCCCTCCCCAGCTCCTCAGTTCGCATTTTGCCTACGTCGTTGGCACCCACATGTACCACAACGACCAGATTCTCACCCTCCCACTCCAGGTTCCTCTGCAGCCCAGATGCGACATCCCGGACCCGAGCACCAGGCAGACAACACACCCTTCTGGTGCACTTTGTCATTGTGACAAAGGACAGTGTCAATACCCTTAACCCCACTATCCCCAATTAGTGCTACGTTCCTTTTCACCTTCTCTTTGCCTATGTCCTGCGTCTGCATCACTACTGTGTGCAGTTTGCTCACCAACCTCACCTCCCTTGTTCTCATCCAGACTGGAAGCAAGAACCTCAAACCTGTTATGCAGATTGAAAGGCTGAGGCATCTGCTCCCCACCCTCCTTCCTCCGCTCAGCAGCCCCCTCTTGTTCCTGACCCTTAGAGTTAGCCAGTCTAGGGGGGGTGGACGTCACTTGCACCCCATCGACAATGGCACCCTCTCTCCCCTTGATGAGCCTCAGTGTCTGTAGCTCAGAGGCCAGCTCGTCTACCTTGAGCTGGAGCTCCTTCAGCAACCTGCACTCACTGCAGACATGGTCACTGGGAAGGACCCTGAGGTCCACCAGCTCCCACATCATACAGAAACAGCACATCACATGCCCCTCCATTATTCACTGTAGTAGTATTGAAAATTTCAACACAAACTTACCTGGCCCTTTTTCTCCCAAGCCCTTTTGCTCCTAAGCCTTAATAGCTCACTCTGCTTCCCTCTCACTCCGCTGCCTACACCAGGCCTCCTTTTAAACCTGGCACTGTTTTAAAGCCTGCTTCCCCACAACTCCCTGCTATCGACTCCCTTAGAATTCTTAAAGCGGTAGATACAAAAAGCCCACAAAAATGCTTTTAAATGATTTAAACAGTTCTACAAAGGTAAGTTCTGACTACGAAAGTGCTTTAAACGTATTTAAATAGGTTTTTAACAGGTAATTTCTTATGTCTCTCTGCTCCTTCACTCGTCTGCTCCAGCAAACAATGGAAGGCTTCACCAATATATTGGCACACAGTGAAAAGTATTATTTCTTGGATGCTGTATAGACAAAGCATACCCATTCACAGAGAAGGAAAGGAGAGAGTGCAGAATATCGTATTACAGTCATGCTAGTGTGGAGAGAAAGATCAACTTAATACGAGGGAGGTCCATTCAAAAGTCTGACTGAAGCAAGGAAGAAGCTGTTCTTGAGTCAGACTTGTATCTTTTTCCTGATGGAAGAGAACATGTTTAGGGTGGGTCGTTGATTATGCTGGCTGCTTTTCTTAGGCAGCAGGAAGTGTAGACAGTCAGATGGGAGGCTGGGTTGAGTGATGGGCTGGGCTTCATTCACAACCCTTAGTTTCTTGTGGTCTTGGGCAGAGTAGGAACCACACCAAGCTGTGATATAGCCAGAAAGAATGCTTTCTATGGTGCATCTGTAAAAGCTGGAGTGAGTCGTAGCAGACAGGCCAAATTTCCTTAGTTTCTGAAAAAGTAGGTGGTGCTCATGGGCTTTCTTAACTAGTGTTGGCATGGAGGGGACGAAGACAGATTGTTAGTGATCTGAACGTTTAAAAATCTGGGATTCTGAAGATTTAATTAGGGATCACATCGTTTGTGGAATTTATAGTGATTTAATCTGCTAGCAGCTGCTATGAGAGAAAAACTTAGCGCTACAATCAGCTATCAATAGCTACGTTAAAACAGAGAAAAAGTTTTCAGGCAAGAAACTGAAGCATTTGTTGCACAGTGGGTGTCTAGCTTTAACTGGCCCCAAAGAGAACAGCTTCTTTTGCATATGGCAAAAGCAACAAATAAGGGAAATGGAATCACTTCACTAAGCAGATCCAAACCACAGCAGCCCTCTCTGCCATCAGCAACCATTTGATCCTCCAGGGGAAGGAGCGTCAGTGAGGGGAATGAGACTACATGATTCAATACCACCAACACACTGTTCTCAGAAGAGTACCAATAGCCATGGAGCAGGAAGTCATTAATGAGTTGAATCAAATGACAGCATGGTGTCATAACTTCTGCAGAGGCAGCCATGGAATGGGTTGCAATGGTTACAAAAGATTGTACAGTCAGGTTGTGTCTTGACCTGGTGTACTTGAACAAAGCACTGCCCTGACCACATCACCCTATGAAGACAGTGGAACATGAGATAGCAGACATGCCACATGCCAAGATGTTCAGCATTCTCAATGCAAAATACGGCTTCTGAAGCACCCATTAAGATGAAAAATCCTCAAAACTAACCACATTCATGTCTTCAGTAGGCAGATATCAATTTCTTTTTATTGCCTTATGGGAACTGCAAGTGGATATGAGGCTGTCCAGCAGTGCATGAAGCAACTCAGATCATAGCTCATGATATCCTTGCTTGGGGTCACCCTATGCAAAAACATGATTAAGACCATTTAATTAAAGCACAATCCTGAGAAATGCAGATTCCAGGTCAACCAGGTTCCTTATGTGGGTCATTTGCTCAACTGATGTAAAGCCCAATCCAGGCAAGGCAACAGTTTATACAAATGTTCATTCCTGTGGACAAGCATGCTTTACAGCACTTTCTTGCCATGATAGATCACCCAAGTTCATTCCAGGTTAGTGTTAGGTCACTGGACCTACTTCATCAACTTCACACCGCTCAGCCATCTTCAACAGACTCAAACAAGTCCATTGATGTTCAGGCACTCATACTTGTATCAGCTGACACCTTCCAGCATGGATATGGCAAGCTGACCTTTGCTTCAAGGGCCCTCATTGAAGAGTTTTTAGTCTTTGTCTGTCAAATTTCATGAAATCATATATGACCACAGAGGAAGAACTAATACTCCATCACCAGTAATCTCCAAAAGATACAACTACACCCTAGATTAGAAGCAACCAGATACAGGGCCAAGGAATTCACTGTACCAGCCTTCCACATATAGAAAGATGGAAAGGGAAATCGCCCGATGTGCATGATGCAATGCACATCAAGTAAGGAACCACTGAGGTGTCAGACCTCCCATGATCATTTGTAGCAACTGACATCTTTGAATGTGATGGTAAACAACATTTAGCCTTAGTTCATTCATATTCCAGTGGTTTGAACTCTACCTGCCAACTCTTGAGTTAAACAGTAATCAAGCTTGAGACACTTTGGTACACACATGTCCCAGAGACTCACTCATGACAAACAACTCTCATTAATTCATTCTCCACTGAATTTCACAACTTTGCGCACACAGAATTTTGACTGGATATTGGCAGCTACTCGCAAGATACTCAAATGGCCTGGTGGAACAAGTTGTACGTTCAGTCAAGCATGTTCTAGAGAAATGCGCGTGGATCACAGACGACAATGCTGCACTCAACCTGCAAAATCTACCACAACAGGACCTGCCCTCATTGGCACAAGGACTTTTTTTCAACTGCACCAGGATCACAATTCCTACTGCTGAGGCTCTGCTTCAGCCCAAACTTGAAACCAATGTGAATGATGCCCTCCTGCAATACAAACAGAAGTAAAATGCTCATGCCCACAGACTCACCCTCTAGCACCAAGTCAAACAGTCAGGATTCAGACTACTTGCAGCGGCGCTATACAGCAATGTCTGTGATCAGTTACATGATTGTGATGAAGAGGCTTGATGGGCTATGCAGCAGTTGCAACAGCTTAATCTGTGCCTCATGTAAATTATGCTATGTTAGCTCCTTTAATTGTTCGTTCTACAATGATCTGTACATAGTTTCCTATTGTGCATACTGTTACATCTCAAGCCAGTGGGTGTCCCACTAAACAGGGACGATGCAGGCCAAGTGGCCACGCAAGAACATGATACAGCTACAAAAGAAGTAAAGTGCATAAGTCCTTGCTACCAGTAATTCATTGAATCCACATCAACAGGAGTTAGATGTAATTGGGAGCCTTTAATTACAAAACCAAGGAAAAGCCATTCTAAAAGGGAATGTGAAGAAGATCAAGTCTCCTATACATTAAAAATGTGCACTTTACACCATTGACGTCTACAACAACATGGCTGATTAAAAAAATTGAAGAACCAGCATCCATAATGCAAAAATATCTAACAAATAGTGGGGGAGAGGAGAAGAACAGGGTGTTCTAATCAAAAGTCAGTTCAAGTTTAGAACTGGAGTCAATCTGTACTTAGCCAATCCGTATTCAAATCTAACACTGAGTGAAACATTACAAGTATAATCTCCTAACTCAATTAAACCCCAGTTTCACAGTCAAGTGGATGCTAGATGCCAATTTGTGCCTTTCACTTGAACATAATTAATCACAATTGATATACAATTAACAGGAGTATGAAGTTTGGGTTTATAAAGCTAAAAAACAGGAATAATGTCACGGTGAAGAAATTCTAAACCAACTGAATATTAGAAAAGAGCAAGAAGCGAGAAAGAAAATTTGAACAAATTTCCATCCAAAAGAAAGAAAAATCATATGATAAAGTACAAGATAGTTTGTTGAAATCGTAGTTACAGACAATTTTTGGAGAGACAAGACACTGAAAAATATGGTATTTATTGGCTTTCATAATTATCAGTTATTTTTGAACAGAAGCTGGTGCCTAAGAGCAATAAAAATACAACACCTAAAATAAAGAAACAGGTAACTTAATGCAGAAGTGCAAGCTAATGAATTTTGGGAAGGAAAAGACTGAAAGGACAGAGCATACTCAATGGAAAGATATTGCGGGGTGTCAGAGAATATCGTAAATAAATAATCCCTTGAACATAACAAGTGACTAAGTACATATTCTGTGATGCAGTACAGTAGATGAATGTGGTTGATGGACTGAATGCATCATTATCACGAAGGAAGAAGGTTTCAGAAGTTGAATCTCTGGTTTATGTTCAATCAACTAATCTCAGGTCATAGCAATGATGAGGCATAAGAGGTCTTTGCATCAACATGTTAGAAAGAGGTGAGAAAAGTTAATCTAGTCTGAAAAGCATCGGCCATGGCACCAATCGTGGACCATAGCAGAACATAACACCCTTGTACCCAAGAAGAATAGTTCTACATGCCACACGTTAAGGATGACCAACACTGCCTACGCAAACACATGAACACAAGACACTACTGCAATTACAATGGTCTTCGTTTCTCAGTTGCCCTTCTTTTTTCAAGAGGAAATTAATAGGTGGTGAAGTACTAGTAAACACGAAGTTGTCATGGTCCTTTTTTTAAGGAAGTGCTGCAATTTATTTTACAAAAGCAACCACATGAAAAGACAGAGCATTTAATTTACTTTCAGTAAATAAATTCAGTAAATTCCAAAATATGGTTCCTTCAAAAATCAGACATCTGAAAATCCCTCTGCTCCATTGCCACACACACTCCTTTAGGGCATGGAATGTCATGCCACAATGCAACCTAATTATGGCTTTTAATATGCAAATGAATTGGTATTCAACTTCATTTTGTGTCCAAATACACACTGCTGCTATAAAATCTCAAATACAAATATATCTTCACATTTATCAATGCAATGTTCACGTACACAAAACTCAATGACAATCAAAAAAAAATACAGAAATAGCAACAGAGTATACTGGAGTACCAACATATGGATCAGCAGCTACACAGTTAACTCTATGAAGGAGATTCCGACTTGGACCAAGATACTGCTGCAAAATTGATGATTTCCAACAGCTCCCAAAAAGAATAAAGCAAACAAAAGTAATCCAGTTTATTTTTACTTTGGGATCCACAAAAATATAAGCAATATAGATTGTAATACACCATGAGGTTTTGTACCATCTACAGGAACTATTTCTATAGCTATTAATGCAATTTCACTTACCTCACTCTGCTCTTTCTCACACCCTACTACAAACGTCTCGGAAGAGCTATGTGATGGCACATAGTTCTGGTACCACTGTTGCATGGTATCCTACCAATACAGAAATAATTTCACAGGCCATTGTCAATGCTTGGTCTAACATGTAATATGGGATTGAAAAATACTGAGTTCCAATTCGCCTTTAATAATGTATCCAGGAATATTCAGTACCATGTTTTTTGAGCCAGTTCTCCCAATGACCATATTCCCATGTAGCTACTTGCACCTGTAGCCCACCCACCTTATTTACAATACTTTGCACATTTACATACATGCACTTCAAATCCTCTTTAGATCTTAATGCATTACCTCAAAGGCCAACCTCCATCTCATGTTTTACCATTTCCTATTTTGTTTGCTTTGCCCAATTCTTTGTGCACCTTGTTTATCCTTTCTAATGCTACATTGTGGTTCCATCCCTGCCAAATTAGTTTTAACCACCCCCAACAAAGTGATTAAATTTTTCCTTCTGATTATGTGCACCCATTTTCTGTGACAGATGCCAGGTTCTTTTACAGCTACTTTATAAGTGATCACAATGATGAAATAAGTGATTATTTAATCAGTCATGAATATTTGTTACACCACAAGTTGACTTCCAAACAATTGTGTAAAAAAAAGAAAAACATTTAAGAATTGCATCTACAAGGCTCAGTGGGGAAATTACTATAAAGACCAGGAAGGTCTGTCTGGTTGCCTCTTCCATCCTTCGTCTCTGTAGCCAACCTTCAACTTACATCCAGTTCAACAAACTTTGACATTTCACCTTTGAAAAACTTAACTATGTTTGCCAGTCCCCTTCTCAGTGTTTTTCAATTCATACAACATACACTGAACACAAGGTAAAGAATCTACTACATTAAGGAAAATTAGATTTACATTGTTGAACTCATTTCATATTTTAAAGTATATTCAAGTTTCTCTTGTTTTATACATTTATAAATTATGTTCGAATCATTTGTCTTTAGCCTTAATATCAAAGAAACTCAATTAAAATCAAATCCATTTCACAGCAACCATTACAAATTGAGATTTGTAGCTTTACCTGTGAATAGTCCGCACAACTGGAGGTGTACTCAGGATAGTCAAATGTGTACTGCGAGGCTGATGTCTGCAACAGCTCAGGTGTTGTGACTGCTCTCGAGATGGCTGGATTTAACATGTATTCCAGGACTCCAGCGTGCTGTTGCCCAGGAGCATGCTTACTGACATTTCCACCTGAAGGGAATGAAGAAATGGGTTTAAAATTTAGGGAAAAAAAAGTGAATTGGTTGTATTGTGAAGTAGCAGAAGTAAAAGAAAAATATCTTCCTTTTGTTTTTGAAAGTTGCAACTTCACAACCAACGGTAGCTTTCCCTTTCCCTCATCATTCATGAAACAGCAGAAGTTAATTGGTTATTTAAATATGGAAAATATTACATCTGATCTTGGTTTCGTCCATACCTACAAACACATTTTTATTCACTAGCTTTACATGAGTTTAAAATTAGAAATAATTATTAAGAGTAAACAGCAATCCAAGTAGGGGAAAAAAAACCCTTGTTTCCTGTGCAGATAAGTTTGAAATGAACCAATTGTCGAGTGCAATCAGATTCCAACCAACCTGAACATTGATCAACTGTGGGCGCGGTGCACCTAAAGTCTGGACATCCATCAAGGAAGAAACTCAATTTTTCAAAACAGATACTAATATTTTTAAAGGAATTTAAGAGTACTTTGAGTAGAAAATAGCCCTCTACACTTGAGACATTTGAATCTATGGCAGAATATTTGTAGCACCTCTTTTATTATCCTTTCACAAACTGCAACCAGTTTGGATCATCAATAACACTAACTGATCATTTGTGCCATGCAAAAAAAAAAGCCATCTCCCCTGATTACTCACCAGGCAAATTCAGGTTTGGCAGTATATTGCAAAAGTTAAGATAAGGATTGTTCGGCATTTTTAGATCAGGTGGTGGGATTCCCAGTAATGATGTCTGGTTGCTTGTTGCAGTGTTCTGTGAAGAAAGGAGACTTTAAAACAAACAGGATTTTTATTTTTCTCTGCTAATCATCTAGCTGAGAAACAGTATATACAAGTTTAATACGCTGGCAATTACTCTTTTCTAGTTTTCCTTACAAAAAAATCCTGGATTAATAAATGTTAGGAAAACAAAGGTAGTTTTAAAAGCTATTATTAATTGATAGTCAAAGCAATTGTGAAGAACTTGTATAACATTCAAGATAAAAGTAATTTTGAAAAGGAAGGTGCAAAACATGGGAACAAAACTGATGGAGGGAAAGTTATTGAAAAGATTTGAAAGCATGTCTTTTTGAAAAAGGTGCTTGAAATCACTCGTGTAGAAGCAGAGTTCAGTGAGACAAGGTAACTCGTGGTATACAAATCATTTTGATAATGAATTTTGAGGAGAAATCCATAGAAATTCTTGTGTTCGGAGTGGACTGTGTCAAAACACAGCCAGCCTGCGTGTTTAAAGGGACTGTGCGTTACTGAAATGATAATAGCCGAAGATAAACTTTATAAACTGCAGGGAGATCCGGATAGGGTGAGCGAGTGGGCGAGAACCTGGCAGATGGAGTATAATGTTAGCAAACTTGAGGTTATCCACTTTGGTAGAAATAATAGTAGGTGGGATTATTATTTAAAAGGCGAAAAGCTGCAGCATGCTATGGTGCAGAAGGATCTGGAGGTCCTTCTGCATGAATCGCAAAAACCCAGTCTGCAGGTGATCAAGGCAGCGAATGGAATGTTGGCCTTTATAGCGAGGGGGATAGAATATAAAAGCAGGGAGGTCTTGCTGCAACTGTACAGGGTACTGGTGAGGCTGCAACTGGAGTACTGTGTGCAGTTTCAGTCGCCACATTTGCGGAAGGATATACTGGCCTTGGAGGGAGTGCAGGGAAGGTTCACTAGGCTGATACCGGAGATTTGGTGGGGGGGGTTTTAGCCTACGAGGAGAGATTGAATAGGCTGAGTCTGTACTCGGAGCTTCGAAAGCTGAGGTGGGGGGATCTTAGAGACATAAGATAATGAAAGGGATAGATAGGGTAGAGGTAGAGAGAGATTCTTCCTGCTTAGAAAGGATAGCAGAACTAGAGGGCAGAGCCTCAAAATAAGGACGGGGGGGGGGGTGCAGTTTAGATCAGAGTTGAGGAAGAACTTCTTCACTCAAAGGGTGGTGAGTCTCTGGAATTCTCTGCCCGTTGAAGTGGTGGAGGCTACCTCGCTGAATATATTTAAGTCGTGGGTAGATAGGTTTCTGATAGACAAGGGAATTAAGGGTTATGGAGAGAAAGCAGGAAAGTGGAACTGATCCACTTCAGATTGGCCATGATCTTGTTGAATAGCAGGGCAGGCTCGAAGGGCTAGATGGCCTACTCCTGCTCCTATTTCTTATGTTCTTATAACTAGTGTTAATCTTAAAATCTGTGTATCTTTGTAAAACTAAGGGGAGTATCAAAATCAAACTTTATGTTTTTTTTTACTTGTTGAAACTAAGTAGCAGTCCTATGATTCTGTTCCTCCCCATTTCCTAAAAGTGAAAGTTAAGATCTTTTGAGCCAAGGCTCCATTCTAGGATCTTTCTGTCCAGTTGTAACTGGAACTGGGGCCGCACAGTTCTGAGAAGATATAAAGAACAGGAGTCAGTTTTCTAATACTGGAATAAAGCTTATTCCCTGCTCTTCTACAGGCAACACCTCTTGCTACTAGTACACTTCACGAATTCCAGGTGATCTCTAGCACATGCTCAACTGACCATTTTCATTTATGAACTGAATAGAGTGGAGGCTGTACAGGATAGTTAATTAACATTTGTCTGATTCACATTGCCATGATCATGAGCTTTTTGAGGGTGAGGGGTTAAGAGGTGGGGAAGTCCATAGCAAATCATTGTAGTATCAGTCTGCAGGGTTTTCTAAGTATCAAATGAACCTGACAGAGATGTCAGTAAAGTTAAAGAGGCAGCTTATGCTCGAATTGAGGAGAAGTAGTCCATGACAATTTAAATAAGGCTGGAAAAATCCACCTGGCTTTACCTCAAGGAAGCCATCTCCAGGATTACCCTCACGGTGAAAGTCAGTTCAGAGATTAGAAGTTACTCATCTGGAAGCAAGCTATTAGGAGTTGAGAACAGCTTTGAACTGGTTCCAGGGGAATGTAGTGTCCACTTAAGTGGCAGAATGAGGCATAACCATGGAGGGGGATTTTAAATGGGGAATATTTTCTGTGGTTTAGAGAAAAAGTTACCTTACTGAATGTAAAATATCATCTGATCATTCCAATGTAGAGACTGGAAATTCAAATATCGTTTTGAAAAGTTATTGGTCTCTCTGGGAGTTGTAACATTAAGTGGGCTATTTCACAATTACGGTGGTAGGAACGAAACACCTTCAAGGGCAGTTCAATTTGTGCATCTCAAGAATCCTATTTAATCTGGAACGGGCAGCAACTCTCCAATTGTTGCATTTATTCAAGTGGTGGCCATGATTTTCATTTGTGATGAAGATAACCAGAATATTAATCAGAGTTGCTACAGCAACAGAATAGAATCATTACATTCTACTGCTCAGTTTTGCTTTCAGATGTCCTGGCAAGACATTTGTTCTGTATACTTGGAGACTTAAAACAAAAATAGTGAAATTTCAAATTTTACTTTTACATATACTCAACTTTTCCCCTTATATAGATTACACCACTTAGTTTTTGAATTTCCTGAATTATGTTTTGGGTTGAACAAATTCTTGCAAGAAGCTTGGCTGTGTCAATTATAAGCAATTACCTTATTTTCTTCAAATAATTATTGCTGGGTTTACTTAGGACATGCAGGAGTATTTTAGCGCTCTTTAAGTTAGGTAAGTCATTCTTTTGCACTTCATTATAAAATCGCATATTCTTAAGAAATACAACCTTAAGAAACTCCTTTCACACTTTTCCAAAGCAAACTGTATACACATTAGCAGTCAAGCTGTGTTAGGTGGGAGGTTAGCTTACCCAAGCAGCACCACTTATAGATACATTTGGTTGGATTTGTTGTTTTTGTTGACTGGTGATCAAACTTCCCAGAACAGAATTAGGAATTCCTTGAAGATGTGCCTGTGTGACAGAAGCAGAAACTGGAGGTGGCCCAATGACTACATTTGATTTCTCCAACAAGGCTTTTTCGGTTGTATCTTGTCCCAAGAATTTCTGATTGGGGTGAAAAGGCAATGTTCCCACTGGTGGTTGAGCAGCTGCTTTTGCAAATTCAACAGGCAACGAGGGAACTGGAATACCTGCATGAAACAACAGATATGAAGTTAGTGGCAGAATGATTTCAATATTTTTAGATGCATTTCAATAGCAACTGTATGCATGTTAAATACACAAACTTTTCTATTTTCTGGGGAAGGGATTTCTGGTCAACAGCAGGTGGGGTGGGAAAACAAAATACCTTGCCTCAGGCAGGGCAGTCTCGTGAATGTAATGCAAGGGAACTTAAATTAATAATGCATCAGAAAAGTGAGTTGATTAGTTGGCAAATGGACTCTGATTGGTGTATTCTCCTTGGTAGTCCAGTTACCAATGGATAGTTGAGTTAACTACCAAGCATGGTTTGCAATTTAATCAAAATAGCTGGAATCAGTTTGTAAAACATAGTTCTGGTGTATTGATACGTGTAGCTTCCAGTATTAGTAAATGTACTGCACTGAGCCAGATTGGCTAAAACAGGCCTGTTTTAGCCAAAAAAAGTGACAGCCAATTGTTGGTTTATTCCTCAGAGCAATGCCTTGACTGGAGTAAAGTTGCCCGGTTCAACTTTCAAAATGGCAGTTAACTGTCAGTCATCATCAATTGGTACATTCTCCACAGCAACACCTGTACCAGACTTCATTTGTCAAGCAATTGGCACTCAGTATAAATTCATTGATTTCTCCTAGACTATATTATTGTATATGTCCTGATAAATGCAAGATGATAAACTTCCAAAAAAAGGTCTCTCTTCAGCAACACTCAAATCTATGCTGCCAAATTAAAGGTATTGGTTGATGCAAAGAAAAACCTCTTCAAAAATTTTCTTTACCCCAAACAAGGAAATTAACAGAGGTGTTAGCAGCAGAATTAGCAGGCTTAAATCTGCAGGCTGGGATGAGATGCATCTCAGCTGTGGGAGGAGATAAGGAGGAAGATATCAGTTACTGGCACAGTTTTAAATCCTCTCCAGCCGCAGATGTCTGAAGGACGGTTAATATTGTCCCATTATTAAATAAGGAAGGTATGGATAGACTAAGAAACTTCCTGGGGAAGTTACTTGAAAGTGTCCTGAAGGAGAGAATATATCTGCACTTGATAGATGCCGATTAATCAGAGATTGTCAGCATGGATGTGTCATGGGTAAGTCATGTTTGATAAATATAACTTTTTTTGAGTGTTGATGAGGACAATGCATTTGACTGTGGTCCATGTAGACTTCAGCAATGCTTTTGATAAATTCCACTGGTCAAAAAGGGCCCATAGGATCAAGGCAAAGTGGCACACTGGATCCAAATTTGGCTGAGAGGCAGGAAGCAGAGGGTGACTGATTAGAAGTCTGTTTCCAATGGGGTTTTGCAGAGCTCATTAATGATTTGGACTTAAAGTAGGCGGTATGATCAAGATGTTTGTGGATGGTACGAACGTTGGTAGGATGGTAAATAAATAGTGAGGAGATAGCCATGGACTTCCAGAGGTTATCGACTGGTCAGGTGGGCAGAGCAGTCAAGTGAATTTCAACCCAGGAAAGGGTGAGGTAATGCACTTGGGGAGGACTAACAAAGCAAAGAATTACACCATGAATGGTAGGACCCAGGAAAGTACTAAAGATCAGAGGGACGTTGGACAGCAAATCTACAGATCCCTGAAGGTGGCAGGACAGGTCGAGAAGAGGTGACTAGATAAAACAGCAACTGGGATACTTTTATTAGCTGCGGTATAGAATACAAGAGCATGGCGCTCGTGATGGAACTATATTAAACACTGGCTGGGTCATAACTGAATTACTGCACGAAGTTCTGGGTGCCACACTGTAGGAAGGATTTCACTAAAGAGGATGCACAGGAGATTTACCAGAATGCTGCTTGGGCTTGAGGGTTTCAGCTATGAGGGAAGGCTGAATAGGCCAAGGCTGTTTTCCTTGGAGCAACAAAGGTTGAAAGGAGATGTGATAGAGCTTTATGAGGGGCAGAGTTAGGAAGGTACTTTTTCCACATTAGTACAGGACCCAATAACCAAGGTCACAGATTTAAGAGAAGGCTTTTCCCTCAGAGGCTGGTGGGAGTCTGGGACACTTTGCTCGAAAGGGTGATTGAGTCAGAAACTCATGTAACATTTCCGAATCCCTAACATCCTGCTCTGCTTGAGACTGCATTAGACTGCATTCGATAGGAACTAGAAGATGACAATTTTTTATATTGGATCCTTGCAGTCAGTTACAGCATTCACCTCATCTGGCTAAATATGCAATACCACACATACCACAATTGAAAGGATTTACTCCTCAGAAGTGAACGTTGGAATTAAAATCTATATTTAATTTGGCAAGAACATAAGAACTAGGAGCAGGAGTAGGCCATCTGGCCCCTCGAGCCTGCTCCGCCATTCAAGATCATGGCTGATCTTTTTGTGGACTCAGATCCACCTGCTCTCCATAACCTTGATTCCTTTACTGTTCAAAAATTTATCTATCCCTGCCTTAAAAACAATGAGGTAGCCTCAACTGCTTCACTGGGCAGGGAAGTCCACAGATTTACAGCCCTTTGTGTTAAGTTGTTCCTCCTCAACTCAGTAATAAAACCGCTTCCCCTTATTTTGAGGCTATGCCCCTAGGTCTCGTTTCATCCGCCAGTGGAAACAACTTCCCTGCTTCTATCTTATCTATTCCCTTCATAATCTTATATTTCTAAAAGATCTCCCTTCATTCTTCTGAATTCCAAGATAGTCACATGTAGTAACTAACCAAATTAATATAACCAATTTTGCCAACAGGCCATCCTGCATTGGAGTCAAATCTATATTTCTAACACCTAGTATCTTAGAAATCAATCAGCATTTCATTCCACAACAATTGGCAGAATTTAAAGTACAAAAATTAGTTTTAGTTTTGCATTGTACTTACTCTAAACCAAACACAGCAAGCACATTTCACCAGCAGGCAACAAGCACCTTTTGGCTGCTTCTCTATTAAATATGCAATCTTAGTCAGAAGCCAAAATGGAAATTTCATCAGCACAAAACAGGCGCTTGACAGTTGAGATTGGGTTAAAGCTCATGTGTATAGTCATTATCCATACAAAGGGCTGTTATGTTAGAGTATTTTTCATTTGCTGGCATTCAGATAGATCTGGTAGTAGTAGAATCTCTATCGGTTGCCTTAACAGCAGTCATGGGCACTGCAACTCAACAATGCAAAGACTTGGATCAGGCCAGCAAAGCACTACTTATTTCATTCATTACCTATATAAAACTTTCTGTATGGTTCAAGATTGTAAACCAGCTGCTTGCAAATTTGAATTTACCTTTTGGTGAATCTGCCAAAATTCCTTTCCCAGGGTTCAATCTTGCAGTTGGTCCAAGGCCCAAAGCCGCTTGAAGTAAAACAGATGGATCGCCAAGTAAACCAGGCTTCTGGAAATAAAATATTAAAGTAAAAACTTTTTTTCCCCCTTTAATTCATTTCTCTTTGCTCCAATTTTTTTCTTGTTCTCCTCTTGGAAAACAATCAACTGTGTCCCAACTGCCTCCCACTATGTCATTCATGGCCATTCCCCATCCTCAGGTCTGCTTGGTATATATTGTCAAGCTGTTTCATAGTACACCACTGTACCCAAGTGTAGTTATTTCCTTGTCTACCACCTCCTTTTGAAATAATAATGGGAACAGGACCCTGCCTTCACAAGAACACACAAAAGGTTCAGGTGAAGGAAGCAGCATGCAGGAGCATCTAAAAAAATGGGAGTGCAACAACCTCAGTCCAGCAATTTTGCATTTTCAAAACATCGTAGCTCCAGCTTTGGATTGGATTTGGAAGTTGAATAGCAACGCAAGCCCAGGAGAGGCAACTGACAACAGAATGGATGGTTTGGAGGAGACCCACAGCAAGCAGGAGGTATGAGTAGAAAATTACATTTATCTTTTATATTTTCAAAAATGAGAAGTTATTTAATTTACCAATGTAGGAATCTAGCTTTTACTGAACTTCAACTTAAAGAGAAGAATGTTTTTGTTTACTTTGTCCAATAAGTCCTACAGTTTTAACCTTGATTCTTCTTACACTACAGCAAAGGCCACTGGTCCAGACAACAACCCAGCTGTAATACTGAAGACATACCCCAGAATAAACCGCAACCAAAACAAAGCTGCTACAGTCCAGTTACAACACTGGCATCTAGCCATGTGAGTCGAACAGATATGCCCTGCCTACAAAAAGCAGGGCAAATCCAATACAAATTACCACCCCTTTAGTCTATTCTCAAAGTGATGACGGTACGATTGACAGTATTATCAAGCTACACTTATAAGCAATAACTTGCTCAATGTTCAGTCAGTTCTGCCATGGCATCTTGGCTCCTAACTTCATCATAGCATTGTTCCAAATATGGCCAAAAGAGCAGAATTCAAAAGGTGAGATACAACGGCTGCCTTTTACATCTGCCAACTATGGCACCAAAAGGAGCCGTAGCAAAATTAAGGTCAAGCAGAATCAGGGAGAAGTCTCCACTGTTTGAAGTCATATCTAGCAGAAAGGATTATGGTTAGACCAGAAGACAGATAAATAGGCTTTGTGGCCTATTGACTCAGCTCCACCATTCAAATGAGATCATGATCCACTTTACTGCCTTATCTCCATAACTTTGTTACCTTGATTCCCTTACCTGATCAAAAATGTATCTCAGCGTTCAGCATATTTAATAACCCAGCCTCTACAGCTAGAATTCCACAAATTTACTACCCTCGAAGAAATTCTTCTTCATGGGTGACCTCTTACTCAGATTATGCCCTCAGGTCCTAGCCTCTCCCACAAGGGAGAAGCAACAATTCTGTCATAATATGCTCACCTCTCATTCTTCTAATATGAAATGAATACAGGCTCAACCTCTCATCAGAAGAAAATCCCTCCATATCCAGGATGAACCTAGTGAACTTTTTCTGGACTGTTGCCAATTTCAACATATCTTTACTTAGGTAAGGGAACTAAAGCTGTTCATGGTATTTCAGGTGTAGTCTAACTAATGGGCAGCACAATGGCATTGCTGCTTCACAGCACCAGCTGCCTGGGTTTGATTCTCAGCTTGAGTCACTGTCTGCGTGGAGTCTGCACAGTCTCCATGTCGGTGTTGGTTTCCTCCCGGTGTTCTGGTTTTCTCCCACAGTGCAAGAGACGTGCAGGTTAGGTGCATCGACCATGTTAAATTCTCCCTTAGTGTACCCAAACAAGTGCTGGAGTGTGGCAACTAGGAGGTTTTCACAGTAACTTTACTGCAGTGTTAATGAAAGCCTACTTAATTAAACTTAATGCCTTATAAAGTTTTAGCAAGACTTTTATTTTTTATACTTATACTTCTTTTACACTTTTATATTTTATACTTCCACAAAAACTCAGTTTGCAAGTGCAGGTGATCAAGGTGGCAAATGGAATGTTGGCCTTTATCACTAGGGGGATGGAGTATAAAAGCAGGGAGGTCTTGCTGTAATTGTACAAGGTACTGGTGAGGCTGCAACTAGAGTACTGTGCACAATTTTGGTCCCCTTATTTGCAAGAGGATGTATTGGCCTTGGAGGGAGTGCAGAGTTCACCAGATTGATACAGAAATGAGGGGGTTAGTTTATGAAAAGAGACTGAGTAGATTGGGCCTGTACTTGGAGTTTAGAAGGCTGAGGGTGGGGCGGGGGGGGGGAATCTTATAGAGACATACAAAGATAATGAAGGGCCTAGACAGGGTAGAGGCAGAGAGATTATTTTCACTTAGAAAGGAAACAAGAACTAGAGGGCACAGCCTCAAGGGGAAGTCAATTTAGAACAGTTGAGGAGAACTTCTTCTCTGAGGGTAGTGAATCTTTGGAATTCATTGAAGCAGTGGAGACTACCTCATTAAATGTGTTAAAGTCACAGGTAGATAGATTTCTGATCAATAAGGGAACTAAGGGCTATGGGGAGCAAGCAGGTAAGCGGAACTGAACCATCAGATGAGCCATGATCTTATTGAATGGTGGGGCAGGCTCGAAGGGCAAGATGGCCTACTCCTGCTCCTATTTATGTTCTTAGACTCTACGACCTATGAAATAAAGGCCAGCATTCTATTTGCTTTCCGTAATACCTGAACTTGCATGCTAGCTTGTGATTTGTGCAGTTTTCGGCAGTTTCTTTGCAGTTAAACAAACATTCAGCTCATTGTGCTTTCAAAGTACATAACTACATTATGTTCAATCTGCCTTTTTTTGTGAATCTGTATCTCTCTTTAGACTCTCATCCTCACCTCTTGCCTTCTCACCTATTTGTGTCATCTGCAAACGTAGCAATATCACACTTCTCTTGTCTAAGTCATTTATATTGCAACCAATTATGGCCCCTGCATTGATCCCTCTAGAACTCCATTAATTATAGGTTGCCATCTTGAAAATGCCCCTCATCTCAAACCTTAGTCTATTAGCCAATTGTTTATTTATGCTAACATACTACCCTCAACATAATGGGCATACTTTTTTAGTAGCTTTTATGAAGTACCTTATTAAACATCTTTTGGAAATCTAAGTACATTAGATCTACTGATTACCCTTTGTCTATCCTGCACGTTACCAACTCAAAAGAATTCTAGTAAGTTTTTCAGGCATGATTTCCCCTTCATAATCTGCTTAATTATATTATTTCTCAATACTCTATCACATCCTTCATGATGGACTCAACATTTTCCCACTGAGAAGTTAAGCTAACTTGGCTTTGGTTACTTTTTTTATGGCAATGACCATCTTCAACAAAGAGAACCCAACCATTTCCCCTTGACATTATCATCATGGAATCTCCCACCATCAGAAACTTAACTGGACTAATCATAAATACCGTAGCTACAATAGCAAGTTAGAGGTTGGGAATCTGTAGCATGTAACTCAGCTGCTTGTTAAAGCCAGTCCAACGTCTGTATGGTACAAACCCAGAGTATGGTGGAATACTCTCCACTTGACTGGATGAGTATGGCTTCAACAACATTTCAGAAGCTCGACACCATCTAGGAAAATGCAATCCACTTAACTGGCTACACTACGTTTTCCATTCATTAACTAGTCCCCAATTCATGCTACTACCCATTATTTCACAACCCCTAATATTATATAACTACCAATTGCTTAGTACCTAATTAAATGTCTTTTGAAAATCCAAGTGTGATACATCCTTTCACACGCCATTATTTGACCTGAAAATAACACCCTCAAAAATTAAAGATTTTTTAAAATACAATTTCCCTTTCATAAAAATGTTGATTGCCTATATGATTCAAGTGTGTGTTACCACTTCCCAAGCAATACATTTTAAAAATTTTCCCTACCACTATCAAGTGAACCGTTTTCATTCTCTCTCCTCCACCTCCCCAACCAATCTTTCTTGAACAGCAGGGTTGTATTTTCCACCTTCCAATTCACAGGGACCATTTTTAAAATCTAGGCTACCTTGGAAGATCAAAAACTATATCAGATCTTACAACTTTTAAAACAGAATGATGTGGATCATCAGGTCTCAGGGATTTGTTGATTTTTGCTTTGTACAATTCTCCGGTACTTTTTAACTACTTAAAAGTTCATTTTCAGGAGACCCTTGGTGGCACAGTGGTCAGCACTGGACTTGGGTTCAATTCTGGCCTTGGGCAACTGTGTGGATTTTGTATATTCTCCACTTGTCTGTGTGGATTTCCTCCAGGTGCTCCAGTTTCCTCCCACACTCCAAAAATGTGCAGGTTAAGTTGGATGGCCATGCTAAACTGCCCCTTAGTAAGAGAGGGATTAACAGAATAAATAGGTGGGTTTACGGGAGTCGTGCCTGGGAAGGATTGTCGTTGGTATAGGTACGATGGGCTGAATAGCATCCTTCTACACTGTAGGGATTCTATGACTCCCCACTATTTATTTTGTGTACTTTTTTTTGCTTTCTAATGTAAAGACAGGCATATTATACTTAACATCTGTCCTGCCTTACTCCCCATTAGAATAGCTCGACTTAGTCTCCAAGAAAGCAATGTTTATTTTTGCAATGTACTTGTAGAACCCTCAACCTGTTGTATTGTTAGTGTACTCTCATTCCACTTCCTCACTATCAATTTCTTAGCCACTTCTTCCTGCTTTTGAAAATTCTTAAAATTCTCAAAAATTATGATTCATTGGCAAAATTAGTCTGTCAGATCTAATACTGTTCTTTACTTTCTCAATTAGTGGTGGTTTGGTGACCTTTGCTATGGAGGTCTTATTCCTCAATACATATTCATTGAAAATCCTTGATTATGTACCATATCTTTTAATCTAATTTTCCATTCTCTTGTCAACTTGATCTTCAGCCTTCTGCAATTTTCTTTGTTCACATTTAAAATCCTAGTTTTGGACATAACCACATTACGTCGAGTTAATATGAAGTCCTATAATGTGGTCAGTCTTCCTAGAGAATCATTTACTATAAGATTGCTAACTAACCTGGACTGGCTGAATTTCTATATTGAAAAGGTTAGATAACCAGAATCCAGAAAACTTTCAAACCTCTTTTCTGGGATATATTCCAATGTTTTTAATTTTTTTATTCCATTTGATGAGACAATTTGAAACCTCAAAAAGCCCAGCAGTCTTCACTTTAAAGAAATATTATGCATTTAAAAGTTATTTACAGAAGATCAACTTCTTCTGAATTATGATTTTTAAAAATGTTGTCTAAGAAGGTCTGTTGCTCATTGTTAAAGAGATATGGCTAACATTTTAGATGCCCATAAATTTGTTTGACATTTGAACTTTAGAAAGAGACAAGAAGTGATGCTTTATCACTTGCAAAGAATAGGATCTTTATGCAGAACATGTCCATTGCTCAAGGTAGTCACTAGACAGGACTCTGTTCATTTCCTAATGTATTACCAAAGGTTTACCTGGATAGACACTTGAACGTATGGAGAATTAGGACTCATTATCATGGTCTAAAAGAGCAGAAATGTTAAGGTTTGATCAGATCCCAAAAGAAACAAATATGCTTTTGACTGACATTTGCAAGTCACATGAAATGAACTTTAAAAATACTAATTAAATACTGAAAAATGGACAGCAATACTAATAGGGAACTAGTTTACTCAGAGGAGTTACAGGAATCACAGGACAGTTACATCTGAAGGAACACAGAATTCCCCATCTAGGAGATTAAAAACAGAACATTCTGAATGGTCAAAAAGGCTTACAAACATGTGTATAAGGCAAATACCTGCCAGCAACTTCCGAACGTGTGGGTACTTAATAGGGGCTGATTCAATTGTTTCCCTTCTTCCTCTCTCAAAACCCTGCTAACACACACTGTTAAAATGTACACAAATGCCATTGATGTAACCACAGGACCCTCATAACCATACAAAATGCACAAGTTGACACTTTCAGGAGACAACAGGTGAATAGGCGAATGTTAAGAACAAAAAGGCAATGTGAACAAACATTACAATATAAAGCCAGTTTTGAGATTACACCAGCTGGATTCTAAACTATAACTCACGTTGTTGATAGCTGGATTCTCCTTGTTCAGGAGCAGCTGTTGTTGTTGTGCTACCTGCATTCGTACGAGGTTCTGAAACAATCCATTTCCCAACACAGCGTTCTAACAAAATAAATTAATCAGTTAAAATGAAGCTGGTCACAAGGTACAGATCAATTATACAGAAAACAAGTTTATCCAAATTATGAAATTTTAAGTGTCAACAGGTTGTGAGAATTCATTAAAAAAATGCTGATGTTAGTTAGGAGACATGCGCTCTTCAGTGTCACCAGCTGAAGCAAAAGGTCAATCCCAATTGTTCACCAACTATCCTCCTGAATACTAGTACATACAAACATATGAATTAGGTGTACAAGTAGACCACTTGGCCCTTGGGCCCTGCTCTGCCATACAACTAGATCGTCTGTGATCCTATGAAAGTTAAAGCCTACCCCTTATAATCTTTCACCCACTTACCACTCAAAAATCTATCAAGCATAGCCTTAAAAAAAAAGCAAAGACTCTGCTTCCACTGCCTTTTGAAGAAGAGGGTTCTGAAGACTCTGTATCCGGGGGAAAATTTTAAATGAGCGGACCCCTTATTAAACCCCTAGCTCTAGATTCTCCGACAAAAGGAAACATCTTCTCCAAATCCATCCTGTCAAGAATCTTAAAGGTTTCAGTCAAGTCACCTTTTACTCTAAATTCCAATGTGTACAACCTGTCCAGCCTATCATAAAACAATCCATCCAATCGAGCTATTAGTCTAGTAAACCTTCTCTTAACTGCACTGAACACATTTACATCTTGAGACCAATACTGTATGCACCACTCCAGATGTGATCTCAGCAATGCCATGTACAACTGAAGCATAACCACCCTACTTCTGTAATCAATTCCCCTCACAATTAACAACATTCTATTAGCATGGTTAGTGTGAAAAAATTAGATCAAAACAAGGCATTATTCTATCCTAGTCCCAAATCATTATGGCATACTGATTTTTGTGGATTGCACATTGAGAGAGGTGGTCACACCCTAAGCTAAGTCTGCACAGGTACAAAAGGAATGTATGACTGCCAGGGAGAGTGGAGATAGGCAGGTAGTGCAGGGGTCCCCTGGAATGATAAGCCTCTCAAAGAAATATGCTGCTCTGGATACTGTTGGAGATAATGACTTCCCAGGCAAATGCAGTGAAAGCAAAGTCCATCACATTACAGAGGGGGAAAAACAGGGGTAGAGCTATACTGTATGGGGATTCAATTTTAAAGGGGAACAGATAGGTGTTCCTATAGCTACTAAAATGATTCCAGGATAGTATATTGTCTCCCTGGTACTAGGATCCAGGACGTTGCAGAGCACTGTAGGACATTTTGGAGGGGGAGGACAAAGAGCCAGTAGTTGTGGTATACGTTGACACCAATGACATAGGTAAAAAATGGAATGAGGTTCTGAAAGCTGAATACAAGGAGCTAGGTGATAAATTCAGAAGCAGGGCCTCCAAGATAATCATCTCAGGATTACACCTAGTACCACGTGCCAGCAAGTGCTGAATGAGGAGGATAAGTAGGATGAATCTGTGGCTAGAGGTATGGTGTAGGAGGATGGGTTTCAAATTCCTGAGACAGATTCTTCAGAAGGTGGGATTTGTACAAACTGGATGGGTTGTCTGAAAAACATTCATTCATCGCTGCTTCCTGTTAGGGTTGGGACAAGCATCTTTGCAGGGCTGTTCGTTAGTGCTGTTGGGTGGCTTTAAATAATATGGCAGGGGGATGGATACTTGAGGACGGAGTTGAAAACTGGGTTAGAAGCGAGAGAGAAAAAAAGTGAGAGCGTATGATGAATACATGGGAATAAAAAGGCATAAAAATCAGTAGTTGTACCGGGCCTAGAAATGGGCTTAGTCTAAGGAAAAATGAAAAACAAAAACAAAAAGGTTGCCTATTTTTTAAGCTACGTGCATTAAGATATGAACTGACAGCACAGAGTTAAATGGGTGTGATCTGATAGCCATTACTGAGACATGGTTGCAAAGAGATCAAAGTTGGAAATTAATATTCAGCATTGTGACTTTTCGCCAGAAATAAAATGTGATGGGGTAGTTATGTTAATGAAAGGAAATAAATACAGTTCTGAGGGATGATCTAGATGTGGAGAATGTGGAATTGAGTTGGTTGGAAGTAACAAATATCAAAAAGGATGAGGGTAATAGGTGTATTATAAGACCTCCAAAAAAGTAGCCACATTGTGGAAAAGCATTTAAGTCAGAAATAATACATATGTAAAAGCAGCACTGTATTAATCATGGGCAACTTAAATTTTCATATAGATTGGGCTAATCAAATTGGAAATGGCAGCCAAGAAAATGAATTCAGAGACTGCATTCAGGATGGTTTCTTGGAACAACATAATATAGAGCCAACTGGGGATCAGGCTATCTTGGATCTGATAATCTGTAATGAGATATGTTTAATGAATGATTTCAAAGGTTAAGGAAGTAGTGATCACAGCACAATAGAACTTATCACAGAGAGAACACTGGGACTGAAATATCAGTGATAAACTTAAAGGAGGTAGACTAGTCATATAGTAGCAAGACAAAAGATGTGCAGTAGCAGACATTTAGGGAGATAAATCATGACTTCCAGCAAAATACATAAGGAAGAAAGGCCTTACCATAGTCAACCAAGGATATTAAAGGAGGGTAATAAATTGAAAATGGAAAACATTAACTGGAAATGTTAGTGGTAGGCCAGATGAGTGGGAAAGATCCAAAATGCAACAAAAATGGACTAAAAATTTCAGAAAGGAAATAAACTGAGGGCACTAACGAGAAAAAAAAATAATACAATAAGAGCTTTATTGAAATACATTCTAATGAAGTAAAAGAAAGCAGTGACCCCATGGAAAATGGAACTGGGGAAGAATTGGGAACAAGGAAATGGCAGGAGTCAAAGAAATATTTTGCATCAGTTTATACTGTACAGAATCACAGTATTATAGAACTGAAGCATCCCAGATATAAAAAGAATTAGAGGAGCAATTCAATAGATTGATTTTAGACAAACTAATGCGCTAAAAGGTTGACAAGTCCTCTTGACCTGATGGTTTGCACCCCAGGATCTTAAAGAAATAGCTACAGAGATTGTGGACGCATTGGTAGTCATTTTCCAAAAATCCTTAAGATTCTGAAACTGTCAAAGGATTGGAAAACTACCAACATGGTACCCATCTTCAAAAAGGGCAGGAGGCAAAATGCAGGAAACTACAGGCCAGTCTGTCTAACTTCAGTTATTGGAAAAAATAAAAACATAAGTGAGAATAGCAGTACATTTGGAATGCCATAATCTGATCAAGGACAGTCAGCATGGTTTCATGAAGGGGAAATCATGACTGCCAAGTTTACTAGAGTTCAGTGAGGAGGTTATCAGCCAGAGTAGAAGAGGAGAACCAGTTGATGCAAATTTTCAGAAGACACTTGATAAGATGCCACATAACAGGCTACTATGTAAATTAGGAACTCATGGTTTTGGACGTCCTACTCTGGCATGGGTAAGAGGATTGGCAAACCAGCAGAAAGCAACTATAAAGGAGTGTTTTTCAAGTTTGGCAGGGGGTGATGGTGGCGGCAGCAGTAACCAGTGGAGTGCCACAGGGATCAGTACTGGAGCCTCAGCCTTCGCAATATGAATTGATTATCTGGAGGAAGAAACAAATGTACTGGCGCCACATCTGCAGTTGATAAAAAGGTGGGAGGGAAGGCAAGTTGCAAGGTGGATACAAATAGTTCAAATAGATAGTGAGTGGGCGGAAACTTGGCAAATGGAATTCAGTGCGGAAGAATGAGAGATTATTCATTTTTGAAGAAAGAATGGGAAGGCAGATTATTATTTCAGTGGTGAGAGACTGCAGAAAGTTGTAGCCATAAGGCCCTTGGGAGGTCCTTGTTCATGAAACAAAACTAGCATACAGGTGCCGAAGGTAGTAGGGAAAGGGAAGGCAAATGGAATGCTGACTTATTTCAAGGGGCTGGAGTATAAAAATAAATAGGTGTTGCTGCAACTTAAGGTATTAGTGAGGCCACATTTACAATATTGTATACAGTTTGATCTCCCTAGTTAATAGAGCATGTCAGTGGAGACAGTATGGGGGTTTATGGAGACAATTCCAGATATGGAAAAACTGCCATAAAGAAAGATTAAATAGTTTGGGTTTGTACTCCTTGGGAGTTGTGAAGAATGAGGTTATATGACTGCAACATATACATTGCTTATGGGGTTAGAAAGGGTAAGTTATTGTGAGGATATTTCCAGTCATAGGAGAGTATAAGATACAGCACATTGTAACAGTATAAGGTGTGCACTCATTTAGCACAGATCGGAGGAAGAATTTCTTCTTTCAAAGGTTGGTGAATGCTTAGAATTCTTTACCCAGAAAGCTGTGGAGGTGAAGTCTTTGAACATTTTCAAAGCTGAGATTGATAGGTTTTTAATCAGTTGGGGAATTAAGAATTACAACGATAAGGCAGGAAAGTGGGCTTATTGAGTGTTAGATCAGTTGTAACCTATTAAATGGCGAAGTAGGCTCAAAGGATTGAATAGTTGTTCCTATTTCTTATGGTCTTATGGATATTCACTGACCACACAACTAAATAAAGGCCTCTTGGACAGTGTTATGGTTCAGGTCAGAAACTCCAAAGCGCGCCTGGATTATAAATTTTGCACCTTGAATTTGGCTAGGATAAACATGATACATTTCACCTCAGGTATGAATCAAATGACCACTAGGGAGCTTTTAATCAAAGTTTAATTAAGAATATAGTTAACATGTATAGTAAGAGATTCAGCAAGAATTTTTTTTTTATAACAAAAACAAAGCAACATATAACCCTCAAATACATCCAAGATGTTCCCATCAAAACCAATCCCATAACTAACCTTTAAACAGGTGTGACACGGCAAAGACTAATGCTCACGAGATATTGGAATGGAGTCCTTTGGATGAATTCTGCAGTTCTCTCGATAGAACAGTAGGGAGACTCTAGACAAACCATCAACAGCAGATTCTCCCATTCAGAAAAGGCAGGACCTTATTTTCAGATAACCAGTAGAATTTCCAAATAAAACAGGGAGAGAGAAGCACTTTTCAGCGTGCTGTCCCTTCTAAAACTAACCTGCAGCTCAGAACTGAAAATGAAAGAGCTCCTGTTACTTGGCCTGCAAACATGCTTCCACCTGACGATGCAGGGTCATAAAACTAAATCACAGGAAGTATCCGAGGCCCTCATTTAAGCAGCAGTGAAAGGACTCCTCATTGACAGCTCGGCAACAATGACATCAGCTAAGGCTGAGAGTATAGGATTTTTAAAACAAAATCTCCAAAAAGGTGCACCAATGTTACAGCAGGCAAAGCTGAAGTATAAAATCAATGGAGCAGGGATAGCAAAAACTTCAAAAATCTGTTTTTAAAAACTAACCCCACAACAGTATGCAATTTTCCCTAGGTTTAAGCATCTCCAGATGTACACGTGCTGGTCAAATGTCACAACCAACACTGCAGTCAACAGATCTGCTCTTGCACACAAATGTCTCCCCTATCGATGGTGTCAATAGAGTGGTGCACAAGTGAATTGAAGCGGGTCTCCAGTCAGGCAAGAAATCAGTTATTTGAAAAAAGTCAAGTTTTCCTTTGAAAAGCTCCTATGTTGTCCATTCCAAAGAAAAAAGGTAGCCTCTTACGAGTACTCAAAACAAGTAGTACATCTTTTCAGCAAACTAAGCAAAGCAACCGGCAAAAGGGTGTTGCCTAGGGAGAGACAGGTCAAAGTTTTTGAAGGTTTGCAAAGGTGAATGATTCATTTTGTGGGTTTTGTTATTTGCATACTATTGAGATCAGGTATTTTATTTACAGGATCTTTTATAGGTCAATGTTAGAAATTGCACAGCATACCAATCACATTTCAAAGCAATTCATTTTAGACAGGGTTCTTCAAATGTCCTAGATCAGATAGTAATGAAGAGCAATATGATCATCATGCATTATCAAAATGATTGTTGGGTCATATGTACCCGACCAAAAATTTGGAGGTTCCACTACCAGCAGTTTCCATTATCCACCCACGTAGAAGATTTGGGAAAACAGAATTCCACTGGATCTGACATGCAACAACTCAACCAGAATCAGTTTATATGCACTGCCTGCACTTGTCCAATAGTATGCTTTATATATTGAAATATATTTCTGAAGTGTTTTTTTTATTTTTGAAATTACCTGTGTTTGATTCATCTGAAGTAGGGCTGCAGTCAGTGCAGGGTTTGGTAGAACAGGCAGGTTGCCAGTATTTCCTAAAACACCTGAAGAGATCAAACCAGATTCGAGGTTAATCTGGAGGAACTATTTACGTTAATACAATACTATTAGTCTACTCATCCACAAAGAGGCAAGCATCCATTCCAAATTACAAGCTTTGAAAATATCCAATGATATAAAATACATTTGAGAACTTATAATTGATATTATTTGATTTGTCACATGTATTGGTGTACTGTGAAAAGTATTGGTTCTTGCATGGTATACAGACAAAGGATACCGTTCGTAGAGCACGTAGGGGAGAAGGAAAGAGTGCAGAATGTAGAACATTGTTAGGAGAGTTTACAAGAGTTAGTAGAGTTTTAAAAGCATAGAACAAGTAGAAGATAGAATTAGAGAGTATGCTGGGGATAGCTTGCAAAAAGTCACCACACTCTGGAACCATCTTGATATCAACAAACATTATCACCCTATGTACCCAGCTCAACAACTTATTTTTCACGCGAGCCCCTCCAGTGATTAAATTTGAGGAGTGTTATGTTGCTCATGGTGTCAGTTTTCAGAAAAAACATTGGACAAAAGCTCTATCTGCCCACTGTGTAAGTAGAAAAAAATCTGTGGGAATGATTAAGAAAGATCCAAAAGCTAATCTGGAGTCATGAGAGCTCAGACCAAAAGTCTGAAATCTGCAGCCCTCCACTTCAGCATGGTTTCTTAGAGCTTCCCTTCTCTAAATCACTCCTCAGGCCTACCCAGTGATTATACTGACTTTGGGTCACATCACTGGGGTGTATGATCTGATCTCAGTAGGAAAACTAATTTTCCTGACATCTCAAAAGATTGAAAAACATCTTCTCTAATATTTTTGTGGCTTATGCATTTAAGTTCACAGAACTTTTTGCATGGTCACAAACATGTAGCAACTTAAAAGGGTCGACTTGTGCTCTGCCTGCACAGAAACTTCCTAGTTGCTATATGGCTTAGAAAAAGGACCAAACGTTTCCTCTGTCCGTCTGCCAATTAAAGGACTGAATACATTCATAAGAACTTCAAACTCCACATTCAGGCCTATCCACATGACAGGTTTCTCAAGTGCCAGAGCCCACATTGATCAATTCAAATAGTGGGAATGGCAAAATGACTACTACGATCACAGGCAGCACAGTGGCACAGAGGCTAGAACTGCTGCCTCAGCATCAGGGTCCTGGGTTTGCATATTCTCCCCTTGTCTGCATGGGTTTCCTCCAGGTGCTCCAACATCCTCCCACAATCCAAAAGATATATAGGTTAGGCTGACTGGCCATCAGGGTCACATAATGTATAGGTCAAGGGGATTAGCAGGGCAAATATATTGGGTTATGGGAATAGAGCCTGGGCGAGTTGCTCTGTCCAAAAGTTGGTGCAGACTCAACATGTCAAACGGCCTCCTTCTGCACTGTAGGGATCCTATGATTTTTATCGTGACTTTTAGCGATCCAGGTCAGCTATTTGAATAGAGTTCAAGAGAAGACAAATGAAGATAAATTATGCACAAGCATCCTCCTTCTTGTTCCAGGCAAGTCACATTTGACTATTTTCAGAAATACTGAAATTTAACTAAATGTGATACACGTATTAGATACAAGTTTTCAGAATGCTTTCAAATGAAAAGCATCAAGACACTTATAAAGCAAACAAATGGTGCAAGACAAAATGGATATACATAAAAACATTGCTTAAAAACAGGATGGAAGTAATATGACAAAGATTAGATATTCTTGCGTATAGTTAATTTGGACTTGCTAATAAAGAAATCAAAAGCTGGCATACAGCAGAATGACTGTAGAAGACTGCAGGAAGACAAACACGTGCAGAAATATATGGTAATATATCTGATGGGAAAATACAAGGAGTGGGTACATACACTCAAGACAGACTGATGTGAACTATTAGACACCGAGATGATGGTTTGAGCACAGATTTAAGACAAGAATAGGTTCACAGAATACAAGAGTAACATACTAATATCAGGTTTGGACACAATATTGATCAGACCTCAGTCACAGAACAATGCACAATTCTGGATGCCTTATTGGAGAAGAACATTTGTGACAATACTGTGCCTTTAAGAAATGTATGTGTGTCATGTTTTCTTGGGCAGGATTGTTAAGCAATTCTATTTATTGGTGCTGCTTAATCTGTAACCAGCAGTCCATCAGTACTGCAGAAACATAATTGATCTTAATTGCTAAAGTGTTTATTTTAATCTGGACTAATGCACTTCTGTTATTTTAGTGTTTTCAAAGTATGGCTCAATTACATTGATTGCGAGGACAAGTCATGTGACTGGGATTAAACAGTCAGTTGCTACTTAGAATTGGTAGGGAAAAGTGCCTTTCTCTCTGGACTTTGACACTGGGATCCGCCAGGAAATAAGCATCTTTCTCTGGAGGCTGTTGTATGGGAGTCAGAAGACATGTCTTTTTGTATCTCTCCAGAGGCTGAAAATGTAGCATTCACATGAGCATGTCTGTTTTTGAGCAAATTGATGGAGGATGCATGTCTGTGGGGTTATTGCTTATGCTAGAATTGTATGGATAGCTAACAGTTAAACATAAGGTATAATTCTTAAGTTTGTTTTCATAACATCAGTTCTCCAGGAAAACAGTAGAAATGGGAAATTATTAAGACAAAAGGAAGGAACAAAGGGCAAGAGATAAATGAACAGGGGCTTATTAAATTGTGAAGCATCTTGTTAAACCGAGAAAGCCTATTTTCACTATTTGGACAGCCAATGACAAGAAGCATCAATTTAAATGGTCCCTAAGAATCTTATGAAAAATGTCTGCGTGCTGTGGCTTCATGGAGTGTGGAATACTTGGGGTGAATAAGGCAGAAACAGGTGTATCTTTTATAGATACATAAATAATTCACAGTAAAATTCAATGTTATGGAGTGTGAATGAAATTAGTTTTGGATTACTCCAACAAGGGTCAGCACAAAGGAGTAACCCATACTTCATTGTTCTTTGCTTCGAACTCCTAATTGCTTAAGTTGGGACAGATCAAATTGGATGGTTTAAGCAAATTCCTTGTGAAAAATTCAAAAGTAGAGGAACACACTGATAGAAATAAAATGTTCGCTTGTGTGTTCTTGTCTCTAGAAAGAAACCCTAAGACGACCTACTCCAAAAAGGAATCCAAGACATAAAACAAGGTTTAAAAAAGCTGCTTAAAAATGAAATGAACAGACAATCAGGTGAGGCTACAGATCAGAATGGTTCCACTTCTCAAAGCATATTAAGAGTTGAAACAAATCACAGGGACAGAAAAATCTTAAAAACTCACTTTTTTTGCCAGCATGCCCTTGAAAATAAGGCCTAAGTAGCAATGGTAATGCAGCAGGATTACCCAGGCTGTTCATGATCTGCAATGGGTTGGGTTCAGGAAGAAGGCCCTTCTTACTGTTTAGCAACTAAGGACAAGAGAAATTTTAAAAATCAGAGCAGTTACATCGTCATACCAAAACAGAATAAATTAATATCTTTCATTGCATACTTACAGCAACAAATTTGCAGGCATTCCCCAAAGAAACTCAGTTGTAATTCATTAGGATGATTTTAATAGGAGTATCAACAAATGGATTTTGATAAAAGACAGATGATCCCATTAAAATCAAAGTCAGAAATGTGACTGCAGTATGTAGCACTGGTACAACAATATTGGTACAATGCCTCAAATACAGAAGAGTGCCCTGGGCTTGACAATGGCGCTGCAGTGCTTTAGTGGCCTGACTGTACTTGCCATCAAGGCTTAGACTTAAACAATAGGTATTTGGGTGGCATAACACAGGATTGTCTGAACCTCAGTCAGCCCCTTGGGTTGGGACAGAGGTGGGGAAAGAGTAGAAATAATTGATAGATTATTTAATTATTTAAATACTGACATGCTATTGCTTTAACTACCTTAATATAAAAGTTGAAAATATCCTGCTGGGTGACACACTGGCAGTGGTTAGCACGGCTACCTCAGTGCCAGAGTCCTGGGTTCAATTCCGACCTGGGGTCACTGAGTCGAGTTTGCACATTCTCCCTGTCGGCGTGGGTTTCCTCTGGATTCCTCCCGTCGTCCAAAGGTGTGCAGGTTAGGTGGATTGGCCTTTCTAAATTGACCCTAATGTCAGGGGATTAGTAGGGTAAATGTGTGGGGTTACAGGAATAGGGGCTGGGTGAGATTATGGTCAGTGCAGACTTGATGGGCCGAATGATCTCCTTCTGCATTGTTGTGATTCTAAGCTGATATCAACATTTCATTCCAAAAAACCGAAGCCATTAAAATTACAAGCTTACAAGTTAAAACAAAATGAGACTTCTGTTTTCACAGAAAGTTGGTGGACATTGAGTATCAAAATTCTCTCAGTTCTATAGTTTTAACAATAGAGTTCATTATTCCAAAGAAGATTTGAAAACACAACTTACCAACCTCTGAGCAGCAATAAGTGCTGCCAGTGTACAACGGCCAGCTGGCCCTGGTGCACAAAACGAAACACGGGCTTGGCTACCCCCAATAAAGATTCCATCAGTGGATCGCTGTACTACTTCAGTTTGATCTGAAGTCTCATACTCCGCCACTGCAAAAGAAGGATGGCTACCTGAGGCCTGGGCAAGCTGACAGATAAAAAGACAAATAAGTGCATTAAAAAAAATTAAACAGCACTGGTTCCCTCTTCAAGGGAATATTAAGTGGGATGGTGTATTACTTTCTGAATGAGCTCAATTCATTCTCCCCCTCCTCCCTCTGCTTTTCCAAAATGTCATTACCCTAACCAGAAGGTTAATTGCCGTGGCAAGGCTGGGCTGAAGATGGGTGGAGTGTGGCAGGCAGAAGAGATTGCCAAGTAGCTTCAAACTTTAAAATCATTCAATAGAGGTGCAATTTAATAAAATAACTGAAAAACAAATAAAATATATGCAATCATCATCTTTGGATTACCTTATGTGCTCATAGTAATCTACAGCAATTAAGAAAAAGTCCCAAGTTTGGGAAACGTCACAAAAGAGCAGTCAAATACCTACAGGGTAATTTGAAAAAGCCAGGAAATTGAAGCAAAAGGAACACAAGCGTTAGAAGCAAGCTATTCAGTCCATCGAACTTGTGCCATCATTCGACAAGATCATGCCTGGTTGGTCTCAACCATGCAATCCTCAACATCCTTTCAATCAAAAATCTGAAAACTCAGCCCTGAAATACACTATAGCCCTGTGAGGTTGAGAATTCCACAAACTAATGACTCAGAGAAGAAATTTCTCATCTCAGTCTCAAATCGGAGACCCCTAATTTTTAAAAACGTGTCCCCTAGTTCTAGATTCCCCTGACGAAACATGCTGTCAACATCCATCCTGCCAAGTCCCCTCAGGGCCCTATATGTTTCAGCAACAACTCTCATTTTTTTAAATTCCAATGGTTGCAGGCCCAACTTGCTCAACCTTTTCCATTAACCTCTTCACCCCAGGAGTTAGGCAGTCAAGTGAAGCTTTTGATCCTGCTTCTAATGCAATTATATCCTTTATATCCAAAGCTGCAAACAGTACTTCTGATGTGGTTGAATCAAGGCCCTGTCCAGCTGTGGCAACACTCCCCTATTTTTATACTCTTACAATACTTAAAACTACTTACTGTGATTGCATTTTAAAAACTAAAATAGACAATAAGTCTTTATAAAATGCAACTCTTCTTGTAATTACAACTGCACTAAATGCACAAGCAGGTAGGACTTGGGAAATATGGAGGGTTCAAGACAAACAGTACATTGAAAATACATCTCAATGGTTCAGTTGGTAAATTCAACATGGAACAGTCACAGACTAGAAAGATAACTGATTAAATTCCCAGTCTCTGGCATAGTCAGCACCTCCTGGCTAAAGAATGGGGAAAAACATGACCCAGTAAGTGGTTTCAATTGTTTTCTATTGATTTATGTTGAAAAATGCATATGTGTAGATATTAAATAAAATCAGACAAGGCAGTTCTATACTGTGTCACGTAGCGGAGGTAATTTTATGTAACCTATGTTTAGATTGTTGGGTATTAGAAATATGGGGTAAATTACTTGAATTGTGTCAGTATAAGAAAGGGTTAAAGCTCTAGTTAGATTCAAAGAAAGAAAATTATAGCACAGGAATGACTCGCCAAACCTGCATCAAGCATGCTGCCTGACTGAACTAAAACCCCCTATCCTTCCGGGGACCATATCCTGGCATTACTATCTTATTCACGTACTTGTCAAGATGCCCTTCTAAAGTCACAAATTCAAGTTAAACAAAAGTGTTTTCAGGAAGAGAGGTTTGGGTTTCATTTCAAACTGTCCCTGTTGTACTTGAGTTCTAAGAGTTGGGTGGCACGGTGGCAGCGGTTAGCATTGCTGCCTCACAGCGCCAGAGACCTGGGCTCCATTCCCAGCTTGGGTCACTGTCTGTGTGGAGTCAGCATGTTCTCCACATACCTACATGTTTTCTCTCCAGGTGCTCCAGCTTCCTCCCACAGTCTGAAAGTACTGGTTAGCTGAATTGACCATGCTAAATTCTGTGTACCTGAACAGACACCGGAGTGTGGTGACTAGGAGATTTTCATTAACTTCACTGCTGTGTTCACAGAAACCCTACAGTACGGAAAGAGGCCATTCGGCCCATCGAGTCTGCACTGACCGCAATCCCACCCAGACCCTACCCCCATATCCCTACACATTTTACTCACTAATCCCTCTAACCTACGCATCCCAGGACACTAAACTGCAATTTTAGTACGGCCAATTGACCTAACCCACACATCTTTTGACTGTGGGAGGAAACCAGATCACTTGGAGAAAACCCACACAGACATGGGGAAAATGTGCAAACTCCACACAGACAGTGACCCAAGCTGGGAATCGAACCCAGGTCCCTGGAGCTGTGAAGCAGCAGTGCTAACGTGCCACCCGGCGTTAAGCTTGCATAGGTTTGCATTAATGCAAGCCTACTTGTGGCAAATAAACTTTAACTTTTGAAAAGCAAACAGATCTTAAAAGGACAGAACTGTTGCTTAGCAACCTTTAAGTTAGAAGAACCTTTTGAGTTTAGTTTTAATTAGGCCCAAGGCAGTGGAGCACAGAGGAGAAACGACTCATCTCTGCCATAAGTAGGATAATGGAGCAAGTCCCATATAGTAAAAAAGATAGTTTTAGAAATTAGGGAAAGAAGAGTGGTTCCAGGAAGACTGAAGTCAAAAAGACGAAAGAAACTAGAATTTTAATAGAAATGGTTTACAGAAATTAAAGACAGGGCTGAAAAATGCAGACCTGGTGCACTTAGCAATAAAAAGCCAGAAATCAGTAATAATCTTAAGGTTGGTGACTTTAGTTCAGCCTGTGAAGCAGCAGTTTTCTATTGAATGGCCGAGTACCTGAGAAATTGTATGGAAGCTTAAAAGCACATGGCAGTTAAATACATAGGAATTCCGAAAGGAGAATTGGAAATCCTGGAAGTGGATCCTTGCTAAAAGCACCGGAAGAATATATGGTAAGTCTATCTGAAAATGGAAAAGTTTAAAGTTTATTTATAGCCACAAGTAGTCTTACGTTAACATCGTAATGAAGTTACAGCAAAAATCCTCTAATCGCCACATTCCAGCACCTTCATAGAATCATAGAAACCCTACAGTGCAGAAAGAGGCCCTTCAGCCCATCAAGTCTGCACCGACCACAATCCCACCCAGGCCCGACCCCCACATATTACCATCTAATCCCTCCACACAACCCAGGAGACTAAGGGGCAATTTAGCATGACCAATTAACCTAACCCACACATCTATGGACTGTGGGAGGAAATCCACACAGACACAGGGAGAACAAGCAATCTTTACACAGACAGTGACCCAAACTGAGAACCAAACCCAGATCCCTGGAGTTGTGAAGCACCAGTGCTAACCACTGTGCCTTGGGTACACTGAGGGAGAATTAGCATGGCCAATTCACCTAACCTGCACATCTTTAGGCTGTGGGAGGAAAGCCACACAGACAATAACCCAAGCCTGGAATCGAACCTGGATGCCTGACAGCAGTGCTAACCACTGTGCTGCCCCAATTTGGAAACACAAGATGATCATTCTAGGATCTTCTTGTGCAGCTGTATCAACTGGGATCATAACAGCTGTCCTGAAGTTAGAGTTCATGGACATTTTGTCACACACGAAGCAGTATAGAAAGCTATTGGAAAGGTGCCCATCACCCACACTGCTACAAAAGGCATTACTACTTAGGGATCGAGTCTAAACAACTGAGTTCAACAAATGCTAAAATATTAACTATTAATACCAATTACCAAGTGAGCAGCTGGTGAGTCTTATCTTCTACTTGTAGATTTATTACATATTAGAGCTTTTCAGTGTAAGGTTTATTAATAGTGGTAAGGTTTCTGAGTAGCGTTGAGATTAATTAATAAAGAGAAGAATGGCAAGTCTGCTCCAGCCTCTAGAGTGAATTTCCTGTGCTACATTAACTCCAGGATCCTTCCTGACATGGATAATCTTTCGTGCAGGAAATGTCAGTTTGCAGATGTGAATCCAAAATCGAATATTGCCTTCCTGGTGGCAGGTCAATTAAGTCACCATGAGGCTGCAGAGTACCTTGAGGGGTGAGGGTCAACAGCCAGCAGTATTGGTCCACACAACATAAGACAGACGTAGTCCTGCAGTCAGAACCTAGGAGCCAAGTAGGAAGTTACGGCCTCTCAGCGTTATGCACATAGAAATGGGAAGATAAAGCAGGTGAATGTGTGGCTAGAAGGATTTAAATTCTTGGGACATTGGGTGTAGCTCTAAGGGTCAAGACAAAACAAGGCATTCATTTACTATTTCAGCTAAGCTCCATGTGTCAACCCCACTTTTTTGTCCATGATGAACCCTACTCATTTTACCATCCTTTAACTATTTATATATCCGTAGAAGACTTGGAGATTTCTTTTTATGTTGGCTGCCAATCTATTTTCATATCTTCTCTTTTTTATTTGCTTTTTCATCATCCCACTGAATCTTGTGAATTTACCCTAGTTTTTCTACCTGTCACATGCACTTTCTTAATTTCTAATTCTCTTGCCATCCAGGGTGATCTAGCTCTGTATGCCCTATCTTTCCCTTTCGACAGAATATATCTTGACTGTGCCAGAACTATCCCTTCTTTGTTCCACTGTCATTTTCTTGTCATCCTTTGACTTCCAATTTTTTTGGCCCAATTTGTATTACCTCGTTGAAGTTGCTTTTTTCCCCCCAGTTAACCGAGCATTCTTGCTTTGTTTATTGTAGCCAGTCTACCTTATACAATGATCACTGACCCCAAATGTTCTACTAATACTAGATTCATTTGACCTACCGCATTCCCAAAACAGTTCAGAGTGCTTCCTTTCCTATTGGACTGAAAATATACTCCAATAGAAAATCTCCCTGAATACACTTTGTACCCCTCTGCGATTTCCTTGTAAAGGACGTAAAGGAATAAATTTGCAAACTACACACTGAGCAATGTTGCATGATTTTTGTTCCTTTGCTCTAGCCAAATCGATTCTATTCTTGACCCCTTTGAGACATCCTCTTTTTCCACCACTGTAATGGTCTCCTTAACTTTGCCATCCTACTCCCTTTTCTTCCATTCTGAACTTTGAATATTTTGCATCCAGGAATACTTAATATCTAGTCCAGCCCTTTGCACCAGGTTTCTACCTCCACAACATCACATTTCCACACTGTAACACAAGTCTTATTTACTACACTCTGCATTCATATGCATGCAAAGTAACCCTGAATTTAGATTTCTGTAGAAGGGTCACTTAGGTCCAAAATGTCAATTCTGTTTCCACAGATGCTGCCATTCCTGCTGTTTACCTAGCATTTTTTGTTTTTATTTAAGGTTTTTATTTATCCCTTATTCTGAATATTATTCCCCATCTCTCTTATGGGGAAGAGGTAATTCAGACACTAGAGGGTTCAAAATTGATACGGTGGTGATTTTGGATGGCCATCTGTTCTTGTTGATAAAGCATCAGGACCAGATGAGGAAAATTGCAGAGGCAACCACCATAATTTTTTAGTTTCCTGGGATGCAATGGTGGTGCCAGATGGCTGGGGGGTGGGTCGCACATGTTCCACCCTTGTTCAAGGGTGGGATGTTCTTTCAGAGAATCAATGGGCTGAATGGCCTCCTTCTGCACTGCAGGGATTGTACGGCAGGAGTATGAGGAAGGCAACCAGGGAAGAATATGGATGTTACAGTTGAAAGCCAATAAATGCTTCATAATTTGCTTCAATTCAAAAAAATTTTCAAAGAATGTACAAATCTGAATTACAGCAATTCATTGGTAACAAAATTACTGATTTGATTGGTCTTATTTTCACAGAACTAGTGAATTCAACCCAGAATTATTTTGAAACGGTTTTCCTCCCAATTCCACATATACTCTTTTACCGTGGGTACAGTTTCAAAATCACAGGGCAATAATCTAATCCTAAATTCACTAATTATTGCTGTTGTAAGTGAGAAAACAAAATATCACAAAACAGAATGAAGACTGCCAGATGACTACCAGCTATACAAATGCAAAATGGATGAACACTGTGGATTGAAGGTCGATGGCCTTTAGTAAAGAATATTTATACAGCAACTTTCTCATGAGAAAAAGTGTGGAATATGGTACATGATATCTAAAAACAGCATAATTCACTGGCCAAATCCTGTTCATTGCCATTCCTGTTAACAAAAATTCAATTCACTCAGTCAAGTCAGTTCCTCAATAAGTTTATACAAATTAATACCAATAGGAGAGTTTATGCAAGTTCACTTAATAGACTTGATCAAAATTGCATGGCACAACTTTTTTGAAAATTACATAAGATAAAGAGGCCATGACCCAGTGTTTAGAACACAAAAGTTTAAAACAGTAATGAAAATGAGCAATTAAAGCAGTACAAAATAAAATGGTGGGAGAAAAAAAAATGACTTTTTGATGCTGCATAATGTTATTCAATTTGTATTATGATTTAAAATACTGCATATCTAGCATGAAAAAAGATTACAACTGAACTACAGTGAACAGTATTTGGCAATAAACAACAACAGCCTGAACATATTCACTCATTGCTCCACATACCTGACAGAAAATTGGTTTAAACTTCTGAGAGAAGAGCTCTGTCAGTTCCTTTGCGTCTTTATAATCGTAGGGAATTTTATCTATGCAAAGGCACTTTGAATGAAGGAAATCAGCTGTGAGATGATCAACATCTGTCCACTGCACATATAATATGCAAGATCCCAGCTGTTTGCCCATAAGTTCGGATTTAGCTCGAGCAGCAGAGTCCTTCTTCATGTACTCCACAAAACCATAACCTTTTGAATGGCCAGTAGTTTCACTATAAACAAGGAAACACCTCTCCAAGTTTCCATAAAGGCGTACCAGTTCTTCAAACTGTTGTTGAGTATAGGACAATGGAAGTTGAGTAATGCAAAGCAAGGCATCAGTAGGTTGCAGTTGAACAGATATCTCTGTCCCCTGGAAATTGGACTTATGAAATTTTTGAATGGCATCCTGTGCTTGGTCTCCATTCAGCAAAGTAACAAAAGCTGAAAAAGGAAAAGAAACAATTTAAATACAAGAATTAGATGCCATAAAATCTGATGTACATTCATCTATTGCCACCTTCAGAATTAACATTTTCTTGATCCCTTCAACACAAGAACCAGGTTTGCATATTGTAATTTCTTCCATCATTTAACTAGTATTCCTAACTGGATACTCACCTCATACGGAAACAATGTTCCATTTACACAAGAACAGAAATGATGAGTGGACCATTTGGCCTCTCAAGGTTGCTCTTTCATTCAATAAGATCAAGGCTGATATGGCTGTGATCGCAACTGCAGTAAAACGTGCCTATTATACCCAATTCCACTTGTAATAAATGTCAACATTCCATTTGCCTTCCGGATCACTTGCTGCAACTGTATACCAACTTTGCAGGATGGGCAAAGAAATCTGCTGTTCTGGTATATGAATACCAGTCTCTCCCCATTCAAATGTATTCTTGCCAAAGTGAACAAGTTAACATTTTCCTACATTATATTCCACCTGTCAATGTTTTGTTCACCATTTCAACAAAATACAGACTTAAATAGAAAAAGCAGAAATCTTGAAGTATGATAGGTCAGAGGACTGATCCACAGCATCAAAAACCATAGATTATTTATTGACTGATCAATTTCTCCTGTGAAACTATTAACTTATTAATTTGTTGTTGTTGGCTACATTAGATTATTAGCTTCTGATTGCTGTTTTCATTTTAGAAATTTCAGTTTGGCAAGCTGAAGTACATAGTACTTTTCAGTTCTGGTTTCCCGTCAAAGAAAAGAGGAGCTTAGAATTGAACTCTGATATACAGGGACAGCACAGTGGCAGTGGTTAGGCCTACAGCCTTAGCACCACGGACCCAGGTTCAATTCCGGCATTGGGTGACCACGTAGAGTTTGCGCATTCTTCAGGTCTGCGTGGATTTCCACCCACACTAAAAAGATGTGCGGCTTAGGTTGATTGCCCATGCTAATATTGCCCCTTAGTGTCCCAAGAGAGGTTAGGGAAATTAGTGGAGTTATGGGGATATGGCCTGGTGGGATCGTTGTCGAGAGTTAGCGTATGCTTGAAGGGCCGAAGAGACTCCTACTGCATTGTAAGGATTCTAATGATTCTATATTGCTATAATTCTAATAGTGCATTTGATAGCTGGCTGGACAACATACTGAAAAGATTTGCATTTGTATAGCATTTTTCATGACTACCAGACATACCAAAAAGTATGTTACAGCCAATAAAATACTACAATTAATGTCGGAAGAGTTTACGCTTAATAGGTTCTTATAAATAGCAGTGTGATAATGACCAGATGATCAGTTTTAAAAATTACTTGATCGAGGGACAAATATTAGCCAGAGTGCCAGGGATATTTCCCCTATTTGTCTTCGTAATCATGCCATGGAACATTTTACAACTACCTCAGGGGAAAAAACAGAGCTTCAGCTTAATGTTTCATCTGAAAGACCGCATACCTTCGGCACACCACCTAGAAACTTGACTCTTAAGAATAAACTGAAATTGACACTTGCCGGCCATCTCAAGTAATTCAAAGTAAGTACTTCTGCTTAACGAATCAGCTTACAACATAAAATTCTAAACATTGTATAAAGAAATGCTAATGCAGACAAGTTTTCATTGAGCAATTACAAATTAATTAATTGAAAAAAGTTTGTTCAAATTGCACAATGCAGATCAACACTTGATATGTATTGAAAACTTGCATTCAAGAACAATGAGTATTCTTTAAAAATTGAAAATTTGAACCATAGTACGTTGCAAATAAGGTTACAGGAGCCCCAACATTCTAGATCGTTTTTTGTTTGGCTTCACCTTTTATGCTTTGCAATGCTATACCATTTAGGTGTTTTAGCTTGCACAGCACTGCCAGAAAAACAAAAGATCAGCACGCAGGCTCTAATAAAATTCAGAAATTTAAGGCAATAGTGTCCAATAGAAATGGCTGACAAGCCACAGTTCTGTCCACAGCAGCAACATTTTAGTCACATGCACTAATTTTTGTAGAAAACACCTGACATGCAGGTAAATGTATTTCACTCATCATTACCATTCCAAAACTGAAAACATTCCATGATCAAAAGTCTCACACATCATTTTTTGCCAACAAAGGCACAAAAGGTTAAGGTACACATGCACATTTGTGTAAATGTGGGTACTGAGATTACATATTGAACAAATGTGTACTCATGTTTTTACTAACTGGAAGCGCAATTGGCCACATACAAGTGCTTAATTTGTTGGATAATCTTTCCAATAAGGAAAAACTTTCAATAACCTGACAACATCAGGAGCCAGTTAAAATTAATGTAAAATTAAATTTCAGATGCCAGAAACAGTCAGACAGCATCTCTGGACAAAAAACATGGGTTAACTTTTCAAGTCACTGACCTTTAGAAGAATTGGAAGATATGCAGATGAACAACCTTTAATACATGCAGATCCAGGGAAAAAATGGCAGACAATTTTTAAATCTGCAATTTGGTGGATAACAAGAGATAACTGAATGATAGAAACAATGACCATGACAAATGAAAAAGATGCCCAGAGGATGATTACAACAAGATGGAAAGAGGAAGGGAAGCCTAGACAATCTAGCAAAGCACTGAAGGCCTGTGTCCCTTAAATGTGGTAGGGAAAAAAATACATGTATTTAACTGGCATAGTTAAAAAACCTCCATTCTGAGCATCAGCTCACACCATCTGCATCCCAACAGCCCACCCACAGCTATTTTTCATAACTAACATGCTGTGGGAGAGAAAGAGCATAGTTGAGATCGAAGTTGTTAACATCAATGTTAAGACCAGAAGGCTACTAAGTGCTTTGTCGGCTCAAAGAAAACAATGAGATTGGTCAAGCAAGAATTTCCCTTTTGAATTCTTTACTGCCACTTTTTTGGTTTTGAGATATTTTCTACTTTCTCGTTTAGTAGGAAAACCATTACTTTCTGATCACTGATCAGAAGCTAACTGGCTTACAGTTTCCAGGATATGTTCTCTCTCAAGTACAGGTATTTTAGCCAGTCCTTTGGTGTTGCACCTTTTGCTAATGAATTAATTAAAAATGTGTAAAATATTAGTCTGAGATCCTTCTAAAATGTATGGAAGCAATCTGTCCACCCCACAAGTTTTATCTTATTAGCTGATAATTCTATACTTTAATGTAGTTATATAATTTCTACTCATCTTCTGTAATCTGTCTGCCTAACCTCCCACTAAATGCTGAAGCAAAGTAATATCTCACCATTTTACTATTGCTGGCAAAGATTTTATTTATTCTTCCTTTAGCATCTCTATTTGCACCACAATGTTTATTTGCATGCAAATTATTTTTTGTTGTAGTTTATATTCCTTCACAATTTAATATCATAGATTCTCCTTAGCTTCCTAATTTGGTTTTGCATTTTTCCTAATATCCAATTCCATCCATGGCTAACCAAGTTAAAAGTAATGTCAAATTGAAAGAAAAAATACAACTCCACTAAGATTAATGGCAGATCAAAAGACTGGATACAATATAAAACTAAGCCAGGAATTACTAAAAGAATGAGAAATTGGTTACAAATCTATTACTAGATAATAAGCATTTATACAGGAATTTAAAAAGCAAAGTGAATGTTGGTCCTCCATAGTGTGTGTCTGGGGAATTAATAAAGGAAATGGTGAATGAATTGACAAGATATTTTGCATCTGTGCTCATAGTTCATACAAATAACATTCCAGAAATAAGCGTGTGTCAAGAGGTGCATGGGAGGGAGGAACTTCAAACAACTACAATCACCAAGAGTACTAAAACAATTAAAACCCTCATCCTGGTAGCTGAGACTGAACCAAATTTGCAACCTTAGTACCATCCTTCAGCTAGAGATAAGCTGCCAACCACACATCCACACCATCATTAAGACTTCCAATGATATGACCTGACTCTGCTCATCTCTAATTCTCATCTACGTCTAAATTACCTCTAGACTGGACAATTCTAACACACTTGGTTGGCCTCCCATTTTCCAGCACGCTAAAAGTTGAAACTCAAGCAAAACTCTGCTGAACGCATCATAATTTGCGCCAAACTTTATTCAATCACCCATATTCACTCAATTGCACTGGCTCCCAGTTGAGTGATGTCTCAATTTTAAGATTCCCATATTGTTTCAAATCGCACCAAGGCCTCAACCCTCCCTCACCTTTAACTTTATCCAGCTTTACAACCTTCCAAGACATCTGCACTCCTCCACCCACGAATCACTCAAACATTGTTGGCTATGCCTTCAGCTGATGAAGCCTTAAGCTCTGGATATACACTTCTTCAGTCATTTAGGACACTAAAAAAAACTTATTTGACTGTCTGCCCTTATATCTTGTCTGCCTTATTATTTAGTGAGATGTCAAGTTTTGCTCCTACAGTGCAGGAGGCTGCCATTCGGCCCATCAAGTTTGTACCAACCACAATTCTACCCAGGCCTAAATCCCCATAACCCCATGCATTTACCCTAGCTAGTTCCCTGACACTAAGGGGCAATTTATCATGGACAATCCACCTAACCCGCACAACTTTGGACTGCTGGAGGAAACCCATGCAGACTTGGGGAAAACTTAAACTCCAGACAGTGACCCAAGCTGGGAATTGAACGTGGGTCCATGGTGCTGAGAGGCAGCAGGGCTAACCACTGTGCCATCATAAATTCAAGTTGTGAGAAAGACTTCAGTTTGAGCAACCACTTGTAACAATCTTTTTTGCTAAGGATCAATCGTTTCTTCTTGCTTAACCATATATTTTCACTGACTGATTATCAGCACATCTTAATAAGCCGATTTCATTTGCTCATGATATCTGCATTCATCATATTGTCATTGTTTAAACATTAAATATAAAAGTAGGTCTCTTTTCCAATTGATATACTTTGGGCTTTTGCTGAACTTCATTGAGGTGCCACATCAAGGGTTATGTGGAAAATAAAAGCTCATGATTCAGGAGGTAACATACTGGCAAGGAAAGAAGATTAGTTACCTATAGGAAACAGTAGGTATAAAATGGATCTTTTACTGGTTGGCAGAATGTAACAAATGGTGTGCCACATGGATCAATGCTGGGGCCTCAATTTTTTTACAATTCATATAAAAGTGACCTGGATGAAGGAACCAGAGGTAATTGCCAAATTTGCTGATGACAAAGGTAGGAAAGAAAGATGTGAAGAGGAGGTCACAAAGGAATATAGGTAGGTTGGGAGGGCAAAGATCTGACAAAGGAAGAATGTTGGAAAATGTGAACCTGTACATTTTGGCAGGAAAAATAAAGAGTATGTTATCTAAATCGAGAGAGATTGCAGAGCTGAGATGCAGAGGGATCTGGCTATCCATGTGCATGAATTGCAAAATGCTAGTAAGTAATTAAAAAACCTAACAATGTTCTAATTTATTGCAAGGAGAATTGGAACAAGAGGGGTTTTAAAGGATTGTCTCTTTTGCCTGAGGTTGAGTCCTCTGGTTCAAGCTTTTTCTACTAGCGGAAACAGCCTCTCTGCGTCCACTCTATCCAGGCCTCTCAGTATCTTGAGATTTCAATAAGACCCCCCCCACCGCCTTCATCCTTTTAAACTCCAAAGAGTACAGACCCAGAGTTCTCAACTGTTCCTCACACGACAAGCTCTTCATTCCAGGAATCATTCTTGTGAACCTTCTCTGGACCCTTTCCAAGGCTAGCATATCCTTCCTTAGATATGGTGCCTAAAACTGCTCACAATGCTCCAAATGGAATGTGACCAGAGTCTTATACAGCCTCAGAAATCCATCCGTGATTTTGTATTCTACATCGGGATTACTGTGTACAGTATAGATCTCCTTACTTAAGGATGGGTGCAAGTACACGAAATAGTTCACAGAAAGCTTACTAAACTAATACTTCTTTAAAAAAGTCACAAGTAGGCTGACATTAACACCTCAATTAAGTTACATGAAAATTTAGCATGGCCAAAGCACCCAAGCAGCACATCTTTTGGACTGTGGAAGGAAACCAGAGCACCTGGAGAAAACCTATGCAAACAGAGGCAGAATGTGTGGAGTCTGCACAATGACCCAAGCCAGGAATTGAACCGGGACTCCTGGCACTATGGGGTAGCAGTGTTAACCGCTGTGCCACCATACTACCCAAAACACACCTGGAATGGTTGGCCAGGCTAGACTTGTATCTGTTGGTGTTTAGAAAAGCAAGAAGCAATTTGATTGGAACATAAGATTCTTAAGAGGTCTTGACAGAATGGATGTGGAAAAGATGTTTCCTCTTGAGGAAATCTAGAGCCAGACACCATTGTTTAAAAATAAAGAGTCTCTCATTTAAGAGATGAGAAATGTTCTGAGGGTCACAAGCTTTTGGAACTCTTCCACAAGCAGAATCTTTGAATATTTTTAAGGCAGAGGTGAGCAAGGGGGTGAAAGGTAGGTGGGAACATACAAAAAGACAAGAACAAAAGGTGTCAGAGTGGAATTAGCAAATGACTGGAAGTTCAGGGCCACATTTGCAAATAGAACACAGAAGTTCAATGAAACAACCATGCAGGCTCTACAATGCTTGTACCTCTTCTCATCCCACTTCCTGCGAGGATTCATTCCTTTTTCTAGTTTTTGCAACTCAAGGCTGACATGCAACTTTTTTATAAGAGCTTCTGAAAATGCTCTTTCCTCAGTCACAATTCTTCCCTTGCTGTGGCATACAGGCTTTGTACCCATCACCTTTACCTATTCCCCATTCTCCTAGCTCTCTGGGTCTGCAGTGCTGAATATCTTCAAATATTACAGGACTTAAATCAATGGCTAGTTTGGGAAATTCATTCTGGTGCTGTGGGAGGTATTTGTCAGTACAAGAAGTACAGTGAATAAAATTTATAGTGCAACATAGCTAACTTTTAAGCTAAATGCTAACTAGAAAAGTGACTGAGTCAAGTATCACATAAGAACATAAGAAATAGGAGGAGTAGGCCATCTAGCCCTTCGAGCCTGCCCCACCATTCAATAAGATCATGGCTGATCTGTCGTGGCTCAGTTCCACTTTCCCGCCCTCTCCCCATAACCCTTAATCCCCTCTCTTATCAAAAACCCATCAACCCGTGTCTTAAAAATATTTAGCAAGGCAGCCTCCACCACTTCAACGGGCAGAGAATTCCAGAGATTCACCACCCTTTGAGTGAAGAAGTTCCTCCTCAACTCCGTTCTAAACTGCCCCCCCTCCCCTTTATCTTGAGGCTCTGCCCCCTAGTCCTACTGTCTTTTTTGAGCGGGAAGAGTCTCTCCACCTCTATCCTATCCATCCCATTCATCATCTTATACGTCTCAATGAGATCTCCCCTCATTCTTCTAAACTCTAACGAGTACAAGCCTAGTTTATTCAGCCTCTCCTCATAGCTCAACCCCCTCAACTCCAGTATCAGCCTAGTAAACCTCCTCTGCACTCCTTCCAAGGCCAAAATATCTTTGCGCAGGTGCGGCACCCAAAACTGCACACAGTACTCCAGCTGCGGCCTCACCAATGCCCTATACAGCTGCAGCAAGACCTCCCTACTTTTATATTCAATCCCCCTCGCAATGAAGGCCAGCATCCCATTCGCCTTCCTGACCACCTGCTGCACCTGCAAGCTGGGTTTTTGCGACTCATGCACAAGGACCCCAAGGTCCCTCTGCACCGTCGCCTGCCGCAGTTTTCGCCACGTAAGTAATAGTCCTTCCTACCAAAGTGGACCACCTCACACTTGCCAACATTAAATTCCATTTGCCATTTCCTGGCCCATTCGCCCAGCCTATCTAGATCCTTCTGTAGACTCTCCACACCCTCCGCACAATTTGCCGTTCCCCCAATCTTGGTGTCATCAGCAAATTTCGACACCCTACACTCGGTTCCCTCCTCCAGATCATCTATATAAATGGTAAAAAGCTGAGGCCCCAGCACCGACCCCGGGGCACTCCACTAGTCACCATCCACCAATCCGAATAGCACCCGTTGACCCCCACTCTCTGCCTCCTATTTGACAACCAATCCTCTATCCACGCTAACACCCTACCCCCAACTCCATGTCCCTCGACCTTCTGCAATAACCTCTTGTGAGGTACTCTGTCAAACGCAGGCACAGGTTCTGGTCTGCAATTAGTCAATAGGCTCATGAGAAAAATGGGCCATTTTGGCAACATTTGCTATACTTGTACAAACTACCCCATTACACTCACTCAGGAAACAGGGTTTAAATACTGAAAGGTTATCCTTTAATTTTCTTATAGCATGAATAGTTCAAACAAGTCTTGATTCTCCTTTTCTATCTCGGAATGAATGTCGCTGGCAAAGCTAACATTTATTGTCCGTCCTTAATTGCCTTAAAGTTGTGCAAGACTATGGCAGCATCAAAATCAAGCCTAATGTTTATTACCCAGTATCCCTATGTGTGGAATAACCAAGTGTGAAAGAACCGATCCATCTTTCTATCCTCTAGTCATTAATGCTAATTTTAACATTTAATCTGCCAATTCAGAACTAGCTCGAAATTGAGCCTGGAAATGCCTGAATTTGGTTTAGCTCAGTGCCACAATGCAACTTAAAAACTGATTCAAAGAAAAGGCATATTTGCCGTTTGAAAAGAATGTGAATAGAAATGACCATCTGTACAATCATCATCAAAATCATTACATGTAACTTCTGTATGACAAAGCCTTCTTCCCAATTTAAGAACAATCTCATTCATCTGTTATCTTCGATCATTTCAGACCCAGAAGAAATTACTTCACTTGTAGTACTGAGAGTCTTCTGCCACTGTGGATAGTCCACCATCAAATACATTGAAGGCTGGGATAGACAGATTTAGAGAATGAAGTGATATGGGGAAATCGGCAGAGAAATAGACGTGAAACCTAAGACCAGCCATGAAAAAGATACAGAAGTCTGAGATCACATACCAACTGACTTAATAGCTTCTTCCCTGCTCTCAGACTTTTGAATGACCTTAACATATATTAAGCTGATCTTTCTCTACACTTTAGTTTTGACTATAACACTATATTCTGCACTCTCTCCTTTCCTTCTCCCCTATGTACTTTCATGTATAGCACGCAAGATACTTTTCACTGTATCACAATACACATGACAGTAATAAATCAAACATCGGACTAAATGGAAGAGCTGGCACATAGGGACCATATGATCTACTCCTGCTGCTATTTGTATCCTTTTGTTCTTTTTGGCAATGGTGATCACTGGTTTGGGAGGTGCTATTTATGAAATCTTGATAAATTTGCAGTGTATCCTATAGAAAGTAAAAATTGAAAAGACTGGCACTTAAATTGGTGAAGGGAGTTCTGACAAAGAAAACTTTATTTAAACAGTGTTCAGCTTCTTGAAAGTTGCTTGTAGCTGCAACATCAGGCAAGTATAAGTACTTTACTGCACTCCAGACTGGTGTCTTAAAAGTAGAGAGTCAGGTGGTGAACCATTCAGCATAGAATCACCAGCCTCAAAATGGGTTTCTCAGTTGTGATACCCAGCAAGTTGTTTGTAAAGATTAGTTAAGGTAATATCATTAATTGTCAAAGTGTAGTGTTTAGACTTCCACATATTGAAAGTTGTCATTGCCGCTAGTTAGGTAGCCTCCTTCCACACAGCAGTCATGGACTACTCAAGTGAGGAATTATGAATGGAGTTAAACACCATGCCATCACTGATGAGCAATCCTAATGTGGAGGGAAGGTCATTAATGTAACAGCTGCTGGCCCAAGACATTATCCTGAGAGACACCAAAAGCAATGCCATGGGACTAAGGTGATTGTCTCCAAAACCAGACTGTCCTATACACTTACCTGCTGCTTTGAATTCAAGGCATTCTCCTCTGGCATTCACCTTGCCCACGTTTGGGCCAACGCTATTGAGGTGCATAGCTGAGCTCCAAGTGGACCCCATTCTGAGCACGTACTGCTTGATTGCATTTTCACAACTTTGTTGATGACAGAAAGGGGGCTGATGGGGGCAATAATTTACTGGATTGGATTTGTTCTGCTTTTTATGGACATGACATAGTTGCATTATTTTCCACATTGGTGAGCAGACACCAGTATTGCAGTTACACAAGGAAACACTAAACAGGTCTATCATTTGTTTGCAAAGTCAGATTCATTCCCTGTCTCTGGAAGTGGAATCTGTCAGGCATGGGCAGGAAAAGCATTCCATTTAGAATTTTTATTTCCACTCTAAGGAAGACAGACTGTAATGCCTGGAGCACTTTAAATTGCTTTAAAGTTGGTGTTAATCATCAGGGAAAATTAAATTATTTGCCACTGGCTTAATGTGGTTTATTCAAAATGAAAACACAAAGCAATTTAAATGATTATCAAGACAATTAAACCTGTGGTTACAGGTAAACCAAAATGCTATTTTAGCTCTGGTATAAATTGTGCAATCAATTTTCATGGTTGAAACTGAGCTTTAGAAACACAAGATTAACATTGGATATTTTCACACTTGTCCTCCTGAAGTGAGAAATTTTTACAGCTTTAAATCCAATTAATTGAATGTGCGGAGTTTGCACATTTTCCTCCAACCCCCGCTTCAAAACCCAGTGTCTGTGTGGGTTTCCTCTGGGGACTCCAGTTCCTTCCCACAGTCCAAAGGAGTGCAGGTTAGGTGGATTGGCCATGCTAAATTGCCCCTTAGTGTCAGGGATATTGGCAGCGTCGATACGTAGAGTCATTGGGGAGAGGACTTGGGTGGGATTGTTGTCAGTGCAGGCTTGATTGGCCCAGTTGCCTCTTTCTGCACTATAAGGATTCTGTAATAATTCTACAGAAAATGGAAAAATGAGAAAAAGAAAAGAAAACAAAACTTTTAATTTGATTTACATGACAAAGTTTTCCATCTTGGTTTTCCAGGCTAAACTGCAACCTCAAACTTGCGTCATATCAGATCTCCTAGTTGTAGATGACAGTTGTTTCTAACTGGCTGTCATTGAACTAAACAGAAATAGCCAATTTAAAATCCTACATGCTGACACTGACATCAGAATCTAATTCAAAAGCTGCATGCCAATTGTCAAACCAAGTAGTAACATTTCTTTGGAGAAAAAGCCAGAATATTTTAATTTCAACAAACACTGCAGTTTCAATATTCTCTTATCGCCTGCTGAAATAGTTACTACTGAGTGCTAGTAACGAAATGATTCTTCGACTGCCGCTGTGACAATGGATGCACTAAAGGCCTGCAAAAGAATGCAAGTATCTTAACCAGAGAACAAAAAAAGTAAGAAATTATCCCCCTCCAAAAACACTCATTCTTGATGAATGGTAGTCAGGTTCAAGATCCATTTCTCAAACATTTTGAAATAATCCTAACTTACCAGTTCCTTTGTTCTTATCCACATAGCAGTACTTCAATTCATAGTCTTTGAACAAGTCATGTATTTCCTAGATCATAAAATAAAATATTAGCCATTTAATTAAGCACATTCAAATACTTAAAGTAACGATTAAAATGCACTGAGAAGGAAATGTTCAGAAGTCAGATAAATAAGTTGGTAGGGATGGTTTGAGGTTCAAATCTGGAATGCATTTGAGGAGCTGTAGTCTTAAAGTACATCTGAATTAGATTAAAGGTAAAGTCACCACAGTCCCACAGGATGGAGTGGCTAGTCAAGTTTTTTTTTCCCCCCAGGGTAGAAGAGTCAATTACTAGGCAGCACAGCTTTAAGTTGCCATGGGCAAGGTTTAATGGAGATGCAAGAGGCAAGAATTTTTTTATTCACAACAGTGGCTCACTTGAAATTGCTGCTGAGGTAGGTAGTGGAAGCAGAGACAAAAGTGACTTTTAAAGGGGCGTCTTGACAAATATGAATAGGATGGGAATAGAAGAATCTGGCTCAAGGGTAGGGGGTTATAGTTGAGTCAGGTAGCAGGTTTGGAGGGCTGAAGGGCCTGTTCCTGTGCTGGAATTTTCTTTGGCCACAGCATGCTCTCCCTTTGAGAGCTGACTAGTTTTAATTTGTCATACATATTAACACAGTGAAAAGTATTGTTTCTTGCGCCATACAAACAAAACACTTCATAGAGAAGGAAACGAGAGACGGTAGTGTTACAGTCATAGCTCGGGATATAGAGAAAGATCAACTTAATGCAAGGCAAGTCCATTCAAAAGTCTGACAGCAACAGGGAAGAAGCTGTTGAGTTAGTTGGACTTAGTGGTAGGGGATGGGGATATGGCTGAGGTCTTGAACAACTTTTTTGTTTCGGTCTTCACGGGGGAGGACGTGAATAATTTGCCGGATGTTAGAGATGGAAAGGTGGTAGGACTGGAGGGTCTCAATGACATTACTGTTACTAGAGAGGCGGTACTCGACAGACTGGAGGGGCTGATTGTGGACAAGTCCCCAGGACCGAATGGAATGTATCCGAGGGTTCTGAAAGAAATGGCGGAGGTGATAGTGGATGCCTTGGTGGTTATTTTCCAGACGTCGCTGGATTCCGGGGAAGTGCCGGAAGATTGGAAAACGGCTAACGTTACGCCGTTGTTTAAGAAGGGTGGCAGGCAAAAGGAAGGGAATTATAGGCCAGTTAGTTTAACGTCTGTTGTAGGTAAAATGTTAGAATCCGTCATCAAGGAGGAAATAGCGAGGCATCTCGAGGGGAACTGCTTGATAGAGCAGACGCAGCACGGTTTCGTTAAAGGGAAGTCGTGTCTGACAAATTTACTTGAGTTCTATGAGGATGTGTCTAGGGCGGTGGATGTGGTCTTTTCTTGATTTTCAGAAGGCGTTTGACAAGGTATCTCACAAGAGGTTATTGCAGAAGGTCAGGGGGCATGGAATTGGGGGTAGGGTGTTAGCGTGGATAGAGGATTGGTTGTCAAATAGGAGGCAGAGAGTGGGGGTCAATGGGTGCTATTCGGATTGGCGGATGGTGACTAGTGGAGTGCCCCAGGGGTCGGTGCTGGGGCCTCAGCTTTTTACCATTTATATAGATGATCTGGAGGAGGGAACCGAGTGTAGGGTGTCGAAATTTGCTGATGACACCAAGATTGGTGGAAAGGCAAATTGTGCGGAGGGTGTGGAGAGTCTACAGAAGGATCTAGATAGGCTGGGCGAATGGGCCAGGAAATGGCAAATGGAATTTAATGTTGGCAAGTGCGAGGTGGTCCACTTTGGTAGGAATGATGGTAGGAAGGATTATTACTTGCGTGGAGAAAAACTGCAGCAGGCGACGGTGCAGAGGGATCTCGGGGTCCTTGTGCATGAGTCGCAAAAACCCAGCTTGCAGGTGGTCAGGAAGGCGAATGGGATGCTGGCCTTCATTGCGAGGGGGATTGAATATAAAAGTAGGGAGGTCTTGCTGCGGCTGTATAGGGCATTGGTGAGGCCACAGCTGGAGTACTGTGTGCAGTTTTGGGCGCCGTACTTACGCAAGGATATTTTGGCCTTGGAGGGAGTGCCCAGGAGGTTTACTAGGATGATGCCGGAGTTGAGGGGGTTGAGCTATGAGAGGCTGAATAAATTAGGCTTGTACTCGTTAGAGTTTAGAAGAATGAGGGGAGATCTCATCGAGACGTATAAGATGATGAATGGGATGGATAGGATAGAGGTGGAGAGACTCTTCCCGCTCAGAAAGGATAGTAGGACTAGGGGGGCACAGCTTCAAGATAAAGGGGGGGCGGTTTAGAACGGAGTTGAGGAGGAACTTCTTCAAAGGGTGGTGAATCTCTGGAATTCTCTGCCCGTTGAAGTGGTGGAGGCTACCTCGCTAAATATTTTTAAGACGCGGGTTGATGGGTTTTTGACAAGAGAGGGGATTAAGGGTTATGGGGAGAGGGCGGGAATGTGGAACTGAGCCACGACAGATCAGCCATGATCTTATTGAATGGCGGGGCAGGCTCGAAGGGCTAGTTGGCCTACTCCTGCTCCTATTTCTTATGTTCTTATGTAACCTTAGTCTTTTGTACGTTTTTCCCAATGGAAGAGAGAATGCCTAGGGTGCATGGGCTTTGTCGAAGCAGTAGGAAATGATGACAATCAATGAATGGGAGCCTGGTTTGCGTGATAGACTGGGCTACATTCATGACTTTCTGCATCTCCTTGTGGTCATGGGCAGAGTAGGAACCATATCAAGCTGTAACACAACCAGAAAGAATGCTTGCTACGGTGCACCTGTAAAAGTTGGTGAGAGCCGTAGCTGACATGCCAACTTGCCCTAGTCCCCGGAGAAGCGGAGGCATTGGTGGCCTTTCTTAACCGAGGACGAGACACCTAAAAACTTGAAGAGCTCAACCCTTTCTACTTGGTCCCCATTGATATAGACAGGGACATGTTCTCTTTTGCACTTCCTGAAGTTGATGACAATCTTTCATTTTGTTGACATTGAGGGAGAGATTATTGTCGTCACACCAGATTCTCTCTCATTCTTGTACCCTGTCTCATCATTGTTTGAGATCCAACCCACACAGTGGTGCCATCAGTAAACTTGAAAATCGAACTAGAGGGGAATTTGACCACACAGTCATAGGTGTACAAGTGATTATATGGTGATTTAACCCCAGGATCGCCACAAAAGTGCTTCACACTTCCTGTTAAATTGTATTTACCATGCATGAATCCATTGCATCAACCCATCTCTATTCTCCTGAAGTCTGTTAGTCATCCACGTTATTACATTACTTGAGATTAATGTTACCCACAAGATTTGTGAAGTCAGCCCTGGACATGCATGTTCATGTCATTAACATGCATCAAAAAGAGTAATGGTCCCACTCTTCCAATATCTTTAAGAGATCACTCTATCCTTTCCTGTGGTCTGAAAAACAACCTTTCACCACTGCTCTCTTTTTTGATTGTCTATTTCATATCCACACTGCCACTTCCCTTTAACGTGAAGATGCCAGCGTTGGACCAGGGTAGGCGCAATAAGAAGTCTCACAACACTAGGTTAAAGTCCAACAGGTTTATCTGGTAGCACAAGCCACAAAGCTTCAGAGCATTGCCACTTCATCAGGTGAGTGGGAGTTCTGTTTACAAACAGGACATATATAAATACAAACTCAATTTACAAGAATGGTTGGAATGCGAGTCTTTGCAGATAATCAAGTCTTAAAAGGTAGAGTGTGAATGGAGAGAGGGTTAAGCACAGGTTAAAGCATTCTCCAAGGTTGCCTAGACGACTGCAGAATCACGGAGCAAAAACTGATAGCCAAGTTCTGCACATGAGGTTGCTCCCAACCGGGATCTTGGATTCATGTCACACTATCTGTAATCCCCACGACTTGCCTGGGCTTGCAAACTCACTAACTGTCCTGGCTGGGGACAATACACATCTCTTTAACCTGTGCTTAACCCACTCTCCACTCACACTGTCTGTACCTTTAAGACTTGATTACCTGTAAAGACTCACATTCCAACCATTATCTTGTAAATTGAGTTCGTATTTATATACTCCCTGTTTGTGAACAGAACTCCCACTCATCCGATGAAACAGCAGTGCTCTGAAAGCTTGCGTCTTGTGCTACCAAATAAACCTGTTGGACTTTAACCTGGTGCGGTGAAACTTATTATACTTTCCTCTAACCCCGTGGGCTTTAATTTTGCTAACAAGTCTATTTTGTATATTATCAAACATTTTTTGAAAGTCCACATGCACAACACCACTTTCACTTGCAAATTCATGTTGCATGTTGTTTTGTAACTACCTTTTTCCAGTAAATATTCTCAATTCATTTCAAACTCATTGATATCAATGGAAATCAGGGGGAAGCTCTGCACTGGCTGGAATTTTAAAAAGGCTGTAATTGTTGAATGCCATTCAACTCAACCCTAGGACTATATCACAGGACTGCTCAAGAGTAGTGTCCAGGGCACTATCACATAGAGGTTAGAATTAGGGTATGCTCGCTGATGATTGCAGTGTTCAGCCCCATCTGCAATTCCTCAGATACTAAAGTATCTGAGCACGTAGCAAGCCTGTAGCAGCATGTAGCAAGGCCTGCACAACATTTCAACTTGGGCTGGTAAGTTGTGGGTAATGACCATCTCCAACATGAACAAAATTTAACCATCTCCCTTTGATATTAAATTCAAAGCAACCCTAATTAATCAGCATCCTAGTCATTACCATTGACCAGAACCTCAGCTGGACCAGCCACAAATTTGAGGGGCCACACCTGGAGTACGGTGTACAGTTGTGGTCTCCGTAATTGAGAAAGGATATACTGGCACCAGAGGGGGTACAGAGGAGATTCACTAGGTTGATTCCTGAGTTGAGGGGGTTGGCTTATGAGGAGAGACTGAGTGGACAGGACTTACTGGAATTCAGAAGAATGAGGGGAGATCTTATAGAAACATAAGCTTGTGAAGGGAAAAAACCACTGGCAGGTGAAACCAGAACCGGGGGCATGGCCTTAAAGGGAGAACAGATTTAGGACAGTGTTGAGGAACTTCTTCACACAAAGTTGTGAATCTGTGGAATTCCCTGCCCAGTGAAGCAGTTGAAGCTAGCTCATTGAATGTTTTTAAGGCAAGGATACATTTTTGAACAGTAAAGGAATTAAGGATTATGGTGAGTGGACAGGCAAGTGGAGCAGAGTCTACAAAAAGATCAGCATGATCTTACTGAATGGCAGAGCAGGCTCGAAGGGCCAGATGGCCTATTCCTACTCCTAGTACTTACGTTCTTATGAATGCAGTTTCAATATTCAAAATGTTGGACATTATCCAGAACAAAACAGCCAATTTGATGAGCACATCATGTCGATGACTCATGCCCTTCCACTAATGGCACACAAATGCAGAAATCTGCAACACCTATAAGGTGCAACAGCATATTTCAGACCTGTGGGAAGTACCACCTAAAAGGATGTTCTTGGTGAAACTACCACCTGCAAGCTTCCCTCCACATAACATCCTGAATTTTCTGCCACAGTTTTGGCCTAGTGAAACTTCCTCCTTGACAACATGCTGATACCACAGTGCAGTGGCTCAAGGGCAGTTGGGCACAAGGTGCAGGGAGGCAAATACAGAAGTGATGTTGGGGTAAGTTTTTCACTCAGAGGGTGGTGAGTGAATGGAATCGGCTGCCGTCAGTGGTGGTGGAGGCGAACTCGCTGGGGTCTTTTAAAAGACTTCTGGATGAGTATATGGGATTTAGTGTGATTGGGGGTTATAGATAGGTCTATGGATTGGTAGGTGTTGATGTGATCGGCGCAACTCGTGGGCCGAAGGGCCTGTTTGTGCTGTAGTGTTCTATGTTCTATGCTAGTCTTGCCAGCAATGCTCACATCCCATGAACAAATTTAAAAAACATTCCCAAAGCATGTAGTTACAGTTGCAATGCACAAAACAGTTGCAAGTTTGACAAACAGCAACAAGGTAATGATTAGATCATTTGTTTGAGGCGCTGGTTAAGAGATAGACGTTAGTCAAGTTACCAGGGAGGACCCATTGATCTTTGGCTAGTCTTGTTTTGAAATTTTACATCTAAGTATAGACAAGGCTCCAGTTTAACACGTTATCCAAAAGACAGCCCACTTAGATTTTGTGCTCAAGTAGCACTTGAACCCACAACCATCTGACTCAGGCAAGAGTGCTACCAACTTGAATTGCAGCTGGCACTTGTTTTCATGGTTTAAATCAAATATATTTAATTATGTGAAATCAATTATCTTCAGTCTTAACAAAGGAGAAGCTTCTGGAATGTGCCTTAGCAATCAGTTGGTTTTATGAGCCAATTTCTACTTTCAAAAAAGTATTTTCTAGTTGGGGACTGATTATGTTCACAATTATAGGGCTCAATTTTGAAGCAAATTCTTGTGAAATTTTGGACTTTGGTAAATTGACAGAACAATCTCTGAATCCATGCTAATACGTGACTCCAAGACCCATAAGCCCTTATTGTGCATATTAACCCCATATCAAATATTTTCTGGACACTTAATATACTTCCCGCTCAGAAAGGATAGTAGGACTAGGGGGCACAGCTTCAAGATAAAGGGGGGGTGGTTTAGAACGGAGTTGAGGAGGAACTTCTTCACTCAAAGGGTGGTGATTCTCTGGAACTCTCTGCCCGTTGAAGTGGTGGAGGCTACCTTGCTAAATATTTTTAAGACGCGGGTTGATGGGTTTTTGATAGGCGAGGGGATTAAGGGTTATGGGGAGAGGGTGGGAATGTGGAACTGAGCCACGACAGATCAGCCATGATCTTACTGAATGGCGGGGCAGGCTCGAAGGGCTAGATGGCCTACTCCTGCTCCTATTTCTTATGTTCATCCACTGATTTTCTTCTATCTACTCTAATAACTGCAACAGAAAATGTAACCAAACAAGATTTCCATTTGCTAAATCCATATTGACTCCATCCAAATCATATGATTTGCTAGATATTCTACAATTTTTCTCTAATACATTCTTGTATTTTCTATACTGATGGCAGATCAGGCCTATAACTCCCAGCTTACTCATTCCTTTTTTGAATAGTGGTTACATTTGCTATCTTCAAAACCATTAGGGACTGTTCAAGATCTTTGAGCATTTTGGTAAATTAAAACTAATGTATTCACTAGCTCTGTACCTACCAGTTTTAAAACACCAGGGTACTTTTTTAAAAAATACTTTAGTCCAGTATTACTAAGTCCCCCATTCCAGATCCTTGGTTCCCTACTTTTTCTGGAATATTTCTGGTCTTCCATGATCTTCTGCAATCAGTAAGGATAGGCAACAACACCTCCTCCATGATCATCCTCAACACAGATGCCCCACAAGACTGTGTCCTCAGCCCCCTACTATACTCCTTATACATTAACTGTGCGGCCAAATTCCCCTCTAACTTGATTTTCAAGTTTGCTGATGACACCGCTGCAGTGGGTCAGATTTCAAACAATAATGAGATGGAGTACAGAAACAAGATAAAGAATTTGGTGAACTGGTGCAACAACAATAATCTCTCCCTCAATGTGCACAAAACAAAGGAAATAGTCATCAACTTCAGGAAGCACAGTGGAAAACATGCCCCTGTCTACATCAATGGGGATGAAGTATAAATAGCTTCAAGTCTTTGGGTACCCAGATCACCAGCCTGTCCTGGTCCCCTCATGCCAATTCTATAGTTAAGAAAGCCCACCAACACCTCTACTTTCTCAGAAGATTAAGGAAATTTGGCACGTCTGCTACAACTCTCATCAACTTTCACAAATACACCATAGAAAGCACTCTTTTTGATTGTATCACAGCTTGATATGGCCTCTGCTCTAAGACTGCAAAAAAACTACAAATGGTCGTGAATGAAGCCCAGTCCATCATACAAACCAGTTTTCTATCCATTGATTGTTTGCACTTTCTGCTGCCTGGGAAAAGCAGCTAGCATAATCAAAGACCTCACACAGCAGGCACTCTCTTCCACCAAGAAAAAACACAGAAGTCTGAGGTCACATATCAATGCCCGGTTGCCATCAGACTTTTGAATGGACCTACCTCACGTTAAGTTGATCTTTCTCTACACCTTAGTCATGACTATAACACTATATTCTGCACTCCTTTCTTTCTCTATGAAGAGTATACCTTGTCTGTATAGCATGCAAGAAAATACTTTTCACTGAATATTAATGTGACAATAGCAAATCAAAGAACAGATTAGTATTTATCACTGCTACTTCCTTTAGTTCTCACGTGTGTATTTCCATTATCTCTTCCCATTTAATGTTTTTCTGCCTTTTCCTAACTTACTCTCACACACTCAATTTCTTGCTCATGCTTTGCTTGACTCTAAAATCAAAATAGAACACTTTTGTTGAGTACTTCGCCTCCAACTTCAACTATCACCTTGCCCCACTGCCCACAAAGAGAAAGGTCAGTGCTTTATCATTTAAAGATGAGTTTGAGTAGCATCCATGGTTAATACTTTTTAAAACTTACTTCCCTTGTCCCATTCAAGCTTCTTCATACCATCCTTTTTCCTATATTCTGACTTCAGATTGAAAATCTCACAATATGTCCCTATTTTATTAATTAAACTTGATTCATAGTTTTTAGCCTATCTCCTGAATAGTCAATTTAGAGATTGAGAGAAATCAGGAAAGTGCAATAGTATTCAGTACCAATTTGAGTGCAAAGCTCATCATTGTTCACCCTGAAACCCACTATTCCAGAGTACTTTGTAAGTAAGGTCACGTTTCAGTTCACTGGGTGAGAAATGCCTACAACAGCAAACTTTGCATGGAGCAAAAAGAAAGGGCATTCAAGTGAACATGAACTGGGGAAAGGACTTGTATTTATATAGTGCCTTTCATGAACAGTAGACTTCCTAAAAAGTCCTACATAAATACTTTATGTGGTTATGACTGTAATGTAGGAAATTAAGCACACACTACACTCACAGCAAACACCCATAAACAATGTGATAATGCTGAACAGAGGTGCTGCTACTCAGACAAATACAAGAACGCAAACTTTGAAATAATCACAACAATGTTCACGTTCTAAATTAACGATTTGAAAGAGGGAACTAAATGCCTAATCTCCAAACTTGCAGATGATACAAAGTTGGATGGGAGGGGGAGCAAGCTGTGAGGAGGATGCAGAAATGCTCCAGCATGATTTGGACAAGCTGAATGGGCATATGCAGTGTAATATGGATAGATGTGCAATTATCCACTTTGTTAGCAATAATAGGACATTACTTGAATGAGTGTAAATTGAGGTGTGGGCATTCAGCAAGACCTTGCTGTCCTCATGCACCAGTTGCTGAAAGTGAGTGTGCAGGTATAGTAGGCAGAAAACAACGCAAGTGATATGTTGGCCTTGACAGCAAGAAGATTTGAGTATAGGACTGTGGATGTTTTACTCCAATTGTATAAGACATTGGTGAGGCCACACTTGGAGTACTGTGAGCAGTTTTGGTGTCCTTATCTGAGGAAGGGCAGTGACCAGGCTGATTCTTGGAATGGCAGGTCTGTGATATGAGGAGAGACTAAGTTGGTTAGGATTATATTCATTGGAGTTTAGGGGGGAGGGAGCGGGGGGAGGGAGCGGGGGGAGGGAGCGGGGGGAGGGAGCGGGGGGAGGGAGCGGGGGGAGGGAGCGGGGGGAGGGAGCGGGGGGAGGGAGCGGGGGGAGGGAGCGGGGGGAGGGAGCGGGGGAGGGAGCGGGGGGAGGGAGCGGGGGGAGGGAGCGGGGGGAGGGAGCGGGGGGAGGGAGCGGGGGGAGGGAGCGGGGGGAGGGAGCGGGGGGAGGGAGCGGGGGGAGGGAGCGGGGGGAGGGAGCGGGGGGAGGGAGCGGGGGGAGGGAGCGGGGGGAGGGAGCGGGGGGAGGGAGCGGGGGGAGGGAGCGGGGGGAGGGAGCGGGGGGAGGGAGCGGGGGGAGGGAGCGGGGGATCTCAACAGAATTAGGCGGAGTAGATTCAGAAAGGATGTTCCTGATGGTGGGGGAACCTAGGCCTAGGAGTTGTAATGAGGATAAAGGGCCAACCCTTTTAGGATGAAGGCAAGGATAAATTTCTTCACCCAAAGTAGTGAATCTATGGAATTCACTACCACAGAAAGTAGTTGGGGTTAAAACTGTGCGATTTCAAGAACAAATTAGATGTAGTTCTTGGGCTAAAGGGTTCAAAGGATATGGGTAGAAGGCAGGATCAGGATATTGACTATGATCAGAATGGTGGAGTGAATTTGAGGGGTCAGATGGCCAACACTTGCTTCGATGTTTCTATATAAACAAGAAAAAAGTGCTGATTGATTGACAAGTCAACTTTGATCAGCTGAGGTATTGCCATGGAGAAAGCAACAGGGACCATAGGTTCCCTAAGCTCAAGACAATTCAAAGAAAATGCAAGGCTTGAGCATATTCCTTTTGCTTGCAAGGAACAGGTCCTTGTATTTGAATGCATATTGCTTCAACCAAGTGTAAATGAGCCACATTACATTCTTGAGGAATAATTTTAATAATGATAAAGACCAAGTAATCATCTTGTGAAATCAATTGACAAACACTAACCAGGATAACACCTCTGTTGTTCTCCAACATAGTGCTCTGGGTTATTTTACATCCAAGTCGGCAGATGGTGGCTTGTTTTAACGGTCCATCTGAAAGGCAACACTTCCAGCAGTGCAGCACTTCCTCAGTACCACACTACGTGGCAACCTTGATTTTATTTGTGCTCAAGCCCTGTACAGCTCATCCATTCCTGGATTTCAAAAACCCAATCAAATTCCCTCCAGCTTCAAAAACCCACCTACCATCCTTACTGTGAAATGAACCTGCTGTTTGGCCATTAATTGGCTGTTCTGAGGAACATTAAAGAATGACTGCACCCCACACAGTGCAAGCTTTTGACTCACATTACAGCCTGACAGTTCAGTTTAGAAGCCTAGCAAGGAAAATTCTGCCATTAGACTCCTCAACCAATGGAAATAGAAGAGAATTAATAGAAACTAATAATTATAATTTGTAGAATCACATCTTTATTTTAACCCTTAGAGCCCAGTTATTATTCTGATAAATTGATGCTGTACTCCCTCCAAGGCCAATATACACTTCTTGAGGTGTGGCGACCAGAGGTGTATTTCAGGTGTGATCTAGCCAGCATGATTCAATTCCCTTGTTTGCATTATACCCCTCTAGATATAAAAGCCAACATTTTAATTTTCTCTACCTGTCCAGGGCATTTTAATGGTCTGAGTATCTGGACCTCAAAACCGTCCTAACGTACATTGATCCTAGCTTTTCACTATTTAGAAGATGCCTTGCTATGTCCTAAATTGGTGACATGGTAATTACATAATAAAGAAATCTTGGTTGTAATATAACCAGGTACAATACCACCACAAAGCACTGCTCATTATGGAATTTGTTGTTTGATTACGTTTGTGCAGCCAATAATATTAAGATGTTGAAGACTGGCTTTGAAAAACCAACAGCTGTAGGATACAAAAAGAATTGTACAGGAATATCCAATATCTGGCACTGGATACGTGCTTTAAAAATCCCGTACGGATCATTTTTGAAGGAAAATAAAAACCTGAGCAGACTCATTTTCTACAAGCAGTTTAAAAAGGATCTCAATCGTTAAAACGCGCGGGGGGGAATGGAAATGTCACATCAGAACGAAACCAGGAATATCTCGCGGAAATACAACCACGCAGCTGAAAATACGACTTTCCGCAGCACTGTTTTGTAAATTCAGCCCTCTCCGCATCGAGTTTACTCGATTTTTAAAGAAAAATCATAAACAGCCTAGCAGCCAACATTAGGAGGCTCCACATTACAAACACGCACTTGCAAGTTTTAAATCACACCTGACTACAGATTTAAACTTTCCACTTCCAACACAGGGTAGGAAAAAAATGCGCATTCCACTCAACTCGCGTTGGAAACTAAACTTAAGATCTGCTGGGACTCGCTTTAGCTCGTATTAAAAGTTGAGGAGGAAGGGATTTAACCTGTAGGTAAGGCAGAGTGTGTGAGTAAGAGACCTGAGCAATGGCAGAAGCTGCTGAAGTTGGCCCCGAGTGAAGAAGTTGCTGTGAGCAGGTAAGCAGAGTGCGGAATATTAATACAAATACTGGTTAGGAGCGGGGAGCCGACATTTTAAAGCGTTGTTGTCGTAGCCGCCTTCCACCACCTCCACCTCCTCCGTCCCCACCCCCGGTGCAGGCTCTGGCTGGCCTAGGAACTCCCACCCCCCACTTCCCTCTCCGGTACCTGGTTGCTGCTGTCCGTCCGCAGGTTCTTCACCAGGATCTTCCGCCTGTTGCTCAGCTCCCTGCGGGTCCGCTCCAGCCGCCGCTCGATCTCATCGGGCTCCAGAGTCGGCAGCTCCCCCTCCTCCCCCATCCCCTGGGCCTGCTGTGGGAACACGGAGCCCAGCGCCGCCATTTTGGAGTAACAACCGTTACAACTCACAGCGGCCACGAGCCCGAGGCCGGATAAAGGAGAAAGGGGCGGGGGGGGAGGGTGGGAAGAGAGACACACACCGCCCCCTCAGTGTGAGGCCGGTACTGCAACGCCGGAGACACTGCCCCCTCAGAGCGAGGCCGGTACTGCAACGTCGGAGACACTGCCCCCTCAGGGCGAGACCGGTACAGCAACGCCGGAGCCGCCGCCCCCTCAGGGAGAGGCCGGTATTGCAACGCACCAGACACCACCCCCTTTAGGCCAGTCGGGTACGACAACGCCCCAGCGAGGCTGGTACTGCAACGCTCCAGACACCGCCTCCTCTGGGCCAGTGCGGTACTGCAACGCTTGAGCCACCACCCCCTTAGAGCGGCGCCGGTACTGCAACGCCAGAAACACCGCCCCCTTAGGGCCGACGGCGGTACTGCAGGTAAAACAAAAAGTGCGGGAAATTCTCAGCAGGTTTGACAGCATCTGTGGGAAGAGAATACAGCCAACATGTTGAGTCTGGATGGCCCTTCGTTAGAACTAAAGAGAAAGAAAATCGGATAAAAGCAAATTACTGCAGATGCTGGAATCTGAAACCATAAAAGAAGATGCTGGAAAATCTCAATAGATTTGACAGTATGTAAGGAGAGGAAAGAGCTGGCCTTTCAAGTCCAGAGGACCCCTTGTCAAAGCTGAAAGGCAGAGAAAGTGGGAGATACTAATGCTGCAGGGTGAGAGAATGAAAGATGAGTCATAGCCATAGAAACCAGGGGAAAAGACTGCTAATGGCAGTCCAAAGAGAGAACAAGGGGTGTAAATGGCCAAATGGCAGAGAACCTAAAATGAGAGAGTACTCTGTGACAGATGAAGACGTTGGGGGAAAGGGGTAATGGATGGGACAGGGGTAAAATTTAGAAAATGGAGAAAGGTAAGGGGGATAAAGTAGGGGGGAAATGAAGAAAGGCAATAAAGAAATGAAAGGTAGAGAACATAAAAAAAGAATGAAAACAAAGGGGTCGACATGGGGTAGAGCTAATCATCTGAAGTTGTTGAATTTGACATTGAGACCGGAAGGCTGTGAAGTTCCTAGCTGGAAGATGAGATGCTGTTCCTCAAGTTTGCATTGAACTTCACTGGAACATTGCAGCAGGCCAAGGACAGACATGTGGGATGGGAGTAGGATCGTGTGTTAAAATGGTAAGCAACTGGAAGGTCAGGGTCCTGATTTCACACAGACCAAAGGTGCTCAGCAAAGCGATTACCCAGTCTACACTTGGTCTCTCTGACATAGAGGAGACTATACTGGGAGCAGCGAATGCAATACACCAAATTGAAAGAGAAGTGAAACGCTGCTTAACCTGGAATGAATGTTTTGGACCTTGGATGGTGAGTATTAAAGAGGTAAAGGGACAGGTGTTACACCTTCTGCGATTGCATGGGAAGGTGCCATGAGTGACAGGAGAGGTGTTGGGTATAGTGAAGGAGTGGACTATGTTATCCCAGAGGGAGTGGTCTCTGTGGAATGCTGACAAAGGGAATTAAGGGAAGATATATTTAGTGGTTGGCAAAAATGGCGGACGATTATGCTTTGCATGTGGAGGCTGATGGGGTGAAATATGAGAACGGGGGCACTCTATCCTTGTTTTCGGAGGTGGGGGGAAGGGGTGAGGGTCATGGCATGGGAGATGGACTGCACGCTGTTGAGGGCCCTGTCGACACCTGTAGATGGGAATCCACGGTTGAGGAAAAAGGAGCAAACATTAAAAGCACCACTTTGGAAAGTGGCATCATCGGAGCTGAGAGAAAGGGGTGGAGTCAAAGAAAATCAGACAAGATTTATACTGAGGGTGGGGGGTATGGTTTTTTTATTAGCATAAAATATTATATTTATGATATTAACACGGCAATGAAGTTACTATGAAAATTCACACTCCCGCACTTGTTCAGGTACACTGAGGAAGAATTTAGCATGGTCAATGCACCTAACCAACATGTCTTTCGGACTTGGGAAGAAACCAGAGCAACCGGAGGAAACCCACGCAGACACTGAAACTCCAAACAGTGACTCAAGGCGGGAATCAAACCCAGTTCGCTAGTGCTGTGCGGCAAAGTGCTAACCACTGTGCCACTATGTTCCCTCTAGTGTAATTGATAGGGATGGCATAGAAACAAGACAAAGGGAATGTAAATGGTGATGATAAATACTGAGAATGGTGCTAATCATGACCATTAAGAGATCGGAACATGTGAATAGCCAAAGGTAGAGATTGTAGAGGACAACTTGAGGAATGTGGCAGTGGGCCCTAGAGTGGTGAACAGGAGAAATAAGATGGAAAGCAAGTGGAATAATAAAAATAAGAGTATAAAGTAATAAAAAAGGATGAATAAGATGAAAAAATAAACAAAATAAATGGAAATGGAGTGAAGGTGGAGGAGACAGGTCATGCTCTGAAGTTGTTGAACTCAATGTTCAGTGCAGAAGGCTGTAAAATGCACAATTGGAAGATAAGGTGCTAGTCTTCCAATTTGCATTAGGCTTCACTTGAACATTGCAAAAAGCCAAGGACAGACACGTGGGCAAGAATGCAGGGTGGTGTGTTGAAATGGCATGAAATGAAGGTCTGGATCTTGCTTGCAGGTGGACCAAAGGTATGGTGAAGAGGCATGACAAAACCAGTTCTTTGGAAACTGATTTGGATTGCTCAGGCTGAGAGCAAAGGTTAGAAAAATTATTATATATGGCCATGTACTGAGCAACTCCACACACTATAATGAGAAAGAACCCAGTGGAGCTGCTACTGCGATGCACAATATGCACTAAAATATCAGACCGCAGCCTTGGTCAAGAGAATCGCAATCACAATGCTGAGAAAAAGGTTGTTGCAAAGTTTTATGCAGAGCACAGAAGAGGAGCTGGACAATTCATCGTGATGCCAGGTGACAAAGAGCTGATGGGACCGGAGAATCTGAGTATGATGGGTACACTGTTTTATCCAAAGCTGTTTAATCGCCAAGGAAAGAAACAGTGTGTCTGTGCAGTTGCCAGAAGGAGTGCCATATAATAGAAATTCTTCATGTATTAAAAATGTGGAACTTCAAAGTTCTAGATGTCCAGACCACAAACAACCTGCCCTGGTCTCTTCATGCTGATGCTATAGTTTAGAAAGCCCATTAATGCTTCTACTTTCTCAAGGAGCTAAGGAAATTTGGTATGTCCACTATGATTCTCACCAAATTTTACAGATGCACCAAAGAAAGCATCCTTTCAGGATGTATCACAGCGTAGTATAGCCCCTGCCCTGACCAAGGCTGCAAGAAACTACAAAGGGTTGAGAATGTAGTCCAATCCATCGCACAAACCAATCTCCTATCCATTGACTCTGTCTACACTTCCTGCAGCCTCAGAAAAGCAGCCAGGATCATCAAAGACCCACGCATCCCGGGCATACTCTTTTCCACCTTCTTCCTTCAGGTGCAGAAAGAATAAGGTGGTTGTAGTGGGTGACTTTAATCTTCCTGGAGTGGATTGGAAGGTGCCTAGAGCTGGGGGTACGGAGGGAGAGGAGTTTGTAAAATGTGTTTTGGAAGGGTCGCTGGAGCAGTATGTAACTAGCCCGACTAGGGAGGGGGCTATACTGGATTTAGTGTTGGGAAATGAGCCGGGGCAGGTGGTTGAGGTTGAGGTAGGCGAACATGTGGCTAACAGTGACCACAAGTCCGTCTACTTTAGGATAAAAATGGAAAGGGATGAGTGCCGTCCGAGGGGGAGGGTTCTGAACTGAGGGAAGGCGAGCTATAGCCGGATTAGGAGGGAGCTGAAGGACACTGATTGGGAGGGACTGTTAGCTGGCAAGTCCACGGTTAGCAAGTGGGAGGCTTTTAAGGGCAAACTGAAAATGTTGCAGGAAAGGCATGTGCCGGTAAAGAGGAAGGATAGGAAAGGCAGGATTAGAGAGCTGTGGATTACAGGGGGTATCGAAGACTTGGTCAGGAAGAAGAGGGAGGCATATGTTAGCTCGAAACAACTGGGAACGGAGAGTGCGCTGGAGGAATATAGAGAGAGTAGGAGGGAGCTAAAAAGGGGAATTAGAAAGGCAAAAAGAGGGCATGAAATGGCTTTGGCTGATAGGATTAAGGAAAATCCAAAAGCATTTTACTCTTATATTAGGAGCAAGAGAGTGGTTAGAGGGAAAATTGGTCCTCTTAGGGACAAAGGAGGGGAGCTATGTATCGAGCCTGAGGGAATGGGGGAGATCCTGAATGAATACTTTGCGTCGGTATTCACGAAGGAGAGGGGTTTGGTGTCATGTAATGTCTTGGAGGGAGCTGTAGATCAGTGGAAGGAAATATCCATTACGAGGGAGGAAGTGCTAAGGTTTCTAGGTAGCATAAAAACGGATAAAGCTCCGGGGCCTGATGGTATTTATCCCAGGCTGCTTAGGGAGGTGAAAGATAAAATTGCTGGGTCTCTGCCACAAATCTTTGTCTCTTCTTTGGACACAGGTGAGGTCCCAGAAGACTGGAGGGTAGCTAATGTGGTACCGCTGTTTAAAAAAGGGTAGTAGGGATAACCCTGGTAATTATAGACCAGTGAGTTTGACATTGGTGGTAGGAAAATTATTGGAAAAAATTCTTAGGGATAGGATGTATGAGCATTTGGAGCGTTGCGATCTGATTAGGGATACGCAACATGGCTTTGTTCAAGGGAGGTCTTGCCTTACGAATCTGGTAGAATTCTTCGAGGAGGTGACAAAAACGGTTGACGATGGGCGAGCCGTTGGTGTCATCTATATGGATTTCAGTAAGGCGTTTGACAAAGTCCCTCATGGTAGGCTGGTAGAAAAGGTTAAGGCACATGGGATACAAGGACAGGTAGCTAGGTGGATCAAAAACTGGCTGGGCAATAGGAAAAAGTCTGACAACACCAGGTTTTAGTCCAACCTATTTATTTGATAATATACTCACTAGCTTTCGGGGTTACCCCCTTCGTCAGCTGACGAAGGGGGTAACCCCGAAAGCTAGTGAGTATATTATCAAATAAATAGGTTGGACTAAAACCTGGTGTTGTCAGACTTTTTACTGTGTTTACGCCAGTCCAACGCCGGCATACCCACATCATGGGCAATAGGAGACAGAGAGTAGTTGTCGAGGGGTCCTTTTCTGGCTGGAGGCCAGTCACCAGTGGTGTGCCGCAGGGCTCAGTACTGGGACCTCTCCTCTTTGTAGTATATATAAACGACTTGGAAGAGGGCGTACGTGGTGTGATCAGCAAGTTTGCGGATGACACCAAGATGGCAGGATTGGCAGATACCGAGGAGGACTGTCAGGTGACACAGCAGGATATAGATAGGTTGGTATATTGGGCAGATAAATGGCAGATGGAATTTAATCCTGACAAATGCGAGGTGATGCATTTTGGAAGGAATAATGCAGGGAGGAGTTACGTGATAAAAGGTAGACCGATTAAGAGTATAGAAATACAGAGGGACCTGGGAGTGCAGGTGCACAAGTCTCTGAAGGTGTCAACACAGGTAGAGAAGGTTGTGAAGAAAGCTTATGGAATGCTAGCCTTTATAGGAAGGGGTATAGAGTATAAGAGCTGCCGTCTAATACTTCAGTTGTACAGAACGTTGGTTAAAACGCATTTGGAGTACTGCGTCCAGTTCTGGTCACCTTACTACCGGAAGGATGTTGTGACCCTGGAGAGGGTGCAGAGGAGGTTTACCAGGATGTTGCCTGGCATGGAAGGACTGAGTTACGAGGAAAGGTTGGAGAAACTGGGGCTCTTCTCCTTAGAAAGACGGAGATTAAGGGGGGATATGATAGAGGTGTATAAAATAATGAAGAGAATAGATAGAGTCAACAGTGGTAGGCTTTTCCCTAAATTGGGGACAATTACGAGAGGTCACAATCTAAGGGTGAGGGGGGAGAAGTATAATTTGGATACGAGAGGAAGGTTTTTCATGCAGAGGGTCGTGGGGGTATGGAACGCGCTACCAAGTAGGGTGGTGGAGGCAGGCACGTTGGACTTGTTTAAGGTTTACTTAGATAGACACATGAGCGAAACAGGGATGGAGGGTTATAGTAGAGGGTATTAAATAGGGTCAGAGCCTTGGGATGACACCGGAAATGTAGTATTACATGTTAATGTTTTGTCTCTTTTAATCCACAGGTGTCGGTCCACCTTGTTGTCAAGCGAGGGGCATGCACACGGTGGGTCGTGCGTGGGCTGCTCTTGGAGGTTCCGAGAGTGGCCTAGTACTTCGTGTCGTTGTGTATGCTTAATCCTGGACCAGTAGACGGGCACCACAACAGCTCAGTGACTAGCACTGCTAGCTGTGCAGATACATGGATTTGGGCCTGTGTCTGTGGGAGTTTGCGCATTCTCCCTGTGGTTGCGTGGGTTTCCTCCGAGCGCTCCGGTTTCCTCCGAGCGCTCCGGTTTCCTCCCACACCCCAAAGATGTTTTTTTAGGCTGATTGGTGTACCAAATTGACACTATTCTCCCCTGAATCTGGCTACATTAGGGGTTCCACTCACACACACACAGGGCATGGTAGGTGTAGGAAGATGCGGCGGCACGAGCTCGTTGGGCCGAAGGGCCTGTTTCCCATGCTGGGCTGTTCTTTGTTCTTTGTTCAGGAAAAAAATACAAAAATCTGAGGCCAGAATTTTACTGGCCTGCCTGCCATGTGAATCAGAACAGGCAAGGGGTGGGGCATGGGAAGGTCCGTTGACCTTGGCATTGGGATGGTCCATTGACCTCGGGCGGGATTTTATGATTTCGGGATAAGCAAGCCCGTAAAATCCTGCCATGTGGTCACATTCCAACTGACTCAAGAACAGCTTCTTTCCTGCTGTCATTGGACTTTTGAATGGATCTACTTTATATTAAGTTGATCTTTCTCTATACCCTAGCTCTGAGTATAATACTGTATTCTGCACCCTCTCCATCCCTTCTCCTCTATGCATTCTATGAATGCATAGTCCGCACTTGGAGTATTGTGTGCAGTTCTGGTCCCCACATTATAGGAAGGATGTGGAGGCTTTGGAGAGGGTGCAGAGGAGGTTTACCAGGATGTTGCCTGGTATGGAGGGGAGGTCCTATGAGGAGAGACTGAGGGATTTGAGGTTGTTTTCGTTAGAAAGAAGGCGGCTATGAGGGGACCTTATTGAAACATATAAGATGATTAGAGGTTTAGATAGGGTGGACAGTGATAGCCTTTTTCCTCGGATGGAGAAAGCTAGCACGAGGGGGCATAGCTTTAAATTAAGGGGTGGTAGTTATAGGACGGATGTCAGGGGTAGGTTCTTTACCCAGAGGGTGGTGAGGGATTGGAATGCCCTGCCTGCTGCAGTTGTAAATGCGCCTAGTTTGGGGGCGTTTAAGAGATCCGTGGATAGGTTTATGGATGGTAAGGATTTGGTTTAGGTTAGAGGGTCATTGTTTTTTAACTGGTCGGCGCAACATCGTGGGCCAAAGGGCCTGTTCTGCGCTGTAATGTTCTATGTTCTATGAATGGTATGTTTTGTCTGATTAGCATGCAAGAAACAATACTTTTCACTGTATCGCAATATGTATGCCAATAATAAATCAAATCAAATGAAAAAGTATCATGGTGTCAAAGGCACAGCAGCCAATGAACCAGACATAGGAGATGAGATGAAGCTAAGATCCTGCAATCCAGAAATCCAATCCAGTGATGCAATGACAGGCAGACAGCATATGATCCAGAAGGAATACCATCGGTTGCAGAGGGGTGGACGACACTTCTTAACCCTGGTGAAATGACCAAAGTTCCTGAGACATAAGGTAGACCATGGTGCAAGAGGAAACAACAGAGTGATGTGGAAATCAGTTTGAGGCAATGATTTGTGATTTAAAATGACGTGATTTTAAACTGAGAAACAACAAATCTTGACACAAAGTATGTGCCTAGATTTAACATTTAATGTTTTTTTTAAAAATGATTTGTGGGATGTGAATGTTGCTGTTATGTCAGCATTTATTACCCATCTTCAGTTGCACTTGAGAAGGTAGTAGTGAGCTGCCTTCTTGAACGGCTGAGTCCCTGAAGTGTAGGTATATCCACGGTGCTGTTAGGGAGTGTTAAAGGGATTCAAAATACCCCGAAACTAAAACACTAGTAAAGACTATTAAAACAGAGTGGATTTACTGAGGATAAGAATCACAGACTGCCTTATACATATATTTTACAGAGGTACTGTTTGCATAGAAACACATATAACCACAGTTAGAGAATTTAAACATGTATTTCTGCAATGTGTTTTTGAAAAAGCATACATCTTGGCTAATGGCACAGAGTTCTAAGGCATCATGGAAAGTAGTCAAGTGAATCACATTCTTCATAACAGTACATTCACAGAAGCATAGCTCTTATTGGCATGGGCTCTAAAGAGCCCTCATGAATAGAATATTTCATCAGCCAAGGTCAAAGCTAGTGATCCCAAACAGTTCAATGAATAGACAAAGTGTGAAGCCAGATAAGATGGTCTGGTGCAACCAACAGATGGCCGTGGGAAATTTAGTCAGAAATCACTTATAGCCTCACGCTGTCAAAGAACAAATATAATTGGTTGAGATATATGATATTTACTAATAATGATTGACCTGTACTAATCATGATTGGTTTACTTCTGACTGGGATGAGCCAGTGGGCATGTAAAATGATTTTTGGAAATTGTATAATTATACTGCGAATGTGATATAACTTCAGAGAAGTGTTGGAATGCCCAGCAATTTTCTCCCAGCTTATGTTAGTCAATAAAGAACATCTTTCACCAGGATATTGCTGTCACACATCTTTGTATTAGTTAAAATTCAGCTCAATACTTAGTCTCTGAAGAAACCCCAACAGGAAGAGAGTTGCAGGATTTTGACCCACTGACAGTGAAGAAACCGCAGTATGTTTCCAAGTCAGCATGGTGAATGACTTGAAGGGAAACTTTCAGGCGGTGGTATTCCTAGGTATCTGCTGCTCTTGTTCTGCTTCACAGTAGGGATTCTATTGTTATACTGTATTTTAATCGAGTAGGCTGCTTGATCCTGAATGGCGTTGAGCTTCTTGAGTGTTATTGGAGCTGCATTCATCTAGGGACGTGGAGAGTATTCCAGCACACTCCTGACTTGTGCCTTGCAGATAGTGGACAATTTGGGGAATCAGGAGGCAAGTTACTTAACTGCAGAATTTCTAGCTTTTGACATGCTCCAGTAGCCACAATATTTATATAGCTGGTTCAGTTCCATTTCTAGTCAATTGTTACCCTCAGGAAGTTGATAGTGGGGACAGGATAGAATGCCACTGAATGTCAGATGTTAGATTCTCTCTTGTTGGAGATGGCCATTGTCTGTGTGGCCCAAATGTTACTTCCCACTTGTCAGACCAAGCTTGGAAACTGTTTCGATCTTGTTGTATTTGGGTATGAGCTGCTTCAGTATGTCTAGATTTGCAGATGGTGCTGAACATTGTGTAGTCATCAGTGAACATTTCCATTTCTGACCTTCTGATGAAAGGAAGGTCATTGATGAAGCAGTTGGAACCCCTGCAGCAATATCCTGGAACTGAGGTGATTGACTTCCAATCAACACAACCATATGCTATGATTTTATTCAAAATGAAAAGATTTACTCCAAATACTGATCTTGTGATTTTGAAGTTTCTGTTTATGATGTTTGCAAGATCACGAGAAAACAAGTGGAGTGGGTCATTGAGGTGCATGGAATTCTGTACCAACGATTACCACAAGGAAGGCTACAGTTAAATAGTGAAAGGAAGTCAAAAGTTTAGTTTACACAAGTTGAAGAAAGAGAAATCACAGTTCCAGAAAGTGAAATACTGAACAAAAGACTAAAACTATAGTGGACTGTGATGGTGAACTTACCTGACATTCATCATTTAAGAAGTTAATTTACTCAGATTGTTCAGAAAATTTATTGCAGGGATGGAGTCTTGAACTACATGCACCAAGCAGAAAAAGGTGTGTCAATATTAGACACCATACAGCGTTCACGTCACCTGCCTTGGATGGGGAAGTACATGTTAAGGGCAATTATGTTGTTCTTGCAGTTAAATCTATGAATTTGAATGTTGAGATTTGATGGGAACATCAGAGGATAGAGGAATAGGAAAGGGACAAAAATATGACTAATTTTAAACGTATCCAGATTTGAGAGGCAATATAGGTCAAGGGTAATGGCACCTGTGACTTGGTAAAGGATAAGGACCAGACAATGAAGCTTTGGATGAGCTGAAGTTTATTGTTATGTATGTCAAAGCATGCCCCTTTAAGAGAACGGGTAATCTGGAACTCAAGCCCCACTTTGGGTGAAGCTTGCCTGGGCAATCTGATGCTGACTGTGCTAGGAGATAGATGTGTAATAAACTGTTCCGTTAATTTATTCCCAATGATCTTGTGGTCCTTATTAGTCTTCAGTATCAAATCTCAAACATAATATTGATTCAATTTATTATTGTCAAATGTATCAGTATACAGTAAAAAAGTATTGTTTACTGCACACTCTGCAGACAAAGTATAACATTCATAGAGTATATAAGAGAAAAGGAGAGGATGCAGAATATAATGTGAAAACATAGAACGAGGGTAAAGGATAGAATTAGAGGGTATGCTAGGGACAGTTTTCAAGAAGTTGCCATGCTTCAGCACCCCCTTGAAATGAATATTTTTGATGTATGGTTTGTCAGTTAATATTGAATTTTAATACTGGTTCCGGAAGAGGCAATGCCTTCAAAGAGGGTGTTAGTAGCAGATAAGCTAAGGTGGAGGCAGGCAATGTTACAGAGCTGGGAGTAGATGATATCAAGGGTAGAGAAGTTAGAAGGATGATATCAAAATTAAGAGATTATGCCTATCAGGAAAGGTTGGGCGTTCTTTTCTCTAGTAAAGAGAATGTGATGTGATAGAGATCCTCAAGCTCATGAATTGGTTTGCTAGAACAGATGTGGAAATGATCTTGCCAATCTAGGAACCACAAATATAAGAAAGTCACTAACAAATCCTGTAGGGTATTCAAGTAAAAACTATTTTCCCTGAGTAGTTAAAACACTGAATTTACTACTGCAATGAGTAGTTAAGGTAAATAAGACTTAAGGGGAAACTAAATAAGTACACAAGCGAGAAAGGAATAGAAGGATATATTAATAGGGTCGGTTGAAGTAGAGCGGGAGGAGGCAGATGTGGCAGATTAACGTGAATTACTTGTTTCTGTGCCGTACATACGCATAAGGTCAGATGTTCAGATACAGTATCAAGCTTGTAAATGGCCTGGTTCATGCTACAGCAGGTGGCTGAAGAGGAATATGGGGTAATTGATGAGGATATGGAATTTACAGCACAAGATGATGAATATACCAAAATAAATGGAGTATTTCCTTTGCTTGGAATCGTTGAGGTGACCGATTCAAAACTGGCACTGAACTGTTGGTTCTATTTTCTCACCAGATATGCTGTCAGACCTGCTGCGTTTTCCAGCATCCACAATATTTGCTTTTATTTAACTGAAAAACATAGAACAGATTTCTCCCCATTCTCTGCCTCAAATTGTTTTCTCATTGAAATAATTGTTCCTTGAGTGATCCAAGACAGTGAAGCTAGTTTATCTGTTCCTCTACCTGAGTCCAAAAATCCAACTGAACTTTATTTCATCTGAACTTTATTCCATCTGACAAAACAAGCTGGTTTTTGATGGCTGTGACATTTCCCCCATGCAGAAATGCTCTTTGAAAGGAGCAAAAGCCCTCAAGTAGGGGAAAAACTCTATCAATGTTGCATGTTCCTGTGACAAGATTATCAGTTCTTGAGAAAATTGCTATGAAACTGCAGTAGCTGAAAGAAAGTTGGATGATTTTATTGCAGAACATGTTTGTAGGGAAGACTTTCAAAGTGTACTGGTCTCTTTCAGATATACAGTCTGGTGATTATGGTACAATGAAAATTGTTGTTCTCAATGTCTATGAGCTAGTGCCGGAGGCTTTCAGGCAGAAGTTTGGACATCTACAGAAGAAACAGAGTTAGACTTTTGTGAAATTTTCTAGAGAAAAGGAAATTATATTTGATAAGTGATCTGTGAAGGTTGAACAAGATGATGCCAATAAAAGAGTTCAAAAGTAGCGTACATTTGGGAACAAAGTTTCACCTGAAAGACCATAAATTCCCTAAGATAACATAGGCTGCAAGAATGCTGATAAGTATGCATTGTCTCTCAAGCATGTTAGTAGCAGGTCATAGTTTGTGAACTCTCACAAATTGGACAGAAAGGAGATCAGATCAAAGGAGGAGAATGGCTTGTGGAGAAGAAACAGATTCTCCTTTGAAAATTAATAGAGGTAATCTGAAGCTAACATTTAATTCAAGGGTATCAGCATGTTTTCTTTGTCCTTAGAAATGGGCATGTAAAGGCTGAATGCTGGAAATTAAAAAGCAAATTTGTGAGGGTGCAGAAGATAGCTTCAGAAATCACTCTCCCAATAGATAAAAATGACGGTTAATCCATAGGTTCACCTATATTCACCAGTAGAGGGGGACAGAGTGTTGGAATAATGCAAGTTTTTCTTTATAAGTGTCCCTATATCAGTCTGGTAAGGCAATTAATTTTCTTAAGATATACAGGGTGAGCTCAATTGCTGATTCTAGCAGGTGACAGGAATTGCCTCCTAAAAATTCACTAAATAAAAATGTGTTGTTACAGGGTATTGATGGGACCTGTTTCCCCATTCCATTCTGCAGAGTTAATTTAAGATATGGTTTAATTTACACTCTTGTAATTGTGGGGATTGAGTCTAATTTGCCTATTCATGGCATAGTTTTTTTTTGTTAGGAACTTACCTGGCCAGAGATAAAGTATTGCAGTCTTCAGTGGTTCTGCAACAACCCTTTGAGGTTTTGGAAATAGACGTTGTGCCAGAAAAGTCCAGTAGCATGCAAACAAAAATCATGACTTTCTGCAACCCTGCTGTGAAAACTATTGTTTCAACAAAATGTGGCCAAAGAGTCGGAAACTGAAACAGCTGATGTTAAAGGGATATCGTAGTATCATACTGACAATAAGTTCTTGGCAGTTGCAGATGAGGTAGAGCCATCTGAATTAAACATGCTTGCAAAGCATGAGAAGGGTGTGATAAAACAGATAGCACAGTACTCCAAATTAACGACAAAGCAAAGAAAATAACTATTTTGAAACAGAATAACTTAGCCACATCCAATACTGACCATAGAGCTGCAAGATAGGACACTTGTTCATCGAATGCAACAGTGCAAAATGAGGCCATTCGGCCTATCAAGTCTGCACCTACCACAATCCCACCCAGCCCCATCCCCTTAACCCCATGCATTTACCCTAGTTAGTCCCCAACACTAAAGGGTAATTTAGCATAGCCAATCCATCTAACCCGCACATCTTTGGACTGTGGGAGGAAACCGGAGCACTCGGTGGAAACTCACGCAGACACGGGGAGAATGTGCAAACTCCACACAGATATTCCCAAGCTGGGAACTGAACCCAGTCCCTGGCACTGTGAGGCAACAATGCTAACCACTTGTTCTTGAATACGAATTAATTTTTTTAACAAAAGTGATTGCTTTTGCTAGAAAAGAACTAGACAAAGTTTGAGCTGAGTGGGAAGACAAGAAGCGCAAAATAATTAAAAATAATTATTAAAAATGAAGAAATGTTTTTTAGTTGATCGTTAGCATAACCTTAATGAAATTCTTAATGTAGCTGAAGAGGAATTTAATCGACAGAAGAGCAAACTACTTGCACCAAAGAAGGCGGTGTTGATCCACATTCTGGAACAGAAAATGACAGTGCTAAATCATGGAAAGAGACTTGAGGACAAGATGATCCTGAATTTAAACTCCTCCCTCTTACATAGATGGGTTGACTGGCATTAAAGGTTTTGTGATTCTGGAAAAAAAAGTGGAAAAACATGACTCTTGCTGAGCGACAGTGGTGAAGTAACAGTCACAGAGACGAAGAGAAAAAAGTAGTGTTGTGAGAAAGAGAGGACAGTAATTGTAAGCTCATTGATAAGTAAAACTAGGATATTAGGACAGCAGTTGACTGAATAGTCGGTTATAGCTGGAGTGCTCCTGGAAGTCGAGTTTAGAGAACAAATTTGATTGCTCTGCAGTTGACAAACAATGAGTCTAGAATGCAGTTTTTGGGCAAATGGGTCATTGAGGAAGTTCAAAGAAGAGAGGTGTGAGGTCATAGCAGTCTACAGCACAGAAAAGGCCAATTGGACCATCATATATATAAAGAGGAGGAGACTGGCTATAGTGAGTGTTGGACCCTTGGAGGACAAGAGGGGGGATTTAGCGGTGGGTGATGGGGAAATGGCTGAGGCTTTAAATAAGTTTTTTGTGTCGGTCTTCACAGAGGAGGACACAAATAGCTTACTGAATATTAAAGATAGAAGGATGGTAGGAGATGAGGTCCTTAATGTGATTACTGTCACTAGAGAGGTAGTGCTTGATAGACTAACGGGACTGAAGGTAGACAAGTCACCAGGACCGGATGGAAGGCATCCCAGGGTTCTGAAAGAAATGGCAGAGGTGATAGCAGATGCCTTAGTAATTATTTATCAAGATTCGCTGTACTCCGGGGAAGTGCCGGAAGATTGGAAAATGGCTAATGTTACGCCGCTGTTTAAAAAAGGTAGCAGACAAAAGACAGGGAATTATAGGCCGGTTAGTTTAACATCGGTAGTTAGAAAAATGCTAGAATCCATCATCAAAGAAGAAATAGCGAGGCACCTAGAAAAGAACAATTTGATCAAGCAGACACAGCACGGATTCGTTAAGGGGAAGTCGTGTTTGACGAATTTATTGGATTTCTATGAGGATGTGACTAGTGCGGTAGACAGAGGGGAACCGGTGGATGTGGTTTTTAGATTTCCAGAAGGCATTTGACAAGGTGCCTTACAAAAGGTTGCTGCAAAAGGTTAGAGTGCACGGAGTTGGGGGTAAGGTGTTAGCATGGATTGAGGATTGGTTGTCTAATAGGAAGCCGAGAGTTGGAATCAATGGGTGCTATTCGGGTTGGCAGTTGGTGACTAGTGGAGTGCCGCAGGGATCGGTGTTGAGGCCTCAACTGTTTACCATTTATATAGATGATCTGGAGGAGGGGGCTGAGTGTAGGGTAACGAAATTTGCTGATGACACATAGATGAGTGGAAAAGCAAATTGCATGGAAGGTACGGAAAGTCTGCAGAGAGATCTGGATAGGCTGAGTGAATGGGCGAGGACGTGGCAGATGGAGTATAATGTTAGCAAATGTGAGGTTATCCACTTTGGTAGAAATAATAGTAGGAGGGATTATTATTTAAAAGGCGAAAAGCTGCAGCATGCTACGGTGCAGAGGGACCTGGGGGTCCTTGTGCATGAATTGCAAAAATCCACTGCAGGTGCAGCAGGTGATCAAGAAGGTGAATGGAATGTTGGCCTTTATAGTGAGGGGGATAGAATATAGAAGTAGGGAGGTCTTGCTGCAACTGTACAGGGTACTGGTGAGGCCGCAAATGGAGTACTGTGTGCAGATTTGGTCGCTGCATTTGCGGAAGGATATATTGGCCTTGGTGGGAGTGCAGAGAAGGTTCACTAGGCCGATACTGGAGATGAGGGGGTTAGCCTACGAGGAGAGATTGAATAGACTGGGTCTGTACTCGCTGGAGTTTAGAAGGATGAGGGGGGAATCTTATAGAGACACATAAGATAATGAAGGGGATAGGGTAGAGGTAGAGAGATTCTTCCCACTTAGAAAGGATAGCAGAACTAGAGGGCACAGCCTCAAAATAAGAGGGGGGGGGTGCAGTTTAGATCAGAGTTGAGGAGTTCACTCAAAGGGTGGTGAGTCTCTGGAATTCTCTGCCCATTTAAGTGGTGGAGGCTACCTCGCTAAATATATTTAAGTCACAGGTAGATAGGTTTCTGATAGACAAGGGAATTAAGGGTTATGGGGAGAAAGCGGGAAAGTGGAACTGATCCACTTCAGATCAGCCATGATCTTGTTGAATGGCGGGGCAGGCTCGAAGGGCTAGATGGCCTACTCCTGCTCCTATTTCTTATGTTCTTATGTCTGCACCGGTTGAAATCTAATTCCATTTCCCAGCATGTGATCCATTGCAAGTGCACATCTAAATACTCAAATGTTACGAAAGTCTGCCTCCATATCCATTCAGGTAGTGAGTTCCAGACTCCCAACAGTCTTTGGGTAAAAATGTTTTTCCTCACATCCTCTTCTGCCCCTTACCTTAAACCTATACCCTGGGTATTTGTTCTCTCTACCAAGGGGAAAGGTTTCTTCCTATCTCTATGCCCCTCATAATTTTATACATCTCAGTCATGTCTCCCCTCAGTCTCTTGTCCCCAGCCTATCCTTTCTTTATTGCTAAACACTCTAGCCTAAGCAAAATCCTGGTAAATCGCCTCTGCACCCTTTCCAGTGATATCACATCCCTTCTATAATGTGGATCCCAGAACAGTATGCAACAATTTAGCTGTGGCCTAACCAATATTTTATACAATTCCAAAATAAAATTCCTGCTTTTAAACCTTATGCCTCAGCTAATAAAGGCAAATATACCATCTGCCTTCGTAACCACTTCATCCACCTGTTCTGCTACCTTAAGGGACTGGTGTACATGCACATCAAGGTCGCTCTCTGATCCTTGGTGTTTCCTAGGGTCCTGTTTTTTGGCATGTATCCCCTTGTCTTTTTCCTGCCCAAGTGCATCACCTCACAATGATCTGGATTGAATTCCATTTGCCACTTATCAGCCCATTTGAACTATCTTCATCGCTATTTACCACCCCATCAATTCAGAATCATCCATTACTTATTGAACAACTTTCCTACATTCAAATCTAAATCATGTATATAAACCACAAACTGCAAGGGCCCCAACACTGGTCCCTGCAGGATCCCACTAAGAAGTCTCACAACAGCAGGTTAAAGTCCAACCAGTTTATTTGATAGTAAACCCACAAGCTTTCAGGGTTTGCCCCTTTGTCAGGTGAAGGGGCAAACCCCGAAAGCTTGTGGGTTTACTATCAAATAAACTGGTTGGACTTTAACCTGGTGTTGTGAGACTTCTTACGGTGTTTACCCCAGTCCAACACCAGCATCTCCACATCATGGATCCCACAAGGCACAGGTTTCCAATCAGAAAAACACCCCTTGAGCATCACTCTCCGCTTCCTGCCAGTCAGACAATTCTGGATCCAGTTTGTCATGCAGGTTCAGTCTCCCATTTGGGACCTCATCAAAAGCCTTGCTGAAGTCCAAGTAGACTAAGTTAAATGCATTGCCCTCATCTACAAACCTGGTTACCCCTTTGAAAAGCTCACTCAAGTTTTTCAGACATGACCTCCTCTCAACAAAACGGTGCTGACTGTTCTTGATTAATCTCTGCCCCTCCAAATGCAGAAGAATTTTGTTTTACAGAATTTCTCCTGAGTTTCCCTATCACTAAAGTTGGGCTAACTGGCCTGTAGTTTCCTGGTTTATTGCTTCCTATAGAGATAACAAAGGCAAGGATGAGGATAATACCAGGAATGCTTGCAAGAGATCTTTCTTGCATAGGTCTCTGGCTTTTGTTGGGTCTTGGGACTCAAGTTCTACTTTAGTCTCAGATTTAGAAATTTTATTAGTGCTCATGGTTTAAGATTCACATTGACGTCTGTACCTATTTTCATTCTGCTTCTGCAAGATTGAGATGTCCAGAGTTCACAGGAATAACCTGCATCACATGGAAAAACACACAGAAATGAATGAAGAAATACAACACTAGCAACTAAAATATAAATATTTTGCTTTTTTTCCTCACACAGGATATACTATCAAAATTGTGACCCAATGGCATGGTTTGAATGGAGGTTTTTGTTGGTCATAAATCTGTTGTGGACAACTAGACCTCAGTCTGGAATTGCCTATTTAAGCACCTCCACTTCTTGCTTTTTAAAAGCATCTTCAAAACCTACAATTCTAAACAAACCCTGGCTCGGTAATCCAGAGATCAAATCCCACCATAGTAATTTGAAAATTTAAAGTAACAAATTTAAAATAAACCCAAAATGCTGGTTTATCAGTAAAAGTCACTGTTAAATTTGTATAATTTCAACTGATATACAAATACCATTTAGAGAAGAAAATCTGCCATTTTTATCCGGCACAGCTTACATGTGACTCCAATCCTACACCAAAATGGTTGATTCTCAACTGTATTCTGAAGTGGCGCATCAAGCCTCTTAGTTGTACTAAATCACTTATAGCAGTTCCATGAACAACCAACCATCACTTCCTCAGGACAAAAAAAGGATGGTCAATAAATGCCAACTGTGCCAATGATGTGCTTAATTCACAAAATTTTTTTTAAGAAAGCTTTGAACAACTGTAAGAAACTCTTAGGCACTGTATAAATACAAGTTGGCAGTGTTGTGGAGAACTGCTAAATGAAACAAGTTTCCAGTTTTCTGTAATCTTCACTGTCAAAAACAATGAATTGGCATTTGAGCCTGCGCATCTCCTAATGTTCAGGTACACTGGCAGGTCCACTACTTGATTCCAGAGCCTTAAAGGTCAGATAGCCAAAGGAAAAAAAAAGGAATAAAGAAAAATACACCAATATTACAAATAAAAACAGCTGAACAAAAAGTGAGTACCATACTTTGGGATGTGGGTCAAAGAGAGGGATGGTACAATGTATCTTTAACAGAGACAATGCATCTCAAAAACAAACTCCAAATACAATTTATCATTTGTTTTTAATCAAAAGATACTTATTTCCAGTTTTTAAAGGTACAAGTGTAAAATTACATCAAGGATATTATAATAACTAAGCAGGATACTGTCTAGTTTTAAGAAGAAACAAAATTAATCTGATATTTATCTATAAACATCTGTAAACAACATTAAATTACGTTCACTAAAGCCCAATGCGATAAGAATCCATTTCTGGTCCCAAAGACATGCAAAACAATACAAACATCAGCAAATGCACAATGTCCATATTATGTATATATCCCATTGTGTTTTTAGTAATTATTTCCCCAGTCTTTTTTCGTCTTGTGAAGATGCTATAATGAGGATAAATTCTACTTGTTCACCCAACTACTGTTCCTTTGCGTGAGGCTATATATTGGTCACTTGAATGCAGAAGGCAGCACAGTTAACCTTGATCCTCCTGTCATCCAAGGGCCACTGGATAATGGACAGTGATCAGAAAAAGGAGCGTTGGCTGATTTCTGGTCTCCTTAATCCCAAAGGAGATTGCCAATTGTGGCAATCTCACCATCATTACAGGTAAGCCAACACAGCAAATGAGGGATCAAACCGTGGACTTTTAGTCATTCCTGTGCAGTATCACACAAGGCAATACGTTTCTCTCCTAAACAATGTGCAGCAATGTGCAAGATTATTAATTCTGCACAAGGAATTGAATAATCTATCACAGAATTTGTTAGACTATGAGATATTGAGAATGTAACCTTCCATTCACTATATAGAAATTTCGTAGAAAATAAACGCTTAAAACTCCTGGGACATCAGAAATGGACTTAATTGTACAAGACCATAGTGATATAAAGAATATTTACAAGTGTTTTCGATATATACAAAATTTTAAAGATGAGCCTGAATTATGATATTTATTTCAATTTATTATTTGTTACACATCTGTAAAAATATAAAGCCATTCTTTCAAGGTTCAATATTCAAACTTTTTATATGGTTTAATATATTAAACAAAAGTAATTTATCTTGGTTAAAATCACATCTGTAACTTTTGGTTGACATTTTCTCCCCATCGTTCCTGAAGATGCCAATTCTTGTCGGTATGTAGTGTATGGACACGACAATCCTCTGAACCCTCACTCATGCCTAGACAGTGACCATCACTCAGCTGTTCAGGCTACAAGAACATCAAGGTTGGACAAATCCTATGCTCACTTGGCATCCCTGCTTTAGCATCAGGCAGCACTATTTACCAGGATGTCTGGCAGATTTTCCAAGCCTATTCAACATATAGCACCCAAGAGGTGCACTGGCTAATTCAACATTTTGGCTTTTCAAATGGTTGGAAGGATTCTGTGAAAGTTGATTTGTGCTTATCAATTCAAGTGACATTAGTTTTATTGAACACTTCCAAGAACAGTATTACGAGCTGATGGCCATTTTAATTTCTAAACACAAATATAAAGATAACAGGTGGGATTTGCTGTTCATGCCCACTGATGAGATCGTCTAGTCCTGCTGCAAGTCAATGAATTTTTGGCTGGGCTGCAAGATCTCCCATCACAATGGGGTTGGAAAATCCAGGCAACTGTTAGTATGAGGGTGAGGACAGTGATCAATTTACAACCTGATAATATCGGTGAACAATGTTTTGAAGAAACTTGGTTAGGTTGGCCTTTTTCTGAAAAAGAACATTTTCAAAAGCTTTCAAGATTCAGGAACTGTGCTTTTGGATTGAAAAATTGCAAATGTTACTCATGTCATCATTTAAGAAGGGAATGACAGAGAAATCAGGTAACAACAGCCCTGTCAGTTTAATCATGGGAAAGACACTGGAATCTGTCATCAGAAATCAAATGGCTGAATAGTTAGTTGATCAGAGTCAGATGGGTTTGTGAAGCGTAGCTCATGTTTAACAAACTTAGTTGGATCATTTGAAGTCAGTAGCAAGCTAAATTGGGAAGTGTCTACGGACGCTGTTTTTATGGACTTCCAGGTAGTATTTGATCATGTGGCCACACACAAGGCTATTGGTATCGGAATGCATGAAATTGGAGGCAATCTTGTCATATGACTCATTAGGTATTAAAATTTTAGTTTTCCAAATGGCAATATATGATAATTATTATTCCCTAGGGGTATCAATTTCAGCATGTGTGTGCATAAGCCATTGATATTGAGTTGCATAGAAGTGTGCAGATGACACTAAGGGGCACTGAAAACTGGATTGGAGCAGCAGTTACAATGGAACGTAGACTGAGAAGGTAGGCAAAACTATAGAAGTTCAATATAGAGAAGAGTAAGATTATCCACTTTGGATCCAAGATTTACAAGAGTTAGGCCTTTCAAGAGTGAAATCAGCGAGCAATATTTCACACAAAGAGTAGTGGAAATCTGAACTCTGTCCCCCAAAATGATGTGGAAGCTGGGTGAATTGAAAATTTCAAGACTGAGACTGATAGATAATGGCATCAAACAATAAGGAACAAAGTCCGGTAAACGGAATCAAGGATCACCTGTAATCTAAATGAATGGCTGAACAGGCTCAATAGCCAATTTATCTTCCCATAATTTATAAGTGATCTGTTGAAAGAGAATCCATGCAAATTTCTGGTTTCAAGACACAAGTTAAAAGGAGTTATTTCTTCTGACCAATGATGGACTGAACAATTAAACCCACATGTTCAGGCCAGTTAAAAGCGTCTGTGTTCACTATAGGTCTGCATAAGGTATTATGGCTAAAATAGTGTGAACCATTATGGAAAACCAACTCTTCATACTCAATTTTTAATGATATTGTAGGGATAGGACCCATTGTCATGGATACCTAAATATTATATTTCAAGGCCAGTTTGAGAAACAGTTGTGTAATATTTGTGCAACTTAACAGACAAGCAAGATACTAAGTGCAGAAAAGATGGAGGAGGGATGATAACTGGGCAGGAAAGAACTGTGCACACCCCTTTTTCAACTGCACTACCTCAACTCAGAATATTGCCCTCACACATCTTTGATTTTATGTAGAAAAGGAGAAAGATGTTACAAATGCGATTTTTCATGGATTAAAATACTTTGTCATCAGCCACAGTATTACAGTGACAATCTAGTTCCCTTGCTCTGAATAGAAAACCTATTTTAGAAGGAAAACAAGCTAACTGCAGTTTCGTAGAATCTAGCAGTTGAGTGAAAATTACTGTCATATTTGGAAGCTTGTTGTATACTTCCTTACAGCAAACTGATCATATTAAAGGCCCACTGTTTTGTCAAAAGTGTTTGGCAAAGCCTTTTACAATTACCTCAACAGCAAGTCATTTCAAAGTGATTCACATCGTAGTTTCCTAAGTTTGTAAACAAAAGAATGCCAAATACTTTTACATGTAGATGTGCTCATTTAATTTTAGAATTGTACTATATCATTGACAATGAGTAAAATCTATCTTCTAAGATTTTAATTGTTTAATAAGAATTTACAGTTTAAAAATGCAGGAATACAAATAATTATCACTTTAAATTTTTAGCGACTGTAACCATAAAAATAAAAAAATTTAAATTTACAATTTCATAAACAATTTTTTTTAGGGAGATCCCGTTCATGTGTGTGAACTATACATGAACCATGTATTGACTAGTAAATACCTTCCCTAAACTTCATGTCATTATCAGCAGCAACTTGAGTTTTTTTTATATTAAGTGTAAAATCACATCTGACTGAAAGAGAAAAGACCACCAAAGAAGTTAATCTATACAGGACACACAGTTACTTAAAAAACAAGTTATTTGCAGTATTGATTGCTCTTCAGGCCATGCTCGCCAACGACCAACTTCACCGTAGAGCTTTGAAGTCAATTGAAAACTGTGATATTTGAAAACGTTCCACTGCACCACAAATATTTAACACCAACACTCCATAACAGAATCTTATTCCAAACTGATCTCATGACGTTGCCATTTTACAATGGCAGCCATAGACATCATGTATCGCTTTACTTAGAACAGTAGTACTCATAAAATCGCCTGGTGGCTATCTGTGCCATGACTTTATGCTCACCTGTGATCCTGAGTAGAAATGATGTATGTACCCTTGGGACTCCATTCACAGCCTTCCCTGATGTGGGTTGTGGACCATGCTGGGAACTGATTCTACTCTCCCACGTCTACCTTTTAAAAAGATGGCTTGGGAACTCTTAAGAGGAAGGCCTATCCCAGTTTCCAAATAAACAAGAGCCTTATTAAAATTAAAACTCCTGGACCAATGGTTTACTTCTCTTCCTGTGGGAAGGTTCTTACCCTCTATTTATCAAGTTCCCATAGTGGCATAATTGGAATCAGGGTCCCACTGCATAGGAAGTCCAACCTGCATGTCTGCATCACTTGTTGTCTTCCCAAGTGAGCCTAAAGCAAGACACTGGTTAAAGATTGTGACCTTAAACACAACATTAGTAATTTCTCTATTTTGAAAAGGTTTTTTGAACCCATGCAATCAAACATAATGCATTTACAAACTTTAGTTTATCTGTGGATTCAATTAAAATTCTTTATCACTACTCATGTAGCTTTCTTCAATCTTCATTCACAAGCTTTTCTGTAATTGACAGAAAAAAAACACATCAGTTCAATTTTCCAGTCAGTTTTTTTTAAAAAGAAATTGTTTCCTATGGTTGATTTCTGTTAAAAAGTTCAATAAATAGTAGAAAAATAATCCTTTATTTAAAAAATCTGAGATGCACTGTTAACACTTTTACAATTCCCACTGAGTTGCTTTGATGGTTTTTAGTGTTCCTGAGAAGTCCAGGAAAAGTTTACACCATCTGACTCGAAGACTTAATGATTTTAAAAAAAGAGTTTTTGTAATTTTCTGATTGTAGCTTCCAGTGAATGGCGAGCACAAGTGGTTCAGCATTCTGCATCCACAGTGTGGACTGTAACCGCAGCTTGTAGGTGATGGCTGTGATGGAGGGAAGGATGGTGGTGCAGGCGGTAATGGTGAAACTTATGACTTAGCAAAGCAGCAGTCTGAGGTGGAGTGTCCAACTCTAAGTCTTCCTCATGGTTCCCGACATCCACCCCGGCTGTTAACGGGTCATTATTGCATGGTGGATTTTCACTGTCCTCCTGAGGACTCATCGTACTATATCCTGCGGGTGAGTGCAATTTTACAGAATTAGTTAAACGTGTCAGTTTTTGGCAAGCATTTCCATTTACTGAAGTTGTTTTATTTCAAATCCAACAATTTTAATGATCTAGCTTTTTATTTACAAAACTGCTCAACTGTGATTCAAGTCTAATTTTTCCCTCCCCTCTGCAAACATCACGATGCTGCCATGTGCTTTTGTGTTGTTAAACTGTTTCAACATCTAGTTCTGGATGAGCTGAAATTCCCTCCAGTTAAAAATTGGGGTACCTGAAAATTACTATCCTCAGGCTTGCTACAAATGTTGATCCTTAGCCACTGATTGCAATGCTGACGCTGGACACGATTCTAGGCTAAAACAGAATATTCACAACCTCAATTGGTATTTGACCCTGAACTGAGTTTCTGAGCCTATTCTTCACCAAGGCTACACATTTCCACCTCAGGACTCATCTCCCTACCTGCCTCAGCCCATTTGCTGCTGAAACCATGACTTATCCTCTTACCTCCAGATTTGATTATTATACCTCTTCTGAATGGCCTCCAGCTGTCATGCTCCAAAAGCTTAAGCTCATCCAAAACTCTACGGCCCATATCTGAACTTGAACCAAATTTTACTCATCCATCAAGTCTATTTTCTGATCTACCTTGGCCCCCAGTTCTCAAGCTTCTAACATTTCCATCCCATTTACATTCTTTTATGGCTGTACCCTCCCTCCAGCCTTACAAGAAGTTTACATTCCCCCAAACCTGGCTTTCTATCTATCTTCCACAACTGTACTCCAGTTATAAGTGCTTCCAGAAAAGGAAAAGAAAATATTGAAGTTAAAGCATTATAATAGTCAAATACATAAAATTATCTCAAGGACAGCTTAGGCGCAAATGCACCAAAATCTCTGTAATTGCATCATTTAACAAAGTGTTCAACTGATGTATTTCCTAACACATATCACAAAAACAATTATCGAATTTCTCTAAACTCAAACAGCATCTTGAAACATTTGTTCATTTTAAGCATAGGTTTCTTAAACACTAATAAAAGCCTACTGTAAGAAAACTAAACACTGTCAAACTCATGCTGTGACAACAGCTCCTATTCAGGGGGCTCTGGACAGTGTTGCTGCATTACATAAACAAAAGTCCCCACAGAATATTTTTAGCAAAGTAATACCAAAAAATGGTTAGGTGTTAAAATAAAGAAACAGCAGTACAAGAGATGTTTATCTCTCCTGAATTTTTCTGAAGATTCTTTCATGCATTTGAAGATAATTCATTTCCAGTTTTGACTGGGGCTCAACATCAATCACGGCCCACACAGATAGGACCAGTTTCCTTCAAACAGAAACAGGATCATTTTCAACTTCTGAAATGCTAAATACAGCTGAGAAATGAATACGCTTTTTTTTCCCCTCTGTCAAGTGAAATGCAAGGCTATTGATCTTACCATGATCACTCTCTGTTCCTGATCTTCCCCAGTAGCGGCGCCTGCGTTCTGGACTGTGTGCATGTCGTTCTATCACAGCCGCTATAAATCTTGTGTTACTGACTATTTAAAAGAAAAATAGAAAATTCTAAGTGCAGACAATAACTTTCTCTTCTCAATGCGCAATTCTAAATAAGAGAATTTAAAATTTCAAGTATCAATGTTTGGGGGTTGGGGCAGAGAGGAAGGGAAAAAAGGAGTTCAAATGAACTGGTAAATTTAGTCAGAGGAGGTCAGGCATTTACTGACCCACTCACCAGTTCCAGACACAGTGGATGTTTCCAATCTACAAATGCAGTCCCAGCAGCCAGTGTAACCAAGGCATGGGACAGTAACTAATTAAATGTTAAAGGTTTCAGTAACCAGAACTGTGGTGATACACATCCTTAATGCAGATATGAGTGAGTGGTAACAGTACTCTACATTCAGAAGGTACTTGCTCCATTCTACTTCTTTGCAGCTTTCAATTTGTTTTATTCCATAAGCTTTCTTCATCACATTTCATTTTTATTTCTCAAATTTACTTTCATTTTTAATGCATTTGTTCTTCAACTTTGCAGCTTTACTTTTGCAAATTAAGTTTGTAAATGTTGGTTGGCAATTAAGACTGCATTTCAGTAAATAGGGAACTGGTAGCGTCATGGTCTTTTCACAGGACTTGTAATCCAGAGGCCCAGAGTAATGCCCTGGTTTAAATACCACTACAGTAAAAAGTCTGACAACACCAGGTTTAAGTCCAACCGATTTATTTGATAGTAAACTCACAAGCTTTCGGGGTTTGTCCCTTCGTCAGGTGAATGGAGAGTCCTGGCCTCAGACAGAGCATATAAAGCACAGACAGTTTACAGATTACTGATTAGAATGCGAATCTTTACGCCTAACCTGCTGTTCAAGTCCTAAAGTGGCCGACAATGTGAGTGGAAGGAGCACTGATCACAGGTTAAAGAGATGTATATTGTCTCCAGACAGTACAGTAAGTGAGGTTTTGCAAACCCAGGCAAGTCACGGGGGTTACAGATAGTGCAACATGAACCCAAGATCCCTGTTGAGACCATCCTCATGCGTGCGGAACTTGGCTATCAGTCTCTGCTCAGCGACTCTGCGCTGTTGTGTGTCGTGAAGGCCGCCTTGGAGAATGCTTACCCGAAGGTTATTCGGAATGTGTGTCGTGAAGGCTGCCTTGGAGAATGCTTACCCGAAGGTCATTCGGAATGACCTTTGGGTAAGCATTCTCCAAGGCGGCCTTCACGACACACAACAGTGCAGAGTCGCTGAGCAGAGACTGATAGCCAAGTTCCGCACACATGAGGATGGTCTCAACAGGGATCTTGGGTTCATGTTGCACTATCTGTAACCCCCGTGACTTGCCTGGGTTTGCAAAACCTCACTTACTGTACTGTCTGGAGACAATATACATCTCTTTAACCTGTGATCAGTGCTCCTTCCACTCACATTGTTGGCCACTTTAGGACTTGAACAGCAGGTTAGGTGTAAAGATTCGCATTCTAATCAGTAATCTGTAAACCGTCTGTGCTTTATATGCTCTGTCTGAGGCCAGGACTCTCCATTCACCTGACGAAGGGACAAACCCCGAAAGCTTGTGAGTTTACTATCAAATAAATCAGTTGGACTTAAACCTGGTGTTGTCAGACTTTTTACTGTGTTTACCCCAGTCCAACGCTGGCATATCCACATCTTAAATACCACTACGGCAGCTGGTGGAATTTAAGTTCAATTAATAATGCAGTTCTAAAAACCTATCTCTAACCTACATGACTCCAGATCCACTGCAATGTGGATATTTTCAAGTCAGGATGGTGAGTGGCTTGAAGTGGAACCTGCAGATGGCGATGTTCCCATCTATCTGCTGCCCATATCTTTCTAGATGGAAGTGATCATGGGTTTGAAAGGTGCTGTCTAAAGATCTTTGGTGAATTGCTGAAGTACATCCTATAGAAAGTACACACTGCCGCTTCTGAATGTCGGTGATTGTGGGAGTGGATGTTTATGGATGTGATGCCAATCAAGCGGGCTGCTCTGTCCTGGATGGTGTCAAGCTTCTTGAGTGTTGTTGGAGCTGCACCCATCCAGGCAAGTGGGAAAGTGTTAACCGGACAGTAACTTTTAGCTTTCCACATATAATTTCACATGCATGGATGCTGAAAGTTGCTGGCTGATTCACTTGAGGGAGCACTGATTGGTCTGAATTTGCATTAATAATAGTGAAGCAATCAATACTGATTTTTGATCCTGATCTAGCCTAGAAGCAGAAGGTCAATTGTACCAAAACTCCTATAGATGCAGCTGAGATCAGTTAATGTATCACCGACCAACACTGAGCCAAGTCAGTTCCAAGCACAACAGTTCAATTTACCAGTCTGTCTATCAGGGAATGTTTCTCTTTAAATTTTAGTGGAATTGGTGCATTTTGCTGACCATCTTCGGTATAATCATTTTCCAACAGCTCTATGAAGATCTTTTCTTCTCTTAAAAACATTAGCTGGTGCAGAGATACAATTCCATGGATGCCAGATGTCTTCCAGGATCCTATTCTCATAATTTTTCTTTGTGATTCTACCTAAACTATTCTGTCATGGGCAACTCCAGTGTTGATAGTAGTCATGATGTGGAGATGCTGGCGTTGGACTGGGGTAAACACAGTAAGAAGTCCAACCGATTTATTTGATAGTAAACTCGCAAGCTTGCGAATTTACTATCAAATAAATTGGATGGACTTAAACCTGGTGTTGTCAGACTTCTTAATGGGCAACTCCAAACAGCTGTCAATCACGATCAAAAATGGGACTTCTCCCTTCTCTTGCGTTGGAAGACCAAGGTCTCCTTCACCAGCTCAGTTGAAATACACTAACTCAGCATCAATCAGGCATGGAAACAAAGTCTTCCTGCCCTATGTGGTTCAGTATCTGAATGGGTAGGAGTTATCAGAAGCACTGGGTGACACCCTCTCGTGTTACATCTGAAGATTTTCTTTTCACCTCCAGTTAAAAGGAGCTTTACACTTGATGCCTTTTCAAAGGAGAATTCAGAATCACAACGATAAGTAATTGAGTCATTTTCATGGAAAAAAAACACTTCAATAAATAAAAAATTCTTTCCCTCCTCATCACAAGAAGTAACACTTACTGATGCCTCTGTCCTCATGACTATCTTCATCTCGCTCATCTCGATCATTTTCCAGGTTGGACATTCGCACAGACATTTCTTTTTTTTAAAAAATTAGGTGAAAAGATTATTTTTGAGTATATTTGCAAATCAATTTTTCCAATCAATCTTTATTTACAAGGAGGTTAGGACTTCTTTCAGCTGACACATTAAACCCATTCTGGGAGCAGAGCCAAATCCAAAGGGCACTGGAGGTATCACAACACAAAACCATGAAATGAAAGAATTTATGGAGTTACATCAAAGGAATAAACAGATAATCTTAGAGCTGCACTTGTCTTACAGAGCTGCCTTTTCCATAGTGCTGACTTAGGCAGCAGTCAGGAAATAAATCTTCTGCTTTATGTGGCTCAATAGTTTATCAGGTCGTGCCATTAATATCAATAAACAACTGAATTCCCACATGTCTTAGAAGTGATAGATAAAATATTGTTTTACTTTGGTCTCTTGGTTTCAAAAGCTAAGTAAAGCCTGCCCTTTCGTTCCTACCAAAAGCAGTTTCATCCATTATATCAAACACTCCTAACTTGAGGTTTATGCTTTTCTTTATGCTACTTTCTGGAGTTTAAGAACATAAGAACATAAGAAATAGGAGCAGGAGTAGGCCATCTAGCCCTTCGAGCCTGCCCCGCCATTCAATAAGATCATGGCTGATCTGTTGTGGCTCAGTTCCACTTTCCCGCCCTCTCCCCATAACCCTTAATCCCCTCTCTTATCAAGAACCCATCAACCCGCTTCTTAAAAATATTTAGCGAGGCAGCCTCCACCACTTCAACGGGCAGAGAATTCCAGAGATTCACCACCCTTTGAGTGAACTTTTTTCTTCATGATTCTGGAAAGGTGGTTACTGTTCTTACCTTGTGCTGCAAGAGGAGACATGTGCTGGTGACTTCTCCTATGTATCTGGTGTCGATAAGCATACACTGCCAGAACAAGCACCATGATACACCCCATGATCCCACCAGCCACAGGTCCAACTGGGGCACTTTTGATCATGTTCAATGCTATAACCTCATCTCCTAGAATTAGGAATGGTTAAAAAAAAAGGTTACTTGGCTTAATATCTGTAAAAGTGTACATTCAGATATCAGTTATAACATAAGCATACAATTGAGCTTGAATCTAACAGTGTTGCAGTTTCTCATAGTGTCTCGAAAAATTTAACATCTGGTAACATATATCAACTTTTATCATGTAAGCAACACTAATGGCAGCAAGGAGGAGGCACCACCCTTGAAATTAGTACACTTCCCACTTTAGCAAAAAGGCATGAAGATTGGCTTAGTGATCCATAATCTGAAGAATCAGTCTCAGGCTTCAGAACTTCGAATGTTTCACCTTGACTGGAGTTGCACTGAGATGTGCATTAACTGGCAGAAATCAACTGAAGACAGTACAGGAGTCAGCTCTGCTGGCTGTAAAGTCATAGAGATTTATAGCATGGAAACAAGCCCTTTGGCTTAAGTCGTCCATGCCGCCCAGTTTTTAACCACTTAGCTAGTACCAATTGCCTGTGTTTGGCCCATATATCTCCATACCAATCTTACCCATGTAACTGTCTGAATGCTTTTTAAAAGATAAAATTGCACCCGCTCTACTAGTATCTCTGGCGACTCGTTCCAGACACTCAACATCCTCTGTGTGGAAAAAATTGCCTCTCTGGATCCTTTAGTAACTCTCCCCTTTCACCTTAAACCTATATCCTCTAATTTTAGATTCCTCTATTTTTGGGAAAAAATGTTGACCTTATCTATGCCCCTCATTATTTTATAGACTTCTATAATATCACACCTAAGCCTCCTACACTCCAGGGAAAAAAGTCCCAGTCTATCCAGTCTCTCCTTATAACTCAAACCATCAAGTCCTGATAGCATCCTAGTAAATAATTTCTGCACTCTTTCTAGTTTAATAATATCCTTTCTATAATAGGGTGATCAAAATTGTACACAGTATTCCAAGTGTGGCTGTATTAATGTCTTGTACAACTTCAGCTAGACTCCTGTATTCAGTGTTTTGACCAATGAAACCAGGCATGCCGAATGCCTTCGTCACCACTCTGTCTATCTGTGACTCCACTTTCAAGGAGCTATGAACCTGTATCCCTAGATCTCTTTGTTCTATAACCGTCCCCAACACCCTCCCATTAACTGAGTAAGTCCTGCCCTGGTTTGATCTACCAAAATGCATCACCTTGTATTTATCTAAATTAAATTCCATCTGCCATTCATCAACCTACTGGCCCAATTGATCAGGATCCTGTTGCAATCCTCGCTAACCTTCTTCAATGTCTACTATGCCACTAATCTTGGTGTCATCTGCAACTTACTAACCATGCCTCCTACATGCTCAACCAAATCATTAATATAAATGATAAATAACAGTGGACCCAGCACCAATCCCTGAGGCACACTGCTGGTCACAGGCCTCCAATTTGAAAAACAACCCCCTACAACCATCCTTCATCTTCTGCCATCCAGCCAATTTTGTATCCAATTGGGGATCTAATCCTGGATCCTATGAGATTTAACATAATACAACAAACTACTATGTGGTACCTTGGTCCCATAGACAAGAACCTGCCTGGACTATCCAGGTTCACTGAAATATGGGGCTCTATTTTCGATCCCAGATTCAGGAAGCTAATGACCAGATCATTTCTGATAAGAACACAGCACGGTGGCACAATGATTAGCATTGCTGCCTCACAGCGCCAGGGACCAGGGTTTGATTCCCAGCTTGAGCCGCTCTGTGTGTTGAGTTTGCACATTCTCCTCCTATTGGCGTGGGTTTCCTCCCACAGTCCGAAAAATGTGCTGGTTAGATCAGTGGCTTTGGAACATCAACAGTCATGAAAGGCACTATAAATGCTATTCTTTATTTTTCGATTTCTTAAGATATAAGAAAAGCACCACTTAGTAGGCTAGGTGGCACAGTAGGCTATGTGGCACATTGTGAGGCATCAATGCTAACCTTTACCAATGTCAGGGACCTGGGTTCAATTCGTGGTTTGGGTCACTGTTTGTGCCTTTCATGACTGTTGATGTTCCAAAGCCACGCACCTAACCAGCACATTTTTGGACATGGAAGGAAACCCATGCCAACATGAGGAGAACGTGCAAACTCCACACACACAGTGACCCAAACCACGAATCGAACGTGGGTCCCTGGCGCTGAGGCAGCAATGCTAATCACTGTGCCACCATGCTGCGTTCTTATCAGAAATGATCTGCATGTTCTCCCTATCTCTGTGTGGGTTTCCTCTGGGTGCTCTGGTTTCCTCCCACAGTCCGAAAGATGTGCTGGTTAGGTGCAGTGGCAATGTTAAATTCTCCCTCAGTATACCCTAAAAGTTAACGTTTATTTATTAGTCACAAGTAAGGCTTATATTAACATTGCAATGAAGTTGCTGTGAAATTTGACCTGAAAAGGTGCCCAATGCTGGCAACTAGGGATTTTCACAGTAACTTCACTGCAGTGTTAATGTAAGTCTACTTGTGACACTAATAAATAAACTTTAAAAACTTTAAAACTAATTTTAACTTAAAAAACTCTAAACTTTTCTGGGTCTTGACCTCATGTCACATCAGTGTCAATGACACAACGTGGCTTTTAAACCCAAAGGTTCTAATTAGACTAGCCATGAGTTCAGTGTCCAAGAAGTGACAGAGTGCTAACTGGAAGCCAGAGCTATTCCTGGAGGGTGATTTGCAAAGGCTGATGGCACTTGTGGCTGGGCTTGCTGTTGTTTTGAGGGAAGCAGGAAAGCAGAGGACTAGCAACCTCACTCAAGTGCTCAAATGCTCACTCACTTACTTAATCCACTCTGCTCAAACAGGGGCAATTCTATGCTACCACAAACACCTGCTTGACTATGATTTTAAATTGTGCCATACACCATGGCCAGAATTTTCCGTTCCTGTTTGCGTTGGATGGGTTTGGTAACTGGCATGGAAAATATCACGAGAAGTGCAAAGTCGCGTTTTAGATCACTGTGAAAATATGACATGATTGTCCCCTCCTCTTGTCAGTGACAGGCCACATTTCCCAACGCTGAACATGGAATGCCATTTTAACACTTTTACATATTATCAGGCCCACACCGGAATCATCCACCCTGTCAAAAAATCCATCCCCAGTGGTGTGATGGCAAAACAGTGTAAAGTGTGACTGGTCTCTGAAGGCGTGCACTTGGCAAGTAGACTTCCCATGTGAGCTCTGGTGGCTGCAGTGCTCAGAAGGAGACAGTTATGCCCAGGCATCAAGTGGACACTACCCTGGGGGTGCAGCAACTTGGTTGAACTGGTTTGATCGCTTTCGGCTGGGGTGACCTTTAAAAATGGTGCCCAGAATCACTAAGTACCTGAGATGATGGTGGGATAGGCGAATCAGGGGTTGGTGATATGTCGTGTGATCCATTTTTTTTCAAATGTCCACATTATATGGCTGAGAGTGCTGCTATTGCTGGTGATATTAGGCTGTGTTGTTGTGTTTATCGCTGAATCAACATTTGATGGATTTTGGTTTTGAATTTTCTCCATAAATGTAGTGTTGACACAATGCAGGCCAGCTTTTGGTAGTGGGCCATGAACAAATATCATACTTTGAGTTTTTTCTCTCTCATGGTGCAGTGAGGACATGTGAGATTTTCTGTGACAAAGCTACCTGCTATAATGTCCCCATTGACTGGGTAGCAAAGTTTTATTGTCACTAGAAGAGTGGAACAGATGAGTGGGAGAACCAGAACCTCAGTTGCATTAGGAAGCCAGACTTCTTTTCTTTTTGGCATAAATACGAGGATAGGCTACTTCTCTCCGAATTATAAATCTTTTATAGTAAAAAAAAACTTTATTTGATAACACAATTTAAATATAGCTCTAAGAAATGAAGCAGCTTAACCATTAAGAGTTGAACAATATTTAAAAATGAAAGGAAGTAACTTTACTTCCTAGCTTTAGGCTATTCCAGTACTAAATAAGCCCCATTCATGCATAGATCAAAACCACTTTCAAATAAATAGTTAGCAAACCCAGGCATATTTGATATAAATTGTGTTGACAGTCTTTAACCTTTGAGAGAGAAATTTTGTGGAGATAAAGCGAATTCTCAGGAGCAGCCAGTACATTCCTCTGATTTCAGCAGACCTGCACTGCAGTTCCCTAGTTTTTTCCCTGCTATAGACCTAGCTCCTCTCATCACCACACCAGCATCTGACTGATAACTAAAAAACCCAGGGGAAACCTTCATCTATAAACAAAAATCCATCAGTTCTATCTGAAGTAAACACTACATAGCTAAAATGAATGATTATTCTGCTCTCCCAAAATGTCGGCTGCATTCCTTCCACAGATACTGACTGCCTGTAGAATAAAGCTAAATTTCAAACATTCCTCTTAAACATAAAACAATATACACTTAGATCAATTGCACTTTCATTGCACTGGAATACTCATTCAGGTGTAGAAGGATAAGATGACTGCAAAGAGATGATTTTCTGGGGTATGATCAAATGGGCAATTTTGTAATCACCTAGTAGCTTTTGAAAGATGGATTGCATTTGATTTTTTTTTGTCCCACCCAAAAGGTATGAAGGACTCTCTTTTTACAGTATTTTCCTGAGTTCTGTTCAAGTTTGGGTATGATTGGAGTTCTGTTCAAGTTTAGGTACGACTTTGAGGAAGGTCAGAGCAGTTTCTTGTCGTAGACAGGTACTCCTGATCTAGTGGGTCTGCTTATCCATAAAGTATTGTAAGTATTGCAGTGTTGTTTGATGGAACTGGAAATCTGTTCATAAGTTTGAATGACTCTGCTTTCAATAAACTGAGAGCACTTGTGGCAGCCTTCGCACATCAAGACCTGAAATTTCCATTCTACACACCACCTGGATATAAAGTGATGGGCTTCATTTAAGGAGCTTGAACAGGAAAAAACTAGCTACAATCATCTGTCTTCAGTGTTACAAGATAAAACTTAGAATGCTGTGATATTACCATTTGTACCAAACTATGTTCATGGGTAGTCACTGGGAATAACAGTATTCAACACAGATTAACAAATTGTAAATATGTCAACTGGGGATGTAATACACCTCAGACTGAAGCAGCTTGTTGGCTATCTACCAAATGATAACAACTCAGGCTAGAAAACATGACAGCTAACAAACTGGATAAAAATAGAAAAAGAAAATTAAGTCAGAAGAAATAACACCAATGGAATTAGGGAAAAGAGACAGCAATGGAGATTATGACAATTTTAATGTTAAGCATTGAAAAGCCTTTAAGGTCTGTTTTATTAATTTAGCATTTTAATTAGCCAGTTTTTTTTCTCTATTCATTCATGTGACATAGGTGTCACTGGCTCACCAGCATTTATTGCCCATCCCTAGTTGCCCAGGGGCAGTTGAGAGACAACCACATTGCTGTGGCTCTGGAGTCACATATAGAATCCATGAAAACAAGAATGTGGGCAAGCCAATATTTGAAACACGAATGATTATCAAAACCAAAAAGGGGTTACTGCTACAGCATGATGGAAGTGAATAAACTTTCTCTGACACACTTGAATTTCAATTTACAGGAATGGTGTTGACGAAACAGATTCCTTGATGAGAAAAGGGTAATGGGATAACTTCTCTCCTTTTAAATAAAAAGTCAGGTACTTTTAACAGACGGTCTAATCCCTATAGGGTGTAGAAGGATGGATTAGTAAATTTGCTGACGACAGTTGGAGGAGTTGTAGACAATGAGGATGGATGTTACAGTTTGCAGAGGGACATAGGTAAGCTGCAGAGCTGGGCCGAGAGGTGGCAGATGGAGTTTAATACAGAAAAGTGTGAGGTGATTCACTTTGGTAAGAATAACAGGAGTACAGAATATAGGGCTAATGGAAGGACTCTTAGTAGTGTTGACGAGCAGAGAGATCTCGGGGTACATGTGCATAGCTCCCTGAAAGTTGGCACCCAGGTTGATAAGTTTGTTAAGAAGGCGTACGGTGTGTTAGCTTTTATTGGTAGACGGATTGAATTTCGGAGCCATGAGGTCATGTTACAACTGTACAAAACTCTGGTGCGGCCGCACTTGGAGTATTGCGTACAGTTCTGGTCGCTGCATTATAAGAAAGATGTGGAGGCATTGGAAAGGGTGCAGAGGAGGTTTACCAGGATGTTGCCTGGTATGGTGGGATGGTCTTATGAGGAAAGGCTGAGGGACTTGAGGTTATCTTCATTCGAGAGAAGGTTACGAGGTGACCTGATTGAGGCATACAAGATGATCAAAGGATTGGATAGGGTGGACAGTGAGAGCCTTTTACCTTGGATGGTGATGGCTAACACAAGGGGACATAGCTTTAAATTAAGGGGTGGTAATTATAGGACGGACGTCAGAGGTAGTTTCTTTACTCAGAGGGTAGTAAGGTTGTGGAATGCCCTGCCTGCAGCAGTTGTGGACTCGCCAACTTTAAGGGCATTCAAATGGTCAGTGGATAGGCATATAGATAACATTGGAATAGTTTAGGTTAGAGGGTCATTAGATTGGTTCCACTGGTCGGCGCAACATCGAGGGCCGAAGGGCCTGTACTGCGCTGTAATGTTCTGTGTTCTAAAAAACCATTGCAAAAAATTCCTTGAAACTATCATTTATCGTTTGACCAATTAAAATGTTAACATCCAGTGTTACTTGCTCTCTTGGATGCATTCTTATGGGCTGTAACAAATTGGATAACCCTCCTAAAGATTTAACTGGATGCCTCGAGGATAGTAAATAATTCACAATGTAAATGGATAATTATGTTGTCTCTCACACTACTTTAACATCCTTATTGCCCATTGTACCATTCTTACCTAAGGCAGGCATGTCATCTATATATGGGCTCTTGGCCCCCACAATTCCTCCAAAGCATTCTTTCTGGGAAGCACAATATGGTTCATCCAGATGTGTTTTTCCATCACTGTCCACCATACACCATTCACAATCTAAAACGCCAAAACAATCACTGAAATATAAAGAAAGGAATCTGTCATTAGACATGTTTTTTTTTGTTATCTCTACTTTTCTCTCCAAGCTAGTGATTGTGCTGGATTTTGGGTCCAAAGACACCAATTGCCCCCGATATCTCACTTAAACGACCAATCTCGAGGATCAACTTAGACAGTTGAGTGCTTCCAAGCAATTTGAAATATCATAACTGAACTAGTTCTGTCTTCATCCACTGTCATTGCACTTTCCAGAAAGGTTCACTGAGTAGGAATCAAAAGGAAATCGCGTTGATTTTTCATCTTTCACGGCCTAGGATCGAATTAACTCAACTGCTTTCCTGTCTTAGGTTGGTTAACATTTCATGGATGTGCAACAGCATTGTCACCAGAGTAACCTTACGATGGTAGGAGCAATATAGGTTAATAAACCATCAATTGTTACTGAAGCTAATTTTCTTCTTCGTAAGGCTCAGAACTTATCCAAACCAGTTTCCCCGAATACTTCTGGACTCTATTTAAAACAACAAAACATTCAACTTAAAAGTCAGAAATTAATTTTTACAAAATCTTAATTCCTTACAATTTTGTTTTCTTTGAAAAGGATTCCTGGATTTTGATTGATCTGACGATCAGGGATAAAACAATAAATCCATTCTCTTGCAATTTCTATTGCAAAGAGAAAAATGATTGTTTCGCTCATCTCCAGGCCCCACATTTGCACATTGTAACCTTACCCGCTTGATGTCCTTTGACTGCATCTGGTGTTAATGCACTGTGGGAGGCTTTCCTGTAGACTGGGGTCAAAAGCAGCAAGCGTCAGTGGCTCCTGATGGACTTCACAGCTAGGATTTCTATTTTATTAAAAAAGAAATCAATTACTCACATAGTAAGCATTTGCTGACATATCAGTTCCTTTTAAAAATTATTAAGCATGTCTCATTTCTCCCATCTCCCTTGAAGGTATCGATTTCTTGACGAGTTTTGGTTCTCATATGTGGTACGTTGGCTATTCATACGTTCTTCATAAATGAGCCGAGACTATGAGTTTCGGCAAGCTGTTCCACAATGGAGGACCCAACAGAAACATACCTTACCCGTACCAGACTAACATGCGTACTGATGGTTTTCAGCAGAGCAAGTCCTGTTTGAATTTGTTTTCTCCCTAACACAGCACTGAAGCTATAATAGTGCCCTCAGTGTTGCTTCTGCGATCAGCTAACTCAGGACAGGCCAAGGATTAAACTGGGAATCGTTCTGCATTGTATATTTTATACTGCACACATTTCCTCAAAAGCTGTTCCGACATTTATTACTTAACGTCGCCTGTTCTCTTTCAAACAATTTTAGCTCCTGGAACGTGTCCTAAAGCTCTCAACCATCAAACTCATTGCTGGGAATGGTGAGGGATTCAACAAATGTAATATTTGAGAATTTTTAACACAGTTATAATTCAGTGAGCAAATGTTACTACCATCCAGGACAAATTACACTTCAAAAAAACATGGAATGAGTCTTGCCTGCTCTCTGCATTGGTCAAGTTGCCAGTACATTCATTCACCTCCAGAGGGCATTCACAGGGGCACTCACACTCATTTTGTTCCATTCTGAACAAAAACAAGAAACTGGTTATCATTAATTGCACAGTGAAGTTAATTTCAAGAGAACAAAATTCTTAGGTTTTTAGCCATTTATTTTTTGAACAGATGCACTCATTGAAATTTCATCTCTCCTTCCCTTACTCCTCACCTACAAAAGCCCTTTCCGCATCTTGATCAAACTCCCTCAAAATAACATGGAGTTATTAATATCAGTTACTGGTTCAGAGAAGATAACTAACTTGTTCAATAATATTGCTATGTTGGTACACTAATATATTACGGCACTCTTGTCTTCATAAAGAGGCATGGACATTTTCAACAGCTGTTATTCCTTTTAAGACTTCATATATAATACATTCATGACAGTCCACAAGCAGATGGGATTGGTGCTTAACAATCAGGAAAATCCAATGAATCCAAAGTTCTGGTGGCAGGAAGAACTAAAAGTTTTAGCGTAGGGGCTCACAATTTTGTGTTGCAGCCAGAATCTAACAGGTTTCCATGTCATTTAGTGTGTGGAAAAATCATGATTGCAAAGGTTAGATGCACCTACTGTCCACCCCTTTAGGCCCGAGAGGTAGTCCCAAGAATTTAATAATTCATTTACCTGTTCAGCAGATACTAGAGAACAGGTGGAGGCTCTACTGAGGATTTTAAGTGCCCTAAAAATTTGCTGATCATTCACCTCTTTTGTTCAGAGGTTCAAATCTTCACATCCATGAAAGGTTCAGGTTCTCCAGTGGGTGCTTCCACACAGTGAGGCTGCTTACCACCTCCCTCCTCCTCCTCCTACCCCCCAACCCAAAAAAAAAGCAAGTAGCTCCTTCCTTGCAATATGGGACATAGTCAACTAGTACAGCAATCCAAGAAGCAGGAATCCTGCTCCTCCATGCCTGCTCCCTTAAAAATATCCACTTACTGTCACAATCTTCAGAGTAATGTTGCAAATTACAAATCCAGATATTAAAATTCAATGTATAGATCTATTGAGATATTTATGGTTTACACAACCTACACTTTGGAATTTTCAACACTGACATTATTTCTAAGTAAATTTTTATATTTATGTCTATTCAGTGAGGGTCATGTGGAACTAAGGCAACATTTCATAATGTGATCAAAATGGGTAGAAATATTTCATTAAAAATTTGCCTTAAAAAATACATATCATTCAGACTTAAGTGAATGCTTCCACAGAAAATCTCAAATATGTATAGATTTTATTATCAAATTGTGTTTGAGAGATGTGTGGAAGTTGTCTTTCTCATGAAGCATGCTTGCACTAGGCCTCTGGTCAAGGAGAGGTAGTTGGCTTTTGCCCCAGTTTTATGCTGATTCATGACATAGGAAGGATTATTTCTAAAAGAATAAAAAGATGACATCATTTGTAATAAATTCTCTTCCTAAAATGTGGGTGATGCTCAATTGACAGGACAATATGATTTTCTCAGTCCCACAGTCATGGACACCATGTTACAACTCACTGTGCCAACCACTATGTTTGTCACAGATTCACCATCTTACCAAGATACCCTACAACTTGAAGGCATATTAAGTGATTCTGCCCAAATGACCAGACAGTATATGGAACAGAAGGAGTAAGGTTTATTAAAAAAATCTCATCAATATGTTTAACTCATCTTGCTCTTTCAAATGCTGACTGACCAGCAATGCATTTTTAAGACTTTAAGTATCTATTTCTTCCATGTATGCATTAAGAATGTCATGGCTGAAAACAGTGGCAACTGTCACATATGATTGTGCCACAGAATCTGATAAGCACTAATAATAATTTACCAGTTGATTGGTTTTGTGCAATACTGCATTTCCTCAGAAGCAATGCAAAATCCTATCAAGTAGATATCATTCGTGTTACTCACCTGTGACAGTTCAGGCAAAGCCTGTCCACCATACTGCAGGCACAGAAAGCAAGCGCATCACACGTTTCGTTAACAATTCCAAGAAACGCATTGGTGCCAGGAATCCTGGTTAATCGATACTTCGAACAATGGCTACCATGGACAAGGTTGGTCAGATCACCCTATCAAAAGTAGTAAATGAAAATAACACGAAGTACTCACAAGCACAAGATGTTCAATTAAGTTTTTCCAATACAATTGGCTCAGTGGATAAATGCAGCACTTGCATGTTGCTGTGAAATGCCGACCTGCTCAATCTCAAGTCTGCTAAATTGAAAGGGTAACAATGGAGCTATTACATTTGGCCTCATCACTCTTAGACTGGAAAAAAAAATACAAATAAGAATTTTTGTCCCTGCTGGCGTAGTTCAAATCAAATGTTTAATGGTAGGTTTTAGACAATTTTTCAAGCTTTGTCCATTTGCATAGCTTCAGGTACAGATTGGACAATTGCATGCAGAAGGTCATTGTTCACAGCAAATAAGAACATGCACATGAAATTTAAGGGAAAGGAGGTAACTAAAGGGTCAGAACAGGTGGGATTTCAACAATTCTGAATGCTTTTGCAAAGGCTTAACTGGCATTCAAGGGTGAAAGGGCAGGTATTAAGAAAAGCCAGAATGAAGGGAAAGAAAACTTTATTTAGGCACAAGTCTGAAAGTCAGTAACAAAGAATCCAAATCCTGTTTGATGTCTGCTGAAGTAAATATGGTGCTTTATGAAGGGCTTGTGAGGAGTTTAGTCATCTGCCACCACAATGAGCTATTCCACAGGCCATCATGGAAAATTTCTGAGAGATTGCCTGGTACTGAGGGGGTTAAAGCTGAGTTTCATGGCACAGTTGACAAGCTCACTGAATGTGCCAGTCCTCTGCTGGACGGTATTGTACGTGTCCTTGCAGCAGCTACACAGCTTTACATCAGGGTTGCTGACTACAGATAAACCTGAAAAACTGTCACCTATAGTCACAGCTAAGCAGTTGTTCCAGGGAAAGCAGAAAAGATTGGTCACAGTTTAGAGATTGATCGCTCTGAAAAGCCTTTCTTCATGCAGTATCACTGAACATATGATAGGCTGTGACTGGAATGTTTCTGAGGAAGCACCGAGAAGTACAGTTGGTCAGGTGTTCACACAAGTTATTGGTGCCTTCAGTCTACAGTTTATTTTGCGAAGAGGAGCCTCTGTATGCAGATAACACCTGCCAAAATGAGGTGTGTTCATTTCTATTTGCATTTGCAGCTGTGGGTAGCAGCCACAGAGCACAGATCATGTCCTGTGCAGTTTGCTCTATCTGGTATCCTTCACTTCTTTCAAATCCCTCAGATAAGGTAATTTTCATTCCTAGTACTGATGGTAGGTACCTGCTGCTATACAGTATACTCGATCTAGATGTGATGTTTACCATCAAGGAGTCAGTACTAACATGAGGAGTCCCTATTAGGATATCTTGATTTTGGGTGGGGAGAAGAGGGAAGCGTTCAACTGTTTCAGCCCCTCTATCTCCCATCTTACACTGTTATGCAGAATTCTTGTGTTCAAGGACTCAGATAGGAATAAATAAAGATAAACTTTTTCCATTGGCTGGAAGGTTAATAGCAAGAGAACACAAATTGATTGGCAGAACCATCCGAGGCAATATACAGGAAAAGTTTGTTATAATGATAAATGGTTAGGATTTGAAATGCACTGCCTGATAAGGTGCTGCATACAGATACAAAAGAATTGCAGGGACGTAGTGCAAGAACAGGTACGACTAACTTGATTGTTCTTCAAAAGAGTTGTTGAAGATTCACTGGTCCTATTGGCCTCTTTCTGTGCTGTGCTGATCTGGATACTATGATTCTTTTCTCTGGTTTTCTCAATGATGTAGGAGGCATATTTCTCCCCACAATGCACTGGATGGTATTGTAACACAATGTTCATAAAAATAAAATTAAGCTTCAGTTCCCACAAAACTGAGTTTCCAATCTAACTGGGGATGTTCATAACTGCTTGCACAATATTCAGTACCATTTGTAACTCTTCAGATACTAAAGCAATCATATGCAGCAAGACATGGTTTACATTCAGGCTTGGGTTTCTAAGTAGCAACTAACATTCACACCACATAAGCACGAAGCAATAACTATCTCCAGCAAGAAGAATCTAACCATCTCCCGCTACCATTAAATGGCATTAGCACCACTGTATCCCCCCACTAACAACATCCTCGGTGTTTTCAGAAACTGAACTAAAACAGCCATATAAATTGCGTGGCTACAAGAGCAGATCAGAGACTGGGAATCCTATGGCAAGTAGTTCATTCAAAACCTGTCTACCATCTATATGGCACAAGTGTGGTGGAACGCTGTCCACTTGCCTGAATGTGTATAGTTCTAACATCAGAATTTCAACACTATCGAAGACAAAGCAGCACTTTAGACTGGCACTCCACCCACCACCTTCAACATCCACTCCCTCCATGATCAACACAAAGTCAGAGCAATGTTTACCCATCCACAAGATGCACCACAGAACTCACTAATTCTCTTTCAACAGCAGATTCCAAACCCATGACCTCTATAACACAGGACAGGGGCAGCAGATGCTATGGGAAGACCTGCAAGTTCCCCTCCAAGACACACACCATTCTGAAGTGGAACTATATCAGCATTCCTTCACTATTACTGGGTCAAAATTCTGGAATCTCCTCCCTAGCAGTAATTTGGGTGTGTACCTACACCACCACGTGGACTGCAGCAGTTCCAAAAGGTGGGTCAGCACTACCCTCTCAAAAGCAATTAGGGATGGGCAGCAAATGCTGATCCAGCCAATGACACCCATATCCTGTGAAAGAATAAAAGGGTATGACTGCAGAGACAAAGCCTGTATGTAGGATGAGTAAATTTATCTTACTTGGCTGTTTGATCATTCCAGATAGTGGCTTGGGAATGAGGTCATAACAGTTATTTTGGGCACAGTGCTATGAAGTTTTATGGGAAGAAAATAAACAGTTAAAGTGAAGGGGAAAGAGGAGAATCTAAAATATCCATTTAATTAAAAAGGAAAACTGACTATTATTTTCAGGAACAAAAAAAATTAAGTCAACCTCAATCTGTTACAATTTCAACTGAGTTCTCAATTCATATTCAAAAGATTAAAACAACCTGCTGAATTTGGTTCTGCTTGCTTGAAGCACACACACTGTTTAAAAGCAGACTTACTACAATGCTGGTGTTGAACTTGTAGAATCGCTGCACTGTCCTGTCACTGAAACTGTTGCAAAGGTTTTTCTTCACAAAATTGGGATGATTTAGAATGTCATTTGCCACCAGAGGTTCCTGACAGGAAAAAGAGGAAAAACAATTTAACGGCAAAGTCCATATTATCAGTTGACTTCATGTTTCTGACACCAGGGAGAATACAGAGGTGCTTGTTGTAGTCAGAGCCCAGCGCACCTTCACCTTACTCAATGGCTCTGCCATTCCCAACAATTCTTTTCCTCTTCTTGCAAAGAAGGAAATATGCCAGGATGGTAAGAACACAAACAAAACTGCTGACTTATCTATACAAATATTCTCTGTCTGATATGGAGTGTACGTTGTCCCTGTTGGAACACATTCCACTTCTCTAATGTAACTGGCTCCAACTATCCACAAGGATTCCCCTGGAACTGAACTGTTTAGAACTACACAGTTTATCAGCATACAATATTGATATGGCTTCTACCATGTGTCCAACTGGAACCACTCCTTAAAAGAGGCCAATTGGAACCACTGTAATAGTTGTACAAAAATAAATTAGTGACTAGTCACTAGTGTGGCTGTGAAAAACCCACTGTTTTAGTCATGTGTACTAATTTTAGTGCAATACACCTGACATACAACACAGATAAATGTGCTTTAGGTGTATATTTATTTAACATTTACCACTGTTCAGTGGTTAAGAAAGAAAATCATGCACAACAATTGAAACATCCAAACACTTTTTAGACTAACCAATTTATGAACAAATGCACAAAGAGTTAAAGTACGCAAGCTTATGGCGTGCAAATAAGTACTGAGATCACACGCTCAAACCTCTGTCTTTTACTCATTTAAAAAAAAATCATAAATTCAATTAGTCATTACTGGATACCAAATTAGCCACATCTGGCTACTGGCTAATGGAGTGGATAACGCTGAATTAAAGAACTGTGTTGCAGTGTAATTTGAGGCCACAGGGAGAATTCCGAATCCCATTGAAAGACATACCACTCTAGACCATCAATTAGCCAGTCTGGATCAATCATCAACAGCCCTCTCAAATACAGCTCATCTGATTCTGATATTGGGTTATCTATCCTGCCACAGAGAATCACATTTGTTCTAATATTCAGTCTCCTGGCAGATTAACTTACAGACAACACAATGGCAAAAGAAAACTTATTTACCTTTCTCCCTGAAGCTTCTCCCTGCTTATTGAAAGTACAAAAATTAATTTGGAGTCATCTAAGAAATACTGGAACAAGAATGAGTCCCTCCAAGTCAGCCATCCACCTAGTTGACAAAGTTTTGACTAGTTCCATTGGCGTGTTTAAAATTAATTGCTCAAAACTAAATTCTTTCAATACCTTGTGGGTAATATGTTGTTGTTCCACAGGAGCATGGCCTTTTGGGTCAATCAGAGTTGGATGTGCCAAGAGATAACCTTTATCTTCCATAATAAAGCACCTATTGAAAAAAACCCAAATCAATGTTAAGAGAGTGTGTCCAAGGAAGCTTCCATCACTGTAGAACAATTGAATGGCTAAATTTTACATTTAGTAGGCCACTACCTTCTTTTTATAAAGTTTGATGATGTAAAAAGAAAGCAGAGACCCAGCAATCCACATTTTAAGAAGGCACCATTAAAATGAAACGTGAAAAAATGTGAAATTTATAAAGAGTTAATATACAGCCTCTGCCACAGAATTGGAAAATATCAATCTGTGCTTCCTTCCTGGGCACCTACATAGCACAAAAGAACAAAGGAAATGTTCTTCTTTTGCTAATGACAGAACAGATCAGTTACAATTGTTTTAAATAGTCTAACTGATGGAATCTAGATCTTCATTAAGTTGAGTAATTCTGTGTTGGTGTTACCTGATCTTGTTGCCTCCATCTTGATTACAGATGGGTAACAAATCCAAAAGAACTTTATAGAAGTATCGCAGTGTAAAATCAACACCCATCACTGCTACAGCATGCCCTGGTGCTGAAAGAGATCTTTGAAGAAAGAAAATAATATTTTGATATATTTTTTACTAATATCCACCGAAACAACAGTACACTTTGGCTTTTTTTTTTGAATTTCATTTTATCTCAATTTTTCAGAAAGAATCAACACAAATCATTCTTGAGTAATTATTCAGAAATCCACAGTTGAAGATGTTACGCTCAGAGAAAATGGCCAACAGTACTGCCACATTTCATCTTTCTTTTTAAAAAAGGTTTAATCAATAATAATGAACACCATGATGAAATTGGAACTTAGATCAGGTTAGTTTTACAGAGAAAATAAAGGGATGCCACCTTCATGAAAAACATGTTTTAAAAGCAGAAATTCTGGGAGAAGAGTCATGCAGTTTTGTCTAGTGCAGTTACCTATATAAATTTGTATTTCTTAAATTAAAAAAAGGTTTAATAAGTATTTTCACAAGGGTGATGCATTTCTAACACACTGTATAGAATTAATGGCTTAATGGAAGTTTGAAATCTGAAGTTTACCTGGAAGAATGAATAGTGTGGCTGAGAGTTACCACATAACCAGCTCCTCCAACATCAAGGTATGGACCAGTAAAGGTAATTAGAGCTGGGTTAGCCATCGCATGGAGATACCTAGTAACAACAGTACAATTTCTCTAAGTACAGTTTTTTTATACTTGATATTTATTTTTATCAAGGGCAAAAGTTTATTTTCCCCTCTGGTATATTGTTTCATATTATCCTGCTCCCAGACTTTTAATATTGCTTCCTGGGAGGTGAACGAAAGCCACCATATTAACACTTTCTGTATTTCCTTCCCTGCAGGGAAGTGAATGGTCTTGGTGCGAATCCTGGACCAAAACAAACGAGGCTGAGCTAAGTAACAAAGACCCTGTGGCACCACATTGTGGCTCAGGCATACCAGCCACACAATTTGCTCATATTATGACTGGTTTGACTATTAATACATTAGCAAGAGAAACTGAAGGGCACTAACTGGCCCCAGTATTTCTGAGTTACGAAAGGAGAATCTCTGTGCTCCACATCATTATTCAGTGAACCCTGTCGAAAATACATGCATAGCTACTGAGCAAAGACATAATAGGCTTGGTTGAGGTGCCCCCACAGTTCAATAGCTTGCCAACTCTCAGCATCTAGCTTCAAACACAAGTTGCCCTCAGTCAGAGAAGAAAAAAGAAATACACCCATGATGTTCAATGCAGCTTGCTCAAGTGAGAAATAAAGCAGGCAGCCAAGGGAATTATTGAATTTGAAACAAATACAAATAAATCAAATAATCTTGGCTGCAACATCAACAAAACAAAATGTTAACCACATGAACACAAAAAACCATCATTAATCACTTCACTGCGAGGACAGGCCCTGTTCACTGGAGTGAGACACAAACATTTTTTTAAATAAAGAGGTTTCGCTAGTGAGGCTATGTGGAAAACTCTTCCTGCAGATCCTGTAAAACTCACCACTGTCTCCTGGTGGGATCAAATGCTTTATCCATGAGAGAACCAGGGTAAATCCGAAGCACCCCATTGGGCGTTGCTATGTAACGCCGAACAATGTAACTGTTCAGGATACTGATTTCCATTTGTGACATCCATTCATCTGTTACATGACTGGTAGCCATGACTTCATTCCTGACAGAAGACTACACACAGGCAGGGGGAGAAAAAACACACACAGGACTTCTTAAAAGATATGCCTGAGAAGTTTCAAAGCCGTGAATCAATCCTGTTAATACGCTTTTTAAACAGATTGTATGAAATTGTAGAGACAGTTCCCTCATATATTAAAAAAGGATTCTGTGTAGATTTCAGTGTTCCAATTTATCCAGGCCAGGGAAAGATAATTTGTCTAATTTCACACAAGTGAAAACCTGATCCATTCCCCAAAGGGATTTTTTTTTTTTAAATTGAGAAACCTAGTGAAGAGTCAAGGGTTACAGTGCAGGACACCACCAAGGTCAAAAAGAGTCGCAGATTAATCGGGAACTATGATTGGGTGATGTTAAGCTTGGGTTTTAAAATCATGAAGATTAGAGGAGAAAGGAAAGACACAGGAAGACAAGGGGTACCAGTTTTGAGATCATAGGAAGATTTAGTTGAGGTTAAAAGATACTATAAAGATCCACAATTTTAAAACAGTGAGAACACCAGGAAAATGAAGGAATGTGCAGGTGGTCCATGAAAAGAGCAAGTAAAGAAAGTTTTGGGATGGAGTATTAATCTGCAATGTGTTAGTATCACATAATTTAGCAGATGTGTGAATAATTTCCCCAGAAGCAGCATATTAATTTCTCTCCTAATTTAGAGATGGAATGAGGATTCCAATTCTCTGTAATGACTTGGGGTTAGAAAGGAACAGGAGAAGAGAGCAGTGGAATTTTTATACTGATCCACCTCATCCGGCAATTCAACTATAGATGTCTTGTTTTGTTGGCAGAAAGCATTCTCAATTGTATGATACCAGGGTGAAGTGCTAATGACGACAGCGGTTGGAGCAATTTTAGATGATGAATTAAAAACCAAGAAAAGGTGCATCACACAACATTGAATTATATTTACTAATTTGATATTTTTTCTCTTCATAATGTATTTATTAAACATACCAAGGGTCATAAACAATTCTGAAATTGAGTTCATACCTTAAGGCTACTGAGAGGGTTTATCCTTTATCAACTTACATAAATTTGATTAGCAGTTCTCTTTAGGATATACACATTGACTATTTACAAAACTGGAATGCCAATTTGTGAAAAGCAAGTCACTTATTTAGCAAGAACTAGCGGTCCTGTAAAATACAGGACTTTTTTATGCATAACTATGATTTGAAACTGGCTGGGCATTAATTAAACTTCACTTTGGCACCATCGTTAAGCAATATTTCAAGCACAGTTAGTACTTCAGAATAAAAAGCCTCATTTTTCATTTCTTCTCAATGTATAACACAACAAAATAAATCATTATAGTGTAGGGATATTGCCTCCCCCTCACCATTAGCTCTTGGCAGAGTTGGTGCCTGAGTTTCTGATCAGTATCTGACCAGCTGTAGGGACTCAGTAGTGTTCAACAAGTGACTGCTAAGACAGAGATACCTCAACTTCTGTGCATCAAATGATAGGACTCTTCTCATGATTTTCTCGGGCTGAAGCAAACTGATACTGAACTGAGCTTTAAACTCAGCTCAGTATCAGTTTTCTAGGCCCTGAACAAAGTTGTGAAATAACTTATTGGTACAGTTTTGGAAATTTCAGAGTGCTATTTTTTAAATGAAAAAACACACCTTGAGTCCTGGATTAGCAATGAGACGTGTGTTGTCACTCAGATAAGCTGTGTAGTGTTCCACCATGCGTTTGGTCTCTGCTTGACTCAGGTGCTCAAATGGAGATGAGAAGCTGCCTGCAGACAGCATGACTGTGGGACTTTCTGAAAGACAGGCAATCAGGGCATTGTATTAAATATTAATATCACAAACACGAGACTTGTGTTAATCAAATCCAAGAGGCATCATTATGGTCTCAGGTTAATGAGGGCATAAGCTTTCCAATACTTAATGACACTTGATGCTAGAGGCTCATGATGATATGAAGTTTGAACAGAAAGTGTTTTCCTTGAATAAAAGGATTACAACTGAATATGTGAGAAAGCAACATATGCCAAATGATGCTGATCAAGTTACCTTACATGAAAGTTCACATTAACAACAGAAATTATGAACGTTGAACCTTATATAATGATTTTGTTCCCAATAGTTTTCTCTTCCTATCAGAATGTGTGCTGGCTAGGGTTGGGGGTATGGGTCCATGCAAAGTCCTTCCATTCTTCATGTGTGGACCTGGCATGTTTTACCAGCAGAGGACCAAACTATGATTTTTTTTTAACACCAACAAAAAGGCATAAGTCAACTAAACAGTGGTCCTTGAAATTCCTTCGGTGAAGCATCAATAACAGGAATGATAATGATTGGATAGTTCAGTATCTTATGCTGTTGTTCTCATGACCATACCTATGTCAAGACAGGCAGCATGATGGGAAGGCAATAAGTAATCATTGTACACTTCTCCACATGAATAAGAAAATTAGAGAAATTGAGGTTAAGTCATCATCAAGCTTTTGCCATGTGCCGCTAGCAATCATTTCTGAGTACAATTGGTGCAGGTCTGGGTTAGGTAGCCCAGCTGCCTCCTTATTTAAAAGTGACCCAAGGTGGGGTCGACTGCAGGGAGGAGCAGCAAAGAATATCAGAAGTCACAAATCCTCAAAGCATGTCTTGAAAATTAAATGTTCCTACCCAGTGTTGCTAACTGCTTGAAGTGCAGGCAGGAGGTGGGCTGACCCAGCAAATCCAATCGATGGTAAAGAAGCTTGCTGCTTGGTGCTGTGTTCAAATTCTTCAGGTGTTTGACTGGTACCTCAGGCTGTACCATCACTATACAGAGAATAAAAGATGTGTCCTGCACCTGCACAGACAGAAGTTCCAGGATTTATTTAAATTCATTTTGAATAAAGCTTCATCAGGATAAACCTGTGGCACGAATTTCAGTAACACAGCAGAATGGAGGAGGAGATTTCATGGAATTGTCAAGCCCCTATCTATGCAATAAAACATACTTCTGAATACATGGCAAACATTAGTTAAAATAATACTTTGAAAATGCCTGACTGTTGACAGGGCAACAGAAAAGTGGAAGAACTGGCAAAGCCATTTCAGTTAATCTCATGAAATGGAATGAGAAAGACAAGGATGGGTTTGATCTCCATTGGGTTAAATTCTGAATCATAGTTACAGGCAGTGTGGAGTTGCCAGAGGGCAGGTTAGGTCCTTGGAGAGAGGGAATTAAAAAATAATCAAGGGGAGAAATTCTGCTCCAGGATCACACTTCCAGGCCTGTGACTGGATCACAGCAGCACTGGTGGAAGACCAGACACAGCTGAACTGCCTGCCTTTCCCATTGCAGTTGGTGCATTCCTGAACCCCGAGAGACCCAAAGTCAAGAGTTTAAGCTTAAATAAAAATAAATGCAAAGACCTTTGAATCAATTGCATATTTTATCTTCACGATAACATCAAGCATTAACAAATAGGCCCACCTACACTGCCGCTGTATTTCTGTCCGAGAAAAATCTCACAAAACCACCAACAGTTTTCTGAAATTCATTGTATTTATATTATTTGGCAGGTTCTGTTACAATCAAAAACTATGCGCAAACAAATCTATTTTTAGCTGAAGGACCTCCCCAGGTAGCTGGGGAGGGTTTCTACAGGCAGTGAGAAGGAAGTGTGCATCAGTGGTTTTTACGCGCAGGTAGCCAGCACTCTGCCCAGGAACTGAAAATTGAAAGGCAAGTCTTCTGGAGGCCATGTTTACATTTGCCTCTAGGATCCTGCTGCTGATGCAGCCATTTCTTTAGATGGATATTGATGCATTTAAGATAATAGCACTTATTTACCTTACAACCTTATCACTGATCAATCAAGCTCCTGAAAGTGGCAGCGAAATGAGGTAAATGTAGCAGAAAAATGGAAGAACTATTTTCTAAACTTTAACATAAGGAACCCATTTTCAAACCAAAGTTTGAAAATTCAGAATTAATAACCTAAGAGTAGCACAATAAATGTACTCAGTCTATCATTGCACTAAATATTAGCACGCTTAATTGCAAAAGCATTTATCTGGATCAAATATGATTAGCACAATCAAAAATTTAACACTAAGCCATTAAAGATACGTGATTTGGGTACTTCTGTGAAAAACACCCTTGATTAAGCAAAGTTCTTTTGGTTTTAAACTGCAAACCCACATCCTCACAGGTGAAAGAAAAATCAAATTCAAGGGTATGTTCAACAATGTATAACATACCAACTTCCAGGCATAGCTGACATTGTAGGCCTCTTTGCTGGTTTCTCGTAAACGATTTATGTGCCAAGACAAGGAGGAGTTTACAGGCACAGTAATAACTTGACTTCCCAAAGGGAGGCTGCATGGAGATACAAAATATAAATAATTTACATCTTTACAAATAACGTTTCTACAAAACTCAAATCTCCAAACATGATTTTAGGATTTAAAATGATAAAACGTGTGTGATTAAGGAGAAATGCAACATATGAAGAGTGATCTACTTTTCTACCTGTTTTGTGCCTTCAAAAAATTTAGCAACCATACCTTCAATCCCTTCACCCAAGTCATTTATGTGAAGTGTAAAAGGTTGAGGCCCTAGCACGGAACCCTGTGGTACACCATTCATTATACCTTGCCAGAAAAATGACTCATTACACCTACTTTCTGTTTGCTGTTAGCCAATATTCTATCCATGCCACACAAAAACAGAAAATGCTGGACACAAAAACAGAAAAACTCAGCAGGTCTGGCAGCATCTGTGGAAAGAGAATAGAGCCAACGTTTCAAATCTGGATGACCCTTTGTCAGAGCTCTGAGATTTTCCAGCATTTTCCGTTTTTGATTCAGATTCCAACATCCACAGTATTTTGCTTTTAATCTATCCATGCCAATATGTTACCCCTACCGCAAAAGATTTTATTTTCCTCAATAACTTTTGATTTGACATCTCACCAAATGGCTTCTGGAAATCTAAATTCAGTATTTCTACCGGTTCCCCTTTATTCACAGCACATTTTACTTCTTCAAAGCTGGTTAAACATGTTTTCCAACTCATAAAACCATATTAACTCTGTCTTGAATTTTTCAGAGTGCCCGACGATAACGTCTTTAATAATAGCTTCCAACATAGAACAGTAGACTATTTAGTCCATTGAGTTTGCATTAACTCTCCAAAAGAGCATTTTACCCAGGCTTACCCTCCCGTCCTATCCCAGTAACCCCACGGATTTACCATGGCTAATCCACCTAACCTGTATATCTTTGGACTGTTGAAGGAAGCCAGAGCACCTGGAAGAAACCCATGCAAACAGTCACTCAAGGCCAGAATCGAACTTGGGTCCCTGGCATGAGACACAGCAGTGCTAACCACTGTGTCGCCCAAAATAAAGAGAAAAAAAAATTTTAACCAGCAATATAACTTTTCCCTTTTTTCTGTCTTTCCTAAATATTGAACACCCTTAGTTGTCCAGTTCCCATCCCTGGTCACCCTGCAGCCATGTCTTCATAATCCTGACAATATCATTACAGTTTATATATATTTGCACGATTAATTCATCCACTTGTCAATGTTCCATGAGTTAAGGCATGAAGCCATTTCCCCTATATAGAAGTTAAGTTAACTGGCCTGTAGCTTCCTGCTTTCTGTTTGCCTCCCTTTTTAAATAAGTTATAATTGCTATTTTCCAATCTAATGGGAATCAATGGAATTTTGGAAAATTAAAACCAGTGCATCAATTGATTAGGCATTTCTTTTCAGGTGCTAAGATGAAAATCATCAAGGTTTGGGGATTTGTCAACCTGCCATTCCAACAGTTCGCTTGGAATCACTTCCCTGATTATAATTTTTTTGAGTTCCTCCCCCACTTTCATTTCTGATTTATAGCTATTTCTGGGAGTTACTTATATCCTCTAGCGTAAAGACGAATGCACAATACCAATTCAAATTCATCTGCCATCTCCTTATTTTTCATTATTGATTTTCCCAAGTTCAGTCACTATAGCATAAACATTCACTTTGTTAACTTTTCTTTTTTAAGTATCTATAGAAACTTGTCTTCATATTTCCAGTCAACTTTCTCTCCTACTCCAATCTGTTCCTTCTAATCAATCTTTTCGTCAATATTTGCTGTTTTTTATATTCTGCCCAATCTTCTGACCTGCCACCAATCTTTGCATAATTATATGTGTTTTCTTTAAGTTTGATGCTATCTTTCTTTTTTTAAAAAAGTTCACTACAGATAGTGGGTTCTCTCCTTGGAATTTTTCCTTTCTCGTTGGAAGATATTCAGTTGGCAAAATGCATTACCTGAGAATGTTTTGCCTGACAAGTTGAAATCTTGGAATATTCTCATAGTGTATAATGTCAGTGTGAAGTGGTGGCTCTGTTAGCAGGTACGGTCTGGTCAGGGACGGATGCATAAGAGTGTAACCTGAAACAAAAAGGAAAAGTAACCGAAGAGTTTAATGGCAGTCTACCAGACTGAATACTATGTTTACAAGTAAGAGAGTTCACAGCTGTTCCAGTATTCATGATCAAAGGATGATAATTATCTGACAAACACAACAGGTGAAACGAAGCGATGACAAGATAATCAAATTGACCCTGGCTCTTTACTGCTGATTGAGTCTGGAACAACCGCTTAAAAAAAATGATCTCTTGTGCTCTGTCCATGTTACAGAGAGGTCTGTAATCTGCTCGAACTCCTTGTGCTGAGGAATTTAATCTACTTGATTTGTGACTGTAAGAACACCAAAATCTCTGCTTCCATGTAGGCAGATAATATTGGCCAGTAACACCAATATTAATTAAAGGGATAATTAAATCTCTCTTACCTTTATTATCTATTAAGAACGTGTAGGAGGCAGAAGAATCACGATAATAAGTTACATCTTCCAGAATGTAAGCCAAATTCACATCTACTCCCACAATGCCCAGCAGCATGTTTCCAAAGTAGCAGGGTTTACTGACAGTCATGATCAATCCTGTAAAGATCGAATCAGAAGAACGCATAATTTGTCACACTGGATGAATAGAAAATGATTGCAAGGGGGGCAGGATTGAGTATCACAGAAAATCATAGAAACCCTACAGTGCGTAAGGAGGCCATTCGGCCCACTGAGTCTACACCGACAACAATGCCATCCCAGGCTCTATCCCCACAACCCCACAATTTACCCCACTAATCCCCCTAATCTACACTGATGGAAAATTTAGCATGGCCAATCAACCTAACCTGCACATCTTCGGACACATTGGAAAGTATTCACTTGGCAAAATGCATTACTTGAGAATGTTTTGCCCAAGTAGTAGTTGCCTAACAAATAGTAGAACTTAAAGTGATGAAGAGGAGGGTTGCTCTGGGAAGATATGTATGCCTTCGTAATCAGCTCCACCATAGTCATTCAGGACCTTGCTCAAGTTGCCATTGGTGAGTCTATATTGACTGTCAGCAGTCTATTTGTTCAAGGAGGACATCACAACAAAGCTGGATAATTACCTCTATCAAGGCTGACATTTAATTGAAGCATTGAGGGAGTTTTACACTGTTGGAAGTGCCACCTTTCAGATAAAATAGAGGTTCTATCTGTCCTCTCAGGTGGATCCCATATACTATTCAAATAAAAGGTTTGTCTGATCTCCTGGCTTACATTCATCCTTCAATGAATACGTTAAAAATAAATTATCTGGTGGTCATTTATCCATCTGTGGGATCTTACTGTGCACAAGCTGATGTTGGTGTCTTTAGTTAATTATCTCTGACCATACTTTAAAAAGTGTAGTTCACTGTCTGTGATGCATTTTGTGAAGACTTGATATTTGAAAGACATTTTATAAATGCAAGTTTTCTTTCTTCTTCCATATCTAGTAGTGAAAAAGCGACTGCAATTATAAGTGTGAACCTTGAATTTTTCCTTAAAACAATTATGGCACTTTCCTGAGTTCAGTAACTTGGAGTAAGGCTGACATTCAAATTGGAAGTTTGCGTTCTGCATGGCTCAGTACAACACTGACTGACTAGTTCACTGGAACAACATTGGTTTTGAATGTTTCAAGTGAAATTGGGTGGCAGTCTGTACCACTATGGTACTGATAAATTTACTGGCATTGACAAAGGGCCCTTCTGCTTCAAGCGTGTCTTTGTCCTTCATGAATTTGCCTTATCAAGCAGGGTACATGGAGGTAAAGAGAAACAGGGAAGGACAGAAAGCACCAATTTAATGGAAAGAGAAAGCAGCACTCACCATCACCCATTTCATCGGTGTACGGCAGACTAAACACGGCTTCATCTATCATTCGATTTGGCAGATTTGTGTAAAAGCGTCCTACGGTGGTCTCCAGGTTACTCAACTGGTTTAACACCATCATTGTCCCTTTTATTACAGGGAGCGATGTGCGATCAGAAACTCCATACTTTGCCGAATTCTGTTCTGCCAGATCCCGAAGAAAGGCGAGTTCCTTCAAACCAGTTACACCCTCTAAAATAAGAAGATTATTAATTAGAAATTGTTACACTGTTAAAATAGCAAATGAGATTTTGCTCTATTCTCTACATAATCCATGTGTAAGCAGAATGGGAAGATCATAATTGTTTGAAAAAACTCTCCTTCCCTGTGATATTATTTCCCATTCATTTTGCAGCTGCTGAGCACTGGGACTCTCAATATGCGTGCATCCATCCCGTATCTCTCCCTTCATCTACTCCTCACTAGTTCATTGTGGCATGCTTACAATTAGGAATTCAATTCAGAGGTCAGAACCCGTTTTTGCAGTTTACAGCTCCATTAAAACGAACATACACTTTGCAGAAAATTGTTTAAGTACGAAGTGCTGAAAACTCACAGCAGAATGTAAACTTGTTCCATTAAATGTCTTTCTCAAACTGCCACACACTAATCCTAAATCTGATCCATTTCTGATGATATTATGGTTTAATATTGAAGCAGTAATGATAATGTCCACAGCAATGTTCATCAGCATGAAGCACTAGTTCTCGACATCAGTCAACTTGAGATTACCCCTTGTAACTGTTGTCTCCTGTGTTAACGTTCTGCAATGAAACTGGAGTATTCACTCTAGGGCACAAGCCTGGTTTGGGATGCCCAAACATCAGTGTCCCTAGAATCAAAGAATCCTTAGTGTTGAAGGAGGCCATTCAGTCCATCAAGTCTGCACTGATTCTTTGATAGAGCCTCTTACGAAGGCCAGTACCCCTTCCCCACCCTAACCCCGTAAACTCACACATTTATCTGGCTAACCCCAGAACATACACATCTTGGAACACTAAAGGGAAATTTAGCATAGTCAATCCATCTAACCTGCACATCTTTGGACTGTGGGACAAAATCGGACCACCCTGGAGGAAACCCGTGCAAACAGGAGGAGAATGTGCAGACTCCACACAGACAGTCACCCAAGGCTGGAATCAAACCCGTGTCCCTGGCACTGTCAGGCAGCAGTGCGAGACATGGTGCCACCTTGCTACCCTCTTGGTATCTCATTATTGTACCTCCCCAGTTCAGTCTAAAGGAATGCAAGACTCTACATTTGGCATGAATTTCATTGCTAGATTTTTCCAGAAGATTACATATTTAAATATCAGTCTGCCTTTATGCTCCACTCCAGTTTTCTTAGGGTTTACTCTGTTAGCCTTCAACTCTCCTGAGACACCCACAAGGCAATAAGAGCTATTTGCCCGTGGCTAGGAGTTTGGGTTCGTGAATGTCATGGTATGTCCACATGCCAGGGCTTGTCTGGGAACCTCCTCCAGGTTCCTACGATGCTTTAGCCTGGGGCTGCAAGGGACCCAATTTTTATGTGTCACCACAAGAAGGCACAACCGATGACTTGTTGATGAATTGGCTGTGTACAGTACAGGGAGAGACTTACACATTTGGCACTCTTTTTTGCACGGCTGCTAGCCAATGGTTTAAGCAAAACATAGGGAACAAACTACCAGAAAAAAAGCTAACTCTCTTCACCACAAACTGGACACATCACAGTGACCTGTTGGACACACCAATTCTGTAAGGCCTTTGCAAAGTTTCCAGTACTTGCAGAGAAGGTTGATCAACCAAATAAAACTTAAATTCTGGCTTCCTGAAGAGCAGCAGAATTTACTTATATTTTTATTCAGCCCCAGGGGGAGCTTCTGGTTGCTGTGTTACAGTAGAATGATGCTGTTCCAACACCTGCCAACAGATCAGTGCAACATCTCTGTAAAACCCTTAGGAACAGCATGGGGATGTTTGAGAGTGCCTGTAGCCTAACCGTGGGCAACTGGGAATTCTATTCTTTTGCATTCATCAGTGGACAAAGACTCATTAGAATTTCAACTCCAACTATGTTAAGAGAGATAGGGAGAAAATCAAGAAAGAGAGAAAGTCTGAAAAAAGTCATCTAAGTTAGCAAGTAAGGCACAAACATAAATATTAAAGTTTTTGAAGTATTTGTCCTGTGACAAGCTGCTAGAATCATCAATAAACCAGTTTCTCACCATTCATGAGTGCATATGTAAGGATCATCACAGAGTTATTAAGATGTCCGTTTTCTTCATTGATAACACTGAGGGTTTTCTTTTTCTCTTCTTCAGAGGAGTCCTTTGAGGTGATGCCAGATGACAGGTAAATTACCACCATGTCAGTTGCTGTGATATAAAGAAAAATCTTTAGTCCAATTTGCAATTATCTTATTCTGTTCCCAGCAGCTACCTATCTCAATATTTTTTCACCAATTAGAGAAATCCAACAGCTACGTGGCTGAAGGTATTGAATTGAATCTCAGTAAATTGCAGTGTTTATCATCAAACTTCCAAGAACAACAGGGTCACAGATTTAATCCCTTTAATCTCCTGGGGTCTGTCCCACAATGTGCCTTAGCCCAAACTTTACACAAGTATAACCTTCCTGTAATGAAGTGACATGTCAATTTTACATGCCAATATAGCCTGTGGTCTTTCTCACTACAATTAATTATTGCTGAAAAATGAGACATGTTGAGGCTTTTCATTTTGTATTCATCAGGACACAACAAAAAGTGCCTCTTTAAAGGGAGAAAACAACACTTTACACTTATAAGAGAATGCTAATTGGTTGGTAGGGGCATTGATTGGTAGAGGCATTGCCATGATGAATGCACTAGTTGATGCTAACTGACAGACAACTGCCAAGCATTATTTGAAATTTAGATCAGGCAGCTTGACCCGGATTGGTCAAAGGGAAGTGGCCCAACGAAGAGTTGTTTGAATTTTTGTTTAAGTGAAATAGAGGCAATGTGTGTACGTTCTTTCTGTCTGCAAGTATTGACTGGCTCATTCCTCAGGGCAATGCAAAGTCAATCCAGGCCAAGCTGCCTGGTTCAAATTTCAAAAAAATACTTGGCAGTTAATTGTCAGTCCCATCAACCAGTCCCATCACTGGTACAGGCAACACCTGTACCAATCAGAGTTCTCTTGCCAACCAGTCGGCATTCTCTTCTCATACAGTATAAATTGTTGTTTTCCTTTCATACTGGTATTCTTGCAAATGCCCTGACGAATGCAAGATGAAAAGCCTCACCATGTCTCTCTTTTCAACAATACTCAAAGTTCAGTACTAGTAAATGATATTTATTACAACTAATGTCAAATCACAAACAATGTTGAGCTTTGGACTCATTCATTTTGAACTGGTTTGAGAAAGCAAAAAGCTGATTTTATGCTAGACCTTTTTAGCCAACAGTTTTTATCCCATCAGTCAGAGCATGATAGAAATCAATATCTCAACGGGATGAGACAGGGACCCTCTGTTCCTCAGATCACCAGAAAAGGAAAGAGTGTAAGTGTACCTTTCATTTGTCCACAGATTTTCAAGACATTTTGTGGGGAGACAGTAAAGAGTGAAAACATTTTCAAGTAACAAGCATGCATTTGTGGACAGATATACTTTCTTCCACGTCTACCTGGTCTTGCACCTTCTACAGCCAACCAGTCACTATAAATTGGTTTCAAAACTGGAAAAGATCACCCCTTCCCCAGAGGAGCTATTGGCTTACATTCACCTCACTGCACCACCCGCAGCAAAACAAGTTGAGGTTATCAGTAAGGAAATGGTTACACATGAATTCTCATTACAATTACATGATTCAGGGTTCCACAAGATGCAGTGTTCTGAACAGTACTTTCAAGCAGAATAGCAATTGGGTGTTGATGAGGACATCATTGCTGAAGTTATTCAAATTTAATTGAATAGGTTTAACACAAACAAAATTGACTCAACACCGATACATGTAAAAATTGAAAAAAAGAGAAGAATTTGAAAACAATCCATTTAAAACTAGGATTCATCTCTGTTTGCCATGTGGATGAGTGATGGCCAACAAGCAACAAGCTAGAACACCCTTTAAACTGGGTAATGAACTCATCTCTAATAATGGAGCAAAGCTTCTACCCAAGATCTTTGCACGCCCTAACAGTAGTTCCTTTGTGGGAGAGCCCTTCTACATATATTAACACACTGCGACAGACTCCCTGCCCTAACTTCTGAATGATATTGTCAGCTATCCATAAAAAAAACAATGCCATCATTGAAAAATGTGATTATGAACAGATGATCTTGTGGATCCTCCAGGGTCCTAGGTGAAAGCCAATACTCCACAAAACTGATTACTGTACAAACAGACCTGAAGCATTCAAAGCATGTACCCGCCTTGGTCTGATAGTTCACTATCACATTAGCATGCACTATTTAGCGAGCACAGAACGTTAACTGAAAAATCTTTCTTCATGGATTAAGTGTGTCATTTATATCATAGGCTGGGCATAAGCTACATGTTACAGAAATATTCAACTGGGTACAGGCACTACCTAGCATGATGCAAAGCATACAAGCCATACCATTCCAGGTTTGGCTGCAGATCTGTGCTGAACCTGTGAGCTCAGCCAGGGCAGCAGTTCAAGCTTTACAATGGGCTCAGTGTGCTTGGGATGAGGGTGGGGAAAACACATCCAGAATCTCAAATCTTGCTGTCTGCCGAGTAATCCATGTAGGACTGCGTCAAACAATTGGCCAACAATCAAGCTCACGTATGTGCAAAGTATAGCCCACCCTCAGAACTATTCCCTAGCTGTGTCAACCAGATATCGAAAACTGGTGAAGGGGAGGCATTTAAATGACAATGGTTCACAATGGCCATCCCAACATCATAAAGTCACTCTGCAGCCTGTCAATGACACAATCAAAACTGAATTTTAAACTGATAGTAAAAAGTTGAGTTTTCTAGTTATCTAATTTCCTCCTTGCACTCACGTGTATGGATCCTGGTGCTGTTGTTTGTATTCTGAAGTAACTGAAAAGCTTTGCGAAAACCCAGTGCATGCTGAGTGGCACCATCCACTGATTTTATGTTGCTAAGGAATGTGGTCATTTTCCTTTTTGTCTCGCTGGTGGCAGGAGACAAGTATGTCTTGTAACACTGGTCCAGTGAGCAGGTTCGGACAGTGTCCGCTACAGCCAACACCGAAATCTAGGCACAAAGCAAAAAAAAAAATTCCTGAAATTTCTCTCCAACAGCCTTAATTGCTTTACTCGCAAAGCTTGTGCTTTTGAGGTAATTTCCACAACAGTTCAATTTTCTTATTTCAACGAGAATTATTGCTCCCAAATTTGTTTCCTCAAGTTCTCACCTTTTTTCTGCTTTTCCTGAAAATGTCTATACCAGCAGTCTGATGCTTTCTTGACAAAGTGATAATTCTTCAGAAGGAGCTTCACAGCTATGAACCAACCTTCAATAGTAATGTATCTTCTATGTACTTACCATTTACTCTTTATAATTATCTATACAACTTGCATACCTATGTGTATGTCTCATGTGGGTTTGGGAAAGGGGGAAAAATTTATTTTTGTCTCACATCTCATTTGATAGCATTAGAGCAATGGAATGTAAAATTAAGAACACATGCAACTATGTGATAAGGACATGCTTGCTTTATGGAGGTGTCATACAAGATCTATCTTCCGACAGACAGATTCCCTCCATTTAATTTCTTGATGGAAAGTCTTGCGTGGCACTGCATGATTTTTGAATGGTTGTCAAGAAAAAAAACTTTTCACAGTTGAATTAAATAACCTCTCTGTACATTCCTTGGTGCTTTAAAAATCAGACCACACATTTCCAGGTCAGTTGTGTGTGTTCTGGTAGAAAGCTATTGTTGCATTTGATATATTCGACATTATGAACACTGGCAATGGCAAAGGTTGGAAAGACCTCACCTTGTCATGCTCGTCTATCGAGGTTAATATTACTTGTGCAGCATCTTTGGCAATTTGAAGCTGTATGTCTGTGGCTAAGGCCCCATGGTCCACCACCACCACAATGTGTTTTGATTGTGGTCTCACCGTAGAGACATAAACAGGCCTGTACCAAAAGAATCCCAAAATATTTGTGAATAAAGATCAATACACAATGAAGAACCAAATCAATGATACAGTTTTCTACATTTTCTTAATGGTAAACTATTATTTATTAGTCACAAGTAGGCTTTGCAATGAAATTACTGTGAAAATCCCCGAGTCGCCACACTCAGGCGGCTGCCTGGACACACTGAAGGAGAATTTAGCATTGCCAGGGCACCTAACCAGCACATCTTTTGGACTGTGGGAGGAAACCTGAGTACCCAGACGAAACCCACGCAGACATGGGGAGAACGTGCCAACTCCACACAGACAGTGACCCAAGCCGGAATCGAACCCGGGTCCCTGGCACTGTGAGGCAACAGTGCTAACCACTGTGCCATCATGCCGTCTCGCACCTTACCGCCAGTTAGAGGGAACTATTCTTCCCTCTAACTGTCCCGCTCTTTGTTGAGAACACTGACTCATATCTATGAGCACCGAAAGCTTACCTATCCATTTTATAAATTGCCAATTTTCACGTGTAAACTTATTCAAGCGTGCTAGTCAAACCCAATCCTATACACTCACCTGCAAGAACTTCCTATAAACTTCACAGCTTCATACTTGGAAAAAGCTATTGTTTCTTGCTAACAATCAGACATGGATGAATGCAATCAACTAGGTATTTACAAATCAGAGAAATATTTTACTGAATCAGAAATCCCGCACAATGCAAACTGAATGATGTCTCCAGTGCGTAGATCAGACATGTGCAATTGGAATAATTTCAGATTTTCTTTTGGGAAAATGATGTGCAGTTGATCAGGAAGTTAAAACTAGCTTCCAGGGTTTATTTGACAGCAACAAATTAAGTTAAACAAAATGTTACAAATGACATAATTTCACTTGGTTTACTAAAGATTCAACTAGACTAGGCAAGTGATACATCATGCCACTGTAGTTTCATCTTCAACTACAGGCTGTTCCAACTCCTAAAAAGCAACTTTTATGCACATTTCCCACTGTATCCCTCAGTGCATTAGTTTAATGAATCTGTAAATATAAATTTCTAATCATAAACATTCAATAAAATTATCAATTACTTGTCAAAACTAATTTCACAGAGAGAAAATATCAAGGAACATATTGAAATCAGGTGGTCAAAAAGAAAACCCAAGTATTTCCACTGAATAAAATCAAAATTTCCTACCTGCTCCGATGCTCATAACCACTTTTGCAGCGAAACTTATGCGCTGGGAAAATGGTGAAAATCCCTTCTTCTGAGCTGAAGTATTGCCACTTTATACCAGGGTTTGACTTGAAGTTGTCAGCAAGAACTGTGTGGTTAAAAGATTGTTTCAAATTGCTGGAGGAAAATTGCTCAGGTATATGATACAATAGTTCACCATCTACTTGATCAGCAAAGGGCTACCATCATCTTAAGAATGAAGAGTGGGATTTTCCAGCAGCGCCGTGGCATATTTTCCAGTGGCAGAGCTGGCCTGCCATTGGTCAGTGGCAAGATCTTCCAGTCCTGCCAATGTCTACAGGATTTTGCATGCTTCCCCCACCTCTGCCATAGGGAGTTGCCATCAGTGGGACTGGAGGATTCTGCCAATGGGAAGGGCTGGAAAATTTTGGCCATTAAGTCAGACAGATGGGGGTAATCAACCCGGATGTTGTCACTGGGGATAAAGGTTTGGTTTTTCAGCTTTACTTTGCTAACACTAAAAATGTATTTATAGCAAAAATAAAACCAGCAAGTGGAAAATTGACTTTCAAAAACAAAAGAAAGGTATCAGAATTTTGATGCCTGTATTTCATTTCACAACTTTTCAAATACAAATCAAAATCCAGAGTGCCCAGTCAAAACTGAACCAGTGGTAGATGTCAGCTGAAAGCCAGAGTGAACCTGAGGCTCTATCTGCAGGAAGATGAAAGAAAGAGTGCTGAAATCTCACTTTCAAGTGCTTAAGATTAAAACAGCAGGGAATCATGCTGATCCCATGACAGCTGGAAGATGCAAGAACAACCCCATGCAGACAGTATAGAGAGGCACAGCCATGGTATTTAACACTGACCAGGATACAGTTACATTCACAAGTCGCAAAGCAAATGGAAAATGCATGCACTCCCTCCATTCTTCTCCCTCCCTCCCCCCCACCTTCTATATGTCAAATTTACAGAAAATAACTGTCTACACTAATTAACCACTTTTTAATCAAATATTTGCAGCCCAATTTTGCCATTATAATTTCCCAGGATCACATTTACAGGCCAGAATGTTACGGCCATCATACCGTGGGATTTTCCCATCTATTGCAGTGAATGGAGATTTGGCTGGGCGCCAAATTCTCCAACCTCACTGCAGGGGGAGCACGGCATGAACAGCCGGTAAGACTGCTGATTATATCAATTTATCACACAATAACTTCAATCTGGAAATTGGAGGGCCTAACCACTATCTTCTTTCATCTACTCAGTAGATTCTCTCATCTCACATTCAAATTTACTCTCTCTGTTTTTATTAAATTGAAACCATGCTTCTTAAGAAAGAAACTTAAGCAAGAAGTAAAGAGGGCTAAACGGTGTCAAGGAAAGTCATTGGCCAGCAGGATTAAGGAAAATCCCAAGGCTTTTTATACATGTATAAAGAGCAAGAGGGTAGCCAGGGAGAGGGTTGGCCTACTCAAGGATAAGGGGAGGGAATCTATGTGTGGAGCCAGAGGAAACGGACGAGGTATTAAATGAGTAATTTGTGCTAGTATTCATCAAAGAGAAGGACTTGATGGATGATGAGTCTGGGAAAGTTTGAATCATGTTGAGATCAAAAAGGAGGTGATATTGGGGTTCTTGAGAAACACTAAGATAGACAAGTCCCCAGGACCTGATGGGATATATCCCAGAATACTGAGAGAGACAAGGGAGGAAATTGCTGGGGCCTTGAGAGAAATCTTTGCATCTTCACTAGCTACAGGGGAGGTCCCAGAGCATTGGAGAATAGCCAATGTTATTTCTTTGTTTAAGAAGGGTAGCAAAGATGATCCAGGAATTACAGGCAGGTGAGCCTTACATCAGTGGTAGGGAAATTATTGGAGGATTCTTCAAGACAAGATTTATTCCCACTTGGAAATAAGTGGACGTATTAGTGAGAGGCAACATGGTTTTGTGAAGGGGAAGTCGTGTCTCATGAACTTGATTGAGTTTTTCGAGGAAGTGACGACGATGATTGATGAGGGTAGGGCAGTGGATGTTGCCTACATGGACTTCAGTAAGGCCTTTGACAAAGTTCCTCATAGCAGACTGGTGCAGAAGATGAAGTCGCATGGGATCAGAGGTGGGTTGGCAAGGCAGATACAGAACTGGCTCAGCCACAGAAGACAGAGTAGTAGTGAAAGGATGCATATCTGAATGAAGGACTGTTACAAGTGGCATTCCTCAGGGATCAGTGCTGGGACATTTGCTATATATAAATGATTTGGAGGAAACTATGACTGGATTGATTAGTAAGTTTGCAGACGGCACAAAAGTTAATGGATTTACGTATAGCGATGAGACCATCAGAGGATACAGCAGGATATAGAATGGTTGGAGACTTGGGCAGACAGATGGCAGATGGAGTTTAATCCAGACAAATGTGAGGTAATGCATTTTGGAAGGTCTACTACAGATAGCAAATATACAGTAAATGGCAGAACCCTTAAGAGTATTGACAGGAAGAGGAATCAGGGAAGAGGTCACTGAAAGTGGCAACACAGGTGGAGAAGGTAGTCAAGAAGACATATGGCATGCTTGCCTTCATCAGCCGGGACAATGAGTTTAAAAACTGGCAAGTCATTTTGCAGAACCTTAGTTAGGCTGCATTTGGAATATAGTGTTCAATTCTGGTCACCACACTACCAGGAGGATGTGGAGGTTTTGGAGAGGATACAGAAAAGATTTATCAAGATGTTGCCTGGTATGGAGGGCATTAGCTATGAGGAGAGTTGGAGAAACTTGGTTTGTCCTTCACTGGAACGATGGAGGTTGAAAGGCGACCTGATAGAAGTCTACAAGATTGAGAGGCATGGACACAGTGGATAGTCAGAAGCTTTTTCCTAGTGTGAAAGGGTCAATTACTAGGAGGCATAGGTGCAAGGGGCAAGGTTTAAAGGAGATGTACGAGACAAGTTTTTTTTTTACACAGAGGATGGTGGATGCCTGGAACTCACTGCCAGGGAAAGTAGTGGAAACAGTGACTTTTAAGGGGCGCCTTGACAAATACATGAATAGGATGAGAATAGAGGAATACGGTCCTCGGAAGGGTCGGAGATTTTAGTTCAGTCGGGCAGCATGGTCGGTGCAGGCTTGGAAGGCCGAAGGACCTGTTCCTGTGCTGTAATTTTCTTTGTTCTTATTAGTAGTCTTTCATTTTAACCCAAAATCCCCTTTTAGAATTTAAAATGTAAATAGTCACTTTTTTCTGTATATTTGCTTTTACTGTGAATTGGCAATCTTTGGTTCTTCTACATTGTCAGCAAAATCCTCAGAACTTGAGCCCAAAAAACCACAGCAGGGAGAATATACTAACTCTCTATGTATAAATGAATAACGAAAGTAATTAATGTAAACTTTACGTTCACCAGCTTCTGGTATGACTGCAGTTAAAGTCAGGCCCATGTCACCAGCTCCTATCCCAATTCAACATAGTTTATTTGGCCTACATGGCTTTGGATTGTTGGGTCATAGAGCAGGAACAGAAATGACGGGGGCATATGGGCTCGTTCCATGCTCCATATTTCTTTGGTTCCATAGCACTGAGTTGCAGCAATGTGAACATGTTACACAGTAGGCAAATAATTCTGCCTGAAGTGTTATTTTACAGTTGGTGACAGATTCTGAGAATGCACCACATCGATGAAGGTAGGGCAAAGTCAAGTGTTTTCCACTGCGCTGCTGGAGGCCACTATTTTCCTTTTGTTCAAATTTTAATAAAAACAGATTGTTTGAGCCTGAATACACGAGTAATGATATTTCAGTAAAGAAAGGCATGATCACACACAGAGGTCAGGTACTGCCCACAGTACAAAGTAATATAGTGAATGGGCAAATACAAATCAATGCTCATTTTGGGAGGAGGTGCGATGGACAATGATAGGAGAATGCACCTAATGGAAAATGCCAATGCTTGCGCCGGATCAGTGAGACTTCTGCTTTCAAACACATTCTCAGGAGATACAGTTATTTAACAAGGCCTGCAGCATGTTGAATTTTGCAAACAGCGGAGTGGACTGGAAACAACCAATGATTTCAAAATGAAATTGGACGGGCACTTGAAAGAAATGAAGCTACAGAGACTGGATTGCTGTGCAGGCGGCCAGCAAACATAAGACGGGACGAATGGCTTCCGGAGGCATAAATGACTCTTATGGCCTAAATTTTCACAACAGACAACCTCTCTACTACTGTGAAAATAACGGTCTTGCACAGAAATTGGAAGCCCCAGTCCCCCGAACATGGCACCCACCATTTTTGCAGGGTTGAATTTCACATGCGTATTTCAGGAGGCAGCTGTCCATAAAGATCAATAACTACCTCCACTCGAGGTGGAGTTTGGTCCCATAGTTGTATGAAATGTGACGTGCACAGAGAAGACCTGGTAGGAGCAGGTCCGAATTTTGTGCAACTTTTTTAATTACCAGGGTCCTCCTTTGGAGAGGTTCAGGTAACCTTGCAGAATTTGCTTCACACTTGTCTTAACTACCCAGAATTGGGTATTAAATCTATTCAAACTATCTTGCTTCAACACAATGTGGTCTGCTGGAGCAGTTTTTTTTTGCTCCTACTGAATCATGTACACAGGTGCCAGAAGGAACTTTGCACTCGAGAAGGGTGCATTCACACATAGATACCATAACAACCAGTTAACATAAGCAGCAGAATACTAGATGATCAGGTGGAAGAGGTAACACAGCACGTGCCGGGGGAAGAGGAGAAACAGGACAACAAGCTACTACTCTGTAGGAAGAATGCGCATATGCAGGATACCATATCTCAATATGACAGAGAACCAGTGCCAAAGACGAATTAGGTTAAGCTATGAGGTAATGATAGACTTATTTTGTACGGTTTCTCAAAGCTGTATTACAGTATTAATACTGTAACTAAAGCACTGTTTGCTCATCTGGAGGATCATGTTAATTTCTCTGTAGACTTGGCATTTCAGACTCAAAGGTATGGTGGAGAAACTGGCTCTGCACAAATGCTTGATGCCATGAACGTGGCAGCTTTCACTCCAAAGTAGCATTCTGTGTGCTCTGCGATCACTGACAGCCCGACCGGTCTCTCCCCTCTTGGGAGAGACTGCTCGGCCAAGACATGTGAGGGTGTGACAAATATCTCGAACCTGAAGAGCTAATATGATGGAGATAACTCAAACTTAACAAGGTTGTCTGATTTCAATTTATCTTGCGTGTTTTTTTGGGAGACAACTAGTAGCAGTTTGGACCTCACAGAGAAGTCCTGGGAAAAATTTGGTGCAGTTAGGGCTCAGGAGAGGTCCTGGGGAGTTGAAATGGTGGTGCTGGAAGGTAGTTGGTTCCATGTTGGAGATTGTAAGGGCTCAGGGAAGCCCATGGAACTAATTTAAGGCCAGAGTCAGAATATACTGTACAATTTTGTGGCACCCCCTTATAGAAAGAGCATAAAAAACCACACAGCTTAACATTCATCATAAATGAGAAGATACATAAAGAAGCTGCAAAGATAGGAATATTTCACCTGGTGTGGAGAAGCGAAAGGAACGTTTAACAGGGATTTAAGATTGAAAGGTTTGGATAGAATGAGCATAGGGAAGGTTTGTTTTCTGGAAGAAGGCCAATGATAAGGCTCTTCAATTTAAAATAATCACAAATTCAGTGCAGAGTGATTCGAAGACATGTTTTCATTTATGCTTGTTAAGCACGGAGACTGCCTTGCCACAGGGAAGTTGTGATTGACACCATTGAATATTTTAAGGGGAAATTGAATTCATATTTGAAGCAGAGGAAGATTGGGAGATTGGGATATGGGATTGGTATTGCATTGCTCTAGTAACGATCTAATGTAGACACAATGAAGCAAAATTCCTTCTCCTGTGCTGTAAACTCAATGCCTCTCAGGCTCACACGCTTGTCCCCTTAAGTTGATCTTAACATTTGGACAGTGAGCAATGAGGCTGGTATCCTTCCATGGCTCACTGGATTTAGATAGATACAATATAAATGGCTCGTTAATAAGACAAATTCAGGGATGTGATGGGTACCACAGTGATAGGGATTGAGATGGTAATGAGGAGGAGACTGAAGTAGCTGTGACCCAGACTGTTCATGGGACCCAAAGGAGCACTTATACTTCCCTTAGCCCCACAAAATAATTGTTTAAAACTTTTCTTTCCCGCACCTTTGACTTTATTGCCTATAAAACTGATTAGATATGGCATATGGTTAAAATTGTCACTTGGATAATATATATATCTGATAGTATTTGACATATAATTGCACCAGATTTACAACACAAAAATAGGTAATTTTGTCCAACTGGTCAAGGCTTGTGTTTCTATTCTACACGTACCTCCTCCCGTTTTAATTGGCTCTTTTCACACTTCTATATATTAAATTTTCCTTTAAATGTATAATCGCTAGGGTTTCAACCAGTGTGGCAGCAAGATACACATTCTCACATTTGCGCAGGCAAATTCTTCTTAAATTTCTTTTTTAACCTGTGAGTGGATAATCTTTTAGCAGAGGAAATAAATTAAACACTTCTACAAGACAGAAAGGAATGCTTATCAGCATTCAACTCCAGCTTTTAAATAGATGCTTTTTAAGAGTTGCTACTGAGGTAGCCATCAACTTCACCCCTGCGGAGCAAAAGGCAGATCAAATTCATGAAAGGGAGCATCATTCAATTATTGTAAAGGCCAGAATATTCTGTGCACCAGCTTATCAATGTTCACGCAACTAATAGAAATAGATCTCCATTATCTGAACAGGAAAGTTATAAAACACCAACAAGCTAATGATAATTTAAAAAAATCCAAGTAGCTGCCCCTCCGCAAAAATATTTTCCCTCCTCTTTACTGCCATGAAAGTCCAGTTGCAGTCCAGTGTTTAGTTACATGGATGTCAGCAAAATTGGCATCGTAGCCAAGTGGCCACTTTTAATGTTTGGTCCTAAACAATAAGGTGGTGTGGTTTATTTGTCTACAGGAGGCATTAAAGGCACGAACCAACCTGTATACAAATCATGCAATGGAGTCACTGGATGGTGACAATTAGAAATGAAGACCTTGATTGATTTTTTTGCTTAATCAAGGGCCATTAAGGTCACTGTAACACCCAAGATTTAGTGCTGCATCCCAAGATTAGCTAATGCCTAAGACCTTGCTGTTTGGCATTGTTTTACATTGTATCAGACACTTCATCAGACAAGCATTATAGAATCCTCAAAACTAAAATATTTTTAAAAATGAAATAATTCCAAGGATGGAAGTTTCCATCCCAAGATTTCCAGATTAAGCAGTTTACCTAAATTTGAATGCATCCTTTTTGGAAACATATTTTATGGTTATGAAATCTACCAGTAGTTATTACCAACATCTAAAGATAGATGACCTGGCCAAAAGAGAGAAGAGTCACGACTAGAAGAAGCCCAAACAGGCAATTTAAAATGTTTTTGTTAAAAAAAACTTAGGAGGTTAGGAAGAGCAGCATCTGCCTCTGGGCCCCATAAGGACTATTTAAACGTTCCCTGCCTCGACTCCCCCTCCTGTGTTTTACTGCAGTGCTGGAGACCTGACAACCCTCCACTAGCCAACTGATTTCATCCAGCACATTCATTCCTGCCTAGCAATCAGATGAAGCTTCCTTCCAGTTTCACGCAGGCAACTGATCAAGGGCTTACTGATAATGCCCAGGGCTCTTAAAATTGCTTGGGCCTCATACTGTTTAGGCTGTGAGCGTTTGTCATTCACCTCTACCTCCAATCTAAGTTGAAATTGAACTTAAAGATAATCATAGGGGTAAATAATGAATCTACATAGTTGAGGCAGATAAATGATGCTCGTGTTAAAAATAACAAATTGTCTTAGTGGGTAGAGAAGAAATTAACTGCTTATAAATTCAGCAGGATCAACGGGAGTTCCTAATAGGGTCTTGAAAATTAGATAAATAACAGGAGGAGAAGAAACTAGTTTTTAACTAGAGATATAACGAAAGGAAAAAAGCAAAGCAAAGCACAGTAATCTAGTAAAAAGAAAGTAATTAAGAGAAGTGGTGAAGTATGAGGAAGAAATGTTGGAATTAGAGATATACTTAAAAAAGATGAAATTACAGCAACAAGGCTCACTACAGACAGGAGAAGTGAATTCACAATGTGGGGATGAAGGTTATTCAGGAAAGATTGTAATTCAAGGAGGAGAGGTAGGACAATCCTGTATTTACAATTTAATAGTTGGCTTTACCAATCGAACATGAACCAAGAATATCCCAACAGAATTGCGCTGACAGAATCAGTAATAGTATCTAATACAAGACTGCACCTTGGCATAACATGTAAACCAACTGAAACTAAAGTAGCTCACATCTAGTCCCGCTTTTTAAAAATACTCAAAGATATTCATAGAGTAGAAATATCACTTAAGATGAATAATTACTATGCAGTCAAATTTGAGACAATCTGGCTGTCAATGCCAGCAGAGATAGAAATATATTCCTTAAGGCAGGCAAAATGAGAGATCAGTTAATGACATGAAGTGAGATATGAGAGATCTCTCAAAAGAAAGCAGAAAATATAATATGAACAAGGACACCATAGTCCATAATGGACAGGTCAAAAAGCACAATCTTGGGGGGATACTATAAGAAAATATCCAACCGGGCAATGACAGATGAAATGTAATACAAAGACAACACTACAGATGAACATAACAAAGGATGTTAAATTGTATATTTTCAGTATAGCAGATATAATAAATAAAAGTTAGAACTCTGTTGGAATGATTAAAGACAAAAGGAAATAATCAAATTTTACTTGGTGATAGTTTTGTAGAAGTATTCACTATGGGGGAGTTAGCGGTACAGTAATCAAGAGGGTTTTTGAACCAGTTTGAAAGTGAGTTGAAGAGACTAAATACAAGTCCCCTGGGTCAGACGGTGTATGTGCTAGGGTATTAATTGGGAATTGACAAGAAATCTCTGGATAGTTGTCTTTGGTACTGAAGGATTCCAAAATTGGAAGCAAGCAAACCTATTATTTGAAAAAAGAGGAAACATGACAACTAAAGATTGATCAGCCAAACAGTAGACAAAACAAACAATTAAGGTTGAATGCAGCTAACATTTTGTAGAAGAATTTAGGTCAATTAAGCAGGCAAAATAGCAAACAACATTCAATACTAAAAATGTTAAGTACTGCATTTCCCTGAAAAAGGAGCAACTTGCTACAAAATTCTGAGAATAGAATTACCAGGAGGAGATAGAAAGGAATCTGGGATTAACAGTATACTTGTCATTTTAAATATTAAAACAAAATGGAGGAGGAATTAAGATTATGCTGTGGCTTTACACTTTACTGTTTAGACCTAATTTTAATAACTGTATATAGTTTTAGCCTCAACACAGTACAATAGACATGTGTGCAGTAAAGAGAATACAAACATCAGCAACAATAATGAGTTTAAATGTAGTAGAGCATGAGTTAGAAGGATTTTTTTTGGTGAAGTGCAAGACCCGCAGCCAAGAGAGGTACATTAAAGGGAACCATCATTAAAGTATTCTAAAATATTAAATCTAATGGAAAGATGTGAGGCCATCAGGTAGGGTGCAGAATAAATTCACAGGACTACTTCCAAAGACAAGGAATTTCAGTTACTTAGATAGATTGGAGGAATTGGGAAAGTTCTCCTTGCAGAAAAGAAGGTTGAGCAGTGATTTGAGAGGGGTATTCAAAATCATGTGTGTTGTGGACAGAGCAGTTAGGAAGCAGCTGTTCTGACTGGTGGACGGATAAAGGACCAACGGGCACAGATTTCAGGTAATTGGCAAAAGAAGCAATGAGGAACAACATACTTACGCAGTGAGTGGTTGGAGTCTGGAATGCATGACCAGTGAGTATGGTGGAATTAGGGTCAATCAAGGCATTCAAGAGGAAACTGGATTATCGGAAAACGAAGAATGTACAGGGCTACAGCGGGAAGGTAGAGGAGTGGTACTACATGAATTGCTTTTTCAGACAGCCAGTGCAGACACGAAGAGCCAAATGGCTTTCTTCTGTGCTATTATGATTCTATGAACACTACTATTTCTTTAAGCTCTGTCAAGCCAGTAGGACAGATCATACATAAAACTCAACAGGAAGCAAATTTTAATCAGCTATTGGGTAAAAAAGTTTATGCAAAATGTGTGATAGATATTTGGAATGATGCACACACTAACAGAGTGCAACTGGATGCTAAGTTGGTTGAGTTAGAGTAGTGCCAGGGCTGGGTTGCTATGGACTGATTGGCTTTTATTCGCCATGGACATTTCCCCTGACTTCTTATGACAAGGGATTGATCCAGTCAGTCATTCACTTGGAACTGATCCAAATTCCTGCAAACTGGAAACAAAGGATCTGAATGGTGCAGGATTCAATACAGATGCACCTGTTACAACAAATGTCAAAACAGATTGTTATCTGTTACAGATAGTTTGGTGAGAAACTGAGTGCAGGTTTTTGACTTCAATACCACTTTTGGTCATTTCTTTGCAAATAATGGTGTTAGTTCATGATGACCGCATTAAAGAAATAAAGAACTTGAAGTTATAGATAGCCTCTAATGACCCCAGTGTCCTGAAGTACTGCACAGATAATTAACTACTTTTGAAGATTACTGTTGTAACCTTGAGACATCGCCATGCTGGGGAACAGAAATGCACTGATTAAAACACACAATTCAACAAGTAGAGCCAAAGAAAACAGTAATCATGGTCAACATTAGCAACATTGGAAAAGCCATGGGTAAGAAATGGTCATTCTCCTAAGAATCATAGAATCCCTACAGTGCAGAAAGAGGCCACTTGGCCCATCAAGACTGCACTGATCACAATCCCACCTAGGCTCTATCCCCATAACCCCACTTATTAGCTCCAGGTCATGTTTAACACAGCTGGGTGTATGGGGGTTCATTTTATTTGTGATCAGAGTGCCCCAATCTCTCAGTAGTCCATGATGCTGCTGTGGCAGGTCACTTAACTGATCTCCCCTCGCCAAGTGTTTGAAAATACAGTGGGAAAACCCGTCAAGGCAGATGATGGGCTCCCTACCGCCTTTCCTGAACAACAGGGGAAAATAATTTCATGCATTCTGTATGAAATGTTCCTGGGCATTAGGGATCAGATTTCCATCCCATCAGTCTAGCCTGGATTTGAATCCTGGACTCAGAGAAAAATGTAACATCAACAGTTGAAATATCCAATTCTCCAGTTTCAGAAACTGTTTTGCAGCAGGATACAATTGTTAGTAGTCAACAGTAATAATTCTTAATAGTTCAGGGGCGGCAGGGAGGAGAAGCTGTCAAAGAAGCAGGTTGATTAAACAACAAAAGTTGGAAAAATCTTAAAATAAATTGAAAACAACATAATGAGGTGGTCAGTTGAACAAACATCGACTGACAAACTAACCTGTGTTTAAGTCCCGCCCAGGGTTGAATGCTCGGCTACTGACAGTCGTGGAAAGCCTGTCGCAGCTGATAGTTTTAGAAACATTTGTATTGAAATTCCCATCAAACCTGTGAAGTTAAAGACCAAATTGAGATGAGGATTTCAAAGCGGAGCACAGTATGAAAGTACAGTGACGAAACAATTCTGACTTGACACCTGCAATTAAAGCCCAGTAAAGTATGAAATGGCCTTAATTTCAAACACACACCATTTGACCTGACCATATTATACATGTTACAAAATTATTACAGCACCAGGGAAGGCTATTTGGCCTACCATGTGTGCACTGAATGAGCAAATCACTTTGTGCCACTCCCGCCTTCTCTCCTAAATCCTGCACGTTCTCCCGTTTCAGATGATAATCCAATGCCTCGATTGAATCTGCCTCCACCGCACTCTCAGGGAATGTATTCCAGATCTTAACCATTCGCTGTGTGAAAATGTTTCTCCTCATGGCTCCATTGCTTGTTTTGACAATTACCTCTCATTCTCGATACTTTCACAAGTGGGAGCAAATGCTCCCCATACCTATTCTGACCAGACCCTTCATGGTTTAGAAGATCTTGATCAAATCTTCTCCCAACCTCCTATTGTCCAAGAAAATAGTCCCAAATTCTCCAAAAATGCCTTCATATCATACTTCAAACGTGGCACCCAGATCTAGATGCAATACTCCAGTTGAGGCCAAACCAGGGTTTTATATAACCACGCTCTCAAATTTTCCTTCCTCTATTTTACTCCAAAACCAATCCAAACCATGTGCTTTCCAATAACTTGTGATAGCTGATCACTTTAAGATACTGGGCTTTCACAAGAATCAATTGGGGATTCTAATCTCTGGCTGCTTGAACTTGAGCCCAGTATTTTGGAGGTGTCAACCTTTGCTTCGCCAATGGCCCTGCCACTGCTCATCCAACCACGGAGGTCCAGCACTTCAGACAAGTTTAGATATGTGTTTGGCTCCTTTGGAAAGTCACTGGATGGTGAGCATCCATCACAGGCTGTTGAGCTGCAGTCAAATGCATTTGTTTGCAGAAATGCAGGGCTAATATAGAGAAGGGCAGAGATGAAGGAAGGGATAAAGATGTGGAAGGGACACACACACACACACACACACACACACACACACACACACACCACACACACACAGGAAAAAATAATCACACACTGCAGAATAAGGCCCTTCAGTCTATCGAGTCTGCACCGACAATATCTACTACTAAAGGCGTGCAAATTCCATTTTCCTGCACTTGTCCATATCCTTGAATGTTATTTTAAGTGCTCACTCGAATATTTTTTTAAAGGTTGTGAGGTTTCTGGCCCTCCATAACCTTCCAGGCAGTGCATTCCAGATTCCAGGGAGTGGGTGGAGAGAGTGAGAGAGATTGGGGGGTGGTGGTGTTAACAGAGAGTGCAAGAGAGAAGGGGGGTGCGACAGAGAGAACGAGAGGGAAGGGGAGGCACAAAAAGAGCGAGAGGGAAGGGGAGGCAACAGAAAGAGCGAAAGGGAAGGGGGAGCGAGAGAGAGAGCAAAGGAGAAGGGAGGGCAATGGGAGAGTGAGCAAGAGGGAAGGGGGGGTGGAGAGCAATCGAGGGGGGGGGTAACAAAGGGAAAGCAAGAAGGGTGGTGATGGGAGAGAGAGCAAGGGAAAAAGGAGGGAGAGACAGAGACGGGGAGGCACAGAGAGACAGCGAGAGAAAAGGGGCAACGGAGAGACAGCGAGAGAGAAGGGAGCGACGAGAGAGAGACTGAGGGAGAAGGTCAGCAACAGTGAGAGCGAGAAAGGAAGGGGGCGATGGAGAGATAGCGAGAGAGAAGGGGAGGCAACAGAGAGAAAGCAGGAGAGAAGCGGCGGAGGCATGACGAAATGGGGGTGGGGGGGGGTGGGGGAGGGAGAGAGGTGTGGGAGGAGGGACCGAGAAGGGGGATAGGGGTGGGAGGAGGGACCGAGAGAGGGAATGGGGGGGGGGGGGGGGGGGGTAAACCGAGAGAGAGAGAGAGAGAGAGAGAGAGAGAGAGAGAGAGAGAGAGAGAGAGAGAGAGAGAGAGAGATAGAGAGAGAGAGAGAGAGAGAAGAGAGAGAGAGAGAGACAGACAGGGTTGGGGGGGGAGACTGAGAGAGACAGGGGAGGGAGAGAGACCGAGGAGAGGGACAGGGACCGAGAGAGATGGGGAGGAACGGGGGGAGGGAACAAGAAGGGGAGGACGGGGAGACCGAGGGGGGAAGGGAAAGGACCGGAGAGAGATAGGAGACCAGAGAGGGAGGGGAGGGAGAGGGAGAGGGAGAGGGAGAGGGAGAGGGAGGGGGGGGGGGGGGGGGGGGGGGGGGGGCGGGGGAACCAAGAGGAGAGGGGAGGGGAGGGACCGAGAGAGGGGGGGAACCAAGAGAGAGTGGGGAAAGGGGGCAGAGTGACTGAGAAGAGGGGGGGGTGGGAGCATTGGGGGGAACCGAGAGATGGGGGAGCGGGAGAGGGACCGAGAGATGGAGGAAGGGGCGGGAGGGACCAAGAGAGGGTGTAGGAGGGACCGAGAGAGAGAAAGCGGCGAGGGGACTGAGAGAGAGAAAGCAGCGAGGACCGCGAGAGAGCAGTGGGACAGGGGGGACAGAGTGTCCAAGGGAGACGAGACACGAGGGGTCTGAGGAACACATGGGAGGACAAGGGAGATGGGAGCTGTGAACGGGGCCAAGGAAGAGATCCAAGAAGTGGGGGATCCGAGTTTTTGGGGGGTGGGGGGGTACCAATAGAAGACAAAGGATGGGGGAGGTGCAAGTGGGGGCAGGTGAGAGAGGAGAGACCTGGGGAACATTTATGTGCAATTTTGGTTTCCTTATCTGATGAAAGACATTCTG